>NC_136859.1:30753249-31379321 GCF_951799975.1 Gobius niger
ATTTCCTTGGCATCAATAAAGTGTTGTCTATTCAGCTTAAATTTAATAATGCTCTTTACTAAATTTAATCAGAATTTGGGAATTTTGTGACCGTGCGATCCACGACACCTTTGGGCTTCAGTGTGTCCCCACCTGATGGGACTAAGACATGGGGCGTCTAAGTGAAGAAATATCCTCTTGTATTGATTAAGTGGACTCTGAATGTTTGTGCTGGATGATTGAGATTGATCTTTATCCTTCAGATTCCACAGAGGAGATGTCCTCGTCACCACGGCGACCGGAGTGATGACGGAGGAGGAAGGGGAAAGATGGGGACTGGTGCCAACACACGCCTATGCTGTACTGGACATAAGGGAACACAAGGTAAAAGCTACAGGCTCCTTTTCTTTAGATGACCAGTAATGTTAAACATTTAACATTAACCAATCCTAACACAAAACAATACAAAACAAATCAACAACGACAAGCCTGTAAGCCTGACAGAGCAGTTCAGGAGAGCAGAGGGTGAAGAGCAGGTGCGTGTTTACATGCATGAGTCCCATGTACTGTCTTTACCAAAGAAACAAATACATTAATGAACAGTGGCCCGTGAAGACACTTTCAGGGCTTTCCTAAACTAACTGTTGATGTGCGGTTAGATAGTTTGAGGTTACATATACTAAAACAGAGATATCTGCAATTGTTTAGCATTGACATTATTATATTTATTGGGGATGCATCGTGATACATTGATAGTGGGTCCCAGCTGCATGAGGTGCACATCTGTGCCCTAAAGAAGGTTCTGTAGGGCACAGATGTGCGCTAATGGAGAAACTTGAATGTCTCTGTGTACCACACTATACCAGTTTGCCACAAAGAGGTCGTCTCTGTATCCACTGTAACACTACACATCGCTGAGTCAGGGGCAAATGTTTATGTAGCAATGTAATCTGGTGCTGACCAGGACAAAGACAAACAAAACAGTCTCATTATGAGTTGCTCAACATAAAGTGGAGCAGAGCTCTGTGGCAACATCCTGACCATCATGGGACATGCCCGATGCAATGATAATATGGACCCACATTTGTTTAACAAAAGAATTGTATTGACGTTAAAAGTGATGTATAAACTGCTGAATGTGTCTTTTCTCATTTTGGCAGAACATGTATAATTCATTATTTGTTTTACATGTAGCTGAGGTTCTATTGTTTGTCCGCTGTGCTTTTTTAGGGAATGCGTTTTCTCCAGCTTAAAAATCCTTGGAGCCATCTCAGGTGGAAAGGACGTTACAGCGAGAGGGACGAGAAAAACTGGACTCCAGAGCTGCTCAAATATCTCAACTTTGACCCCAAGACGGCGCAGAAGTTTGACAATGGTAACATGATATTAACATGACTTAAATATAATCATAATAAAGTTCAGTTTCTTTGACTTTATAGGTGTATTATGTTCAACTATTGGGTAATTTAATTTTCTTACTGTTTTACATTTGTGCTGTTCTGTTCTAAAACCGCTTTTGTTTAATAAAAAGAATTAGGAAGCTGTTACTTCAAATAGTTTCAGCAGTAGATATAAAGTTTACTGAAACATGTGTGGATGTTTTTGGAAAATGATATAAAGCCTTGAATCAGAGGTCCTCAATTAACAGACCTCGGCCTGGATCACGACCCAAGGGCAGGGAACCAGCAGACTGAACCTGGACTAAACCTGGACCAGGGCTCAGTCTGTATTCTGTAATTAATTAATTACAGATTAATTCTATTTAATCCACAGAAGATTTTATAAAGCCAAATAAAGTGTATGCAAATCAGTGTAAATTAACCACGTACGTATGTATTTCCATATCTCTGCTTGACAGTTTTTGTTAATACCTCACACAGCTTGATATAACATACCACAAAGTCTTTAATATTGATCAAATATCACTCTTTTTCTATGTTATACTTACAGGCTGCAGTCGAACAATACAACAATGGTTTCTTTGCTAATGCCTGTATCTCCTGCTGTAGGTGTGTTCTGGATCGCGTGGGAGGACCTGTGCCAGTACTATGACGTCATCTACCTGAGCTGGAACCCCGCACTCTTTAAGGAGTCTTTCTGCATTCACAGGTACCACACGTGATGGCATTTTGATCACAACAATATAACGAAGATGATGCAATACTCGGTAACTGTGTTAAATATTGCAATAATGATATAATTGCAATATTTTGCTGAACCTTATAAACACAATATGTTCTATCATGTTTACACTATTAAGTGCATGGAGTTAAATCTATTAAGTTTAAGAGATTAAATTATCGTCTAAGTTTGAAAAGTGAGTAGAGCAGGAACAGAAGTTTGCAAAGTAAACGATCAGGCTCCTCCCCCTGCCTCCTGATTGGACCTGACAGGCTGGTTGACAGGAAAAGCTCGTCTCATTGGTTTACACGGGAGGATACTAGACTGGTTAGTTGCTGAGATCTGGGAAGGAGGGACTTTACAAAATATAATATATACATTATTACTTCCTTTACATCAAAATGCAAGACCAGGTGGTCGATTTTGCACATTTTTTAAAAGTTGTAAAACATTTAGACTTCCAGACTATCACTTTAAATCTGTTGTTCATGGATTTGCCGTCAGATTTTTGAAACACAATTTTTATAATCATGGCCACCAGTGATCCTTTATCTTGATGCCACATGAGGAAAAAGGAAAAGATAATTATATAAAACGTGTAAATCTCAGTCAAAGGAAGATATTTTGAGATTTTTGGGAGTCACCTGATATGGTGGTAACGATATTTTGGCTGTACAGTAATGATTTCTAAAGATGAGATGTTTTATTACTGCAGTAAATGGGATGGAAAGCAAGGGCCTGTCAAAGACGTGTACAGTCTGGCCAACAACCCTCAGTACAGACTGGAGGTGCAGTGTCCAGCAGGGGGAGCCGCAGTGTGGGTGCTGCTCACCCGGCACATCACAGATAAGGTAAGCTCTTTGACAGGCACAGAAATATATTCAGCAAATCTGGAAGTGGATAAAATCATCCACAAATTTAAAGTGAAGCGCAGCAAGAACACCAAATCTATTTCGATAATCGTGTGTGAAATGTTTGTTGCAGGATGACTTTGCACAAAACCGAGAATTCATCACTCTTGTTGTTTACAAAAATGACGGAAAGAAGGTGTACTACCCAGGTACGCTCTTGATTCTTCCCTACAGTCTTTATGTGCGTGTATTGTAGTATCTTTATGTTGTTTTTGTTTTTTTCCAGCCGACCCCCCTCCCTACATTGATGGCATTCGAATAAACAGCCCTCACTATCTGACCAAGATCAAGCTGACAAACTCTGGCTCTCACACGTTCACTCTGGTGGTGTCTCAGTACGAGAAGCAGAACACCATCAACTACACTCTACGGGTACAGACCAATTCATCACATTCATGTTGAAGGAGATGCGATTGAGTGGATAAACCCTGGAGATTAGACTGCCTCTGTGGGGGAGGTACTGCATTACGTGGCTGTGTTTTGCTTAACCAAAAATTTGAACCATGACATAATTGTTCTTCCACTGCGGCCCAACATGACAAAGCTGGATTAGAGGGTTAGTGAGGTATCTTCAGGGTTTACCCCCGGTTTAGAGGTACAACGCTGTAGCTCTCTGTGGTCACATGTCCTGAGCACGTAACCTGCTCCGGACCATGGTGAGATCCTGTGTCAGACGGCTCTTTGACCAATCAGATGAGAGAATCCAGACTCACTGTGCTGTCTCTGTGGAAGGGAGCAAAGAGCAGGGAGGAAAAAGGCAGAAGTTTAAAACAAAATGAAGTTTATGAAGTTTTGATTTATTGCAGGATAACTATGGACGGCTTGTTGCACAATGTGGCTACGCTAGTTCCTCTGAGCTGAAGCTGTGGGCGCTAGTACTTCCTGTTCGTATTCATTTCCATTAAGATTAGCTTAGACCAGTGAGTTCCTGGTAGAAATATTTCCATAGAGGAGATGTTTATGTTTGTAAGGATCAGTGAGTTTGTCTTGAAGCTAAAGGCTAATTTAACCTCTTAACTCCCGCCTGAACCGAGAGGATCTTTTTTCCTCACGTCATTTTTGTCACTTTTTTGTCATTTTTTGGTCACTTTTTTTTTTTTTTTTTGTCTTGTCAATTTTTTATCACATTTTTGCCACATTTCCATCATTGTTTTCGTCGAGAAAATGTGCTCGGTTCAGGTGGGAGTTAAGGGGTTAATGCATTACACAACTTGAAATAGTGCCTTTATATATATATTTTTTATAGCATGTTAGCCTTTAGCTTCAAGACAAACTATCAATCCTTTATGATCACAGGTGTCTCCGAAATGAACTCGTTACATCATGATTTGAACACACAATAAATGATCATCTACCGGGAACTCACCGCCCACAACATAATCTTTAGAAAATAGGATTTTTATTCCAGGAAAAGAAAACAGACAAGAAGTCCAGGCGCTCACACCTTCAGGTCAGAGGAACTAGCATAGCCGCACCGTGCAACAAGCCAAAATTGCTTTCACAACAAAACATGTCACAAATGAAATGATAATTGAAGACATACATGTGTAAAAGCTGCTGTAGTGTGCGCAGGTTTCTCAGAATAGACGGGAGATGTTGGACTCTGCAGATAAATTGATTTCACTGAGGACAAATCAAAGAACTGACTTCTAACACGTTCATGGCTCATTGTAGTAGAGCGACTGAAGCTGGGACTGTGAAAAACTGTTATGGTGCTGACGTTCTTTGGAAACATGTGCTTCGTGCCTCTTACGCAGGAGTGGAAAGCATCAGTTGATGTTCGACCTTCAATGGTCAAATTACAGCAAAGCACAGTATGTTGTTGATGTGTCCTCATGTGTTTGATGTCCATCAGGTCTACTCTGTCTGCAAATTCAACTTCTCAAAGATACCAAATCCATTCACAAGTGTCAAAAGGGTAAGTTTCTATGTTTTTTTCCCCACGTACACATAAAAGCAATGTTAAAATGAAATTATATTGACAATCCAAAGTTCTTCACAGCTTCACTAATAAAATGAATCAATAAAGTCTAAACCTTCTCAGTGAAAATCATAAAAAGCAAGAGAGCAGATAAAATACTTTCCCCTAGCAGCACAGCCGGATGTGTCAGTCTCATTGCCTCTGGTGTTGGCTGTGTTTGAACAGATAAACGGCCAGTGGAAAGGTGCGAGCGCAGGAGGCTGTGGAAACTATAAGGACTCGTACAAAAACAACCCCATCTATCAGATGAACCTGGAGCGCTCTGGACCTCTGCTGATCGAGCTCCGAGGGTCTAGGTTCGTATCACGGACCAGGGCTCAGCTTGTAAATGTGTACTGTGTTTTTTCTATGGCGATGAGAACATCAAAGTGGACCGTTTTTATAAGATACATACATTTTTTTCAATATTTGGTAACTGCAAAGGTAGAGACACTAGATTAATTATGTTTTACACCTACAGTGGTCAGAGTTGGGAAGTAACAAAGTACTCCTGTTATTGGGTAGATAACATTTTTCAGGTATCTCTACTTTACTTGAGGATTTTTTTTTCTGGTGACTTTTTACTTTTTACTGATTTCTACTCCAGCCATTTTCAAAACATGCTTGTTACGAATCATGCACATAAGAACCTATAATTTATCAAATAAAAGTCAGATTAATTTAGACTGATTTCATGCAAAGGCCATATTTAATCGGATAATGTTTTTATTCAATAAAGGTCCACCGCCATTTTTCAGGCCCGTTTTCCAACTTCTTCGGTTTGAGCTTCAACATGATGGTGTAAAACTTCCTGAAGCCACTGTGATGTCGGCTGTTGTTTGTGTTTTGTGCAGACAGTACAGCGTCGGCTTTGAGATGGTCACCGTGTCCACAGAGACTGACCCGGGAGCAGCAGGGTTCAGCAAGAAGAACAGCGGAGACTACAGGTACAAACGGGACGAGCGGGGAAAGTTTTATCACACAGTTACACAGTTACAGTAGAAGCATGAGCACAGTTATACAGACTTTTACAGACCGCATTGTAGGGCTGTGCAATTAATCGAAATTCGATTACGATTTTGATTACAACAGTAAACGATTACAAAATTAGCATAATTGCAAAAAATCGATTATAATTTTTATTTATTTTTTTCTTCCAATTTTTTTTTTTTTTCAATTTTTTTTCTCCACATTTTTATTTCTAATTTTTGGATTTTTGTCTTTTTTTGATGGATTTTTGTCACTTTTTTGCTGGATTTTTGTCTTTTTCTGATGGATTTTTGTCTTTTTCTGCTGGATTTTTGTCATTTTTTTAATGGATTTTTGTCATTTTTTTTAATGGATTTTTGTCATTTTTTTAATGGATTTTTGTCATTTTTTTAATGGTTTTTTGTCATTTTTTTAATGGATTTTTGTCATTTTTTTAATGGATTTTTGTCACTTTTTTGCTGGATTTTTGTCATTTTTTGCTGGATTTTTGTCTTTTTTTTTTCTGGATTTTTGTCACTTTTTTGATGTATTTTTTTAAAGGCAACAAATAATCGTTTGAATAATCGTGATTTCAATTATGACAAAAATAATCGTGATTATTATTTTTTCAATAATCGAGCAGCCCTACCGCATTGATTTGAGTCGCCTTAATCTCCGGCCTGTTCTGTTGCAGATGCGGCTTCTGTTACATGGAGCTGGACCACGTCCCCGCCGGAATCTACAACGTCATCCCCACCACCTTCCTCCCCAAACAAGAAGGACCCTTTTTCCTGGACTTTAGCACCACTTCACCTGTTAAAGTGTCACAGCTTCAATGAGGGATTTCAGAGCAACGTTTTAGGCAATAAAAAACGTCTTTTGCTTTGAGTGACTATGGGACTTGGCAGGTGTTGAGTACGCGACAGTTTGTTTTGCCAAGATAATATTGCAACACAAGGACTATTTATAATTTTTTTTTCCTCTTAATCCTCAAATATCGGTAAAATGCAGTTAAAATCAGTTGAAATGCATCGCCAAACGGTTCATGTGAGTATTATATGAGTCACTCGACTGATCAAGCAAAGAAAAACTGGAGAGCGACTTGGAACGAGATGGAGAGAAGCGTGCACTTAAACCTGGACAAAAAGCAGTACTTTACCAGTGTGATACCGGGCACACTTCTTCATTTTATTACCTTCCTTCTGCTTTAAGTGCCACACTACAAAAACTAAATATCAAGCATTGGCTTAAATGACTCGAATTGAGGAAATGTATCTTGTTTTGAGTGGTTTTCACTCATTTAGACACTTTTCCTGATCGGACCAAGTTTGCTTTGCTTGTTTGAGGACATTTCAGACCAGTTCTAAGGTAAATCTCGCTTGAAATAAGAAAGTAAAATTGCCAATGAGATAAGACCAATTTTCTTTCCCCATTGGCAAAGAAAATGACCTGAAATAAGGACGAAATGTATCGAAACGAGTCAGAAACATCCCAGAACAAGTGAAATAATCGAGGACAAATGCCCAAGAACTTAACTAGTCAAAACAACAAAAATGTGGATTATTCTGCTCAAATTGAGATGTTTATACTGATCTAGTTAAATACTTTTTGCAGTGCACTGTTTTGGTTTAGGCTGAAAACGGCCCCGAATTAGAAGATTATGGTTTTGTAGATGCACTTTTTCCGTGACAAAAACATACTCACAGTGGCCAAATCTTTAGGAAAACTTACTGTAACCGCAGATGAAAATAAATGTAGTCCATTTTTGAATGACGCATGTGGGATTTCGGTTTCAGAAATGTTTGTTGGGCTGGATCGGTACTTGCAGTATGTAGAGTAATTCAAACTGCAAATGATTTTAAATAACATGTTAAATTATTTATTATTTGTTCATCTTTCATTTCCCCAAGAAATGGAAAGGAGAATGTGCTGTGCTTGTGGTCAGGAGGCTCTGTGAAGGAAATCTAGCTTCACTTGTTGCCAAAGGTATTTTGCCAATGTTTATTGTTTGTTTTCTTGAAGCATTTCGAATGTTGTATCTCATGAATGATGGTCAAGACACGGTGACTCTGCAGGATTTGCACTGTGCTCTGTTTAAAGCCACGACATTTTAATACACAAGGAAATGTTTGGTGTTTTGTCTCGACCACCTTGAACCAGAGATGTCAGATCAGAGGCGCTGATCCCATGGGTGCTGCGGGGTTCACTTCCACTCAAAGACAATCCGTCAGAGCCAGAAAACTCATATCGGCTTAGACCTTATGTAGGAGCACATTGTTATTAAGATTACTAATATTTACAGCCTTTGTTAAAACCTTTTACCAGTGGTTTCTGCTCTGCTTTTATGTTGTTTCTCATGTTTGCTCAGTTACATTTGTGCAAGAGATCACACAAAAAACACAGAAAAAGATCCATCTCTTTTACAAAATGAGAACCGGTTTCCCCCTATAGCTTCTGGAATAGGTTTGAGTGCTGAGGAGCCTTACAACAGGGAACTCCCAGCTAGGGCTGAAACAACTAATCGATTAATCGACGACTAATCGATTATTGAAATAGTCGACAACTATTATAGTAATCAATTAATCGTTTTCTGGTTCACACAGACTCAAATAGAGCAAAAATTACATGAAAATGTAGTATTTTTGATGAAAACCTACTTTGTAGCAAGTGTATGTAGTACACTTTGTACATTGTAAATTTCATGAATATCTGTTTGTGTCTCGTCCAATCAGAAGCAGAATTAGCACCAAGAACCTCCAACAAACATTTACTTTACGTTTACTCCATCAACACGTCCTCAAGCGGATCCACTTTAGAATATGTGATAAAAAAAAATGGAAAAAATAAAATTTTCTTACACCATTCACAGCCAAGCGACTAATCGATTGATCGTAAAAATAGTCGATAGATTAATCGATTACAGAATAATCGTTAGTTGCAGCCCTACTCTCAACTAGTAGCTCTCACTTATTTAAAAGTAGGTCCCCAAAGGGTTTCTGAATTTTCGAGGTATTTTCATTGATTGACTGGAGAATCCGTCCGCACTTGGTTTTGGTGTTCTTTATTGTTATTATTATAGCACACAACGCGTTTCACTGATTTTACAAGTTATTACAATGGGAATTCTGAGATTTACTTTTTTTTTTTACATAATGAGGCTTCTGTTAATTCATGTTTTTCAGCATTTTTTTTTTTTTTTTTTGCCATTTCAGCAATTGACAGATTCCGTAGTTCTTCAGTCCGTCATATCTAGCTTGTGTTGCTTGAGGAGTCTCCAAGAGGCGCAGTGACATGAGATGTGGGCTGTGGTGCATTAGGTTCTGACTTCAAATCCCAGCTGGGGCATATTGTGAGATTTCAAACGCAGTCTGAGATTTATGGACTTTTCCCAATCGCCCAAATCCCATTGAATCCCATTGCAGAAAAAAGCTGATGTAGCAGCTGTATGAGTGGACAGCATTGCTCCTTCACTTTCCATCACAGTGGTCTCTAC
Source organism: Gobius niger (assembly GCF_951799975.1). Taxonomy (NCBI): domain Eukaryota; kingdom Metazoa; phylum Chordata; class Actinopteri; order Gobiiformes; family Gobiidae; genus Gobius; species Gobius niger. The sequence goes on from NC_136859.1 coordinate 30,762,683, forward strand.
AACGCTCCAGGATCAATTGTTCTGTAGGTTTTCCAGTGAGAGGCTCCGTCAACAGTTAAAATCTTCCAAACAATTGATCCTGGAGTGTCCTACAGACCACGGTGACGGAAAGCAAAGTTACCATGCTGACCACTGATACAGCCCCTGGGTCACTACAAGGTCATATAAACACACACATATAAAAAAAATCCACATAAAGAGTTGCATAGTGCAGCTTTAAAATGCCATTTCTGCAAATTAAATTTTCCACAGTTTTCCCCAGTTTCAGCAATTTACTGATTCCTCAGTTCTTCATATCTAACTTGTGTTCAAGTCTCCAGAGTTCAAATCCCGGCATGGACACATTCTGACATATCAGTTCATGGTTTTCAGCAATTTAAGCAACATTTCAACGATTTAAACAGTTTCAGCAATTTCCGCATTTGCAGATGTAAATTCCACAGTCAAAGTGTATTTCTTTTAATTGTGTTGATGCATCATGAGCTGAAAATCCCACATTTACTACCACTGACACTGAAGCGTGTCACACAGATGCAGATGAAAAGGGCACAATCGTTTCTTTATGGTGTCTGTATACGAGTCATGTGTTCCATCGCTCACTGCGGAACAAACACAACAAAGTACAATTTGCTGTTTGTGCCGTTTAATGACCTTTTCTTGCTGTTTGAAGAAGTATCGCAGAAGTAGCTGTAGCGGTTAATACAAGGGGTAGAAAAATCTTTGTGTCAAACTTATAACAGTTTGGGGGGAAAAGATACAATCAAAACTCCCATTTGTAAATATGTAGCCTTGTCTGGTATGTAAAGACATTTTTATTATTTAGTTTAACTCCTCCTTTCAGATTATAAGATTATAATAAATGGCCTCTACCCGATTTCTCCCATTCTCGGAGAGTGACAGGAGGAAGTTGAATGTAAACTATAATTTGCTCTCACCTTCTACAAATCACAGTTCTTCATCATGTTTCGAGGTAAACCAACAAATCCCAGCTCACACACTGGTGGGAAAATATACCTGTATCCATTTACAACAAGTAAAATCACTCCGTATCAAGACAAACTGCGCGGCCACAGTGTCGTGTTGTAGCTGCGAAGCTCCGGTGGGTGTCGTTGCCCGTCATTGCCCGGCAGAAGAGGTGGCTGTACTACATAGAGGAACACGGGCTGGGAGTCGCCTGAGAGCTTCTTGGTCACGTAGGACTTAGGCTGGGTACCATTAAATGATCTAGTACGGCATCGAAGAAAAAGTTTAGGTTCTACTGGTTTAGGAAAAACAAAAGTATCGAAAGCAGGTGCAAGTGAAGTTTCATTTCTAATATACTGTATATATATATTTTTTTTTCATTTCTGCCCAATTTTTATTTTATTTTTTACATTTTTGTCTAATGTTTATTCAATTTTCCAATTTTTTTGCCCCAATTTTATCTTATTTTTGCCCCAACTTTTTTTTTTACTAATATTTTCCCTATTTCCCCCATTTTTCCCATTTTCATCCTTTGTTTTTAACCCAATTCATTCAAAAATTCTACCTCATTTAAAACATTTTTACTGAATTTTTCCTCCTTTATTCTGAATTTTCCCCCACATTATTTGGAGATTAACTCGTAAATTTTCAAATCTTCCACACATTGTTTCCCTTTCTAGATGACAAATATTTGAGTCCAAGTATCACTCAGGTATTGGTAGCGAAAACCAAGTATCGTTAAAGTACCGGTATCAAAAGAAATGTAACGGTCCCCCCAGCCCTTACGTAGGACTCTGAGCTCATGGGGAAATCGAGGAGCAAAAACATCGAAAATAATCGGTTCTGCATTCTCCACCATTCATATTTTTTAATAAGACTCACACAATTCTGCTTTTACAACTTAATAAATGTGACAATCAGACTGCACTACGAGAAACAAAAAAAAAAAAACAGGACCTTTTAAGTGTGGACGGTATATTTCAAACCAGTCTTTTCAGGTTCATTAAGTGCACAAATGACTAGTAGCTTTACAAGCCTGAGTGAAAATCCATTTGTTCTTGAAAAACGTCCAGGCGCCTCGTCAAAGGGAACCCCGAGCTCCCAGGAAGTGCGGCCGAGGACATAAGGACATAAGTCACGGCATAGTTTGAGCCAGTGACGTGAAAATGCCCCCAGAATGTTCCTCAGACTCCTTTGACCAGGACCACAGTTTGCCGGGCGGCGGAGTCAGTGTTCTGGGAGCAGTTGTCTGCGTTTTTGTCTGTGCGGGGCCTCCGTAGGTTGAGGAAGCTGAATCGTGCCTCCAGACTGAACGATTTCCTGGCGTTTGCGGTCGCGCCGTTGTTGTTGTTGTTGTTGGCGACCGGAGCGTTGTCCAGAGCGGTCTCGGCTCCCTCGGCCCGGTCGCCTGGAAAAGAGCGAGTGAAGATTATGAGCCATTACGCCATTTTATTGACTCAGTCTATCTTTTCTGTTTTTCTAAAGGAGCGAGATGACTTGGAATCAGATTGTGGTGTGCATAAAGGTCCCAGCCTGGTATGGGTGCAGTGTTGTCAGCGTAAAGGACTTGTTTGGTGGCTGAAGTGTTAGCATAGAAGGGTCGGTTTCCTCTCGGTTCCCAAGGTTTCCCTATCAACCCAAAACTTCAGCTTAATAAATATGACTAAGATCCTGTTTCATGATGAGTCCATAGATGCTGGACTGCTGCTCTGTCCTTTAACCTCTTACCACCCGCCTAAACCAAATGCATTCCGTCCTCTTTGGCTCTTATATAGGCCTGTGTAGCGCCTCATTTGAAAGCTAAGACCCACAAAACTGATCTTTTCCCTCGCATTGTTGCTGTGTTGTGTCACCTTTTTTTCGGGTCACATGTTTTGTTGAATTTTTGTCACATTTTTGTTGAATTTTTTCATTTTTTTGTTGAATTTTTGTCACATTTTTGTTGAATTTTTGTCATTTTTTTGTTGAGTTTTTGTCACATTTTTGTTGATTTTTTGTCATTTTTTTGTTGAGTTTTTGTCACATTTTTGTTGAATTTTTGTCACATTTTTGTTGAATTTCTGTCATTTTTTTGTTGATTTTTTGTCATTTTTTTGTTGAATTTTTGTCACATTTTTGTTGAATTTTTGTCTTTTTTTTGTTGAATTTTTGTCACATTTTTGTTGAATTTTTGTCATTTTTTTGTTGAGTTTTTGTCACATTTTTGTTGATTTTTTGTCACATTTTTGTTGAATTTTTGACACATTTTTGTTGAATTTTTGTCACATTTTTGTTGAATTCTTGTCACATTTTTGTTGAATTTTTGTCACATTTTTGTTGAATTTTTGTCACATTTTTGTTGATTTTCTGTCATTTTTTTGTTGATTTTTTGTCATTTTTTTGTTGAATTTTTGTCATTTTTTTGTTGATTTTTTGTCATTTTTTTGTTGAGTTTTTGTCACATTTTTGTTGATTTTTTGTCATTTTTTTGTTGAGTTTTTGTCACATTTTTGTTGAATTTTTGTCACATTTTTGTTGAATTTTTGTCACATTTTTGTTGATTTTCTGTCATTTTTTTGTTGATTTTTTGTCATTTTTTTGTTGAATTTTTGTCATTTTTTTGTTGAGTTTTTGTCACATTTTTGTTGAATTTTTGTCACATTTTTGTTGAATTTTTGTCACATTTTTGTTGAATTTTTGTCATTTTTTTGTTGAATTTTTGTCACATTTTTGTTGAATTTTTGTCACATTTTTGTTGAATTTTTGTCACATTTTTGTTGAATTTTTGTCACATTTTTGTTGAATTTTTGTCACATTTTTGTTGAATTTTTGTCACATTTTTGTTGAATTTTTGTCACATTTTTGTTGATTTTCTGTCATTTTTTTGTTGATTTTTTGTCATTTTTTTGTTGAATTTTTGTCATTTTTTTGTTGAGTTTTTGTCACATTTTTGTTGAATTTTTGTCACATTTTTGTTGAATTTTTGTCACATTTTTGTTGATTTTCTGTCATTTTTTTGTTGATTTTTTGTCATTTTTTTGTTGAATTTTTGTCACATTCTTGTTGAATTTTTGTCATTGTTTTGTTGAATTTTTGTCACATTTTTGTTGATTTTTTGTCATTTTTTTGTTGAATTTTTGACACATTTTTGTTGAATTTCTGTCACTTTTTTTGCGTTTACATCCTTGTGTTCTTCTAATTTTTTGCGGCTGTTTCGGTGCTTCATCCCCAAGCAGCTTTTTGATTAGGGTAAAGCCAAACTGGATAGAATGGGATCCGTTCAGGTGCGAGTTAAGAGGTTAAAGTGATAGTCTGTAAGATTGCGAAGTGAGGAGAAGGAGAGAGTGAAATGTGAAAGTAAACAATCAAGTTCTTCCCCCATGCTTTCTGTGTCTGGATCAGTGAGTCACTCCTAGTTTACAGAATGAGTGAGGTAAATGATCAAGCTCCTCCCCCCTGTCCTGATTGGACCTGATAGGCCGGTTCACAGGAAAAGCTCGTCTCATTGGTCAAAGTGATGGCCCGGAGATTGAATTTTTGTCACATTTTTGTTGAATTTTTGTCACATGTTTTGTTGAATTTTTGTCACATTTTTGTTGAATTTTTTCATTTTTTTATTGAATTTTTTTCACATTTTTGTTGAATTTTTGTCACATTTTTGTTGAATTTTTGTCACATTTTTGTTGAATTTTTGTCACATTTTTGTTGATTTTCTGTCATTTTTTTGTTGATTTTTTGTCATTTTTTTGTTGAATTTTTGTCATTTTTTTGTTGAGTTTTTGTCACATTTTTGTTGAATTTTTGTCACATTTTTGTTGAATTTTTGTCACATTTTTGTTGATTTTCTGTCATTTTTTTGTTGATTTTTTGTCATTTTTTTGTTGAATTTTTGTCACATTCTTGTTGAATTTTTGTCATTGTTTTGTTGAATTTTTGTCACATTTTTGTTGATTTTTTGTCATTTTTTTGTTGAATTTTTGACACATTTTTGTTGAATTTCTGTCACTTTTTTTGCGTTTACATCCTTGTGTTCTTCTAATTTTTTGCGGCTGTTTCGGTGCTTCATCCCCAAGCAGCTTTTTGATTAGGGTAAAGCCAAACTGGATAGAATGGGATCCGTTCAGGTGCGAGTCAAGAGGTTAAAGTGATAGTCTGTAAAATTGCAAAGTGAGGAGAAGGAGAGAGTGAAATGTGAAAGTAAACAATCAAGTTCTTCCCCCTGCTTACTGTGTCTGGATCAGTGAGTCACTCCTAGTTTACAGAGTGAGTGAGGTAAATGATCAAGCTCCTCCCCCCTGTCCTGATTGGACCTCATAGGCCGGTTCACAGGAAAAGCTCGTCTCATTGGTCAAAGTGATGGCCCGCACAGGGGGGCTTAACCTCTTACCACCTGCCTTAACCAAGCACGTTTTCTCCGGTTCGGCTTTACCCAAATCCAAAAGCTTCTCACCTATAGGCCAACCTCATTTGAAAGCTAAGACCTACAAAACTGAGCTAAACTGATATTTCTCCTTGCGTTGTTGCCGTCACTTTTTACACGTTCGTTTTCATCTCATTTTTGCTTTTTTATTTTTAATTTTTTTTACCTTTTTTGTGCTTTTTCAAGAAGCTTTTAGATTTGGGTAATGCCAAACTGGAGAAAATGAGCTCGCTTCAGTTGGAGGTTACGAGGTTAAGTAATTATTATTTAAAATTACTTACGTTGCGTCAAATTTCATGCCCAGGTGGTCAATTATAAGCAATCTTAACTAATTTTAAATCATTCACACTTACAGACTATCACTTTAAGTATGTGTTTTTGTTTAGTACTTTCTCCTCTACAGTACATTCTAGACTATAGAATGACATACTGCAAATGCCTGAATACTTAAAGTGCACAGGAAATTAGGTCCATCTCATACTATATATATTTTAACTCTATAAATAGTTTTTCATCCATATGCCACGCCCATAACCTTCAACACATTTCAGCTCAGAAACTACATAACAAAAGTTCTATTTATATCTCAAGCAGGTGTTGAACACAAAAGCCAGAGCTGGACCCAGTTACTACAGCAGCTCCGCCCACACAGGCTTTGACTCCAGCAGGTGAGGCACCGCTGTGTGACTAATGATACAGTCTCCAGCACAGGAGCAGGTGGGAGCTGAAACCACATCCATGTGACCTCTGCTAGACTCTTCCCTCAGTAAAAGCACATGTGGATTAATAATAGACGTATCACTGCTTTGTTTAGTCTTTGGATGTAGGGCACGTCAGCTCGGCCTCGTCCGCCTTAACAAAACGGCAACATCAGAGGAGAGAGACATTGCTGCGAGAGCGGGCTTATGTTCTCGCTTGGTGTGGGGTTTATAAAGCTTTAGTGACTAACAGCGCCATTAAAATATTTTTGGGTTTTTGCTTTGTAGTTTCAATTCTGAACACATGTATTATTAACAATAAAGGGCCATTTGCAAATATGACAAAGTAAAAATAGCTTTGAAGACTAAAATAATGCAATATCCATGACCAGTGCCTGTTTAGTTAAGTTGATAATGTGAAAGAAAACATAACAACATATCCCTGATCAAGGCGCTCCAAGGAACAAACAGAACCGATGACATGCTTCATTTATTGCCGTTCATTTGCACCATGTTTTCCCTCCGTGATGTGACATTTCGGGCCTCATGCCCTTCATGAGGCCTGAAACGTCACATACTTATGATGGAAGAAACAAATACAAAAATTGGGAGCTTTCACGGCGGTGCAGACCCTCTCTTTAAATCTCTAATCGTACTTTGGATCCAGCGCGGAGGTTTTACTGCCTTTGGACGTGCGTGCCTGTTTCTTTTTTAGCCAATTCCCTTTTGCGATGTGCCAAAATAATCGTGGACCTTGGGCTACATTAACCGCCACGCGCTGATTAAACTCTCTCCTCTTTGCATCTACAAGGACGGTCAGGTCTGGACAGTAGTTTGGCTGATGGGAGTGTATTTCTCTTAAAGGGGAGGTGATTCCAGCGCCTCCGATAGGGGCCGTGAGTTACTTTCGATAACCTATCCTCAGTTCTCTGAATGTACATGGTTTAAAGCTCATCAGGCTAAATCTCAGGGGTAAGATAAAAGTAACATGTCAGGTGCAGGTTTCAGTTAGTTTTAAATCAGTGTTTCCCAAACTGTGGGTCAAGGAGCTTTTGAGGCTGTTCAGTCGCCTATAGTGGCCACAGAATTTAAAATGAGGTGAGAACTGTCCTTGTACACTGCAAAAAGTAAATATCAAGCATTGGCTTAAATGACTTGAATTGAGGAAATATATCTTGTTTTGAGCGGTTTTCGCTAATTTAGACATTTTTCCTGATCGGACCCAGTTTACTTTGCTTGTTTGAGGACATTTCAGACCAGTTCTAGGGTAAATCTTGCTTGAAATAAGAAAGTAAAATTGCCAATGAGATAAGACCAATTTTCTTTCCCCATTGGCAAAGAAAATGACCTGAAATAAGGACGAAATGTATCGAAACGAGTCAGAAACATCTCAGACCAAGTGAAATAATCTAGGACAAATCCCCAAGAACAATTTACCTAGTCAAAACAACTAAAATGTGGATTATTTTGCTCAAATTGAGATATTTATGCTAATCTAGTTAATTACTTTTAGCAGTGTATGTATATGTATATGTATATGTATATGTATATGTATATATATATATATGTATATGTTATAGATACAGACGGCATAGCTGGAATCGCCCATATATGGTCATTTTTAAAAACAGTTAAGGGGGAAAACAATTTTGAAAAAATGTAAATTTTCTGTAATTATTCAAAAACTACTGTAACAAATGCTGAATTATGAACATAGTTTCTACTAAATAATGATACAAAGACATGGGGAGGAGCAAAGTGGTTCAACAGCCCATAAATACATAAATAACGGAGAATGCTAACTTGATGCTACATGTTAGCATCGGGCTAATGCTAACGGTTAGCTAGCGCTTGCTACAACTGCCGTTTTTTCACTTCTACTGAACAATCTGCTGTGAGAAAATATCCACATGGGCCCGATTTACATTTGACTTTATTTATGTGTGATAAATAAGTTGATATTCAATCAGAAAATGGCAAAAAAGAGTGAAAAATTGTGTTTCTCTAAAGATTCTATTTTCCCCCTCGGCGAAGCCACGCCCCCTTCTATGACGAGATGCCGTCTGTATCTATACTTCTGCCCTGCTCTCTGCGCCCTCTGTTGGTTATCGATTATTTATAGTGATGGACATAACGTTGCCCCAGACTCTCACCTCTCTCCAGGTCGCACTCCGGAGAAGACGCCCCGCTGCACTCACTGCGCGGCCCCAGCACCGGAGAGATCAGGCCGAAGTCCGACAGGGACACTGTGCTGGGCAGGTCCAGACTGCAGGGCCTGGAGGGCGGGGCCGGGGAGGAGGAGGGGCTGCAGGAGTCTGAGGGGGAGGGGGGCGCGGACACGTCGGTGAACGGGCACGTGGACAGCAGCAGGTCCTGGGGGCTGGTGCTGGGGGAGCAGCCCAGGCTGCAGGTGGAGGTGGAGTCTTCCTCTGAGGCCATGGAGCCGCTCACACAGGGCTCATCCTCAAAGCAGTCTGAGGTCACTGAGAGAGAGCAGGAAATGCTTTTAACTATGGAACATCACCACATTCAGAATTGTGTAGGGTTTTGAGCGTTACTAAAGAGAAGGGGAGTTTTAACAAAGCTATTTCCTGTATGTTCAGCTCACTACCATGGCTTCTTCAGTATACTTTCTGGGGTGTGTGGTTTAATATTTTTGTTTTTGTAACTGCCTTCTGACTGTACATACAGATGCCTCCAGAACTGGCCCTGACCTTTGCATTCTGTGGGCTGTGCAGCTCTGACTAAGGACAGGAAAGCAACAGCCTCAACAGGAGAGATAACCTTTACTAAAGCCCTTTATCCCATCAGGAGACATGCAACAGTCACAGTCTATACAGCTCTTTCTAATTCAATTGGAGACCACCAACTACAAGGAAACGATTTGCTTCAGCTATAGAGCGTTGACATCGATTTGTGTGTGAAATCTTTGGTTTGTTCTCAACAAATATTTGAAATGAATCATTGCAGCAGCTTGAGCTCTGACGTGTTTATCAGTCAACAGGAGAGGGGGTGCGGTGATCCGAGGCCAGTATCATTTATGGGACAATTTGGGATCCTTGACAAATGCCAGGATTTTGGAACTGCCCCAAACATCTGGTCACCCTTCATGTTATAGTTAATCCTCTTTGCTGATCATTTGTCTGACCTCAGTTATCAAAAACACACACACACACACAGCTTATCAACAGCTGGGCCGTCCGCACTTACTGGAAATGCCGTCAGACTCCAGTTTGAATCCAGAGAGGTCGTCCCCGGAGACGCTGTCCCCGTCGGCCCCCACCCCTCGTCCCCGGGGCCCGATGGCAGAGCTGCGCCTCCTCTGGTGGATCTCGTCTGAAATCATCTCCAGGTTCCGCAGGGCGCTCTTGTAGTCGGCTTTGGCCTGGGACAGCTGCGCCTGCCGCTCGTCCACCGTCTTCTTCAGGTTCTACGACAGGACGCAAGAAACTGATGTTCAGCGGTGTCTGGTAGACTCGAGCACTGACACAAATTACACATTTATTGAAAGGACTCGAAGGCAGACATTATTCTTCTCTGTCTTTTACATGAAAGTCCAATAGCTGTACAAACATGTTCTACAATGCATGAGGCTCTGTTATTTTAGCTTTGCTCCTCAGTGTTCTCCTAATCAATATTTTCAAGTTTTGTGATTTACTTTTAAAATGATTACAGCTCTTTTAACTTCTTAACTTCCACCTGAACGGATCCCATTTTCTCCAGTTTGGCTTTACCCTGATCAAAAAGCTTCTTGGGGAAAAAAGCACCAAAATAGCCACAAAAAAATGAGAAGAAAACAAGGATGTAAACGCAACAAAAATGTGACAAAAATGTGACAAAAATTCAACAAAAACTCAACAAAAATTCAACAAAAACTCAACAAAAATTCAACAACAATGTAACAAAAATTCAACAAAAATGTGACAAAAATTCAACAAAAATGTGACAAAAATTCAACAAAAATGTGACAAAAATTCAACAAAAATGTGACAAAAATTCAACAAAAATTCAATAAAAAGTGACAAAACATGAAAAAAACATGCAAAAGGTGACACAACACAGCAACAATGCGAGGAAAAAGATCAGTTTTGTGGGTCTTAGCTTTCAAATGAGGTGTTACACAGGCCTATATAATAGCCAAAGAGAGGTTTAGGCGGGTGGTAAGAGGTTAAAAGTTGACATGTCATGGGGCTTGAAAACATACATTAGTTTGGGTGCCTAAGCTTTGGTATTGTACGTTTTTATAATTAGAAATTATGTATTAAATAAAAACTAACTTTCAGTTTCGATTTACGGCACGGTTCGCTGCTTCACTACAGCCTGTCAAAAACAATTGCAGCGCAGAACGGCTCACAACTGATATAATGTTGGATTAATAATGTGGAGGACAGTTAACAATGACGTAATTGTATCCAGGAAGTGCAAAGTGAAGTTCTGAAGAAGGAGGAACAGATCATTTAACAGCTTTGCCCGTGGATGGTTGGTTGACTCAAAGATATTTAAACCGATATTCAGTATTTGCCAACAAAAATATAGACAATTTTACATTTTTTTTACACATTAACTGCCATTTTTTAACCCCTTAACTCCCACCTGAACCGGGCACGTTTTCTCCAGTTTGGCTATACCCCAGTCCAAAAGCTTCTGGAAAAAAGCTGTGAAAATAGCAACAAAACTGAGACGAAAACAATGATGGAAATGTGACAAAAAAGTGAGAAAACATTGCCAAAAAAGTGACGAAAAATTGATGAAAAAGTGGCAAAAATGTCACAAAAATGTCACAAGAAATTGACAAAAAATGGACGAAAAATGACAAAAATATGACCAAAAAATGACCAAAAAAAAATGACAAAAATGTGACAAAATGTGACCAAAAATGACAAAATTATGATAAAAATTTGACCAAAATGTCACAAAAAATGACCAAAAAATTACAAAAATATGATAAAAATGAGACAAAAATGTGACAAAAAATGACCAAAAATTGACCAAAAATTGACCAAAAAATTACAAAAATATGATAAAAAATTGACAAAAATATGACAAAAATGGGATAAAATGTGCTAAAAAAATTACAAAAAAAAAAAAGTTACAAAAATGAGTTGAATACCCAACAAAAAAAATTATGGAAAAAGATCTGATGACGTGAGGAAAAAGATCCTCTCGGTTCAGGCGGGAGTTAAGAAGTTAATCTGACAATTTGAAATGAGGGAAACTTGCATTACGTCTTGTGACTATGAGCAGTCAGAGGACAGAGTACTTTAAAAAACCTGTAAAAAAAATACTTCATATATCGTGAATTCCATAATAAAACTCCTTGTTTAGTCTTTGTGAGGACTTGTATTCAGGGCAAAGGCCAATGGAGAATCATATGTTAATATCAGATTACAAATCAAAGAAATCTCAGTGAATCCACGGTAAAAAGAGGTCATTAATAATTTACCTCTAACTGTAGATAGAACTTGGCCTTCATCTCAAAGTAGGGCCTGTGGAGGAAGAGAGAGACATTATACGACCAAACAGAAGATGAAGCAGAGAGTGATGAAGCAGAGAGGGATGAACCAGAGGCGTCACCATGGCAACGGCAGGATGGATGATGGGATAGAGGGAGACGCAGATAAGGGCATGATGTGGGAAGTGGAAATGAGGCCGAACAGATTAGGGCTATGCACAGCAGCACATACTGTAGATTATAAGAATGCATAAATGATGAAAGTAAAAAGAAGCCTGACGCTGCAGAGTCTGTGCAGATATAAAGCTGCAATGCGGAAACGTTTTAGTGTTGCTACGTCTTAAAGTGGAACTTAACTGTTGTAAAACATAATGTGCTTTCTAGTTAAACTCTGTTACTTTCTTGACTTTAGTGTGAGCTGTCATCCTTCAAAGTAACATAATTGTGAGAGAAGTTCAGTCATTTTAGTCAGAGAGTGAAGCCACATTTGTTTGATATTGATCAAGTTAATTTATTTCCTCTTTGTTTTCCTGGAAGACTAGAGCTGATATTATGATATTTATGTTCTAAACACTTCAAATGTATTATTTTTCAGTATTTTTTTGATTCACACAGGACGCTTGATCCAGTCTTCAAAGTGAAACTCTGCTTTGTATATATATAGGCTATAATACCTACACAGGATGAGGTCTTTCAAAAGTAATATTAAAAGAGGAAGGAAAACAAGACAACTTCCCCTTTAACACCTTAAATAACCTGCGTAGATAACCTGCTCAGTGACATTTTGTTTTCTCCTGAATGGAGAAGCATCAAATGACTTCTCTAAAAGCAATAATATTACAGAGGGTAAAACTTTGCTAACTATGACACAGCAGGTCTCTTCTAAAGGTACATATTAAAGCAGGGATGCCATTGCCCCCAACTCGTAAAAGGCAAGGTCATTTCCATTCGATATAATTGCAGATAGACTCGCTTTTTATTCACAGCATGAAGCTAATCACAATAGTGACCGCTATAAAAAATGAAGGACCATTTGCAGTTTGTTGCAGCAGACGTAGGTTAATGTTTTGGTAGCACGTTTTGACGTCATGGGACTTTGTGCTCCTCGTAAGGAGCCCCGGACGAAACAGCCGCTGACGTGCTGCTCATATCAGACACGGGGAGCTGAGTCATGCACTGCAACAATCACTGTGTTACCCTGCCCTGAACTCAAACACCAGGCAGAAGTCAGACCTCAATGTGGAAACTTAATATGCCTAAATGACTATGTTTTTAAAATCAGACTTTTACCACAGACTTAAACATTTATCAAAGAAAATGTCCCAAAGCAGCACAACTCTGATTTACAGCACTGGGAATGGTCTGTACTTCGGGGCTCACTGTCAGCTCAGAGAGGCGAGCCACGTAAGAATATTCATTTGAACTTTTTGTCAACATTTCCTCATAGTTCTGTTGGCTCGAGAAACACACGAAATTGGCAGGTTTAATAATTCCATAAACGTCTGTTTTTCCGAAAGACAAAAACATAAACAGCCGTGGTTAGCTCCAGCCTTGTTCTCTTACTTGGACTTGCTGATGGTGCGTTTGAGCTTCTTCTCCAGCTGTTTCATCCGACCGATGGCCGCTGTGTATTTGGCCGCTGTCTCTTTGTGCAGCAGCTCACTCCTCGTCTTGGTGTGTTCAGCCTCCATCACCTGAGGTAAACAGGCACATTTTATTGGCATTTTTATTTAAAACTACAGAGAGAAAGTGCAGTGAGTTTGAAAAAGGCAGACAGTCCGTACCCTCTGGGTGGCGTGGTTGAGCATCTCCTGCCAGGCCGAGTCAAACTGCCGGTTGTCCTCCTCCAGCAGCCTCTGCTCGGCCAGGGAGATGGTCTCTTTGGCTGCTCTCAGCACCTCTGTGGACCTCTGAAAGTCCTGTGTGGCTTTCTGAGCCTCCAACTGGGCCTGGGCACACAACAAAGGACAGCAACACTTACATTATATACAACACTAGAGAATTACTGACATAGTGTTTCTGAGCTACTCCTTTACTCTGGATCTGTTTGTGATGAAAGCTTCACTCGTACCCATCTACTATAAAGAGCCAGATGAGGGACAGGATGTGGGTCATAGACCCTTCCACTGTCCACATGATGAGAGCAATCAGAGCCTCATTACAAACTAAACAGATTACCTCTGAGGGTCTAAACACAGGCATTCATGACTGAAGCCTTCATCGCCTTCTAACAGTTCAGAGCTTTATACAGTGGGAAGAAAAAGTAAGTACACCGTTTGGAATTAAATTCAACTGGTCATAAAATGTGGTCTGATCTTCATCAAAATCACAGGAATGATTAAACAGTGTCTGCTTAAACTAATACCACCCAAACATTTACATTATCATATATATATTGGCCATAACATGTAAACATTCACAAGAGAGCGTGGAATAAGTAAGTACACCGCCTGAATCTCACTGAACTGCAGCAGTTTTGTAAAGAGGAATGATCCAAGATTCATCCTGATCGTTGTGAACGTCTGATCTGCAACTACAGAAAAGCAGTTGCTGCTGCAAAAGAAGAGTCAGCCAGATATTTAATACAGGGGTGTACTCACTTATTCACATGCTGTTGTGAATGTCTCAGGTTTTTCTGCAAAATAATTTATTCTGTTGATGACAGCACGTTGTTCAGGCCCTGAGGCAACAAAACAGGCCCACACCATGATGCTCCTGCTCCAGACTTCACAGAGCGAAAAAGGTTTTGATGTTGGTACTGTTCCATTTTTGAGAAGGAGCTCTTGGATGCTCCACAGCACCACTGGACAAATATTCAGTGGACTGATGGACCCAAAGTTGAACACCAGTTTGAACACCAGTGCAAACTAAAAGGCTGTAGTTTACAAACTCTTCACCTTTTGCACCTTTTTCCTGTGGGCAGATTGGCGTGAACATGGGTGTAAATGTCAGACTCAGTGTAAAAATAGAACTCTTTGTGTTAAACCCTTGTGTTTACGTAACACTGTTGATATCGCTGGTCACCGCACACACTCTGGGCAAGTGCTTGGTTTGTGGAATTTGGGGATTCCAACGGATTCCACGGATTTTCGGCTCATCTTACGTTCAATTCAGCGCTGCAGTCTTTACGATCAAGACTGACTCCAAATGATGCACATTTAAGAAGTCAACTTTGCAAATGATAAGTGCGTCAAGTCAGGACACGTGAGGAAGATTTGAGCAGATGCAAAGTTTCGTGGACTTGAACATCGTTGGCCCTTACTTTAGTATTATGCATGGCTTTACATAACATTCACTGCAGGCCTGTCAAAAGCTCTGTAATAAAAGAGGTTTTGCTGCTATTGAGGTGAATCTGAGCGTGTGTAAATACCAAACAAAGACTGGCCCATTTCTGAGGAAGCATCAATACACTGAGCTGGAGTTCAAGACGACTCCACAGCTCTGGACTTCCAGGAAAACAGGACAAATTTTTACCTCTGTTTCAAATCTGGGCAGAAGCTGACAGATCAAAACAGGAGGTATTTTCAGAATTGGGTCAAGCTGTGTTCAAGCAGTGTCCTACTTCTCTCAAAAGCAGAAAAGGAATGGATTGAAGATTATGACTGTGTTTTCTTTCTTGAAATATGCATCATGCCCAAGGCTATTACACATTCAAAGTTGTGGTCAGTCTTCTCTTCAACTTAAAAATCATGTTCGGAGCCACCTGGGTTCCATTGTCATATTGCCTGTCCTCATAAACACAGGCAGAACACGTGAGGTCGCATTTATATTTGCGGGTTTTCCTACAGAAATGCTACGTATCTCCCCGTCTCTTGCTCGGTGCTCGTCGCTGCAGACCTCAGCACATGTCCGCTGTAATGTGATTATGCGTGGCCTCCGCTGTGTCGCGAATGCAGCGTCAAAACAAGTCGAGTCTTGTTGAGATCATGTGTCTTCGCTGCTGCAGCACAGGAGACTTTTTACATGTCTCAATAGCTGAGGTCAGTGAATCTGAAATGTGTCAGCCAAGCCAACATTTAGCAGTGTATGAATGTGTAACGCTTCCATTACATTGTTATTCTTTCGATAAATGTCCAAGAAAGGTTAATTCTACTTTAATTGAATGATCATTGCAACAAACAAATCCATGCTTCTAATTAGTTCATATAAATCATGTAAATCTTCCAAATGATAACGTAGGTATTGAAATCAGAAAGACGAAAATACGACTTTGGCATTGTGTGTCTGCAAGATCGAGATTCTACTCGACGTTGAACTCCCCTCTGCTCTATTTCAGATTGGTTGAGTCCAACGCAGTGGCTGCTGGCGGCTCCACAAGATTGATAGATAAAGGCGGTGCCACTGACTTGCCACAATGATAGCTTTCTGCCTCGTTTAACACCCTCTACTCTGTCCCCGGGCACATCCTTTGGACACAGCATTGGACTCAACTCGTCTGTGATGAGGTAATCACATTAAAGTGATTGTCTGTAAGTTTGCAAAGTGAGGAGAGAGGAAAGTAAACAATCAACCCCCTCCCCTCTTTAACCAGAAAGCCCTTCTTAGTTTGAAAATTAACTTCAAATTCTAAAACAATCCCGCCCAAAAGTGACTTCCTGTTTTGATCCAGCACACCAAAATAAAAGCACACAGCTCGTGTCATTGATTAGTTCAGCAGGTACTCGCAACATTACAAGAATGTAATCAAATACACACATTTTAAGTGTTGTGTCTCTTAATAGTTAGGCAGAAGGAAAACTGAACTAATGAACTGCTGAACAAGTGAATGACATGGTGCTTTTATTTTGGTGAGCTGGATTGAAACAGGAAGTCACTTCTTGGGCGGCGTTGTTATGATTTGAAGTCACGCACAGAGTCAATAGATACAGACGGCATCTCTGGAATCACCCATATATGGTCATTTTTGAAAACAGTTAAGGGAGAAAACAATTTTGAAAAATGTAAATTTTCTCTAATTATTCAAAAACTACTGTAACAAACGCTGAATTATGAATATAGTTTCTACTAAATAATGATACAAAGACATGGGGAGGAGCAAAGTGGTTCAACAGCCCATAAATACATGAATAACGGAGAATGCTAACTTGATGCTACATGTTAGCATCGGGCTAATGCTAACGGTTAGCTAGCGCTTGTTACAACTGCCGTTTTTTCACTTCTACTGAACAATCTGCTGTGAGAAAATATCCATATGGGCCCAATTTACACTTGACTTTATTTATGTGTGATAAATAAGTTGATATTCCACCAGAAAATGGCTAAAAAGAGGGAAAATTGTGTTTCTCTAAAGATTCTATTTTCCCCCTCGGCGAAGCCACGCCCCCTTCTATGACAAGATGCCGTCTGTATCTATTGAGGAGAGCAGGAACTGAATTTTCAAAAGTAACGATCAGGCTCCTCCCCCTCCCCCCTGATTGGACCTGACAGGAAAAGCTTGTCTCATTGGTCAATGCAGGACGATGCTAGACTCTGATTAGTTGCTGAGGTCCAGGAAGATCCAAAAAATAATGGACATATAGAATTATTTAGTTTACATCAAAATGCAAGACCTGGTGGTTGATTTGGCACATTTTATAACATTTGTAAAACACTACCTCTTCCAGGCTATCACTTTAATAATACTGTGTGAGTGTATTGCACACATTCTCAATACAGTCAATTAAACCAACGTGGTGTTTGCATTAAAGGGGGGGGTATTATGCAAAATCGACTTTTTCAAGCTTTACATCATGTTATTATGTCATTCCCTCATTAAAACATGCCTGAAGTGTTGCCTTGGCACATTCACGTATTTTTGAGTAATCTGTAAAAACTCTGATGGCGGCCATTTTAGGGATAGGTTTGCCTGAGTCCTCCTAGGAACGCCCCCACCTCCTGGAGACGCCTCCGAGCTTTCGTCACCAGCCGAGTAACCAACCACTGCTCCTCAGCAGAACCCCCTCCCCACTGATGCCACAGACAGCGTGTGGAGGGGGCGTGTCGGAAAGGCTCAGAGGTTCTTAAAGAGACAGAGGCCTATTTCAAGACATTCACTACAGCCATTTTGAGAGAGCAATTTTATACAAGGCAGTTATTCTAATTTACTGCATTGACAGACCAACAGAAGGTTTGGTCATCATTGTAGTGTGATATAGACTGGTGCTATGTGATTGAAAAAAGCATAATACCCCCTCTTTAAGTGGTTCAGACTTGGCTTCTTATTTCTGACCCACTTTCAAAGCAGTTATCTTCCATCTTCATTGAGTTAGAAACTCACAAAGCAAAATGTCCCTTTTAAATAAAAGGTAAACGACAGATAAATAAAGTCTATTTGGACACTAAAACCGCTGAGTGTGGTTTTTAACCCCTCACAGGCGCTCAATAATCATCTCTCAGCCTCGTGCCCCGTTTTCTCTAATCGTCTGATCTGATTTTTCACGTCCCTGATTCTCTCCTTCCTCCTGCTCCTCCTGCTCTCTGTGCCCATCCATCTCCAGCTACTTCACATCCCATAATAATCCCCCTGTGCCATCTCCCTGCCCCCTCGTGCCCCCGTTTCACCGCTGCAGCAACGCATGAAACTTTCAGAGTCTCAAAGGAGAGGCGAGGAAGTTCAGAGCGCGCTGCAGTTTGGCTTGGCGGGCACTTTGAATTATTTACACCGGCTTTCTTCAGAGCAGTGTGTCTCATCGCGTTAGCGCCGAGAGAAAACGGACTGTGGCTGCAGCAGAAAACAGCATGGGGCCTCTGATAGTCTGCTGATACTGAGAAACGTGCTTATTTCATATGACTCGTTTTCAAAAAGAGGCTGCGTGTTGAGTGTGTGGTCAGAAATAAGCTCTCTGCACATCAGACCAGTCTTTATTTTGTCGACAAATGGGATGTTTTGTCATAGTTTTTGTCAATGCAATTGGCTGACACAAAATTATTCATATTTTATGTATCGTTTTTGCTCTCCATTCTGTTTTGATATATTTAAGTAAACAGTAAGCCTATCTATAAAGAAGTTGAGACCCATGATGCAGAAGAACAAGAGTTAACCTTCTAGACCAGGGGTAGGCAACGTCAGGCCTGGGGGCCACATTCGGCCCTCCAGCATAAAACCTTTGGTCCCCATGAGAATTTTGAAGAAACATTTATTCATAAATCAGAGACCAAATGCGTGAAAAGGATTCTAAAATGTGGAAAATACCAAGGCCGTGGGAACCCAGGGTGCAGAGGGCGCTGCAGCACCCCCCCGGTGGATAGTTTGTGAACTGCAGGCAATATTAACCCCTTAACTCCCACCTGAACCGAGCACATTTTCTCCAGCTTTACCCCAGTCCAAAAGCTTCTGGAAAAAAAGGTGTGAAAATAGCAACAAAACTGAGTTGAAAACAAGGATGAAAATGTGAAAAAAGTGAGAAAAAATTGACCAGAAAGTGACAAAAAATGTATAAAAAAATGACAAAATTTGACAAAAAATTGACAAAAAATTACGGAAAAAGGACGAAAAAGTGATAAGAATTTGACCAAAAAAAAATGGCAACAACAAAAGCGAAGCAGTGCCAACACTGCCCGTTTTTATCCCTGACCTAATTCGACCACTTTAGAGGCAAATGTCATCAATTGGTCGTGCTCTGATCTGATTAACAGTGTCTGTTGTTGAGAAATTCACAGAAATGTTTAGTTCAGGAATAAGGAGAACCAAAGAAGAGTGGCCCCTGTACTGTTTGTATGGAGATGTACGTTTATGTGAGCAGGGATGTCTGAGGTCACAGCGCTGCTTTATAACCGTCTTCAGTCAAGCACATTTTCTCTAGTTCAGCTTTACCCAAATCTAAAAGCGTCTCGACTGGAGCTTACAGCCTATAGGGAGCTGTTATTGTTTATTTCCGCGATTTTCACCGGATGTTTTGTTGACTGGTGGATCTTTTCACAGATGTAATGTTCTGTTTCCCCTCATGGAACCGCCACCTTAACGTGGTGGAGGGGTTTGAGCACCCGAATGATCCTGGGAGCTCTGTTGTCGGGGGCTTTGTGCCCCTGGTAGGGTCTCCCATGGCAAACTGATCCTAGCTGACGGGTCAGACAAAGAGCGGTTCAGAAGCCCCTTATGAGAGAACAGGCCCGGTTAGAACCACCACCTGCAGGACGGGCCATAAGGGGCTGGTGCAATGTGACTCCACGTGGAAGAAAATGGATGGATGGAATGCTGTGTTTGTGAATGATGTTTTGACCCACCATAGAACTATTATTATGTATTTAATATATTCGCATTGCCCTCCAGTGCCTCAAGCGTGACGACACGGCGATCCCCCTCATAGGCCAATGAAACGCCTCATTTGAAAGACGGATCTGAGATTTTTGCTTGTGTTGTCGTCACTTTTGCATCCCTTTTTTGTAATTTTCTTTTTCATCGCTTTTTTGTTTGTCTGTTTTGCTGCGTTTTTGTGTCTCTTTTGATGCCTTTTTTTGGCTGTGTTTTCATCCTCATTTACATCTCGTTTTTGTCGCTATTTTGACACTTTTTTCAAGACACTTTTAAAGTCGAACTGGAGAAAATGTGCTCGGTTAAGATTTTAACCACTCAGTGACAGGGCTGAAACCCTGCAGCCAGTGCCCGAGTGGTCAAGGCGTTTTGATGATCGCACAGACAGACATTCAGCAGGAGGATTAAAGCAAACCAGATGGCCTCTCCTCAGTTATCATCCCTATCAAAATCCATCATTACCACAGACCCCCGCTGTCCGCCTGCCAACAGCGAGCTTCCACTGGAGAGGAACGAGCGTGACTATGCAGAACGGAGTCCAACTCTTTTATGCAACATTCGTAGAAAGAACAATTGGATCATACAGTAGTGTTTGCCAGAGAGTGATCGAATTATGCGATAAATGTTTGGAGCTCAAAGTCGTTTGATGTGATGAGATTTGAGTCGGGTCCAAAAGGCTGAACCAGCGGAGTGTCCCGACTGCAGGACATGATGGGACACAGAGGGGACGTGTCTGTATCAACAAACAGGCTCCAGCTAACACAATATGGACGACGGCTTTAAAGCCCATGGAAAACAGAAAACACAGGGGGAGGGCTCCAGGCAAACAGTTTTTGAAGGTTCATTGTGGTTTAAGTTAAGCTCCTGCCTGAAATAACCTGAGGGCAGAAGTCAAAAAGAAAAGCTAAAAATGGAAGTAATTATAATTACACGTATTTTCTTTCTCTCTGAAGTAAGCCGTGAAGACGGTGGCAGACAGTGCAGCTTTGAGGTTATTTTCAGTTTTTAGAAGGCTGCAAACTGCATTAACAGCTTCTGTGTCTAATTGTGTTAAGGAGAATTACGTACAAGACACAAACAGCCTCAAAACATTAGAAGAAAATCCAGAGCTGCCAAGCATTCAGACGAGCAGTTCTGACTTTCAACAATTTACTGAACAAACCAGGAAAGTCTTTAAAAGAGGACAGGTCTTTCACTTGAAAATAATTAAGAGAGATTTATGACTGACGTGCACAGTCCAATTTTGCTCAATGTCCAAGGATGTGGGTAAAGAATTTATCCTATTAACTGAAACTTACCCAAGGATGAGTCAAATCAATGGGAACCTTGGTGTTTTTTCTCACTCCTCACCAGATATTGTATTCATTACATTTAAGCAGGAAAGTTCTACTGAGATTTCAGTCTCTTGCAGGTGAGTCCTGGCCCTAGAGGGGAACCTATTTAGGCGACACCCTGGCACAGCGGTTAGCGCTGCTGCTTCACAGAAGGGTCAAGGCTCAACTTTGTTATTGTCCCGAAGGAAATTATAATGCAGCAGGTGTCCACACATGATACAGTAAACAACAATTGTATTTAGAACAAAGATCATACAGTCGCAGCCATCATCAGTCCGGCTCTGAACAGCTGAGAGCCAATCAGCATCAAATGGCCGAAGGTGCTGCAGCTTCCTTGCTCAGCGACATAAAAGCATTTATCTTAGCAATAAAGCAATAAAAGAGGCCCTGGCCCGACGGGTTCCCATCCAGGGCATTCTCTGTGCAGAGGGCAGCAAGTTAAACTCCTTAAAGAGCGGATGGTCCAGAGACTCCATTATCTGTTGGGCTTTACGTACAACACTTTGGCTGCACCAATGCTTTACCTGTTACTCTGACCAACCTCGTCAGACGATGTTTGTCGGTCACAGAAAAAGCGCCAAACCAAGACACAAAACAAAATGTTTGCCAGAACTGGGCCTTTGTGTGTGGAGTTTCTCCCCATGTCTCGGTTCCCTACGGGCACTCCAGTTTCCCCTCCCACTAAAAACATGTACAATAGGCCAGGCTGTATGAGAGTGTGCTTGCCTGTGTGAGTGAGTGCTGGTTGGAGGGGCCAATGGCACAGATTGATCACTAATACCCCAGGGGCGGCTGTGGCTACAATAAGTGTAAGCCATTATTACTATTATTACAATTGCACATGTTTTTATTGGTAGGGGAAACCACAACATCTGGAGGAAGCCTACACAGACACGGGGAGAACATGCAAACTCCAGACAGAAAGGCCCGGTTGCGCTGAGGTGAGAACGCACAATCATAGCAACACTTTTATGTGATCAATGGCTAAAACAGATTATCTCAACTGTGCAAAGACCATTAAAAAAGGAAGTGATCCAAGCGGACAAGATGCAGGTGTCACAGAGATTAAAAGCATCAGTCATATGTCCTTATTCTCAGTTCCTTTGGGCAAAATTACAATATTCAAACTGGAAAGAAAAACAACACATCCAGAAACACTGAAAAACGGCCTTCAGAACATAATAGCAAACCCTGGCACATTATATGTTATATGTAACTGTAAATCAAGTTAAATACCAAAACACTTCTGAGGAACATTTTGATGTGCTGTCATTTACAGTTTCTCAACTGGACCATTGTTACACAAGGTGGAAATTCAATTCAATGTAATCATTGTTTAGCAAGGTCTGAAGGAGGAAGTCACTGCTCAATGTACCTTTGCTCAACGCCACAATCCACACAAGCCTTATTCATTCTGTAGCTAGAGCTGTTCTCCAAGCAACATTAAAGTCCCAGACCTGAATTCCCCATTCTTGAATTTAAACTGTTTGCCCCAACGCGTTTCTAACCCTCCACATTATTCGTCCTGTACTTTTTGTATACTATGTTGCAGCTGTGTGGTCTAATCTGAACACGCAGGTGGATACTACTTCCCCTTTGAACCCAGCACAAAGGAGGAACTGAGGCTGAAAGAGTCGTTTGGTCTGATCTCCTTTAACGTAACAGGAATCAATGAGTCGTTTAATCGGAATGGGAGGACCGGTCTGAGCTTTCAAATCAAGCACTGGTCTATAGGCTGTGAACAAAAAGGCGATGATGAAGCAACAAGAAAGCCACTAAAAAGTAACAAATGCAACAAAAATGTGCAAAATCGTGACATAAACGCGGCGACAGCGTGACAAAAAGTTCCCATCACTTTTGTCGGTCTTAGCTTTCAAATTTCAAATACATTGGCCTCTAGGCTGTGAGCTCCAGTCGAGAAGCTTCTAGATTTGGGTAAAACTGAACTGAAGAGAATGTGCTCGGTTCAGAGGTGAAAACTAATGGCAAATCCATTTGTAACTGCAATACTCAGACAAATTGCAGATATTGCGCCGTGTGCCACAGGTGGATATCTTCCCCCTGGTGTCTCTGGCCAGAAAACCACAATTGCAACTTGACTGCCACCAGACCAGAGGCACCAATACACACTAATAGAATCACAAAGAAGAAGCTAACAGGCTAACAGGCAAAGCTAACTGCGGGCTAGCACTATTTAAACAGTATTTACAGCCAAGTTTGAGTAAAATGTATTTCCATTGTGTAGTTGGGTGTACAATATCCCTCTGTCCCTTTGTCTTTTCTGTCAGCGTAGTATTTACTCTCACGGACAATTAGTAAGTTAAAAAAATCGCAGCTTGCTACGACACCTGCAGTTGCGCTTATGGCCTCTAGGGGCATGAGTTACTTAGTGCTGCTTTAAAGGGGGGTATTATGCAAAATCGAGTTTTTCAAGCTTTACATCATGTTATTATGTCATTCCCTCATTAAAAACATGCCTGAAGTGTTGCCTTTGCACATTCACGTATTTTTGAGTACTGATGCCACAGACAGCGTGTGGAGGGGGCGTGTCGGAAAGGCTCAGAGGTTCTTAAAGAGACAGAGGCCTATTTCAAGACATTCACTACAGCCATTTTGAGAGAGCAATTTTATACAAGGCAGTTATTCTAATTTACTGCATTTACAGACCAACAGAAGGTTTGGTCATCATTGTAGTGTGATATAGACTGGTGCTATGTGACTGAAAAAAGCATCATACCCCCTCTTTAAAACAAACACAAAAACTAAATCTGTGTATGTATTATTCATATTCATATTTGTTCTTAAGATTTGCAAACATTTCATCAAACAGAAGAAAGAGAATTGGACAAAACTGGCAACATTTGAGCAAGAAATGTGGTAAGCTTCAGTCCAGACTGAATATGTTTTAGAGTAGACCATAACTTTGCAATTTCAATGAACTTCTACAGTAAAAAATGATGGGCAATGTCATGATTTTCCAGAGCCAGTTTGAATTTAATGTTTTTTTTTATGCATCCCCTCCCCTCCCCTCACCTGTCTGGCCAGTCTGCGGGCTTCCCAGTAGGGCTTGGACTCCTCCACGGCCTTACCGATCTTCTTCACCAGCTCGTCCAGCTTCACCGTGGCCTCCACCAGCACCGAGCGGAACTTCTGACGCGCATCCTGGACAAGCAAGACACGGCAGTGAACAAAACTGTCACTAAAAAACGTAAACAGTCTCAGATGTTTTGATGCAGGTGCAGGGTAAAAACAGAAAGGCGGGAAACCTGAGGGGCCTCCATAGACCATGAACCTCCTTTAAAGAAAAAACACTACGATCAAAAAGTTATGACCTTTTAGAATCACCCTTTAATTGGAATTTCTAGAACATTGTAAAACAGGAAAGTGGGTTGTGTTGTGGTTGTTCAAAGGGCATGTTTTATGTTTCTAACCTCGAACTCCTTGTTACTTCACAGTTAGCAACAGCACAGTGAAAATAACAGTCGTTTTTCACAAATGCAACAATTGAATTTGTTTGTTTTTATTTGACCTAATCTTAAACATGTATAATTTTTCAGTCAGATTACGTCACTAAATGTAATTCAGCCTTTTACTCAGTACTTACATAGTACTTTCTGCAAATACCTTCCTCCTCAAGGATGAGTAAAACGATTTTAAAGCAACAGTTCTGTCTATCCCGGGGCTTGAGTCACTACATTGTTCCTTGATTCATTTGCACACAATTGGATTATCTCTGTATTAGATAAACAGGAGTCAGCACTGTCTTCAATACAGTCTGACCTGCTAACGTTCGCTCATCAGAATGAACAACCAAACAACTGTCAGCAGCAGCAGCAGCAGCAGCAGCAATGTAACCAAACAGAGCAGCCACATCATCAAGGACTGAGATCAAGTTGGAACTGATATGAAAGTCCGTGATTTTCTTTCTGGGCTGCCAAAAGATTAAAACTTGCAGCTCAAAAATAGCCACTGAGATCAGGACGTACCATGCCTAAACGACAGTCTATGAGATTCTCTAATAGCGACCGTTCTTTCGTTCTTAATTGTGCCGCCCTAAATGATAGAATGTGTCAGAGAAAACTGAGATCTAAAAATGATATTTAAGAAAATATAAGTGAGCTGAACGCGTGTTCCAGAATCATTTCTCAGCCCTGGACTTTGATCAGTTGGTGACCTAGGAATAAAACTGGGTTATGACCAATGCTGTTGTGTAATGTGACGCCTAGCACGTCATATTACACAACAGCAACACAAGAGACTGGTCTGCTTCTTGCCACATTTTGATTGATCTTGGTATTTATGCTATTTAAAGACAGTTGACCATTAACCCCTTAACTCCCACCTGAACCGAGCACATTTTCTCCAGTTTGGCTTTACCCCCGGTCCAAAAGCTTCTGGAAAAAAAGCTGTGAAAATAGCAATAAAACTGAGACGAAAACAATGATGGAAACGTGACAAAGAAGTGAGAAAACATTGACAAAAAAAGTGACAAAAAATGTATGAAAAAGTGGCAAAAATGTCACAAGGAATTGACAAAAAAATGACGAAAAATGACAAAAATGTGACAAAAAAATAACAAAAATTGGATAAAAAATGTACAAAAAATGACAAAAAAGTGACGAAAAAATGACAAAAAAGTGACAAAAAATGTGACAAAAAATGACAAAAATGTGACAAAAAATACAAAAATGTGAAACAAATTTGACAAAAAAATTACAACAAATTGACAAAAAAATTACACAAAAATGACAAAAAAATTACAAAAAATTGACAAAAATTTGATTAAAAAATGACCAAAAATGACAAAAATGTGACAAAAAATGACCAAAAAATGACCAAAAAATGACCAAAAAATGACCAAAAAGTTACAAAAATGAGTTGAATACCCAACAAAAAAATGATGGAAAAAAAATCTGATGACGTGAGGAAAAAGATCCTCTCGGTTCAGGCGGGAGTTAAGAGGTTAATAAACCATTTATAAGACAACAGTGTAACAAAGTCTCATGTTATGAAGCATATTCTTGCAAACGGTTAACCTCAAAAGACTGTACAGTATAAATACAGATAAGGCAACTCGACCTGAAAAAGGGCTAGGAGACGTGATCATACTCGTCAAGGATGGACTTAGCTCCACTTTTGAATCTTCAAAACATGTGGATAAAGCATGGGGTGAGCTAAGGTAAGGTTATTGGAGCGACAGTGGCTCAGGTGGTCGAGCGGGTTGTCTCATGACGGGAAGGTTGGCAGTTCACATCTCGCCTGTGTGAATTCTGTGTGTTAGTGAATGGATGGTTGTTGTTTATGATGCAGATGTGAACGCTCAGACGTGGCTCTACACCAAAACAAAGTCACACACTGGTTCCAAACCTGGGGCCAGTCTGGTTTGAATAGTGAAAGATCCACAAACATGACTAAAGAGGTGCACAAGTGAAATTTAAATACATTTTGTGCAAAGTGCAAACACATTTACAGCACCTCCAGGGCCAGCGTGGCACCTGGAGTGGCTTCTCGATCCCACGGTGCCCCATGCTCCCAATAGAGCACGCCCCTGCGAGGGTCATGGTCAGCCTGGCTATACAGACTGGAGTTACTAATTCAACAATACGTGTGAACTTATGGTGTCTGCACTCTTTATGCTTTAACAGAGATGGAGACCGTAGAGACCCCAGATCAGATCCTACAGCCGCTTAGTGACCTCTGTTCTCTTCAGTGTTCGCGTCCTCTGAACCTAACCCCTCATGTTCTGGTCAAAAAAAAAAAAATCACTTTAGAGAGTAAACCTCAGACCTTTGTCCTGTCTTCAAGCAAAACTGGCCCAGTCAGCATCCAATAAAGTTGGCTATGCACAACAACCCCTAGAAATTCCTCTGCAGATATTGTGTCACGCTAAACTTGATTATCCATTTAATGTGGTTGTTTACAAAGGCTCAGAACAAGCAGTGTTATTCAGACACTTAGGGAGATATCTTCTACAACACGGTTTAATTCGGTGCAATATCAATATTGCACAAACACAGCCCATATTTAGGTCAAAGTGAAAAAAAGAGCTGAAAATGAAAAAAGTACAGCTGTAAGTCCTGTAGTTGACATGGTTCTTATAAACCCACAGCTATGCAGCAGCATTAAAAAGATGTTCACATACAATAATAAGTGTAGCAACTAAAACAACATTGCATGAAAAAGTGCTCATCCATCTCGCCACAGGAGCTCAGGGAGACACTGTAGCTCCAGTCCCAGCCAGACTCAGAGCACACGTCTTTGTAAAGAATAGGCATGTGTGACATAATGGAGGACATTACAATGTGAGTGCACAGACTGACCTCCAGCTCGATCTCACATCTGTTGATGTCGTCAGTGGATTGGTTGAGTTTCTCCAGCTCGCCCTGAAGAGAAGGAGTGCATTCAAAAGTGAGGAGAAAAGTACAAGGGAATGGGAGGAAGACGTCTCAAAGGCATTTGTGTCAGAGTTAAAACAGCCTGGCGATGCTACGATTGTACAAGTCCTGGACGTGGCTCAGACGGTAGAACGGGCCGTCTAATGCGTGGAGGTTGATGGAAGTTCAAATCCCAGGTTTCAGGTGTACACTGTCATTGAGACCTTGAGCAAGACACTTCACCCAAATGCCTGCAGTGTCTGTGTGCATTGATGTATGAAGAGTGTGACTGGGCGAGTGGCTCCATGATGGAAATGTGCTTTGAGTGGCAAATGTCACTGGGAAAAACATATATAAAAATATACCATTAAAATATATAAAATGTATAAAATATACCATTTCCCATTAAATGAGAAAAGCTGTGAAGGTCCCACAATGCCACACAAACATACTGTTCATTACTTGACAGGTTTATATTAACATTTGGGTAAGTGTGGAAGTGTGACCTTGGTCAGATCCAAACACTGTGTTCCTCTTATGGCTTTGTTCTTGAAGATCAGCAGCAGGTGAGGCAGCAGCCCCTCATTGTGCTGCTTCAGCAGAGTTGTTTCTGTGGTGCATGTTTGAACAGGGCAGGCTGCTGTGCCCTTCAGCATCACATTATGGACTGTGTGAAAGGAGCGTCTATGACATATGTCTTTAGTTAAAATGAACTAACTCTAGATTTGCAATGTTTGAAATAAATTACTGATCGCACTTTAATTCAATGAGTCACAAACTGATCTGCACTTTGATGCCCACAAAGTCCCTTTGTGACCCGAGCCGTGGTCAAAAGTAAAAAGCAGAAGACCTGCACCTGTATCCTGGGGTCCACCTCCTCCTCCTCGTACTCCGGCTCGTCCTCGGAGCGCTGTCCCTGATCTGCGAGCTCCATCGCGGCTGAAGGACAGATGTGAGCGCGGTGAACAAAGGCGCACGGACAGGTCTGTGGTCAAACAGGCGATACACGGAGCCTCGATCACGGTCCGCCCCGCGGGCTACATGCGGTCCGCCGGCGGAACCACGGCTGTGTCCTTCCCCGGAGTGGAGCGGCTGTAGTCCGCTCTGTGCGCTCCTTCTCCCCCGTGGTGCCTCCGCCTTCTGAGCTGAGACTGAGGAGAGACACGGCGGTGGGAAAGAGCGGCTCACCCCCGCGACGAGAAGGGAACACCCCCCGCCCCCACGGCCCCCACGGCCCCCACGGCCCGGGAGAGAAGCAGCGTCATCAGGCGGACGCACCGGGAACAGCCTCGTGCAGTCCGTGCAAAATACAAAATACATCCAGAAAGACAGAATAGACAAGGCAAGGCAAGTTTATTTGTAGAGCACAATTCATACACAAGGCAATTCAAAGTGCTCCACAGTTGCATAAATATAAGAAAACAAATACAATCAATAAAAACATCAACATAAAATTAATCAATTACAGTAAGAGGCAAGAGTGTAGATAAAATACTTTCAGTTATATCTATTTTTAAGTCTTTTTTTGACTCGCTCTGTCTTGAGCACTAGACTAGAGAGAAATGCCTCAATGTCGAGTTGACTGTAATCATCATCATTGTAGGACTGTCACGATTATATGTCATGTTTTCCTTATAGAACATTTGGACCGTTGTGCACATAATAATATGACAATTAAAAATGAGTAAGTACTCCAGTTAACATTTAACTAGCCTATTAACTATACATAATAATATAAGTGTAGGGCCTGCTAAGTTGAACATTTCCCTAAAACATGGGAAAAACTGGTTTCAACTTCAATCCCAACCTCTTCATCATCTATTTCAATTCATCTTCTAGAACTAGAGGTGGGGTTTCATGACAGAAGCCAAATAGTTGCTCAAGTAAGAGGACTTAAAGAAGTAGTGTAGTAGTGTGAGAACTGTACTGTGAGAATCTGAGCGTAAAAGTTGAATTCATGTTTCAAAAGTGATATGAGAAAGAAAACCTGAGATAAAGTGAAAGAAAATACCCTATGAAGAATGAAGTAAACAACACACACAATACATAGATTTTAGGCATTGCCACTTCTCCACAAAGATTTACTCACAGGGTCAAAAGTTCATGTTTTTACTCAAGTAAGAGTACACATACTTCATTATAATATTACTCAATTAGAAGTAAAAGTAAAGTATGAAAAAAGTACTTGCAAACGTACAGTTACTTCAAAAAGTGACTTAATTCAAAATGTAACTGAGTGCAATCCACCGCTGTCTTTAACCATATGTTTGATATAAAAGTACACAGTGTATAATCTGACAATGAGCTTAATAGATACAACTCATAGTTCCACTTCGATCTGTGGCTCCGTCACACGAGGAGCTGCTGATGGAAATGTGAAAGTACCCGTTAGAAAAAAGACCTTTGGACAGTCAGCTTTTACTGTCCAGGGAGCTAAACCCTCCTGAGCTGAAACAGGACTTTAAAAATGAACTAAAGCGTATTTTAAAAAGAGATCAAGTCCCTCAAGTGCACTTCCTTTGTGTAATCCATCAATCCATCCATCCATCCATCCATCCATCCATCCATCCATCCATCCATCCATCCATCCATCCATCCATCCATCCATCCATCCATCCATCCATCCATCCATCCATCCATCCATCCATCCATCCATCCATCCATCCATTTTCTTCCACTTGTCCGTTGCCGGATCATGGGGGCTGTTGGAGCTGCCCAAATCACATTGCACCAGCCTCCATGGCTCCTCCTGCAGGTGGTGGGTCCACAGAAGGGACGGCCTCATGATTAACCGGGCCTGCTGGTCTCTCATAAGGGGCTTCTGAACTGCTCTTCGTCTGACCCGTCACCTATAGGACCTGTTTGCCCTGGGAGACCCTACCAGGGGCACAAAGCCCCCGACAACAGAGCTCCCAGGATCATTCAGGTGCTCAAACCCCTCCACCACGTTAAGGTGGCGGTTCCAGGAGGGGCCTTTGTGTAATGTCAGAATTAATTAATTAATGTTGCTGTAAATGTATTTTTTGTACTTTCTGTGTGCATTTGAAAAGCCCTTCTAGGGACGGACATTGCAAATTAGCCTTGGCTATAAATGTTGTAATGTGGTACATGTTTATTGTTCACACATGTCCCTATCAAATAAATGAATAAAAAAAGTAAGTATATAGGCTTGCATTAGTAAGTGTGAAATTGGTATTGTTTATTATCAATGTGTTTATTTCCAACATAGTATAAAACAAGCTTGTAGCTGCTCTGCAAAAAGAGTTTATAACAAGTGCTCATTTTCAACTCCAGACTCTGGTTGGGCCTTTCAACACAACATTAAATCACATGAAAACATTTTCAATTTCATCATAAAAACTATATACACTGTACAAATCGTTCAGTCACACAAACAAACTCAGTGCTATTCTCACAACATTGCACTTTTGTACGACGCGGCAGACCTGCTGGAGTCCTGCAGTGTGGTGCAGGTGTGACTGATGGAGCCTCTGGTGACTATGTGGCTGTTTTGTCTCTGTATAAATGAACTGAGCGGCTCAGGTGGGACGTTATTGATACATTTAAATGTTCACGTTAAACGTATGTGTGTGCGTGATCTGCAGCTTGCGAGCGTCTTCAGAGCAGCCTCCCTCTCAGTGGCTGGGACTGAAACACGGCCCTGGACTCTGACCAGCCTGGCCCAAGTGAGTGTAAATGCATCGCTTCCACAAAGACACATTTTCACCTCTTACCCCCCGTCTTAACCCAGTGGCTTTTCTCGAGTTCAGCTTTACCCAAATCTAAAAGCTTCTCAACTGGAAAGCAACGGTGTAACGCTTAATTTGAAAGCTAAGACCTACAAAAGTGATCGCTGCATTTTTGTCACATTTTCTGTTGTTTTTTGTTGCCTTTTCATTACTTTTTTCATTGCTATGTCGTCATGTTTTCACGTTTTTGTCGTATTTTTGTTGATTTTCACCCTTGTCTTTCGTCGCTATTTCAACGCTTCCCTTTTAAGCTTTTAGATTTGGGTAAAGCTCGGTTAAGGTGGGGGGTAAGAGGCCGGACCGGTGGCCCGAGAGCCAGTGGCCCTTCTGTGCTCTTCCAGAATGGACATGTGGCCAGTCCGCCCCTGCTCCCTCTGCAGTGTCTGTTCTAAGACATGTCCGCACACAGGGAAACGGCGCAGTGTCCTCTCCTGTCCTCAGGTCCACCTCACTGACCTGTGCGTGAGCTGTCAGGGTGATTTATAACCACACGAGAGCTGGCCCGGGACAGAGCATCTTAAAGGTCACCTGTGGCTGAGTGACTGTGCATTTGTGTCATTATGGTTTATATTGACACAGTGAACAGCAGACTTGTTTGTATATTTGCCCTGTTGTTCTTTGTTGACCATCCGCACCTTGTGTTTTAATTATGAGCTATTCTTTTGTGCTCATGTACACCGGAGCTGTGCGCAATTGCGCACGAGCACAGCTGAGAGGGAACAGTCGGTCTGTCGGTAGGGACAGAGAAAAAGAGAGATAGAGGGATGATTGTGATCTCTTGTTTTCAGGGGAGGAAATAGTTTTTGGTGGAGTTTGTGCTGGACAGAAACCGCAAAAATAACGCTGCGCAAATGAGTGATACGTATCTTTTCCCACTTTGTAGTGGTTATACGGAAATTCTGCAGGCATTCTAGTGGTTATACGGCGTATACCTGCGTATTACGTAGACTACACCACTGAGCTGCTCTAAAGCTCTTTAGAATCATGCACCGGCTCATGTTGTTTTCATTGGTTTTTTGTGTCGTTTTTGCCATGTTTTGTTGCTTTGTTTTCGCTTTTTCTCCTTAGTTTTTTAAGCTTTTTTGTCATGTTTTTGTCACTTTTAAGTTGTGGTTTTGTCGCTTTTTTAATTGTGCTATTGTTGCCTTTCCTGCACGTTTTTGTTTCTTTTTTTTTTTTTTTTTACAAAGCTTTTAGATTTGGGTAATGCCAAACTGGAGAACATGTAGCCTACTCGGCTCACGTGGGGGTTAAGAGGTTAAACCTTGGACTAAACATCATCCTCCATTATTTTCAGTGAAAAGTTGATAGCATAATGTGTTAAATATTGTGTGATCATTTAAATAATCACAATCACGTCATCACTTAGAACTCTGAGGTTTCCATGGGCACCGCAGTGTTTTGATGCGTTAATGATAAAACGACTCGTGGTCCTGGTTTCTCTCGGCGGGCGGTGGCCGAGCGGAGAGCGCGCTCCGAGGCCACATGCGCAAACGTCCGCCCGGGTGGAGCCCTGAACACCTGGGAGACTTCCGGACCCGGCTTCGTGTGCGCGCTCACACGAACCGGTGGTCGCCGGGGAAAGAGGGTCTCTGCTTCGAATAGCGCTAGAGTGGCTAAACATTTTGAGGATTTTTTTAGGAAACACGCCGACTTCAAGGTCACGGGTTCGAGCCCGGCAGTGTCACAATAACACGAGACTGATTCAATAAAAATATTTCTAACATAGGTCAGGGCGAGGGGCAGGGCTGTACTGGCCATTGGGAGAATCGGGAGTTTTCCCGGTGGGCCGACGTAGGCTAATTTTGGGCCGGTTGGGCCTGTCAGATCGAGATCAGGCCCGTAATGCCTTACACGGCCCACAATTAGAGGGAAAAGCCATTACTCTCGCAGAAACAACTTAACATTATGGCCGCTGACAAGAACATCGTTGCATTTTTGTAGCTACACATTTGAAACTGACTTTTAGAAACTGAAGCAAAAGTACTTTGTTGCAAACGGAGCCTCTCCACAGTTTAGAAAAGGCGAGAGGTGATGAACCTGGAGGCGGAAATCCAAAATGTGATTACTTTTATTGTTGTCAATTTGATCCTATTTCCTATGGATCCTCATCTACTTTGGAATGATCAGACTGTCTCCAGATGAAGGAATTGAATCTGAATGCGTTTGCCCTTTGACCTGGGGCAGTTGTGCTACACTGCAGGGGGAGAGTGGTGACTGAATCTGACTGTGATATAAAGGCCACAGCTGGACCTTTTAACTCTGTCCTTTGGCTCTTTGAGTTTGGAAAGAGGCAGGAATGAGAGATGATGACATTTAGCTCATGGATGGAGTAGCCTTTGTATCCATTTTAAATTAGTACTTTGAAATGAAAGATATATTCACTAGCCTCTGCACCTTAACCTGCTACTTGCCGTCCCCCCGATCAGAGGGCTAGGGTTAGCGTTAGGGCAGGGGTGGGCAATTCATTTTCATAAAGGGCCACATGAGAAGCCTGAATTGAGTCGGAGCCGCACCAACAATAACTCAAAACTTATATCGGGATACAAGTATAATATATGGGGAGTGTCTCGCCGGGGTCCATAAACAAAAGCTCCAAAATAAAGGAATAACAATTTGCCTGACAGGACTGTAGCCTCATATAAACACTTACACTTAATGTACTATACAAGCCTGTGTCACAAGTCTCTGCTATATTGTAGTCAATGTTCATTCACTCTACTACTATTGTAGCCACAGCTGCCCAGGGGCAGACTGGCCATTTCCAACTTGCAAGTCACACAATGTGTTGT
The DNA here is from genome assembly GCF_951799975.1 of Gobius niger. Lineage (NCBI taxonomy): Eukaryota > Metazoa > Chordata > Actinopteri > Gobiiformes > Gobiidae > Gobius > Gobius niger. The sequence continues at coordinate 30,796,674 of NC_136859.1, forward strand.
TTATATCCTGATTTCTTATCATGTCAGTGCCCTCTGCTGGACACCTGTGGAATTCTTTCCTTTGATTCTTATTTAATCTGCCCCCTAGTGGCTGGAATGAGCAGACTGGTAATAAAAAAAAATATCATAACTCTGGGCTAGGAATGGGCTAGAGACTTACTTTTTTTTAATGCTTTACAAGTGGTGGGCCGGGCTGAATCATCTCTGTATTTTGCCCAGGTCTAGGGGTTAGCGTTAGGGTTTGGGGTTAGGGTAAGCATTAGGGGTTAGGGTTTGGGGTTAGGGTAAGCATTAGGGGTTAGGGTTTGGGGTTAGGGTAAGCATTAGGGGTTAGAGTTGGGGTTAGCGTTAGCATTAGGGGTTAGAGTTGGGGTTAGCGTTAGCATTAGGGTTTGGGGTTAGGATTAGCGTTAGGGGATTGGGGTTAGGGGTTAGCGTTAAGGGTTAGGGTTAGGGTTGGGATTGGGGTTAGGGGCTAGCGTTGGGGTTAGGTGTTAGGGTTAAGGTTAGGGTTTTGATCAGGGTTATGATTAGGTTTTGAATGGCAAATTTGAGGAAGGTTTTGTTTCACTCACACAAATCCTACACAGTTTTAGAAACTAGAAGGTTTGAGGTATCACACTGGCATATCGGTTGTACGGTCTCCAGTCCATACACTTTGAGAGTTGGATAATACTAGCCCTGAGATGGCAGGTTAAACTATGAATGATAAAACAGTGACCTCTACTGTTCATTACAAGGCTTTTCATTTTCACATGCTTCAATACAACACACATTACTTTATACACTTTATTTTACTTAGACACACAATAGGAAATCTAGTCAAGACATTGATGAGGTTATAAATAATAATTATTATTCTCTCCTTCAAACTTTGCTTTCGTCATAGAATCCTCCTCTTCTCATTCTGGCCTAAAAGTTATAACCTGGAATGCAAAAGTTTAGGCAAAGCATTTAGACAATCCTCATGCATTCTGGAGACAAAAACACATTTTGAAATTGAACATTTTGGATGAAATGAGCAATGGTCAGTTTGTAGATGATGGGGCACAGAATTTCCTGAAAATAGCACCTGGTAATCCTGGGGGTTCACCCATCATCCTTTGGGGCTGTGTTGCAGCCAGTGGCACGAGGAACAATTTGCAGGTTGAACAAAGGATTCAATTAATATCCAACAAGTTAAAAGGCAATTGGCTTCTAGAAATGGGTAAGGATCCAGAACACACATTAAGAAGTGCTGATGGTTTTACTTAACAATGTGTAGACTGTATTGCTAGTTAACTTACTGTTATCCTCAAAGACAAATTTCTAAGTGATCCCAAACTTTGGAGCGACAGTGTACAGTTTCATTATTTCAATTTTATTCTAAGAAAGACATGGTTACCTCGCTGTGTACAGTGTACTAACTTAAGTAGGTCTAACAGGAAGTTAAGGTAAACTCTTACCTATACCCCCCGTGTTTGCTACTGAATTCACACCTGCTACTGGTCAAAGGAAACGGAAAATGCACCACAAAGTCCTCAGCCCACACAAGCGCAGTGACTACTGTATAGAAGAGGTTTACAAGTGAGATCACTTCCTCTGCTGCTCTCAGCTCATCGCACTGCTCGACCTGTCTGTGATCTTTGTCAGAATGAATGCCTTAACTACACTCACTTTGCTTCTGGTGACCACCTTCTATTGGACATCGGCCGAAGACGGTGAGAAAACATAAAAGTGCTTTGTCTAGACAGCACGGTGTATCGGCTAATTATTGTTATTTCGACGTTATGGATTACAATAACCTTAAAGTGAAGTCTCCAGTTTGAGTTTTGCACGTGGGAGCTTAAAATGTGCAAAAATTCAGTTTCATTTGTTTAGTTTTTTTCCTGTTTTGTCCCTGTTTTAATCACTTTCAAGTTTTAACACAGTTTTGGGATTTTTGTTTAAATGAATGGAACATATTGTTTTGAAATGGTTTGGGAAAATATTGCAATATCGCTCTTGCATTTACTGAATAGTTACTAAAAAAGAAAAAAAAAAGAAAAAAAAAATCTGATATTATGCGGAAGATGAGCCTAAAGAAACTCTTTTGTCATGTTTATCATATTGATGAATCTCGCAAATATCACTATTGCAGCAAGACCAGCACAGCACAGCCTCAAATTAAAGATAGTTACTTCAAATAACTGAGTACACAATGTATCTCGAAGCAGTAAATGTGCAACTTATTAGAGAAATCAGGATAAGACTGAAAACACCACATAACACAATGTTGAACACAACACAATCGTCCAGTGTTTTGTTGCTGTCACCGTTCTGTGAGTTTTGTGTTCATCCATGGCACAAAGAGAACAAATATCTTGCTGGTCTGTCTGGCAGAACATCTTTAGAACCTCAGAGCCATGGAGTGGACAGATGCTTTGCACGAGATTTGAACAAGGTGGCATCAGTTGGTGTTTCAAAAACGCAGAGGATTCATGATGTGGTTGTAGATGAAGCTCACAATATGACGCTCTGCATACCAGGCAAGACTTCACTGATTTGAGTTTCTTTCCGTGGCAGACATCGCACGCTGTATCTTCGTTTGTGGCACAGTAATGATCTGGAAGAGCTGTCTGGAGTCTTGTCAACTCCTTAAGCACAGCAGCAAAACGAGCAAAGGTCTTGTTGGGAATATCTTTGCGCAAGTAGCCGGCTGAAAATATGGTTTGACCCCAAAAAAATTGCTACAAAAGGCTTTTCAATGGTTTTCTGTAGTATCAGGTGTGCTTATTAACATACTAAAAGTCTACCAAAATCTGACCACTGGAAAGGTCTAATTTTCAAGATGGCGTCCAAGAGGGTGGCGAGATCCTTAAAATGCCCATTACTCCTTTGTTATTCATCCTAGACAAGTCATTTTGGTGTCTAATGCAATTTTTGGGGGTTAGTTTTTTTTTTTTTTTCATATAAGCAGCCGCCTAAAGTTGGACAGTTGTAGTCCTCTACTACATCCTGCTCATTCCAGCGCTGATCGATACAGCTGAGGCACAAGCATATGGCCACAGGGAATAGTGGCAGGCTCCTTTAAGACATCCGCACATAAAGAGCAGCACAGCTTGTCCCGCTGGATTTGCTGAAGCGGCATTTCACCAGAGATGACAGTATTACTTTGTCGGGGCAGGAGGGAGGGGTTTTCCTCATTCCAACAAAAGAGTGGGGTGGGTGGAAGTGACAGAGCTGTAAATGCTCTGAAAGGACCTGCACCCAACTTTATTCCCCACTAATAGTGAAATAATAAAATGTGTTTGTTCAGTTAGTACACTGGAAACACAAACATTGTGAAAAGAAGGAGAAAATGTTATTGAACGTAAATAAGCTGGTTAGTTCTTGTTTGTATAAATGGTGCATAGATGAAAAGTGTGAAACACACTTCTAAAATCGTCTCTGCGAAGAACTGGGTCGTGAGAAATTATATATTCATTATAAACCAGAAAATCGGGTACAGTGCCTTTAAAAGACTGCATTGTTCTGTTTTGAAAGAGCTGGTTAGAGTATTTTAGTTCTAATTCAGCAGCAAACAAAACACCTGGAGTCATCTTTGGCTGACAAAGAAGAACGAGGAAGGAGTTAAAACAATAGCTAATGGCCAGAGGTGCTTTACAGTTTGAGCACTGACATGATCAGAACCACATCAGCAGATAGAGCATTTTAAGTCTTTTGAGAACAGACTGAATGTGCTGGACTTTTCAAACATGTACAGTGAAAAGCCTGTATTGTCTATTTTCTGTTCAGATCCTCTGGAGGTCCTGTACAAATCCGAAACCTTCACGTCATCGCCTGGATCTTCAGTCAAACTCACTTGTCAGCTGCACTATGACCCGGTGCAGTGCGGTCAGATCCATGGCGTGTGGTTCCGCCTGGACCCTGAGTTTGAGCTCACTGACCCGGGGAAATATTCAACTATAGTAAATGAGACCATCACAGAGAACAACTGGAGACGTAGACAAGTCCAGACCGAGATATTGGACCTGACCTACAAGGATGAGGGTTCTTACCAGTGCGTGGCTGAGGCTGATTTTAAGAAAGCACAGAAGTTCATGGGTCATCTCATCACTGTGATTGTAAAAGGTGAGGGATCAACGATGGTTTTGAATAGATGTGGTGTCGATTATTGTGCAAAACCGCTGTATTGCATATCACAAGTTATAAACAATAGAAATTGGGGTGTCCAGATGATGTCTCAGGCATTGGGAAAATGTGAATGTTGTAACTGCCTAAAAGCCAATGTGGAAATTAACCTTCATCTCGACACCAAGCTCTTATCACCAATTGCACATCATCAGTGACCTGTAGTTTCAGTGCAGTTTAAAAACAGCTGAATATGCCCATATGTGCAGCTTACTACTCTTATTTTTGTCTTGCAGACTGACCGGAGGTTTTGGCACATCCATGGAAGACTTATATTCCTTACTACAATCCATACATGTCACTGTTAACTTAAAACAAACATTACATATGTATATGCATCATTACATATAGTTACTTGTACTTTCAGCTTTCAGAGCAAATAAACTTCAGCTGTGTCCTTTTTACATGTTTTTTTGTGCAAACCAAACCACAGGACAGGAAAGAGCAGCTGTTTCACCACGATCAAGCTCAACCACAAGTCAAGGCACTTACTCAATATCAAGGCAAACATGTTTAGTCTGAGGGGTTGCACAATAATGCAAGTCTTTCACATAGATCTGGTCTATCAGTCTCAAGGTGACGGTGTAGAGATGACATTTCCATACAATGTATAATGTACTTAAAATGAAATTTTACTCAAGAAGCAATAGTGGCCATAGTACAGTAGTTATTCAAGTAGGTGAAAAAGTAAAATACCATTTGAGGTCTGATTTATGATTCAGTAGTGACTTGAAGTATTAGAAACAAAACTTATGTAAAAACACTATTATTTCCAAAGAAAATACCAGAAAAATATACAAAAATAATTTCCGAGGAATCAGGTTCATGAAACACAAACTATCTGTTTTATGTGTCGACATGAAACTTTTGACACTTACTCACTGTGGAACGAGTGACCTATTTTTTTTTTACTCAAGAGTTCAGATACTTTATTAATGTTACTCAAGTAGAAGTAAAAAGTACCATATGATAAAACTCCTCGACTTCTAATTACTTCAAAAGGCCACTCATGTACATTGCCTCTGGCTCTACCTTGGATAAATACAACTGGGGCTTTTTCGCTCAACAGTGCCACCAACTGGTCATCTCAAAAACCACAATGTGTGCTGTTATGATCTCATTAAATCAATTCAATATTTACTGATTTATTATAATATACACATATAAAATTATACAAAAGGTACATATAAAATACACAATTATAATCACATTATTGTAAAACCAAAAGTCTGTAAAAGAGAAATCTCTAATTTAACTGTCATGATGAAGTCTGAGTCTGTTTGCTCTTGATGAATTTACTTTGAAGAAACACCCTGGGAACACAGAGTCCCTCCTTCTTGTTGACCGTCTCTCTCAGAACATAGTCGTTTGCGATGGACTGGAATCCTGCACTCTCGAACAGCTCAGCCAAGAATTCTACAGACAAAAAGAAGAGAATGTATATTATATATGTTGAATCAAGTTCACTGACAAACTATTTATTGTCAACAAGACTGCAGACCTTTTGAGAAGAAGTAGGACCTGGTTCCATCTTGTCGGACATAAAAATTGTCCCCCAACTTGTTACCAGCTTTAAATCTAAGCATGGCATGATCATACAGACCATAATCCCTAAACAAGACAATCCCTCCAGGCTTCACAACCTGCAAAAACAATCAAAATGTAAGTATCTTATTGTCAGGGATCATTGTTTAATCTTCCTACATGTGTTTACCGTGTTGATATTCTCTACGGCCTGCCTCATTTTGTCCGGATGGATGGCTGAGAGGACAAAGATGAGAGTGACGACATCAACACTGCTCTCAGGTATATGTTCTCTGAGGTCATCTTTGGTTAAATCACACTGGAAGGCACAGCAGCGCTCTGAGCTGTACAAGGGGTTTTGCTATTAATGATATAACATAATGAAACAGTTAGCTATTACATAATGAAATTAGGGCTGCAACTAACGATTATTCTGTAATCGATTAATCTATCGACTATTTTTACGATTAATCGATTAGTCGCTTGGCTATGAATGGTGTAAGAAAATTTTATTTTTTTCCATTTTTTTTATCACATAAAGCTAAAGTGGAGCCGCTTGAGGACGTGTTGATGGAGTAAACGTAAAGTAAATGTTTGTTGGAGGCTCTTGGCGCTAATTCTGCTTCTGATTGGACGAGACACAAACAGATATTCATGAAATTTACAATGTACAAAGTGTACTACATACACTTGCTACAAAAACAAAGTAGGTTTTCATCAAAAATACTACATTTTCATACAATTTTTGCTCTATTTGAGTCTGTGTGAACCAGAAAACGATTAATCGATTACTAAAATAGTTGTCGACTATTTCAATAATCGATTAGTCGTCGATTAATCGATTAGTTGTTTCAGCCCTAAATGAAATGATGCCACTGTCGTCCTGCACTAAAACCACAATACAAAGCTAAATTATATATAATACCTTATAATGTATAATCTAAAAATATATATAAAATAAGTAATAAGCACTTACTATATTTAAAGTCCTAGATTAGACTTTGTTCATTCAAATTTTGACACGACTAAATACTTATTTTGACAAGTTTAATTTTAAGTATCAGCGCTGAAATGCAAGCCTGTTCCTGAGTAAAGCAACAGTAAATGTAGCATCAATCATTTTAATTCCAACAAAACATCAATTCCCACTCACTTTAACAAATTTCACTGCTCGTGGAGAGAAGTCACAGGCATACATGTAAACACTGAGGTCCTCTTCCAGCAGTGGAAAGATACAGTTTCCAACACCACATCCTGCTTCTAGAAGCACCAGTTTCTGCGCTTCAAACTGCAAACACACATAAAGGTGATACATATAACAACAAAAAAACACGACACAAACAGAATAAAAATAATAAAGTCTGCAAGCATATTTTCCAGACCTCTCTGCAGGCTTTGAGCTCCTCAAACTCCCTTGTTGTCCAGTGCCTGTCTTTAAAGAAATTAGTTGTATTTCTCTTGTAAAACAAATCCCAGTTTCTCTGTGCTTCTTTCTCCAGCTTCATCTGTTTAAAGTCCGAAACCAAACTCTTGTCACTGTTCAGTGTTTTCAGCTCTTCTTCTGTCAAAACTCTGCCAGAGGGAGACGCGGTCTGTCCGACGGGAAACGGAGTTTCCACGATTTTACTGTCACTTTCTAACAACGCCATTTTAATGCAATTGTTTACAGTTATGAATAGAAGTTATAGGACACTTAAAGACACACATCAAGACTGCAACGCCGGCGATATCACAGTCAAATTAAACCGACTGCATTTCTCATGTTGACAGCGCCATGTTGTGCGTTAGTGAGTTTGGTCCGTGTAGCAAAAAGTCCAGCATTTATTTTCCTGAATTATAGTGATACAACTAAATTACAGCACCGCAGGTGAAATAAATGCCTTTATATATTTACTATGAACGTTTCTTCTTCTTGTTGTTGTTGTTATTATTTATATTTGACATTTTGGTCACTTGTTTTCGGAACATTTAAGATGTAGGACCAAAAGCGGAAAACACGTGACCCAGTGACGTATGTTGTTGTTGTGCTACAGATTAGCAGGCGGCTAATGCGGCTAACGCGGCTAACTCACTCATGGATCTATAAACTCACCCGGTGTCGAGTTGATTACCGTATATTAGATTTTCGGTGTATTGAGTTGTTCTATCTCGGGTGGATTATTAAAGTCACCATTTAAATGCAGACATGAACGGGAGCACGAACTCACTGCTGGATAAAGAGGAGCATGTTTTGAAGCTCGGGGAGAGCTTTGAGAGGAGGCCAAAATCGTCCTTTCACACAATCAGATGTGAGTGAAGGGGTCATGAGTGGGGTCTGGCTGGAATAAACGTAGACCTTAAAACATATATATATATATACTTGATGGTATTTAAAATATTAGATAATACAATACAGACCTTCATTGTACTTTTTTGTCCTTTCCAGTACAAACCTGTTGGAATATTGGTCCATAACATTGAATTTCTTATTGTTTCTGATAAAGCTTGCTGTTTCTTTCCAGATGATTTCAAACCTGCTTCTATTGACACTAGCTGTGAAGGAGAGCTGCAGGTTGGGAAAGGAGATGAAGTCACCATAACACTACCTCATATTCCTGTAATGAATCACTTTATTCAGTCCATGTATAACACAAATATGAAGTGAAGTTAAACTTCATTTACATTGCTGCTGTTGTTGTTGTTGTTTTAGGGCTCCACCCCTCCCATGACAGTCTTCAAAGGGAATAAGCGGCCCTATCAGAAAGACTGTGTCCTCATCATTAACCATGACACTGGGGAGTTTGTGTTGGAGAAGCTGAGCAGCAGCATCCAGGTCAAGAAAACCAGGTGAGCAAGTTTGTGTGTTTCAATTCAATTATTGCACTTTCAACAGTGCTCTTTTAAATGTAAATATGGGGGGTCTTTGTTTCCAACACTGTACCTCTCAAAATCCTATTTGACATCTAATTAATTTCACCATTATCGTTAACGCAGTGTCAGGTGACACAAAATCAAATCAATATTGCAAAAAGTCACTATATATTTTAAAATCACTGAGGTGTCCTCATCCTTTTACTTCTTTTTTTTTACACATTCTAAAACAAATCATGCATTAAATGCGTGTCTTGTTTTTACAATTGGACACAATTAGGACTTTTGTTTGAATTTTGTAAAAAAGCATTGTATTCAAATAATGTATCGCAACTTTGAAAAATGTAGTGAATAATGAATGCTATTTTGATAAAATGTTTTCTTAAATCACTAGCTGAGACCCGGCCTTCGGCCGGGCCTCGCTAGTCTCCACATTTGATATTCTGGGATTATGAGTGATTACAAAGAAATGTCCAACCCGTCACACAGTTCAGCTGTAGACCAGTGGTTCCCAACCCATTCCAAAAACTATGGCCACTACAAATGAGTAAAAGAATGAATGCAAAAAAAAATGTCAAACAAACTGCAATTGGAGTGTTTGATGCACCCGTACTCCTTTCTTATAAACTACAATGACAATATTTTCGCTAAACTCGGGGAACAGGATTCAAGAGACAGTGGAATAATTATGGAGAAATATTAGGGGTTCAGTTCTAACGGTTTGGTTCACGGTGCAGGACCCGTGGTTGGGTGCATCCCGGTAGTGCACAATCCAAAAAAAAGTGAGTAGGTTTTGAAATGAAATAGCCTAATGATCGTTGTTAGACAGTATTTATAACCTTACAATAAAATTGGCAATGCTTTCCAAGCTGCTTTAGAATAAAATGTACCTCTGGGCTCAATACGTGAAAGCAAAATAGAAAGCAAATGGTCCAGCAGCAAAGTAAAAAAAAGATAAAAAGAAAAAAAACTAAGCAGTGCAGGCCATGCGCTCGTTAAGTTGTAGTGTCATTGTCGCTTTTACGCACACGGAGGATAAATCAGTCGGAGCAGCGCGTGTGATTAGAGGCTCGTGTTTGAGCAGGTTTGGGGCGCACACGCACACACATACACACACGCACACACACGCACACATACATACACACACGCACGAACACACACACACACGCGCACACATACAGACGAACGCACACACGCGCACACAGCGCCCTGTTGGGATGCGCACGCGCACACATACACACACACACGCACGAACACACACACATGCGCGCCCACACACATCGCCCTGTTTGTACGCGCGCACACGCACGGCAGTCAGATCTCGTGCACTCGCGTTTTTGTGACAGCGGGTTGTCCTCGGACAGCAGCACCGCGGTCCATAAGGACCCGTGGCCAATGCACGAGGCCGGTGGGACTCGTCACGTGGGGGCCGGCCGCGGATGTAATAACACCAACCACGCACACACGCAGTACTGTCGCCAGGCTTCCTGGTGTTCCCAAACGGTCTCCCATCCCAGTCCTAACCAGGCCTTTCCCTGCTTAGCATTGGAGGAACGGTCTCCCATCCCAGTTCTAACCAGGCACTTTCCTGCTTAGCTTCAAAGTCGGTATGGGAAATAAACATGGCGGCGCCCAGGCGGCGGCCATTGAGTTAGCGTTTTCTATAATAGATGCGGCTCTGCAGAACACAGACCAATACTGTATTTTGCTAAATCTATTTATTCATTTTATTTTTTTAATCTCTGAACCGATCACATTTTCTCCAGTTTGGCATTACCCAAATCAAAAAGCTTCTTGAAAAAAAAGTATAAAAATATCACAAAAACATGACCAAAAAAAAAGCGTATTTCCCATTACAAAAATCTATTTAACATGGGAACAGAACCTTGACTCCCTCTATGAAGGAGGACATTACACAATAGTATTTCAAATTTAAATTTCTTTCTTTGTATCTGAGGCATAAAGTTTGGATGTTATTATTAATTTGAGATGCCAAAACTGCATTTATGTTTCCTTAGCCGCTTAACATGTTTTGGCTGACAGCTCAAAGCCGCTGCAGAAGTGTTACCGGAGCGCGGTGAAGCTGCGCACAGGCCTGTCTGGTTTTCTGGCACCAGGTGGTTTATGGAGAAGCTCTGGTGATGCATCTGTGCCAGTGTGCCACGCTTCCTGGTTGTGATCGCCTCCTCGATCCAGAAGAAAACAAACAATCCAAAAATACATTTCTGAGTAATGACTTTAGCACTTGTGCATTTGTTTGACTCCAGGGCTGAGGGCAGCAGTAAGATCCAGGCGAGGATGGAGCAGCAGTCGGTGCGCTCCACTCAGCCCACCTCTCAGTTCAGAGCCCCCTCTAAACCTGGAGCTGGGGTCAAGATGTCCCCCTCCCCTTCCAAAGACAACCCCTCTCCAGAGCCACAGCTGGACGACATTAAGAGAGGTACTTGGATGGGAGACCGTGGAACACGAGGAAGCCTGTGTGAATGTAGTGAGCGAGTGGTTGGTGGTGGTCGGAGGGGCCGATGGCACAGACTGGTTGCCTTGCTTCCATCAGTCTACCCCAGGGCAGGTGTGCCTACAATAGTAGCTTACCACCACCAAGGATGGAGTGAATGAATAATGCAATGTAATGTGTCTTTCATAAACTCCCTGTCACAGTTTTTCTAAAGAAACATAACATAATAAAGTGTATTGTTGTATTGTTTTTGCAGAGCTGCGTGCAGAGGTGGAGGTGATCGAGCAGATGAGCAGCAGTGGCAGCAGTAGTTCAGATTCAGCCTCTGGAAGTGACAACGACAGCTCCAGCAGCGATGGAGAACATGACCCCCCCAAAGTGCTCAGCCAGACCTCCCCCAGCTGCCCCCAGGTGGCCAACGGGCAGGGCAACAACCAGCTCATGAACACTCTCCGTAAGAATATACACACACACACAGTTACACACGTTTTAAACGGCCTAAACTCTATGCTTAAAGGAACAGGCCACTGTTTTTCCATACAGATATGTTCTTACCTGAGCTTAGACGGGTTGATACGTACCTGTCTGGTCTTTGTGCGTGCCCGTTTGGAGCTGTAGGAATAGGTTGGGAGAAGCCAACTGCTAACAACGTCTTTGGTCATTTTACGGGACTGAGCCCACGCACAAAGACCAGACAGGTACGCATCAACTCGTCTAAGCTCAAGGAGTACTGTAATACTGTACTAAGTGGAGTAGTGCCCAGGGACAAAGATCCTGGTTCAAGGCCTGGAGATGAGGAGGCAGGTTGCACGGATCAAATGCAAAGGCAAATGCATGCAAATATGCAAACGATCTTTAATAGATGTACCTAATATCTAAACCAATTTTTTTTTTTTTTTTTTTTTACTTTTTGTTTATTGACAAGTCAGAACAACAAGTTACAACAAAGGTCTTTGATTTTTTTCCCCCCTCCTCCCCAACAAAACAACAACAAAAAACATTAACCCCCCCGAAAAAAAAAAAAAAAAAGATAAATTAAAAGACAGTAAAGATAATATTAAAGATAATATTAAAAGATAATAATAGTAATAATAATAAATATATATATATATATTTTTTTATCACCAATTTTATTTTTAAACAAAACATTAAATATGAAATATTATTTGAATACATAATTGACTTTATGGTGTGATTCAGACTTAGAGAAGGAAACATGTCTGCTCGACATTTTCCATCTGTCAAAGGAAAGACCAAAAACTGGGGAAGAAGCGATTGACCTTAGACAGATACTGTACGTCCCGGGCTGGCGTGTTTCCTTATTCATGCTGTGTATGGTTTATGTTACTGGGGGAAGCAGGCAGACATAGAGAGAAATGACCCCCATGTGAAGCAGGGATCCACCCTGAGACTGGCGCCACAGAATAGTCATAAAGTGTAAGCAGACCTAGTATATCAGTGAAGTGCAGTTCTGAGCCCAAAGAACAGCTTCTTCTTCTTCTTTGTTCAACGCTCTCTCTTGATGCATGTATGCTTTTTCAGTAGTGGCTTGAAACCTAAACATACACACACAGCAAACGCTTTCAGGCAAAACTCAATGTAATTCTCTCCAAATCCAAAGAATATTATGATATGCCTTTGTGTTTGTAGGGAACGATCTTCAGCTGAGCGAGTCTGGCAGCGACAGTGACGACGCGTGACTTCCTGCTCTCCTCGGCTCTCGCTCCCCTCACTCCTTGTCCAGTGGAGCTGTGAGCCGCGGTCTGTTTATATTTGATGTATATTTTGATTTGACATTTTGAGGATATTTGGGGAGAGCAATATGGAAATACAAAAAAACAACAACCAAAAAACAAGACCCTCTGACGATCTACCAGCTCTTCTATTGGTCAGCCTCCGTCTCGCTCAGAGTGACCGGAGGATTTAAAGGGAACGCACCAGCTTTTAAAAAGTTCCATTGAGAAGTATTTCTGCTTCATTCAGGTTTGCCACTTTTACTGCTTCAATTTGTATTTTCTAGATAATGTTAAGGCAGTATAAATACAAACTGCTCAATTTAGAAAGAAAACCAACACCGTTAATTGCCATATTGCTCATCCCCAGTTGGAGCTATTGAAGTATTTTAGTGCACATGTATATTTTCAGTACTTAGAGCAGCTACTTTATTTTTTACCCATATCATATATTTTGTGTTTCGTAAGATGCGAGAAAGAGATTATTGGAACTTTATTAGACTCGGTCGATGTTTACGCTCGTTCAGTATTCACCGCTGACTTTGGGCTTGTTTTAGCTTTGTTTTTGTTTTTTATTATCGCACAATTCTTGACTTTTTAGTGGTTTTTACGACTTGAAACCTTGAAACGGTTACTTTTTAAGCTTTACAGAAACCAATGCAGTGCAGAAACGGTATTTGATCACGGTATAAAACAGCTACAGTCAAAGTAAGCTAAGTAAAAGTTGTGTGTTTATTGTTGTACATTATTGAAACTATGTTTTTTCTGCAAAAGTTAAGTGAAGAGTGACATTGTTTTAACAGATTGTGAAAGAACCCACACATAAAACAGTCAAAACAGTCAAATAAAAATACGAGAATATGAGATTTGATTCAACATTGTAACCCACGGCTGGACTGGCAAAAAAAAAACTGGCCTGGGACTTTTGGCCCTCTTAAAAAAATCAGCCATATTCACTGCAATAGTCGAAGGCCATTAGCAATACAATAAGCCCTTGAACTAAACTAGTATAAGCTACAAAACAGGGGGCAATAGCTGCATGTTGTTTCTGCCTCTAGAGCACTCACCACTTTAATCTTATCGTTTACAACTTGCTGGAACATCTGTAAAATTACTAAACAATCTTAAAATGTGCGTTCCGTTAAGAAGGTTCCTTTCGCGACTGCGACACAAATAAAGTTCACAAAACCAAACAAATGATCCCACTATTATTCCACCATTAAAGAGGGGGTATTATGCTTTTTTCAGTCACATAGCACCAGTCTATATCACACTACAATGATGACGAAACCTTCTGTTGGTCTGTAAATGCAGTAAATTAGAATAACTGCCTTGTATAAAATGGCTCTCTCAAAATGGCTGTAGTGAATGTCTTGAAATAGGCCTCTGTCTCTTTAAGAACCTCTGACCCTTTCCGACACGCCCCCTCCACACGCTGTCTGTGGCATCAGTGGGGAGGGGGTTCTGCTGAGGAGCAGTGGTTGGTTACTCGGCTGGTGACGAAAGCTCGGAGGCGTCTCCAGGAGGTGGGGGCGTTCCTAGGAGGACTCAGGCAAACCTATCCCTAAAATGGCCGCCGTCAGAGTTTTTACAGATTACTCCAAAATACGTGAATGTGCCAAGGCAACACTTCAGGCATGTTTTTAATGAGGGAACGACATAATAACATGATGTACAGCTTGAAAAAGTCGATTTTGCATAATACCCCCCCTTTAAAGGAACAGGCCACTGTTTTTCCATACTGAGATATGTTCTTGCCTGAGCTTAGACGAGTTGATACGTACCTGTCTGGTCTTTATGCGTGCCCGGGGAAGAGCGTGGTGGGTTCCAACTTCACCCCCGTTTGGAGCCATAGGAATAAATTTGGAGATGCTAAATGCTAACAACATCTTTGCTCGTTTGGCTTGACTGAGCGCCCACACAAAGACCAGACAGTTACGCATCAACTCGTCTAAGCTCAGGTAAGAACATATCTCAGTATGAAAAAATGGTGGCCTGTTCCTTTAAATGATAAAACTCACCACAGAGTTATGGAGGTGTAGAGTGAGAATAGAAGTTCCCAAAAAGGCCAAAACATTGTAAATCCTTTCAATGGAAACACAAAGCTTTTTCCAAACTGCACACACTGACGACGAGGGGCGGGAGAGCGAGTCAACCTAACAACTCCCAACATGCACTTCTTTGCCTACATTTGTCTAAAATGCATAAAAATAGAGGTCTGAGGTTCTGTGAGTCCTGGAGTAGGTGTTACCATAAACTATACTGGCAAATATGATGAGAGGGGTAATGAGTAATACTATATCCGAGAGGCTCATTGCTCAAGAGATTTTCTGGGAACCGCATGTCAAGAAAGCGCTAATAGAGGGCGTCAGCGTCGGTAAGCATCAGAAACACTTGGCGGATGAGTTGTGCATCCAATTATTAGGATTAGCAGTTCCTATTGTGGGCCGGTGTGGTGCAGTACAGGCCTGTTCACTCATCTGGTCTGACCGGCCCAAAAGTAAAACTCCCGATTGCCAGTCCAGCCTTGTTGTAACCTACTCAATATATTTAACCTTTTTCATCAGTCAAAGAAGTATTACATTACAGGGAATAAAACTGTCAAAACTCTCAAACAGTTGAATGTAGATCAACAATGTAACAACTTTACAGCAGTGGTTCTCAAACAAATCATTTTCTAACACATTTGTCCCAGGCCGGTAGTCTAAAACTGCAGTTGACCCCGAGTCCCTGAAAAAGTTGAGGTACACGCCCCACAGTTTGAGAAGCACTGCTCTACAAGATTCAGCCGCACTGTTGTTATTGTTGTTTACAAATCTAGACAGTATCTTTATTTTTCTTATCAGAACAACTCCACAACTGTCAGTGTACATGAACCGAGGGCACTGTGTTTTCTGGAAAGTAAAGGAAAACGTTTCCTAATCTCACCCATGAATGTAACCTACGACTTGTTCTGATGATGATAGGACTCGGATTAGCCGAGATACACAATGTTTCTGTTTGTAAGTCACCACTGTTTGCAATGTGTTCTGAAATAGTTTTGTGTGCACTGTGTTTCCAGATAAATAGCCTTTTGCTGGATTTTTGCATAACCACACCTGCAATCAGTTCAGTTATCGGGGAAAAAAAGTATCAAAAGCAGGAACCAAAAAAAAAAAAAGTTTTGATGCCTGTTGGGTCCAGAGACAGCACTAAAGGAAGTTACTTGTTTCAGCTCAAATAAATGATACAAAAATCAAAAGACAATTGTCTTTTTTTGATTCTGTTTTCTGTTCTAGATTAGACATACAGTATCTAAGTAAATGTATTGGAAAAAAATATTGTTCAGGTATTGGTATTTTTTTTTAATTTTTCCAACACTCTGCTTCGTGACTGAATGCATGCGCTTATTCCATATTAACTTTTCACACCAAGTACCACCCCAGAAAAATGTTCTAAAATAAACCTAAATTGGACTAAATCAACAGTGTATAAACATCCAGCTTATGCATTGCAAAAAGCCCAAGTCAAATGAACTCTAATTAAAAT
This sequence comes from Gobius niger, assembly GCF_951799975.1. NCBI lineage: Eukaryota > Metazoa > Chordata > Actinopteri > Gobiiformes > Gobiidae > Gobius > Gobius niger. The sequence goes on from NC_136859.1 coordinate 30,812,916, forward strand.
GTGTCAGAGAGTCATCTCTGACTCTTACTCTCTGTGTCATGGGTCAACTAAATGACCTATGACAGAGTCATCTGCATCTAAGTCATCTAAAATTGCAGATGACTGTTCCAAAACTCATGGTGGGGCCCACCCCACGTTCCAACATGACAATGATCCAAAACACAAGGCTGTGTCGACCTTGTGTGCACTCCTCATGTCTGCGTAAGGTTGCCCTACCACTAAAACATGTACAACAGGTGTGTCAAACACAAGGCCCACAAGATGATTAAACCTGACTTGTAGAGCATACATTTGTGGATATCTAAAAAAAAAAGTAAGTCGCTAGCCCATTCCTGTGCGGAGTTATAAAGTTATAAATACATACCCAGACTGCTCAGTCCAGCCACTAGGGGGCAGCCAAAATTTGGAAAAAAAGGAAAAAATTCTACACTGTACCGTCCCTATGGGCACTGACACAATAAGAGATCAGCATATAAACACCACATCATAGCCACGTGGTAAGTGATCAGTCTGCCCCAGGGTGGCTGTGGCTACAATAGTTGCTAACCACCGAGCGTGGAGTGAACTTACTTGCGTAATAGTGTAAGCAGTACATACAAAGTCTATTTCGTTAAGGGCAACACTACTGCCTTAACTCACGTGTCATCACATAATAATCAGTGCATAAATCAAGGATTCATCAGTTTAATCACATCACATGTTTTAACACTTGTGTATCTCAAGGCAGAGCAGGTCAACACCAGCTCAGTGTTGCAATCACAATCAGTTACACAGCAAAGGGCCGCGCTCCAAACAAAGTAGTGGATTTAATATGAAACACAGTGTAAAAATAATAATACTTGTTGACACCACAAATGTAGCTATTAAAGGATAAAAATGTAAACTAGGCTTACAACTAATTATGTACATTTGCTATTTTAAATAACTAGCCTACACTTTACAGACTGTCCATCTCACTGCTGTAGAACACTGCTAAAGGGTTTTTGGATTGGATGTAAACATACAAAGCATTTCACATAAATCACCCTTTTGGAGTGGATTCTAAAGGTCCAGCGTGACGATGCTAAATGGCTACTTCTGCGAAACGATGCCAGAGACACTCACTCCACCAGAGGGCGCTTGTTTTAAGGCTGTGCTCGGCAGCAAACGCACGTTCTCTTCTGCTACTTTGTCCACGTTATTTACGATTCATCCTCACATCGTTGTTCTTGATCATCTTCCCGTCTCGCGTAACCACCTCTTTCTCAGTTCCCACCTGGCCGTCGTTCTCTTCAAACCTCCTTATCACCACCCGTCCTGCCGCCTCTACAGCTTCCTCCTCATTAAGCCAGGACTGATGTCTGGAGGGCGTCTGGGCACCGGTGCTCTGAGTTGGTCCCGATTCCTTGGCGGGGAGGGGGCGACGTGGTGCTGTGGTGTAGGACGTTGGAATTCGGGCCTTCCTCGCCAGTTCAGAGGCGAAGGAGATCTGTCTTGAATTTTGGGCGGCGAGGCGAGGAGGTGGTGCTGCGGCATGGGACGTCTCGCCTCGGGCCTTGGGGTGCGCTCCCAGTGCAGAGGTGAGGGGGAATGGTTTATCGCGTTCCTCATGGGAGACGGGTCGCGGTTGAAGGGTGAATGCGCCCTGTTGAAGGGTGATCCGGCTCTGTTCATGGGTGACGGGGAGCGGTTGGCGGGCATGGCAGGTGGGAAGAGATGGTGCCTTCCCCCCATCCCAGCAGGTTTGGCGGGTGGGGTATGGTCCCGCGCTGCCCACGCCCCAGCAGGTTTGGCGGGTGGAGTATGGTCCCGTGCTCCCACCATCCCGGCAGGTTTGGCGGGTGGAGTATGGTCCCGTGCTCCCCCCATCCCGGCAGGTTTGGCGGGTGGAGTATGGTCCCGTGCTCCCCCTGTCACGGCAGGTTTGGCTTTTTCGAAGCCCACGACCTGGATGGCGCCGATAACCCCGGCCATGGTCGCCCTCATCGAAGGGTCGGGCTGCACCATCCTGCAAATGGCGCGGCAGTACGGACTGTCCTTGAGGATGTCCTTGATCTTGTCCGGGTTAACGCTGGGTGTGACCAGTCGGACGCGGGCGCACAGTTCCGCGATGATCTTGCCCATGGCCCACACGTCGGAGCGCTGGTCCCGCTGGACGCCCCTCTGTAGCACCTCGGGGGCGGCGTACGCCTCGTTGCCCATGTCTATCGCCGAGTTGAGGCCGTTTTTGAAGAACTTGGCCAGGCCCAGGTCGATGATGACCGCTCTGTTTGTCTCGTGCTCCACCTGGAGGAAACATGTGTAACGTATTGAGTGAGTAAAAGTGAACGAGACCTGCAGAGGCAAGCATCGTCATGACCTTCAAATGATTATCTTCTTTTCACGACAGTTCAAAATTGGAACTGCTGTATTAAAGACATTGTTGGAAAATACTTGAATGTTTTGGGAAAGGTCAGGGTAAGGTATAAAGTAAGGTATAAAGTGCACTAGTCTCGGAGCATTGAGTGACGACAGGGGCCTTTCTGGTCAGGACAACCTCGCTTGAGGAATGTGTTTTAGTATTCTATCTTTGAGGCAAGATGCTGGCCAATTTGATTCAATAGTTACACCTTTGGTTCTAAAACTCCAGTCACAGATTTCCAAGTAGAAGAGGTCTCGACACAACACTCTGACAACCTCAGATGAGAACTGCCCTGAGGTTAAATCACATTAGTATTTCTGATCGAATTCCAAATGAACTTGAATCAGTTCAACTGGAAGTAATGCAATGCTTTAGGCATGTAGACATGTTCAAGACAAGCCTGCTGACGTTCAAACCAGGGATGGGCGATACCACATTTTTTGGAATCGATACGATACCGATACTTTTGGGGTCTTTTTTGTCGATACTGATACCGATACCGATACCGAAACTGGTCATTTCATATGGGTGAATGTATTTCAATCAATATACATTTCTAAAACTGGTTGTTTTATATAATTAATTGGTCAATTAAAATTATATTACTTTAACTGGTTAATTAAACAATGTTAATGTGAAATTAAATACATAAACAACATTTAAAATGAATACTTAAATGACAAACAGAATCTAAACCAGAATGATCTGCCTGGCTCAGTTCAATCCTTTGCTGTTGTGACTGTTTTGGCTCAGAACAAAGAAATAAATCATCCTTTTGTGTTGACAATTGCTGCCCCGCCTTCCTTTTCCATATGCAAATTAGTATCGATACTTTTTTGCCCAATATTGATACTTAAAAAGTAGCCGTTTGGTATCGATATATCGATACTTTGGTATCGATCCGCCCATCCCTAGTTCAAACTGGTGATCAGAGAATGCAGAAAAATGATAAAGATTACCATAAAAATGGAACGTATGGGGGCTCTAGTCAAATAATAAGAGAAGAAATACGGACACAAGATGCTATTTTGTGAGTGTGTTTGCACCTGATTTATCATTTGTAGCTGTGTATGGTGAAATGTATTATTGGATATTTAATTGAGAGAATGTTGCGTAACTACAAAGAATGTGCAAAGGCTGCTCAACTTGCTACACATTTTGCACATCAGCAGTTGCGAGATAAAACGCCCTTTAAGATTTCAATATTTACATCATTGCCTATAGAGAAATGCTTCAATGAAAATGTGCATTTGACCTGCCCTTTAGTGCCATTGTCAGGGGCAATAAGTTTAGGCTAATGTGGGGCGTTCTCTGACAAATTAAACGTACAAACTCCACCTACACATGCCCCATAGGCATCTGAGGACCTTGCATGAACCATACTACTTGTCACCTTCTAACAAACACGTTTGCTTTGAACTGCTTTGTTTATGTGCATTGGCTGAGATATTTCCATAATCTTTGCATTAGAAACCGGTTAGACTAGTTACGTGGCCCAACAGTCTGCGGTGTTGTTTTGGGAGGGCTTTTTGTTGCTCTATCTCACCCCCACCACCTCATCCTTTACTTTGTTGCAGGATCTTATTCATCGAGGAAAGTGAAGTGACTGACCATGACGTTGTCTGGTTTTAGATCTTGGTGGACAATGTCTCGCAGGTGCAGATGGAGCAGGCCCTCACACATGCCCACGATGATGGTGTTTTTTGCAGCTGGGGTCAACTGTTGAAAACAAAGCAGATCCAGGTTAGCCGTTGGAAACTAGCCCATTATGGTGTCCTTTGGCAGCAAGACACTTCATGGTGCAGCCTGATTTTTAGACTGTGTGATGGTAGCCAGGGAGATCATTGATGCAGATCACCAGAAGACGTCTGCGTATTTACACCTCTAGTTTCTGTGCTTTCACAATATGAGTTGGACAGATTTGAGAGGCTACTTTCCTCACAACAAGCCTTACCGGTATTTTGGACTTGGACACTTTGAAAATGGTGGTCTCCAGGTCCTCTCCGAAGATGAACTCCATGGGAATCACATATTTACCAGCTTTCAGTGTCACCGGACCCAAGAGTTTCACTATGTTGGGATGCTCCGATTTTCTGTAGGTTTAAAAAGTTGAAACCATGTGTTCAGAAAAAAGAACAACTTAATTACTTCATTTCTTTTGTCCATTTTGTCTGCACTTACTTGTATACCTCGCACTCCCTCTCCAGGTCCTTCCTGCTGATGAGGCCTATGGGGACTCTCTTGATGGCGGCCCACTTGTCGTTGTACTTCTCCTTGTAGACTTTGCCGAAGCAGCCCTTGGCCAGAGTGGCTGTGCGCTCCATGGGCCCAGCAGTGGCAGCTGGACACAAACAGAGGGGCGTGTTCAAATGACTACTCATCTGGAGCACTCATGGTTAGATGCTGATATGTCACAAGGTCGGCTAGGCCCTTGGTTTATTTTTTGGTCAATACATAGTTTTGCAGGTTCCAGAGATAGCTCTCCGAAGCAAAGCAAAGACGCCTGACTCACTTAACTGGAGAATTAAGATTACTCTGAGCTGTTGAAATCTTTAACCAATCATTCAACTTGCCAAGAGCCTTGAGCAAGATTTGAAATCCTGAAACGACAAAGGGGCCTACACATACCTCTTTAATAAACCAGAGGGGGTGGAGTGCTCTTGTACCCGGATACAAGTGCCCTTAGCAAAGGGAAATTGGATTGAAACCAAGAAGACGACCTGAGATAGGGCTGTGCAATTAATCAAAATTCGATTACGATTTCGATTACAACAGTAAACGATTACAAAATTAGCATAATTGCAAAAAATCGATTAGAATCTTTTTTTTTTTTCTTCACTTTTTTTTTTTGCAAAGCAGACTTGCGTTATTTCAGACCGCTGGGATTATTTTCCCTTCGCTTTTCTCGTGCCACGGCTCATGCTTTTGTCTGACATAAAAACAAAACGGCTCTGTGTGATGATGTCATCAGGCCGCGCTGCTCAGTTTACTTGCGCAGGTGTGAAGGCTGGCTAGCAGGGGGCAGGTGTGAAACAGGGACCTCTCTTTAATCAAGGCGTACTTGAAATCATTTTTTTTTCACTTTTATGACTGTCCAGAAAACATAAAATGTCATCATAGTGTTTTGATTGATAAATAAATAAATAAAATAAAGATAGACTTTTTTTAAAGGCAACAAATAATCGTTTGAATAATCGTGATTTCAATTGTGACAAAAATAATTGTGATTATTATTTTTTCAATAATCGAGCAGCCCTAACCTGAGATATAGCTAACTTCATCACTCCCTTTTTGTGTGTGTAAATGCTCTGATGGTATTTCCAGAGACAGGGACTGGTCTCCAGCTGGTCCCAGAGTCAGGACTAAACACGGTGAGGTTCGTTGCAGTTTTACGCAGCTAATATCTCTTCTAACATTTGATTCATTAATGGTCTATGTCATTTCCAAGCTGTTTTATGGATCTCATCTGCCTTCTTGTAATTGTATATAGAGCTCCCTGCTCTGTGAAGCACTTTGAACGGCCACGTTTATGAATTGGGCGCCTTAAAGTGATAGTCTGGAAGTCTAAATGTATTACAGATTTTATAAAATGTGCAAAATCAACCACCTGGGCTTGCATTTTGAAGTAAAGTAAGCAAATATATATATTGTTTTTTGTTAAGTCCCTCCTTCCCGGATCTCAGCAACTAATCAGAGTCTAGTATCCTCCCACGTCGACCAATAAGATGAGCTTTTCCCGTGAACCAGCCTGTCAGGTCCAATCAGGAGGGAGGGGGAGGAGCTTGATCATTAACTTTTGAAAATTGGGTTCCTGCTCTCCTCATTTTGCAAACTAAGAAGGGCTTTCTGGTTAAAGAGGGGAGGGATTTGATTGTTTACTTTCAAATTTCACTCCTCACTTTGCTCTGGTATAGTTTCGTTCGTATAATCTGGTATGTGTTTCGGTTTATGCTTTATTAATGTATTTCAAGTCCCTATATCTGACTTGTTTTTTTTTTTTTGTATCAAGTGGTGGAACGAAAATAGTTTTGTCTGAAATACTGTAAACTCAGACGTTTGTGTAAGTAATACTGTGCTGTATCTAGTTAAAGCAATTTCAGGAATTTTCCGGCTTACATTTTCTAGTATTTCTGTGAGAACGACCCTGAAAAGTGAGCCCTGTAAGCCGAGTAACATGCCTGTAAACTCATCCATATGAAGAAATGTGTCAGAAAAGATAAGAATATGTTTCTTTACATTTACTCGTGCTCTCTTTCAATGTTAGTAATGAAAAACATTTATAAATAATCAGGTATAGGGTCTTTAAGTTTACATAACAGTACATACAACATATGACAATATTGTATTCTTAGTTTTTGGCCATTAAAAAAAAAAAATATATAAAAAGGCAAAACATTATTGCTAAGTAACTACACTTAGCTTTATACAAACACTCCAAAAACTGAATATCTAGATTAGTTTAAATATCTCTAATTGAGCATCATATTCTAAATGAGTTGTTTTGACTAGTTAAGGTTTTATTGGACATTTGACCTGGGTTATTCCACTTGTTCTGAGATGATTCTGACTCGATTCAATATCTTTTATATATGGCAATCTCACACTGAACGCTGACCAAAACTGATATCAGGCCTGATCCCTGACTATTTTTTTTTTCCCCCTTATGTCTAACTTCCACCCAAAAATGTTCACACAATAGCCCACACTGAATGTCCTCATGTACTTTGCCAACTACTCGTCTTAAATTCTCTTGGAAGTTCAATGGAAGTAAAACTATGTCAAAGCTTTAGAAACCTGCTTGAGTCATTTCAGGCTTACATTTTCCACAGAAAGGAGCTTTTTGTGTATCACTTAATAATCGAGCCTCACAGTACTTACGTTACACAACACATTCTACAAATTGTTTTATAAAGCCTTTGATTGATAGCCTGATGTTTATCCTGGAAACACGGCCGTGCTGCTGCCAAAATGGGCAGTGACCACCTATTGTTTACCCTAGATAAATAAACCATTCTTAACCACCGTAATGTTACGTAATGGGAACTTGTCAAGCAGATTGCGATCTATATAAGCCAGCTCATGAAAAAAAAACCTGTAAACTACATATGCAAGGTCAAGGAGTAGCCTCTGAAGTGGAAAATGTCAGAAGGGAGTGTCTTTTGGATCACCTCCTTAGAAATCAAGCTTTAGTCTTGCAGGAACTAAAGCAGTGGAACCAGAATATCTTCAGACTAAAAAAGCTGACACCAAACTCGATCTGGCTCACAAATGAAGCGCAGGAAAGGCTGATATGTAAATAACGTCCCAGGAGTGTAGGGATATAAGCAGTTTCTTAAGAAAGAGGAACGGAATAACAATAGAATTGGCAATTGGCAAATGTTGACACTGGCACATCCACAGAGGTTTATTTAAGCAAGCCACATACTGACAAATAACAATACAGAGCAAACCTGGAGAGTCTGGACTCAAAAGTGGGTCATGGAATAGTTTTTATTGATTTATTGCTAGACAAGTATAGAAACATTATTGGGTTGTTTTTATCGTGATTTCAGCTCTCTAGGTGTATTTAATGAGAAGTCGCCTATAATTTGTGTGTAAAATAAAATATTCTACAATATATTTAACACATTAAATTGCTACACTGCAAAAAGTAATTAAGTTAATTAAGTTCAAATGTCTGAAATTGAGCATAATAATCAAAATTTGAGTTGTTTTGACGAGTCAAGATTTAGTTGAGCATTTGTCCTGGATTATTTGACTTGTTCTGAGATGTTTCAGAGTTGTTTCAGTACATTTCATCTCTTCATTTCAAGTCATTTTCTTTGCCAATGGGGTAAGATAATTACCCTTGTCCCATTGGCAGTTTTACTGTCTTATTTCAAGCGAGATTTACCTTAGAACTTGTCATCAAATGAAATGTCATCAAACGCATAAAGTGAACTTGGTCAGATCAGGAAAAAAGTGTAAATGAGTGAAAACCGCTCAGAACCAGATACATTTCCTCAATTCAAGTCACTTAAGCCAATGCTTGATATTTACTTTTTGTAGTGTATTTGGGTTGCAGTTTGTGATTCTGGGCTCCACACCAGCTGAGAACCACTGTTAAAGAGTTATAGCGTAAAGCTGGAAGATGGCATCAAAAAACACAAACTATACAACATTTTCTGTCAAATTTATGCAATCAGCCAGTTGCCATGTCAGGATCTACAAGCCTCGTGCATGACAATATGTTACCCTGTATTTAGGCTCATGTTAGCTGTCCCCTCTTGCTTCATCTGTAAATCAGTTCTTAATAGGAATGATTTGAGACCGGGGGAAGTCCCGGGAAAATACTATTGCACCATCTCAAATTCATGGCAGACTCCACACAACATTTCCCGTATCCCTTACTCTCAATAGTCAGAAAAGTAAACGAGTCAACCCCAACAGAAATACATTTATCTCGCTCCCAGTTAACCTCTTAACCCCTTCTGAAGATTTTACAGCCTCATTTGTAAGATAAGACCTGCCACACTCATCGAAGCTTCTTCCCTGTTTTCATTATCATGATTTAGTCGTTTTTGTTGCATTTTTTTTTTTTTTTAATTACACAGTGGCTTTTTTGTTGCATTTTGGTCACATTTTTTAACAATCAAGGAAGAAGCTTAATTAGTTTTGTAGGTCTTTGCTTTCAAATGATAATACTCACTACTGCCACCTCGGGTCATACATGTAACTGCACCTTCTATATTAAGCTCGTGCATGACGGCAATTCAGGACCGAAGTGACACCTTTTTGAGTGTCAGTGCAGGATTTTAGAGGCAGTTGTGGTGAACAGGTCTGAGCTCATTCTATTAGGACATGGCTGGAACATGTAGGGGAGGAAAATACAGAATTTTAACATTTTTAAACTCCCTATAGTCCCTTTAAATGAATTTACAATAGGTGAAAATAATACGTTTAATCGTGACATTAGTGTTTAGACCCAATATACGCAACAACAAACCCAGCCTGTTCCTCTCAGTTGTAGTTGTGCTGTTTTTTTAGTGTATATTATTTGCCCCCGACACTGAGTGTAGAAAAGTAAGGAGAAAACCCAGTCCTATAGTCCAAAGTTCTCCTATAGTAATCTCTATTAAAGCAGCAGCAGTAGCAGCAGCACATGTGCGGGGCCTACCTTCAGTTGCAGTGGTGAAGTGTGGATCAGGTCTGAACATGGGCACACATACCTGGCAGGTTTTATAGCAGCTCCACGCCTCTCCACTGCGTACGTAGCCCTGACAAACGCAGACACACCTTATTCTAGCTAAAGCGGGGCGGCCCCTCATCGGGAGAACAGCTCGTGATTGGTGGAGGTGTTTGGTAAACAGATCTTCCGTCTGTTTACAGGTGACACTAGGAGAGAGTAATAAGACAGTAACAAACTAACTGTTCTATGATATTTTCTTGAGCTGTCATCTATACTTGCATTTCACCTCTCAATCAAGAAGCTCTGTCAGCAACTAGTGACCTTTACCTGGCAGCAGGCTGGATAATACAGATCCAGTAGGCAGGGATTAAACTTGTAGCAGTAGCACACATGTTTATTAAGCCTAAAAATTTAACTTTAGACTTGTATACGGCAGTGAGAAGAACAAGAAAAAAAGCATCAAATCAGCGAAAAAAACGAGGATGAAAATGCAGAAAAAACACTTCCAAAAAGTGGCAAAAAAAAGTGGCAAAAACACGACATAAAGGCAATGAAAAGAAAGGGATGTTTTAAAAAAACAACAAAAACATGACAAAAAAAGCAAGACAAATGTGCCGAAAACGAAATGAAAAGCGGCAAAAGAGCAACAAAAAACACAATGAAAAAGTAACAAAAATCGACGAAAACACCAGAAAACCTACAAAGCAACTGATCCTGGAGCGTTGTAGAAACCACCGTGATGGAAAGTAGAAGAACCACGCTGTCCACTCAAACGCCCATTGGGTCACATGAAAATCAATTACGCACAAATGTCAATTTTTTAAAAAGGACTAGATGCAAGTTGGTCATTTTATGCTCACTACTGCCACCTCAGGTCTAACGGGTAACTGCAGCTTCGATAATAAGCTCATAGCTCAGGATTTTAGAGGCAGTTGTGGGGAATAGGTCTGAGCTTATTCTACACCTTAGAACATTGCTGGAACATGTAAGGGGGGAAATACTTAATTTTAACATTTTTAAACTCCATACACTGCAAAAAGTCATTTGCTAAATTAGTGTAGAAGTCTCAATTTGAGTTTAATAATCCAAAGTTCAGTTATTTTTTACTTGTTAAAGCAGTACTAAGTAACTCTTCCCCCTAGAGGCCATAAGCGCAACTGCAGGTGTAGTAGCAAGTTACGATTTTTTAATTTATTAATTGTCTTGGAGAGTAAATACTACGCTGACAGGAAAGGCGAAGGGAGAGAGGGATATTGTACATTCAATTATACAATGGAAATATTTTTTTTCACTCAAACTTGGCTGTAAATACTGTTTAAAGTGACGTTAGCCCGCAGTTAGCTTTGCCCGTTAGCATGTTAGCTTCTTCTTCGTGATTCCATTAGTGTGTATTGCTTTCTCCGGACCGGTGGCAGTCAAGTTGCAAACATGGTTTTCTGGCCAGAGACACCAGGGGGAGATGAAAGACCCTCCAATCATAAACACTTGTATTACCCCCACAGGGGCAACGGAAAGGATTTATTAAGGTAAATAAGTTACTTAGTACTGCTTTAAGATGTAGTTGGGAATTTGACCTAGATTGTTTCACTTGTTCTGATATGTTTCTGATTTATTTCAGTACATTTCACCTTTATTTCAACTAAATTTCTCTGCCCATGGGGTAAGGAAAATGGTCTTGTCCCACTGGCAGTTTTACTTTCTTATTTCAAGCGAAATTTACCATAGAACCAGTGTGAGCTGTCCTCAGACTAGCAAAATAATCTTGGTCAGATCAGGAAAAAGGTCTAAATGAGTGAAACAAGATATATTTCTTCTATATATTTAAGCCCATGCTTGATATTTACTTTTTGTAGTGTATACTCCCTTTTACTATTTTTCACATAAAAAGTTTTCGTCCTTTTTGGTTGTGTTGTCATCCCGTTTTTATTACTTTTTTGGCTTGTTTTGGGCACATTTTTGTGGCTTGATCACAGTTACATTACACTAAAACAAATGCGGCCAAAACGCTACAAAAAAGCAAGGAAAAGAGACAAAAACGTGACAAAAGGTGGCAAAAAATGCAACAAAAAAGCAACAACAAAAAAACAGAAACAAAAATGTGACAACAAAAACAAGGAAAAAGCTTAGATGAGTTTTGTAGGTCTTAGGGGGTGATGTGAAACTGGAGAAAATGTTACTTTTATGACGTAATTGTTCTTTATGGGTCCGCTAGAATGAGTATTCAGAGCTCTGTGCAAAGACAAATGTCTGTTTTTCCACTTATAACAGATGAAAGTGAAACAGAAACCCGAGGTCAGTGGTTGAATCACACAGTGAGTCACACACTCGATAAACAGGAAGTGCCTTACTATGACAGACCAGGACACACACACACAGCAGAATCCACATTTTATTTCACAACTCTATGACACTGCAACCCAGTCAAGTCCAAGTAGAGACATTATCAGCTGAAAATGACCACCAGACGTCTCCCCCCCTCTGGTCAAACAGTAAAACCTTAAAGGCCCTGTACACTTTTGTTTGTTTAGAATCCATAAAACGAAGAGTTGCGGTCCAATTCTTCTCAAGGACGAGTTTCTTTGCACCTTATACAACTTTCAGGGCGCAGGGTGGGGCTTTACAAACAACTGTTCTGCAAATTCACAATCATTCAAAAAGCTTATATATTGAGAGCCACAATCTTTTTCTGCCGACAAATGCCTGCTACAAAAAACAAATCTGGTACAAAGTATTTAAATAGTTTACACATTGTATCATATATTCACCCCCAAAGGTATTTAATAACACTAGATTGGACATGAGGCCCCTTGACGAGGAAAACGTGGCGGCCATCTTGTGTCTGGCTGGCGAGGCTAACCCCTATAGCAACCAATGCAAAACCAGGAGCAACACTTTCATTGATTCAAAGGCAGATTGTGAGACACACTCATTGTTTGTGATTGTTTATTACTTCTAAGTCGAGGTATCTCAGTCAGGATCAGGTCCTTTCTTTGAAATATCTCGTTTTTTTTAGTCGCCGTTGTCGTTGTTTAGCCGCATTAGCATGGTGTTCTCCATTCATTCCCAGGGTTCAGTGTTAGCATTGTAGCATTGCATCACTGTCCCATGTTCAATGATAAAAATAAAGTTAAATATTTGATATAAATACAGTAGAACTGAATGATTTAGTGTTTGACAGAGAAAGATCCATGGACAAATGGAGCTGAAGTCTATCCTATCTCCTATAAAACTGAAATGAACATTTGAAAAACTGTAAAAGCGATTATCAAAGAGTTAGAATAACTAAAAATGAAAACAGTGTCATGGAAATAAGTGGTGTTTCCATTTGATTAAGCTGCACTGGGTTGGAAGGGCCAGTCACAACATGGCTGCCAGAGCTGCCATTCGTTCCAACTTATTACTATGGCCACGTAATAGTTTTATTAAAGATCTTTGATTCACCACAATATTAACAATGAATGGTGACTCTGGTTCCAAGTCACTGCCCCGCACAGACTCGGTCACGTCGAGTCACAAAACGAGGCATATCCTCAAAAGCAGCAGACTCTGGTTCATGTTCTCCACCTCTGCCATGCTCTGTCTAACAGAGAAGTCGGTCAGAGTTGAATTTGAACTGTGATGGGATTTGTTTGATGACAAAGACAACTGATGACAACTAATTGAAACGGGAAACCCAAATCTCTGAGTCAAATATGACCAAACAGGAAATCATTTTTACGAGGGGTGACGTACTGCAGCAGAATGCACAACAAAACTGAGGTGGAACTTCCTGTTTGTACTGATCCCAACGTACAGCCTGAACACCTGAGAACACGGGGATATGAAAACAAGTATTCTAGGCTACTATAATACAAGTTTAAAAAAAGAAAAATGACCCCAACTGTTTTGTTTGTATTAGTAAAGGCTATAATGTGAAGCTTCCTATTTACTATGGTTTGAATGATAGGCAGTGGCGTTGTTTAGTCACTAGGTGGCAGCAGTAGCAGGTTGTTCAAGAGACACTGGACTATAGAATGGTGTCCTTTCTTTATTCATGCATAACTGACACTTGAGCCATGAGCTGAGAACACAAAACATTAATAAGAAGCCGATGTCGTTTCACTTCAGCAGTGTTTGAAATTAGTATTTATTTTAACATTTGCACATAAATTTTAACCCATATTATTGGGCCTTTCAATGGAACTTGAAGTAGTTTAAATTGTTGCTAAAGGCACACTGCGTAATATTTTGGACTATACTGTTGCCAACGATATGAAACATTCTCCTAATGACCTGCTACACACAGAAAAGTCTATTTTTACCACGAGTAATCAAGGAATGGACTTGGATGAGGACCTAACCTATTTAAATCTCATATTTGGCTGCCTTTAGTCGACATCTCCATGGCGATGAGCTGGAGACGTCCCGCTCCCAGTAAAGTTACTGCCAGGTCTGAGGAGGTGAGCCGCTCACATTTGTTTTTCATTTGTTTTTTTTGTTTTTTTCCACAATAATAATGTCTGTAATAAAATAAATGGTTGTATTTCCTTTAATCTACTGGATGAAATGTGACGTAGTGTGGCTTTAATAAAGCTAAGTACTGTCATGATGATGCTTTGTCAACTTCATTTTTCTATAAGGGTTCATTGAAAAGAATATTTACTAATGAGCCCATTCAACATAGCCGATTTCCATACACTGTAAAGCTGATTTGATTGGTTGTAACCAGTGTTGGGAGTAACTGAATACACATTTAGAATACTCATTTTGAGTAACTGTATTCTAAAGTAAAGTTACTCTCTCATTTGAGGGTATTTAGAATACAGTTACTCTCCTAGTATCAAAGGGATACATTGCAGTTAATTCATAATTAAGTTTCAGTTTCATATTTATAAGCACTTCTGCACACTTAAACTAAACTAAACTAAGTATATTCATAGCTCAATGTTTTTTTGGGCTGCAGACAGTTGCAAAGTGCTTTCATTCATTCTGAATTAGTGTCAAATAAGTTTGTAACAAGTGTAGCTGCAGGTTTTTAATCCCACATCGCTTTTATGCATGATTATAATGCAAATCAATGTGAAAGTATTTGAAGTATTCACAGTACAGTACTCGGATTCGACAAAGTAACGGAATAGGTTATCAAATACATTATAAGGCAAGTATTCAGTATTCTGTTACTAAATGCAATTTCAAAGTGTTCTCCCCAACACAGGTTGTAACATATGCTAATAAAGTGGTAAAAACACCATGAATGTTACACGTTAGGAGAAAGATTGTATTGAATGATCATGTTTTTGTAGCTGCAGGTCTACAATATTAAATATGGTCTCTGCACAAGCCTGAAAATGTAACAACACTATCATATTTGAGAGCAAAAGAGTTAATATAACCAAGCCCTCAGTTTGCTTTTGTACATGAGATGTGAAGTTGTTTATGCTTTGTAACCGTCAGTTTTGACTGAGACAAAGCACTCTAAAACACAAAACACAGCACGACTGCACTGCTACATCCTAGTGCCTCTTTATGTAGTTTCAATGATTATTAGTCTATATGCTACATTTAGGTTGAGTTGTTGAGGGCATAGGCATGTAATATATTTGCATGTTTCTGTATATTGTTTGTTAATAGGCTTTAATAATCTTTTATTTCTGTTTCGTTCGTTTCCTGTTTTTATGTGGCCTATACCGGAATGAGCCTTATGAGGTTGCCTCTGTTTGAAATCTTTCTTTATGATGAATCTCTCCAACAGCAACAAAGCCGACAAGGAGGACAGTCACACAAGCAGCACGAGGTGCAAAAGTTAAGAATATGATCAAACAAACGCAAACTTTTAAAAGACAGACACGTACCATGAAACGAAGAAAAGAAAAGATGGCCTCATCCAAACATTGTACTTACATGTTGTCTGTTGTAGAAGTATTTGCATTGTTGGATACATGCCTTTGTTTTCACATGGCGACTGTGTTCTTTGTGAAGTGCTATTTACTTAACTTTGCCTACACAAAATAAATGAATGAAATTAACTAAACTGCATTTGCCGGTTTTACAAACAATTACACCAATATTCATTTAATCTCTGCAGAGGACATTTTATTAAAATGATACCTGGCTGATTCTAAACTTTTGTCCATAGAGGTTCCTGGGGCTTCGAGTTGTTGTCATATTTGTTGCACTGTCACAGAGGGTACGGAGGAACTATTTGACTGTAAAGTATTACTTTTACTTAAAAAATACTTCATGGCACTTCAGTATGTAACTCTATTCAATTGCTATTTTCCATATACTTTATTTCAGCTAAATGCTTCTAAAACATGAGGAGGTTTTCTCTTAATATGAAAACAACCATCTTATGCTTAGCATAAATCCAAAGGAAACGCTCACACGCTGCTCTGAGGTCACTGTGCCTCAAACTGAGACGACCTGTGTGATGTGTGTCAACAGATCTAAACACTTCACCGACAGCGAAGAGGATCGAGGTGGAAGATCACAGAGATGCAAAATGTGTATGACATCAGTGAGTATCGTAGTTAAAACATAGGCCCGTCAGTAATCCTGCATATTCAGTCCGTCTCCCTCTTCCGCATTCAAAGCGCCAGCCCACACTCTGGTAAATGTCACTCAGAGATTTTCCTTGAAGTTTGCTGAAACCATTCTTTTTTTTAATTCTACTTTTGCACTGCTGCCCTGATCACAGAAGAAAGTGTGCCCTCTACTGGCACTCATTTTTAGACACATGCATTGTTTTAAGTTATTCTACTATTCCAAGGCTTAAGTGTCAACTTACTAATCAACTTCAGATATGCAGGAGGGATTGTGAGAGCTAGAAACGAGTTTGGGCCAAAACAAAACAAAACAAAAACAGGGAAAAATCAGGTACCCCAGCTTTAAGTGTCTTGCTCATGGACAGAACCGCCGAACAGCAGCACTTCATGAGCAAGAGGTGTTGCTTTGTACATACATATATTCATTTGTATTGAAACGTTCTGTTTCAATGACTTTTTTTCTTGCACATGTCACAGAACAAACATAAAGGCTATGAACAAATGCTATGTTATGTGTGCATGTGGTCGACTTTGGTTGTTGTAAAGCGCTATAGAAATAAAACTTGGTTGATTGATTGATGTGGCCTTAACTTTACATTTCTTTCCGTAGATGTTTTCAACAATAGTCACAAATGAGCTCTGCATCTAGCATATACACAGCCATTTTCATTTAGCCAGTACAGTCCCTGTCAAACTAATGAATACATAATTGCCGCCCTATCCACTCGTCTGGGCTGGAATTGAACCACCGACCCATTAGATTCTTATTTTCAGAGCTGTTCATGAAATAGCCTACATTTCCAAAATGTATGGGATGGCCCGTGCCAACAATACCAGAACAGGCTGAAGCTTTGGCCTTTGTATTCATAAAGTGGACACTACTCTGGATTACACAGCCATGAGGGAATATATTGTATGAATTAATATAAACTAGCGTTTTGAAGCAGTTTAATGCCTGTTTTGTACATTTATACCTGCGTCCCCAGTACAACCACCTGTTTAATGATATCTTTCAGGTCTACCTAAAACTAATCATTTAAATAGGTCTACTAAAAGTGGACCAATTTAAACACACAATTAAGGTTAAGGTTTGTACCTGGGGACCAGAACTTGGTGCTACACCCCTGCTCAACAGACCGGAGACTGGGGATTTAAGAGGAGCAGAGAAGAGTACGGGGGAAACTGGACAGGGCAATCAAAAGGTGGTGAGAGTATGAGAATAGTTACTATTTTGTAAATATGTTTTCTGTCGTGGGCAGTGGCAATTAAATTTTGAGCATATTGTTTGCAAACTGGAATTGATTAATTAATTAAAAACAAAGTAGTTGATGTGCTGTGTTGTTTTTGTTCAGTAGCAGTAATATGCAGTTATTAGCCATGTCCACTGCATTTTATTTTTATTTTCATGAGACCCCCCTTGAAATGACCAGGATCCCCCATTGCCCCCCCCCCAATCAACATTGTCTGGAGCCGCCACTGTTCCGAGGGAAGAACTTTGTCTTTCAAGTACATTACAAATAGGAAACAAAGCCAGACAATGTAGCCCTCACATCTGCCTAACCACTGAGCTCTTAATGCGTACAACCTTTCCTAAGCAAACTGAAATATAACGCTGCAGCTAATCTCCTACTTTCCCCCCATCACAGTTGACCTATTTACCCAAAAAGGCTACACAGACTTCACATTAAACTGTTGCTTATTAACCACACATGGAGATAGCCGGGGCGACGGTGCCTGGGTCGTACCAAAGAGCAGGTGCGCATTCCTCCAATTTCATACGACCTTTCATTGTAACTGCTCGGTCCAAGATGATGTCAGACAAAAACACGTTTTAGTGGCGCTATTTCACAAACTAAAACGCCTCCACTGCCATCAAATCCTCACTTTTATCTACAAAAAAACACCGTATACAAAATGTTCCCCCCCGTGTGCCGCGGCAGGTTTCAGTGGGCTCACCTGTGATGTGTGGCGTTCAGGTAACTCCCCCGGGCTGGTATCGAGTGTCACGGACAAAATGGAGATGTCGCTACCTGGCTGAGAGGGAACACTTTAAAAAAAAAATAATATCTAAACATGCATTTTTCTTCAAGTTTTTGTTGAGTGTTGCGCGTTTTGATTCGATACTGTACGTTTTGAGTCGTACAAACGGGACGCAAAATGCTGTGGACGTTGCTTCTCGGCGCGTTAATGGCGTCAGGTAAGTTGTTTTCACCGAGAACTGGGTGGGCCCCGCTTCCGCTGTACCGTGGAGATAAAAACGTGCGCTATTATGAGGAATGGATGTACGATAAAGCGAACTAATATTTAAAAAATAGAATATTGCATTATGACTTTAAACACGCGTGCTTCTGTGAAATAATACTGTTTTCCGTCCTCTCTCTGGAAAAGCCTTCCCTGCTCAGATGCTTGTCAGAACTTGTCATTTTCCTCGCGTAGATATTTTTGGCTCCTGCGCCCCGACACAAAATCACATTCGAATCAACCCACAAAACTCCCTTCACATTATTTATTTTCATTATTATTGCTACAAAGAGCATCGGGTTACTACCCTGTCATAACTGACCCACTGGCTGGGAGGTTCATTCAGACCTACATGGAAAACAATGGGCCTTTCACCAGGCTGCACCTGCTACACAGAAATATGGCTTAAAATGAACATAAGTGAGGAGGAAAAAACACTTGACAATTTGTTATCCCAGAAACATGTAGGAATCTATTTGAATATAGTACATGGTGAAAAAAAAAAACCCAAATCGATTGGAGTTTGTAGTATCTGTGTTTCTCGATTAACCAAGTGCATTTTCTCCAGTTCAACCCAAATCTAAACACCTGTTGTGCCTCATTTGAAAGCTAAGACCTGCAAAACTCATATTTTTTCCTCGCATTGTTGCTGTGCGTTTTTGTCACACATTTTCCCCCCCTTTTTAAAAAATTTTTTGACGCGTTTTTGTCACTTTTTTGTTGATCTCTTTTGTTGTTGTTGCTTTTTCTACATTTTTTTTGGTCACTTTTGTTGCTTTTCTTCAGTTTTCTGTTGCTTTTTTATCGATTGTTTTTTTGCCTTGCATTTTCAATGCTTTTTTTTTGTCACTTTTTTGGTACTTCTCTGTTCCGTTTCTGTCACTTTTCTGTTGCTCTTTTGTGGCTTTCATGTTACGTTCTCGTCACACATTTTTGTCACTTTTTCGTTACATTTTTGCCACTTTTTTATCGCTCTTTTGTCGCTGTTTTTTAAGAGGCTTTCAGATTTGGGTGAGGTCAGACTGGAGAAAATGTGGTCGGTTTGGGTGGGGGTTAAGAGGTTTAGAAGAGCTGTAAACTTTTCTACGGACAGTCAGACACACTGTATCACTTCTGCAATAGTTAAAGATAGGTGCTTTCTGAGGTGACTCACGACACCCACTCTCCACTGATACGAGCAGTGTGGTAACATGTGGCCTCACAGACACCACTCCCTCAAAGAATAATGACTCTCTTGATTTTTTCCTGTCTCCTAAATGTTGATTGTCTCAAAACCTTTGCCTGATTTTTCTTTCTTTTTTAGACTACGCTATGGGCATAACCGTGCAGTGCCCGACCAAGAGGTATGTGGCCATCCTTTTTCAACCCATCACCCTGAACTGTGAGTACCAGACGTCCTCCAGTCAGCCCCCAGTGGTCCTTTGGAAGTACAAGTCGTACTGTAGGGACCCGGTGCAGGCTGCGCTCAACCCCAGCAGTGCTGAGAACATCATGGCCCAAAACAACCCCAACTACGACCCCAACATCGAGTGTTCTGATTCCCAGCGGACGGTGCGCAACGTGGCCTCAAAGGACCGCAGCGCGGTCACTCTGGGTCCGGACTACCAGGGGCGCAAGATCAGCATTTTAAACAGTAAGCGACGTCCTCTGAACTTGAAAATGTTTGGGGAAATGAGAAAATCATTTGGTCTTTTGCTTGCTTCCGCTTCCTTTATTTGAGTTCATCCTCCCTCTTGTCAATAATATATTCCATTCACATGCAGTGTGTGATGCATTTTGTGGTTCATTAATCACCTTCCTCTATCGCCTTCATACAAGAAGGATTTAAATGGTGCTTGAGTTAGACAAGCAGATGATGTCAGTGGTCCCAAAGCACCAGCACAAGTTGGTCTCCTGTTCAAAAGGAGGAGAGTCTGGTATTGTGCCCACAGTCGTCCCAAAACGGATGAATGCAAGGCTTTCAAACCTCATTCAGAAAGAACTTGAAACTTCTCTTACCTGTAATTAAAGTAGTTCACCAAAGATGGAACTTTTCTGTATGATGTTTTGGATTGGATGTTGCTCTGATTAGTTAATCCACCAGACTATCACATCCTTCAGGACACACAGAGACAACGTGGAGTACCGGACTACACCTCTTTGATTGGAAAAGCATGTATGCTGCCTTCATGTGGTCTTGTAATTATGGTACATACTAGTGATGCACGGGTTGAGGGTTCCACCGCGGACCCCGCGGCCTGACCGCGGTTCGGGTCGGGTCGTGAAATTCTCCTTTGATCGCGGGGCGGGTTGGGGCGGGTCAACAAATGCCGGTCGCGGGCACTCTATGCCTCCGTATGCGCATTTATTCAATTCATTCATAAATTATTCCGTCGTCTTTACAGCAGGTTTTTGGCATAAATATACGTCGCATTTTCATAAAACAAGCAGCGTTTTGCAGCTTGTGATCCAGAGAACACTTTTGTGGAGCTCATGTCTCCTATTTTCCACCGTATGTGCGACTGTGTGTGACTTCGCGTTAGGCCGACCTCTGTTCTCCTCCTCTCTCCCTCTTGCCCAGCGCTCTTCGGAGAGAGAGAGAGAGAGAGAGAGAGAGAGAGAGAGCGCGCATGAGGGGCTGACACGCCGGTGCTGTTCATACGGATCATATTTGTAACGCGTAATTTTTAATGGTTGCAGGTGCGAGTGCGGGTGCGGGGCGGGGCGGGCTGTAAAAAGAGAATAACGTTGCGGGGTGGGCCGGGGAGGGTTAGAACCTGCTCCAAATGCGGGACCCGCGGGTTGAAAAAACCCTGACCCGCGCATCACTAGTACATACCACTTGCAGAGTAAGAAATTGCACATGAACGCCGCCGCCTCACCTCGTATTTTGATGCCCGAGTTCCCGAGATGAGAGAACCTTTGACCTTTCAACACAGAGAGCAGCGATAATACGATTTTGTGTCTTAGCTGAGTGTTATGAAGCCGACACTATGCATTTAGCTTTTTACATTCTCGATGTTAACACAGTCTCTTTTTACACACTTATTATCTTATAAAAAGAAACAAAAAGTAAATCTTTCATTTATTTATTTTTTCATCAAAGCTGATACAAAGTCACAGTAGTTCAGTGGTTTGTAGACGACTTTCTCATGTGAATTTATCTGTTTTATAGTGTAATTATTTTTTTTTCCACTTCCCAATGGGAAAGGATCATCTTTACCAGAGCACATGAAGGCAGCAGTAGTCTGACTACCTCCAGAGGCACCTGTACCTAAGTTTGGGAACCACTGATGTTTTAACATACTAGTATTGAGAAATATTTTATTAGTTTTGGAGACCAATATGAACTACTTTAAGTGATAGTCTGGAAGTCTAGAAGCATTACAAATTTTATAAAATGTGCATTTTGGTGTAAAGTAAGCAATAATATAGAAAGTATGATTTTTTTTTTTTTGTAAAGTCCCTCCTTCCTGGATCTCAGCAACTAATCAGAGTCTGGTATCCTCCTGCGTCGACCAATGAGACAATCTTTTTCTTTGAACCAGCTTGTCAGGGCCAATCAGGAGGGAGGGGGAGGAGCTTGAACTTTTACTTTTGAAAACTAAGAAGGGCTTTCTGTTTAACAAGGGGAGGAATTTGATTGTTTACTTTAAAAATTCACATCCATCTTTCCTCACTTTGCAAACCTACAGACTATCACTTTAATAAATTGTGTTTCCGGCTAATTAGGACAGGTCTAATCATTTTAAGCAGACTCCTATGGTACACACATTGGGTTTGGTCTCAGTTATTTGACTCTTTGTCCCGCAGATGCTGACTTGAACCTGGCGCAGACGGCGTGGGGGGACAGCGGCGTGTACTACTGCGCCGTCACCTCCTCCTCTGACCTGACGGGGAACACCGAGTGCTACACAGAAGTCATCGTGCTCGGTGAGTGCACGGACACCGGCCTCTTCACACACTCATGCCATCAGTATCCTTCCTCCTCCCCCTTAGCTAGAAGTGCATGTGTGAGAAAATGCTCGACAGATAAGGACCAAACAATGAGTTGGTTTGGGATTTTGAAAGTCAGATAAACACGGGGCCAGAGCAAATATAAAGTAACTGTGACCTTATCTTTCTTTCACAGAGAGAAAGTCAAATACTACTGATCTTCTGCCCGAGATTGACTTACTGGTTATGGAAGGTACAAGCCCCTCAATAAAACCACAGTTGTAGAGTAGATACTTTGTGGGAGGGGGAAGACCTGTATGTGGCTTTGGCAAACATCATGAAAGTATTCAGAATTGTGTCTGTTAAAGTGACTCCATTAACTGATGAAACGCAAGAAATATTAACATTTTCTCTATAGTTTTCTATTTTATGGAGACAAAAAAAAAGCATGTAAAAATTTGAGTTTATGTTGTGACTAGTGAAAAACAATTCTGAATGAGTCTTCTGTATGTTGTGCTCTGATTTAAGCATGGGCCAGGTCTCGTCTCACCCTGACAAATAAATCCAATCTTCAATTCAAATAGAAATAGCTATTTGAATGGCTGTGAATCTCAAACCCCGCAATATTTTTTCTCCTGCAAACAGCAAAATATCTTGACTACACATGCAGACCCAGTAGTTTAGAGTACGGTTCCACAATTTTGTTTTTATTGAAAGATAAGGAAGGCAAATCCAAAGCAAAAACATTTAAGGACATTTCTTCTTTTTTTTGTCTCTATCTTTAAAATACAAAAAATAGCACCGTTAAACACCCAGAGAGTAAAATAGCAAATGTAGCATTATATCACGTCCAAAATTGGGATTAATTTCAGTAAATATAAAACAAAACAAAAACCATCCCTGCCAAGCTGTAGTAATCTAGTCAATTAAAAGCCGAGGCTCTTTTCTCTTTAATCATATACTGTTTGGCATATTATCCCACTTATTCCAGCGTTTAATCTTTAAATTCACTATGAAGGTAATTATATATATATATTATATGGCGCAGTCCTGGACAGTTGGTTCTCTCTGTTCTCTGCACTTCTTTGTAATCGCTCTTTTAGCTGCAGAGGCTGAGCAACGTCTTGCATTTGAATCGACTGCAATTGTTTAAAAATCGGTCTCCACATTATGATTTAATTTCAAATGATTTAATTTGTCTCGAGATTCTTAAGCATTTTATATTTCAATCTACTCAAATGATAATGCGTCTGGACATGTTTAAAATGTGCACTGCGAACTCGAGCTTAAAATAAATTGCCAATCTTGTCGCAATTACAATCGTCCGTAGCTCCGCACAACTAAGACTCGAAGCACCACAGTCAGTTCAAATTGTTAATCAGTCACTCCCGCGCTGTGGTGAATGGTTAACCAGGGCTGCAGCTGATCAGAGAATTCCTACCTCACCATGGGACACCTTTTTCCTCCTAGTTTGCAAGATACAAGTGAAAAAAAAAACACAGCATTTTTAAGGATATGTTGGAGGGAGCTTATTGGACATTTTATCTTCAGTTCTGTAGATGAAAAAGGATTAATCACATTTTAATGGTTACAAAATTGGCAACACTGCTTATCTACGTAGTGCAGTGCCTTAAGAACTTCAAAATATCAGATTCTTGTATTAGTTTGTTCAGTTTTATCCGCACAGTGAACTGAATCTTGAAAAAATCTCAAGTGTACTTGCCATTGCCTTTTGTAGTCCCCAGTGAATCTGTCACTCATTTGGAGAGACGCAGTTGCGGCTGTGGTTATCTGTAGCCCACACTTACTGTAAAAGTGGACCTTTCCCGAGTTTGGTGATAAACTGTTGCTGCCTGGCCCATGCCTGCACCTTCTCTTTCTCTTCATTTGTTCACACTCTGTTCTCTGCCCACACGTGCAACTTAAAGGTGAAATCACGGTTTTACTTTGCTTTCCTGCTTTTCCTTTTCTCCAGATCTAAAAAGCACTTGTTGTTTTCTTTCTTCCCGTCTGTCAGTGTTACAGTGCGACGTGACGTGACATGCAGGGTGAAATCATGGTTTGGGTATCTCTGGGAACTGGTTTGGCCGGTTTGACAGGGATTTGAAAAGTACACAAAGTAGAAGTACACAGCGCATAGATAAGAATCAGCGGTGAGTAAAGTAGTCAAGATATTTACTCAAGTAAGAGTAACGTTAACTTTTAATTAAAAACTTGACCGTGACCCAAAGAAATACACAAGCACAAATAAAACCAAAAAAATGTATTCATTTGAAAATACCATTGAAATATATTAAAGAAAAATTATATGAAACACAAACATGTAGTTTAGGCTTTGAAATTCACAGTGGGAAGATGTTTTTTTTTACTCAAGTAAAATTTACTTGTTAAGTTAAAGATACATTATTTCAATTTTACTGTACTAGTAAAAGTACTGAATGATATCACTACTGCAAAAAAAAATTCCCAATTTTTTCCAATTGATTTTTTTATTCTTGCCCCCTTAATTTTTGCCCGTTTGCATTAGTAGTATTCTCCCTATTTTCCCCTAGTTTTCACCCCTTTTTTTTTTAACCAAATGTATTCCCCATTTCTTTTCCAATTTCCCCAACCATTTATATATATATATATATTTGGTACATATTTTTTCCTTATTCTTGCCACAATATTTCCCAAATTTCCCCCCAAAAATCATTTCCCATTTTTTACACACTTACACACGTTGGAAATTTGCGGATCTTCCAAACATTATTGTTCTGTTTTCTGGTTCTAGATGATTTTAGTGTAGGTCTCAGAAACTGCAAGGCAGCAATTGAACACCTTTGGCTCATCAACTGTGCCTAGCCTTTCTTTGCCTCACTGATTAATGAAACAATCAAACATTTCTGGAAGTTCAAAAATAGCTATTGCACATTTCACAACAACATGGTCGCCTCCCGCGGGAGGTGTTCCAGGCATGTCCTAGTGGGACAAGGCCTCGTGGAAGACCCAGGACACGGTGGTGGGACTATGTCTCCGAGCTGGCCTGGTGTCGCCTCGGGGTCCCCCCAGAACAGCTGGAGGAGGTGTGTGTGGATCGGGAAGTTTGGGCATCTCTGCTGAGACTGCTGCCCCCGCGACCCGGCCCCGGATAAAGCGGAAGAAAATGGATGGATGGACATTTCACAACTATGATTTAAAGCAAAGGAACAAATCTGTCTCTGGAAAGGCTCCATTTCATGTTGTTCAGGAAAAGGACAGACTTTTAATGGGACATTATCTGCTGATTGGACCTCGTTTTAGCCAATCACAACTAAGCCTAGAAGCACTAAAGCAAAGTAAACGTATAGAACTCCTCCTGATCCGCTGTATTCAAGTGTGGTGGATGTGTTTGTGTCCACAGACTGGCTGCTGGTGGTCCTGGTGGTCATAGGCTTCCTGTTGCTCCTGATGCTCATCGGGATCTGCTGGTGCCAGTGCTGCCCTCACACCTGCTGCTGCTACATCAGCTGCCCCTGCTGCCCCGAGCGCTGCTGCTGCCCCCGCGCCCGTGAGTACAAGAGGGGAATCGCACTAACGCAGCTATTGGGCTTTTGCTGTTCTTAAAGCTGACGAAAATGTACAGATAATAAAATTGAAATAAAAAAGTAGTGAAGGAGCTATTAAAGTAAAATTGTCTAATGTTGCAGTTTGAAAGTGCTGCATCTTATAAATTCACTGCCAAAGGAACAAGTTTGTGTTGTGTTCACGTCGCCCTCCATGAAGCTGTGGACCTTGAATAAATGTGGTTGTACATGTATTAAAATAAATGTTAAGTTGACTAAATACATTTTCGATTTCGCCAAGTAAATTAACATAAAATTCAAGCTTTTTACTTTTATTCTAGCCCTCGCTTTGAAGAGAAGATAATCTTAAATTGAAATCTACCTTCACCTGCCTCACATTGACCAACTTTGCGTTTCTTTTCCCAGTGTACGAAGCGGGAAAAGCAGTGAAGAAAGGCATGGCTAACCAGTACGCCGCCAACTTGTACGGGCCGCCGCCCAGTATGTACGGGCAGCCAGCCTACAGCGGCATGAACCAGCCCGCCATACCCATGCTTCCCCTGCCCAACGGAATGGGGGCAGCACCTCCACCCAACGGCTACGGGCGGGACTATGACGGCGCAAGCTCGGGTCAGTTATTTTCTTTTTTGGTCATTCTGTGTAAAAGTATAATGTCACTTCTACTAATGGTGCTGGCCGTGATGTGTCTGTGCAGTGGGACAAGGCTCTCAGGTGCCTTTGCTCCGTGACCAGGACGGTGGAGCTGACCACAGTAAGTCACACAAACTCCCAAAGCGCTTACAGACTAGTGATGCTTCAGACTAACCTGGTAAGAGGAAGATTCATTTTGTCAGTGCGAATAACATGAGCACAGTAATATCAATCTGTGAAGAGCATACCATACTGTCGTCATGTTGTTAATTGTTTTCAAAAGTGCATGTTATTGTCGGCAAATGTAAAACCCAGCCACTCACGGCAATGCTGCCACGTGATTGGTCCAATCCACTAGTGGATTCCAGCCTAAACCTCTCAGGTTGAGCTTTATGTACACACTAACTTTATTTGTTTTTCCAAAAGCCGAATCATCATCGTTGTATTTGTCATTATTACATATTACCAGTGGTTCCAGTGATTAAACATTACTCTATCTGTCTTCAGCAGCTCGCAGTGGCTATCGGATCCAGGTGGACCCTGATGGCAACGCCACTCGGGCCATTTACTACATGGAGAGAGAACTGGCCAACCTGGACCCCTCCAGACCTGCCAATTACAACCGCTGTGAGTCACTAATGTTCGTCTGTGCGACAGGGAAAAGTGTGTATTAAGTTAAGTACCACCTATATTTAAGTAGCGCCCTGTTTGTGTGTTATGTCCAGTGGATAACGTGAGTGAGGTGACCTCCCTCCACGACAGTGACAGAAGCAGACCGCCGGGCCGCTCCCAGCAGCCCGCCCTGTCCACTGTGTACGACCGTGACGAGGCCATGAGCACCATCAGCAGTGTGTCCCAGCACGTGCACCGCCGGGACGACCGCCGGGACGACCGCAGGCGCGACGGGGACTACCGCGTACGCGCCCGCTCCATGGACAACCTGGACGACATCGGCAGGCGCTACGACCGAGATGATTACAGCCGCCGCCCAGAAGAGCCCAGGGGCCGCAGAGGGTAACAAAACCAATCTGGACTCTGAACTTTTTAAACACTTTAAATAGAAATGTTTTAGTGTGGAATGTATAATCAAAATGACAACATTTTCTCTGTAGCTGATTCTAAAACTAAAACGTAGTGTCACAAGACTATAGGCCCTATCGTCTGAGGCTGTGAACCTGCACACACCTGCTGTGCCAGTGCCTGCAGCCAGAGGCTAGAGGGTAGAGGGAACAAACAGGTCGACTGAGGCGTGCTGTAAAAGCCGCTGCTTCCCATTCACAATCTCCTCATCTCTTCCTCTCCTTCACATTGCACCTTTTATTCACAGCTCTCACAGGACAAACTACAAACTTTATTTATCCCACTGTGAGTTAAACACTGTCCGTGTTCTATGAAAAAGATACTATGCTGATGGTCCTGCTTTGGCAGAAACACGATCAAAACACTAGCAGGCAGTCACCCTCCAACCCCCCCTTCACCTGTAGTGAGAGTTTGTGAAGAGTTTGCATTTTCTGTTCTTCTCTGGGGTCACGAGTGCCTTTACAATCTGAGGCTTCTCTGGTTCAATGAAGGACAAATGAGTAAATACATTTTAATAGCTGTGGAGTAATAAGTTAAGTTGTGTAGTAACGTGCTGCTTCCCCTTCAGCTCGGACGATGGGTGGAGCAGCAGCGCTCGCAGTGGATATGACCGCGGTTACGACCGTGTCTATGACGACCGCAGGGGGCGGGACTACTCCCCTGACAGGAATGGAAGGGGAAGCGGCATGGCAGGTCGGCGTAGTCGCAGCCGGGACGACCTGATGGACTTGGAGAGGGACAGGCGCAAAGCAGGCGGAGCCAGAGGGGGGCGGGACGACTATGACGACAGCATCCTGCGAGAGGCCATGGAGAGGAAGAAGATGAACGAGCAGCAGAGGGCGCGCAGCCGTGAGAGACTGGACAGTGAGAGTGACCGCTCAGACAGGGGCAGAGCACGACCCCCTCCACTGCCCTCTAACCCTCCCTCCGGGTACCCCGCCCCTCCTCCGCCCCCATACAGCGACAACGAGAGTCTGACGTCTTCGAAGAAAAGCAACCTGCGCAAGGTATTTTATAATGTACAGTATTAGAACAGTTACTTATTACAGCTGTGGAAAGGAACCTGTTATTTATGAACCTTCTGTCTTTACAGAATGGAGCGGTCAGTCGGGAGAGTCTGGTGGTGTAAAAAAGTATCTCGTCCTGTTCGTGCAGCAGCGAGAGTGTAAATACAATTATCACAGCTTGATCTATTATTGATATATGTTAAGATTTCTTACAAATAACTTTTTTTTTATTGATGTAAATGTATTTTGGATGTTCTAAAATACTGTGGCTGCCACAAGTGCCTTAACCTGTACAGAGGAGTGAAAGCTGATGTGTGTGTGTGTTTGTGTGTGTGTGTGTGTGTGTGTGTGTGTTTGTGTGTGCGTGTATTTGTGTGTGTGTAGAAGTGCGTTTACGAAGATTCATAATTTTATTTCGATGACTGTATAATCGTGCTGGTGGAGGCGTATTTCTTTCTCCTGTAGTTTTAACCTTTTTTTAGTGAAGACTTGATCATCAATGATGTACTTACTCCCTTTAGTTTTTTGTATTGAATGAATTTCACAAGAAGAGCTTGAGTTTTAAATGTGTTTAATGTCAGTATATTGTACAGCCTCGACATGAAGCACCCTTATACATGTGTACTTGTGATTTTGTTTTATTTCATTGCTTTTTACAATAAATGTCTGTGACAGACAGCTCCACATGGCTTGTTATTTCACCACTAGATGGCACTGTTTCTCATGGTTCAGAGGAGTGTGTTTACAAGTCCTTCACCACACTGTGTTTTTGTCATGTCTACATGTTCAGTTCATTTTGTCAGTACAACAATTATGCATGTGAACAAAAGAAAACAGATTTAAAGTGCTGTAGGAAAATGTGGTCGGATTTTAAATAGATGTGAATGTCCTATTGGAAAATTAGGGCACAACACCAGACTGACCTTTTGGGTTGATTGCACCAACGCTGTTAAAACATCCTATAAAAGAGTTTGATGCCAATACTTAAAGGGACTGGACGCAAGTTAGCCATTTTAGTTCAGTTTCTGTTCAGTTTATTCGGTCAAAATTATCACAAAAGATTTACATTCAGTTAAGTGTACTTCTTCATAACATAACATACAAAATGACCGAAAAAGGTATAGGCTGAAGCTAATGCTTATTTTGCCTACCCTTGTTTTGTTTTTTTAAACTTACAGCACGTGTTTTTGTTAACTTTCCAACATAACATCAGACTCATACTCACTGCTGCCACCTCAGGTCATACGCATAACTGCAGCTTCTATATTAAGCTCGTGCATGACGGCAGTTCGGACCCGAATCAACAGCTTTTTGAGTGACAGTGCAGGATTTTAGAGGCAGTTGTGGTGAACTGCTCTGGGCTCATTCTACACATTAGGACATTGTTGATGTACATGTAGGTGGAGGAAAATACATAATTTTAACATTTTTAAACTCCGTATAGTCCCTTTAAAGACAGATAACATCAGTTGCAAGTTCATCAGGTGCATAATTATCATTTTAATCCAAATTTTAATGAAGAAATGTGATTTTTAATTGACTTTTTTTCTTGCTGACCGGAAGTGACAGATAAAGGTAAAGATCCAGAACAGTTTGCAAAATCCTATATATAATGATGTCTAATGTGTCATGTGCACTTTAATGTACATTCCTTATGCTACTTGTTACTTAAATGAATGAGCAATACATCCTGTGGCAATGATCTTAATAGAAAGAAGAATCAGGTCATTTTAAACTCAAGCAAATACAGATATTTCTCTTTCTGTACAGGGTGACCAGCTAACCCACACCCCATCATGAAATTAAACTCTCTGAAGCAATGCCCCAGAGGATTCTTCATGTGTGAGTACAGCTCCACCTCGATGCTGAGAGAGCGCCGTGTTTCATTCTCACACTGTCCATTCTGACTACAGAGCAGCAGACAGACGGGGCCCCTTCCTCGCGCAGGTGGTGGACGCCAGAGATCCAATCTGCCCACAGCGCGGCGCATCTCCAGAGCGGGGAGAGAGCGGAGAGGGAGCACCGCCTGCAGCACACTCTGCCTCGGAGCATCGCGCCGGCTTCACGTCAGCTGCAACGGGTAAGACTGATCACTTTTTGCATTAGGCACAGCAAGTTTAGAAAGTTTTCCCACCTCTCTTTTCACGCAGCTGTCTGATTACTTGTGTTTATAGACATTAATGGTAAAACAAATCTCAGCATTCAGACCTTGTACAACTGCAGACCCTTTTCTAATGCTCTCAGTCATAGTGATGTTCATGAAAGCTTGTATCTTTGGCAAATTCCTTTCATTGCTCAGATACATGAAGTTACAGCCTCTATAAGCCTTTGTAGTGGAGGCATTTTGAGCACTGCAATGATCAGAACGAGTCTGTGAAGCCGGACCTGGACTGGAAAACACACCTTGTGACATCAGCAGGTGGCGGTGCCCTCAGAAAGTCCAGCATGATGGAGGGCAATGATCATGCCACACTTTCTGACCCACTCTTGGTTCAGGAAGTAAGAAATTGTAAAACAAATATTTCCCTCAGGCTTTTTTAATCATTTACGGCTGAGGTTAATCGGCTGATTCTGCTCGGTGGTAACTCATGGACACAGAGGTTTTATCTGAAACTTTCGAACCAAATTGTGCAAACTGCATTTTGCCGTATTTTCAAAGGTTGCTTATTCTTTTCTTTGGTAACGCTTTATATTAAGATGTGCCTGTTAAGTATTAATTAGCATTAGTAATTAATCGGCCTTTAATAATTTGTTTGTAAAGTATTAATGCTTTTATTTGTTGATGAGTAAACTTTGTAGGCCATTAATTATATGCTTATAAAGACAATGGTATCACTTTATTTTACACTACCTTGATACATTGTAACTACATTTTGTACAATGTAATGTGCACAATGTGTAATAATGACCTGTACCTATTTAGCATGTACACAATGGAATAATTTGTATTAGTACTTTGTAAGTACATAATGTAATAGGACACAAGAGCCTTAGGGTTAGGGCTTAAGGTTAGAGTTAGAGTCAGAATTATGTCTTATTACATTATGTACCTACAAACTACTAATACATATTATTCCATTGTGTATCTAACCCATAGCTACAACTTAATCCACATTGTTACAGAGCACATTACATTGTACTAATTTTAGTTAGGTACAATGTATCAAGGGTAGTGTAAAATAAAGTGTTACCAAGATAATAATAGGCTGATCACTATTATTATCAACCATCATGTTAATAGGCCATGCTTATTCATAGCCTACCCTCACCCTAATGCTAACCCTAACTCTTACCCCAATCCTTACCCTAACCCCCTAACCCTAAAAACATTACAAATGTTTATTAATTATTAATGAGCACACTTGAATATATAGCGACATCTTTCCTTTTAAAGTATTTGCACTTTGAGTAGTAGTTAGTTACTCCATCATGCTTGTAAACTCTTTATAAAAATGGACATTTGAGTGAGATTTTGCTCCTTAGCGAGACTCAAGGTGAGCCGGACTGTTGGGTTACTCAAAGTTACGGGACTGCCTGACCAAAAAAAAAACCCCAAAGTGGCCGCCTCACCTGGACTGCACTAACAGTTCTGATCTGGGGTTACCGCAGTCGGCCAGGTCTAGGTTGGGCAACACTATGAGCCCGAATAATGAGATCAGCTGAACATCCGGAATGACCAGGTTATTCCATCAGTGGATTTCTTCTTCCCTCTTCCAAGATGCCATTGTGAAAGAGTGATCATTGATAATCTTTGGGGTGTGCTGGAGAAGGCTTTGCACAGTGGTCACACTCTCCCATCATCAATACAAGATCTTGGTGAAAAATGAATGTAACACTGGTTCTTTTGACGTCGCAGAAGCTTATTGAAATAAAGCCACAGTGAATACGTGCTGTAATCAACCAAATACTTTTTATTTTTTAAGGCTTTAGTCGGCTTTTTGTGCGTGGGTCAGGCAGAGTATAGTGATCGTGATTTCATTTTCGGCTCAGACGTAAGGGCAAGTGAATTATTAAGAACTTTGTTTTGTTCATTGAGATATTTTTTCATTTACTTTACAACCCAAAATAAGATAACGATAGACTTTGGCCTGCACCATTGCATTTTACCATAACTTTTCATCATCATGTCTGTACTCTGAGTGATGCTGAATTCCCTTTTGCGTCATGAACGATAAGTGGTGCTTGATTAGAAATGTATTCATACAGTAATGTGTTTTGGGAGTAAAATCTAGTGACAGGACTGGCCTTTTTCAAAATCGATGTAATAAAAAAATGGGAGCATAAGCTAGTTAAGCAATTTGTTTTTTCCATCAAACTGTGCAAAAACAATCACACCAAAGCAAGGGTAAACCGGAACTAAACTTCTACACCTTTTTAAAGTTACTGTTTTGTTTTTGGCTGTATTGGCAGATTTTTTTTTATTTTATATTGCACTGTATCTTGGCCTCTTGTCCACACAGTGCTTTGTAGCTGTGACTGTTTGCAAAAGGCGGCCATTTTCTCCCATTTCTTGAGTGCATTTAAAGTGTGTAAAGACAATGGCCCTATTCTAACCCTGTTGTTCCGTCTCTGTCCAGCACAGTCCCGGCAGCGCCCACGCCCCTCCCATGTGCCACGTCCCAACAATGTCCATGTTTGTCCATCACCGACCACTGTCCAGATCTCGTAGCTACAGCTGTAACAAGTCCCCGATTCACAACCGAGGAATATTTATTCTGAAGCATCGTGTTGCGGTTTGTCCTTCGTGTTTAAACTCAGGAATCTGAGCTTTGGAGATTGTCTTGATTTGTCAGAGTTCTTGATGTTTGGCATTAAAACCACTGTGGCCCTACAAAATCGGGTTCATCTCCAATGTCAAGAAATGGGAAATCATTTTGGGGAAAATTGGGGAAAATTGGGGAAAAGTGGCGAATAAAAAGCTGGGAAAACGAGGAAAAAAAATTGGCTAGAATAAGAAACAATTGTGCAAAAAAATGGGAAAAATTGAGCAAACATTCAGCGTTAAAAAACACAGGGGAAAGAAATGAAGAAAATTGGGGAAAAAATCTTTTATTTGAGCTGAAACAACCAAGTCACTTCCTTTAATGCCGTCCTTGGACCAACGGCATCACATTTTACCTAAACCTTTTTTCCGATAACAGTATCCAGCCCCCCATTTTCTTCATTGCCAAACTGGTTTTGGCCATAGCTGTCTGGCAACCCAGTGTGTGGGAGATCATCTGAAGTCATAATGTAGACAGTTTATTTCACTTGTTGGCCAAGGGAACAAAGTTTACGACACGTCAATATGCAAGAATGTTGAAAGATACAATAGTGATCTATGTATTACAGAGAGCCGCGAGGGGAGGGCGAGGCCGTCTGCTGTGGAAGAGAGAAGTTCAGCCTGTGCTTCTTGAGATAGTTTGTGTTTGATCTGAATAAACAGATCGTAATATCAACTCAATATAATAACACCAATAAGTACAACAGGATAAACTCTCCACTATCATTGGGAATAGATCAACATAACGATTGTAAAACCAATACTCCACTTGAATATGCTTACCTCATGTCTGTTGACAATAGATGGCCATGTTGTTATTTACTAAAAAATGTTACATACTCTACCTTTAACACATTGAGTGCCAAAAACAGAAAAACTATTTTTTTTCGCTCAAAAACGGAAAAACTCATTTATGCGTTTTTATTTTTGTATTACGACACTAGACACTCTAGTGCACCTTATGTGTGTTTTTGGAAGCTCTCTGACAGAACTGAAATAGATGACGATCAAAAACGTCTGGACATATATTATTGCGTTTCTTTTCTTTCTTTTTTTTACAGTTAAGATTTTAACATTTCTCTGAGTTTTTAAATGGTTACAATCGGTCCAAGCACGGCTGAGAAACATCCTGTTAAAGTCTTCAATCCGAGAACCAGGCTGTTTAAAAAGCGATCGATCTGCAGCAACACGCGGTGTTTCAAAACGTGTCAATGATGATGTAGGCATTTGCCTTTTACCATAACGCTAGTGCCGGTAGAGGAGAGCGGAGGAGTTAATCAGAAAGGAGAGTGTTTCATAAAAGATACATTATCTCCATTCCTAGAAAAAAAATCAGTGATTTTGATCAAAACTAGCCTCTGTTTAGCTTCGATTTCTCAGGAACCAAGGCACGTAGAATTAAACTGTTTTCACCTACGGAGAGCTTAGAGACTCCCCTTTCAAATGAGCCACAGCATCCATAGCTATGACACAGAATACATTGTGGTGCTACAAATATCCTGAAAAATTTTCTGGATTGTTGGCACTCTGCAGCTAAATCCCCAAAACAGCGCAGACCTCAATGTGTTAATATTTTAATTCAGGTTCCAGGCAGCTTTTTGTATTCATAAAACGATGTGTCCCAAACTACACCAGTTAAGAAACATGATCTAAAAGGGTGACGCTGACAGAAGATCAGTGGTGGTTCTATCTACGAACAGTTGGTGTGTAGACCCGTTTTAGCCTTTGTGAGTTCAGTAAGTGAGTGATTGATGGTGGTTGGCAGATCTAGTCTGTAACGAGGTAAATTTACCAAATTGGAATTCACCAGGTTCCGTACTTTACTTTAGAACTTACTCCACTACATTTGAATTAGAAATATAATACTTTCTACTACACTACATTTCTATAAAGCCTGCAAAGTAAAAAGTAAATTTGGCAACACATGTTTTTTATTTTATAAGCCTGGAAATGCATACTTCAGAACGATCGGTGGCGCTGTGCATGTTTACTGTCAATGCCATTGACTTGTAACAAGGATGAAGGTGTGTTTCTAATTTCTTCAGCTGGAACTTGAATTTTACAGTACTTTTACTTGAATTAGATTTTTGAATTTTTTTTTGAAATGCAACTTTTTTTGGAGTAACATTTCACCATCTGTACTTTAACTTCAGAAATGAAATTGCACTTTGACCACCACTAGTGAAGGAAATGGCTTGAGCACAGACGGACAGCCATATATCCATCTGTCAGCTCCAGGGCAAGCTGAGCACCTCTGAGTGTACAGAGTGGATGAATAATTGTAGTGCTTGGAGAAGGTTGTCAATTATAATCCAAGTTAAATACATTTTTTTTTTTTAATTTTGATTTATGAACTATAGGAGAGTGAGAAACCCCATTCGATCCATCAACAATCCATCAAGCTGTTTATCCCTCTTCTTTAAAGCAGAACTAAGTAGCTCATACCCCTAGAGGCCATAAGCGCCACTGCAGATGTCGTAGCATGTTGCGTTTGTTTTTACTCATTAATTCTCCGTGAGAGTAAATACTACGCTGACAGAAAAGACAAAGGGAGAGAGGGATATTGTGCATTGTGCCACAACTCAGTTACACAATGGAGATCCTTTTTTCACTCAAACTTGGCTGTAAACACTGCTAAAGTGGCGCTAGCCCACTGTTAGCTTTGCCTATTAGCCTGTTGGCTTCTTCTTCGTGATTCTATTAGTGTGTATTGCGCCTCTGACCCGTAGAAAGGGATGTTGCAAGTGTGGTTTTCTGGCCAGAGACACCAGGGGGACGTGAAAAAAAAACCATCATCCCATCTACAAAAGACAAAAAGGATTTATTAAGGTAAACAAGTTACTTAGTTCTTCTTTATTATCCGGCTCTTCACAACATAAGTAGAAGCTCCGTTGATTTGAATGGGATTTCCCAACGTTCTACTGGTCATTATTTTTCTGACAAAAAAAATAATGACGCTGCCAATGGCAACGGAGTTGGTGCTTTCATATCACTCCGCACGTACGTAGTAGCGACACTATCTGTCCCGTCACTGAGAGAGAAGTCGGGGAATCGCTCGTGAAGTTAGCGTGAGTCTGACTTTCAACTTACCCAGAGATTCCACCATTCCTCCAACTGCACCTTCAGCTAAGTAGCTAGGCTAGCTACTAGCCTTGCTGCTTCTAGCCTAGCAAAACGTTGCCGAGCAACGCGCAAACTTTTGGGAACTATTTGTCGCGGAAGTCATTAAATAAACCTTTCGACCTTCATAAAAGTGTACGAAGTTTATGTTGTGTGTGTTCAGTTGGCAAATGGCCGTATAATAAGCGGGATAATGTATAGAACGCTGGTCATTATCGGGAAAATAAGCACCTTCAGGGCGAAACAAGACCCCTCCGCTTCGCAGATAATGACCAGCGTTCAATACATTATCCTCCCTTACTTAAAGGCCCTATGGTCATTTGTTTGGTCATTTGTTTTCTTTTAAACTGTTGGTTGTGGTCCAAACTCATTCCACGTGTATTTTTAACATCCAAATTCTTCACAGGGACGAGTTTATAAGCACGTTCCACAACTTTCACGGCGCAATACTGCTGATGTCAACAAAGACAACTAGCTAGCTCCCGATTGCTTTGTGATTAAATGCACAGCGCACAAATGGCTAATTTGGCAATAAAAACATTCATTTTGCCACTAGAACGTAAAAATCAAGAGTAGGTTCTTCCCAGCTGCCTTTAAAGCTGCTCTGAATTGCATCCCTTTACCCACCGCTTTAACGCTAATCAACACGGCCTAATCTAATTATTTGTATAGGATCAGGAGGCGCGGCAGGAGACCCATCGCTTTCCAATAGCAAAGCAATAAAAGTGCACTTGGATGCTGTTCACCCACAGTCGTCCCCGCAGCGCACCTGCTCCCACATTCAGGGTGCACAGCCTCTCCTCAAGAGTGCAGCGAAAGTGTCCAGCGGGGGACAGAGACAAACGAGTGGGGCCACAGAGGAGGGGATTGTTGTGATTAAAAGACAATTATGTGTGGACATCGACTTCCCAGTGCTGCACGGTGTCAGGCTCGAGCCGAACCGTTCTGTCCCACAAGGCCACGGGGGGGGGGGGACAATGGCCACTGTGTCCGCTGGAGGTGGGGTGTGAGCCACGGGGAGCACGCACCAAACCACCATCATCACAGCCTTATGGTACGCACGGCTGACGGGGTAGTGTAGCATGATCGTGTCTTGGTCAAAACTATTATGCTGAGTTTGATTTGTGAGAGCGGAGAAGCTGAGTCCAGGCACAGGCTTTTCCTATTCTGGAGGGTGGGAAGATCACAGCTTCAGTGTCATTCATTCAGTTGTGTTTGGGCTTTCACGCTGCGAGGTTGGAGCGCAAGTCGGCGAGTACAAACTATAGGAGCGAAATATAGAGTAGTCCTTGGTCCTTAGTGTCAGAAAAATAAATAATTTCAGCTAGTGGTGGGACTTGATCGAGTTAATGACAGGGTCTGTTATGAATTCAGCATAATTAATCACATTTTAATTGAAAACCAAATTTTCAATTCAAAAAACCCTTTTCCCACAAATGTATTGATTAAACAGACACATGAGCTCAACAACAAGTGTATTTATTGCACTGCAAAAAGTATTTAACTAGATCAGTATAAACATCTCAATTTGAGCATAATAATCCAAATTTTTGTTGTTTTGACTAGTTAAGAAGTTCTTGGGCATTTGTCCCAGATTATTTCACTTGTTCTGAGATGTTTCTGACTCGTTTCGATACATTTCGTCCTTATTTCAGGTCATTTTCTTTGTCAATGGGGTAAGAAAATTGGTCTTGTCTCATTGGCAATCTCATTGGTGTATTTCAAGCGAGATTTACCCTAGAACTGGTCTGAAATGTCCTCAAACAAGCAAAGTAAACTTTGTCCGATCAGGATTAGTGTCTAAATGAGTGAAAACCGCTCAAAACAAGATACATTTCCTCAATTCAAGTCATTTAAGCCAATGCTTGATATTTACTTTTTGTAGTGTGTTGTTACTCTGATTGATGCAAAGTGCTATTATAGGGGAAGCCTTGATCATTCATGTAACTTGTAAACACTGATGATGTCTGAAATCGCTTTACAATTTCGTGCGTTCTTCATTCAAACCAGACTCGGTGGTTGTAAGCTGCCCTGGGGTAGAATGACGGAAGCGAGGCAGCCAGTCTGCGCAATCTGCCCCGCCAATCACCACCAACCACTCACTCACTCACTCACTCACTCACTCACTCGCTCACTCACTACATTCACCCCAGGCTTCCTGCTGTTTCCCAAACGCTCTCCCATCCAAGTACTGACCAGGCCCTTCCCTGCTTAGCTTCAGGTCTGACGGGATCAGGCAGAGCAAAGGCGGTGTGGCCACACACTATGCACTAAACCAGGGGTGCCCAAAGTGTTGGCCCGCCAGAGAGTGACCAACTTTTACGCTGCGTGTGGCTAATACTGACTCTCTTCCATTCATTCTCAATGGTAAATATGGATGCAGTACACCTTTTGACCACCAGCGTCAAATTGGGGGCGCTGTTTCACTCCTTTTGCAAAGTTACACACTGTTGTGGTGTCTTGGTTTTTATCAATTACAGTGTTGTGTTCACAGCTTTCCAACTTTTATTGCAAAGTATATGTTAAAAAAAATCACTTATAAAAGAATTGATGCTGAACTGACACTTTCAAAATAATCCAATGTGGCATTTTCTTTGAGGTAACGAATGAGGTAAAGTCACTGCAGGTGCTGTAGATACAGGTGTTTTTTTGTTTTTTTTGCACTAAATTGCTACAATTGTTGGTTTCATTCTACTAAAATTTGGCTTTTGCCATAGTTACCATTTGTTTTAATATAGCATGTTATTTGCATAGATTGAATCAAATGCAAATGTGGGCTTTCGAAAAAATAAAACGTAAATAAAATAAAGTAGCTTTGTAATTTGCAGTTAAATGTGTTTTTCGTGCTTGACATCGCCATGTTTGGCACGCAACTCACAGGCATTTCATTTTGGCCCTCGGAGACAAACAATTTGGGCACCCCTGGCACGAAACAGTAATTATAGTGCCACGTTTTCCACTGCATACATTAAAGCAGTACTAAGTAACGTGTTTACCTTAATAAATCCTTTCCGTAGTCCCTGTGGGGGTAACACAAGTGTTTATGGGATGATTGGAGGGTCTTTCATCTCCCCCTGGTGTCTCTGAACAAAAAACCATGTTTGCAACTTGACTGCCACCGGTCCGGAGAAAGCAATACACACTAATGAAATCACGAAGAAGAAGCTAACAGGCTAACGGGCAAAGCTAACTGCGGGCTAACGTCACTTTAAACTGTATTTACAGCCAGGTTTGAGTGAAAAAAAACATTTCCATTGTATAATTGAATGCACAGTAACCCTCTCTCCCTTCACCTTTCCTGTCAGCGTAGTATTTACTCTCCAA
Source organism: Gobius niger (assembly GCF_951799975.1). Classification (NCBI taxonomy): domain Eukaryota; kingdom Metazoa; phylum Chordata; class Actinopteri; order Gobiiformes; family Gobiidae; genus Gobius; species Gobius niger. The sequence goes on from NC_136859.1 coordinate 30,852,612, forward strand.
GACAATTAATAAGTTAAAAAATCGTAACTTGCTACTACACCTGCAGTTGCGCTCATGGCCTCTAGGGGGAAGAGTTACTTAGTACTGCTTTAAAGTAAATGAAGCAAAAGGGGCAAAAAGCAAAAATGGGTCTCCAGTTTGGCCAGGTGAAGCGTCTTTATCGTCCATCACTGTTGTGAACGGATGTAGCATGTGCGTCAGATTTATGGCCGTTCCAGAAACACGCAAATAGAAACGTTCCGGGACTTCTGTATTCCGGAAAATCGGGGAAATGTCTCTTGATAATTCATTAATTGAAATTGACACCTTAAAGTCCAAGCTCTAATTTCAGCATATTGTTCATTTGGTTTAGAACACTGAGTATCATTTTGTATGTTAGTCGGCTAAACAAGTGTCATGATGCTGCTCAAGTGAAAGCAATAAACAATCGTCCATATCGGATTTGAAGAATACATTGTGAGCGCTTCTTGTCTCCTTTTGGTGTGAACAAAAGGTAGTGGAGCCTTAAAAGAGTAAAGCGCATCAGTCAGGTGTTCGTATTGGTCAGGTCATTGGGGATAAATCATCGGATTGCCTTGGAGTTTTTCTTCGTCCGCTTTCATCAGTCTGGCAGATGAGCTCTTATTTAATTTGAAGTAGATTTTTTTTTGTCGGTCCTCTGATGAATTGGCCCAAATGGATATTCCATTCAGTTCAATTCAATTAAGATAAGACTTGATTGAGAGACATCTACACCCAGATGGGAAATGTGAAATGAAAGCATAACAAGATAAATAGGTCATGGAGCCGTGGGCCAATTGAAATGTATTGGCATCATTGAGTTAAAAAGGAAAACAAAATAATTGTGCTGGCCGTAGCAGGGGCGGTGAGGGCTGTTGTGTTGTTGTCCCGGCTGTTCTGCTTCATTATTGGCCTGTTGTTGAGCACTGTTTGCATCGGGGATCGGCTGGGGCTGACGCGCTGCCGGTCATTGGTGGGTTGTTCAGTCGTCATTACACTTGGTGAATCATCCATCTCAATGTTGATTGTGGGCAGTGATTCTTACCCTGTATTTGTCATAAGGACAGCAAAATGTATGTGTATATTATTAAGAAAATGGCCTTTGATGACAATAATAACCAGGACAAGTGATGAAAGATGTAATGGATGCGGCTCATGTACATTGAATATAATTAGCCTTATTGTTAATCCTAGAGAAATGAAAGCACAAGCAGTGAATCGAAATTGTATTACTCTCACATTGTAATATCAAAGACATACGTACACAACTGGGGACAGAGGGAAGGGGAGGGTTCAGCTTCCTTCCGCCTGGTGGATGGAGCTGTCTTTTGGGTCAATGAGCGAGACTCCTCAGCTTCGTCAGGCCCTGTCCAGATCATTGTTGAGCCTAAAACACAACAGTCTTCACAATCCACAGAGAAGACAGTCATCCGGCTTCCAAATCCAAACAGATTTGGTGACCGACGTGACTGGCAGTCTCCACAACGTCTCCGCAACTCGGACTGATTGTGTGCATACAAAGGGCCTATCTCACCGACCTGGAGACTAGTTGGAGGCTAGAGTCGCCGCTAGTCATGGAGATGTCTCTAGGTAGTCGAAACGAGAGGTCCAAGAGGTCTCGCAGCTGTGGCAATGTTGCAAACACTATTTGTTGTCCTCAAGCTGTGACACGTTTCTATGTCATCCCTCCGAGACCTGTTTGATACCAAGTGTCCTTGAGATCTCCTGCGACACAGCTGCTTGAGACCACGTAGACCTCTTGGAGACCATGTGGTGAACATGAGGAGACTTCATGGACACTTTTTCAAGTCTACATGCAGTGCCCACTGAAATCGAACTCGTACGTTTTCACCAAGACTACCTGGCGACCTGGCTTGTCTCCAGGGGACGTCTCCGTGACCGGTGGCAACTCGAGTCTCCAACTGGTCTCCTGGCCGGTGAGATAGGCTCTTAAAGGAGACAAGTCCAAAAATGTTTGATTTTTTCAGTACTTCAAGTCTCGATACACCACTGCAGCATTTTTAACCTCCCGGGTCACTTCCTGCCCTTTTCAAACACAAAAAGAGACACCCCATGAGTCGAAGGAATAGAAACGGCCAATCCCGCAGCCCGAGGCCTCACCCAGGCCCAGGGTAGCGGGTCCAACACACTGCACCCCTTTGTGGCCCGGGCATATTTATGAATGGCTGAGAGCGACGGAGAACAATGCTGCTGCACTCTCGAGCGCGGGAGGGGGGTGGTAATGGGGAGGGAGACACTGGGAGAAGGCGTAGGGGGGGGAGCTCCACACCGCTGGGGCTTGGTACAGCGAAGGGACAGAGGGCTTATCGGAGGACACCGCTACGGGACAGGAGCCACGCCAGGTTTTACGGGTCAGCAGAGAGACGACAGGTGAGGGGCTGCTTTAGGGACTTTGGAAAGTGACGCTTCAGTGGCTCAATCGTTTTGATTATTGGTTTTAGAGATGTGTGCGAGACTGTCCGAAGGTTGGTGGCTCGAGTCCAGTGCTACTGCAGGTGTGTGAATGTAGTGCGTGTGTTTGTGTATATGTGAGGGCGGTTGGAGGGGCTGATGGCGCACATTGGCTGCCTCACTTCTGTCAGGCTACCCCGGGGCCGCTGTGGCTTTAAGAGCTTACCAGAAGCATGTTTGGCTTGTAAAACACAAAAGCTCAAAATTATTTTAAATCAAGCCATTTTCCCATGCACTTCAGGACAGGCTTGTAGGTCTACTTTACATGGTTTATACAACACCCCAAGGAAACAGTTTCTTGTTTTTTTTTTTACAGAATAACTGCAACGTTTGTGTTTCGTTAATTGCAACCATTCAAGATTGGTCTTCCAGCTGCGATTGATTCAAGACTTGTTTACAGTGTTATTGACAGAATAATAGAAAACTTCATCCCATCCAAGGTTAGCGGCCCTTGTTTGTGATTGATGATCGTTTTATTTAAAGCTGACAAAGCTGTTTAGGACTGAGCTGTAACTGTGTTATGTCATAGCTCCAAGTTTCTGCACAATTTTGTAATTCCTTTAAATTTTCTCATTTTCATAATATATGTTGTACAGTTACTTCTAGTCATTTAAGAGAAAAAGTGTTTTCTGTGCTGGCTCAAAGCGCTTTATGGTAAATACCACTGATTTCAAACGAGCCATTCTCCTTTTTCGCTGTGATAATTTTGAATGTCAAAATTACAAATAGCCTTGTTGTTATCCCTACCGTGACGCTGAAGGTCGGCCTCCTCCCCCCTGTGAGCGGGTGAGTCACTGCTAATGAAGCTGGCTGAAAACATGAAAAGTTGCGTTTAAAGCAGCACTTCACATGTGGACAGTGCGGCCTCAGTGCGGCCTCAGTGCGGCTGATGCCGGGTCACATGTGATGCACACGTTTGAGGTCGAGTGCAGACGGCTGCACAAAGTCCGTGGCTGTTTTTCTGACAAGTGCAAAGAAAAGTGCGTCGGCGTGTTGATGAATGCATGCATGAGCAATGTGTCGTAATGATGTGGAGTGAGCACACATGAGTAAGTATGTGTTAGTTAGTAATGACCGGCTCATATTCACGGGACACATTCTCATGTAGCACATACATACACATGAGAGGAACTGTATAAACGTCTACTGTGCTGGATTCGGGTTAGGATATTATGGCAAAGGCAGTAACATCACATTAAGAATTATAATGTTTGCAATTAACAGTTATTTATATATATAGAGAGATAATACTTTATTGTCAGATCAAGAAATAGGAAGTGTGTTGAGAATCCAGTAGCTCCCGATCAACACAAAACAGAGACACAGGACATTTCACAAAGACATGAAAAATGACCTTCCCACAAACGTTCTGCTCCCATGATGTCTTTAAATAATGTCATATAAATAACAGTGGTTCAGCTCTTTGCTACGGCGAGGGTCAGAGCGTTTGTGCTGAGCAGGTGACAGCGCCGGTCGTTCCCCTTCAGTTGGAGCGGAAGGAGAGCGGTGTATTGGGGAGAGGGCCTGTGGTTTACCATCTGCCCACTGGGGGATGCCAGGCCGCAGCCATAAGCCTCTGGTCTGTTTCACTGAACATGATATAGACTCAGCAACACTATTCGGTCCTTTCGTTTTTAGAAAGCCACAAATGAGGTTTGCTACAATCAAGTCAGTGGCAATTTACGAAAATGCCTGAAAAGAAAAATGAAAGTCTCATATTTGGAGAACCACTGGAGTATAAATCTACCAAAGCTCCATATATCTGGTTTCTGTTTCTGAGCATAGGTGTAGCTGTTGCTTTGAGTTAGTGTCGGCATCTCACATTCAGTAAAACCACCAAACTCTCCCCTAGTCATTAGCCAACATTGGATATACGACCTGTCTGTGTGACCCCAAAGAGCAGGAGAAAACCTCTCTGTATCTCTGCTCCAAATGTAAAAAGGAGCAAAGGCGCTGCAGTTCACAATGTGGCCACAAGGGTCAGAGGTGTCCACTGTAAAACTGATCCGTTTAAAATGGTCATTTCACTTTTTATGACCTCTAGACAAAAAAAAAAGTGGGTCGCTGAACCATTCTGAGTTGGTCACAAACCTTTCTCTGGGACCATTCACTTAAAGAGAAATATGTTGTTTCAGGCAGAACGTGTACTCATTCTTCAGCTGGCCAATAAAATCTGATCTCGGCCTGTGGGAGGTTTTATAGAAACAGTTCGTCAGGTATCAGTGTCAGATCACTACTGTCCTGTGTGGCTCATGAAGGAACAGATAGTTAAACTTTCTTTAAAAGATTGTAATCTGTGTGTTTACCCTGCGTCAAGGGTATAGGCAAGTTTGCTTGGTGGAAGGATGGTTTTTCTTTCTCTAGTCAGAATATCGGGGGCTGAATCTCCCGACGGCGGTCCAAAGTCGGGCTTTAAGCTGTGATTGAAAGTCTTCGCCGCTCTAGTGTTTAATAGGAGAGAGTTCCACAGTATCTCGATCTGGAGCAGTAACAGCAGCTCATCAGACGACCTCAGCGCTCTCCCAGGAGTGTGCAAAGTCAGCGTTTCAAAGGGCTGGATGATATGGCAAGAAACTGTAATCACAATTGTCTTTCTCATATTGATCGATCTCGATTTACGACTCGATTTGACTATTTCGTAATAGCTCAAACAAAACAAATGCTTTCCTCTAGTATCATTTAACACACAAAAATCTTCAGTTGTCTTATCCGAACACCAAAACACACATGTTTGATTGTGGGCTTTTATTAAAAGTCAATAATGTCAAGAAAGGTTTGGTAGTGGAGTCAGTTTAAAGCAGTAATAAGTAACTTGTTTACCTTAATAAATCCTTTTTACTAAATCCTTTCCGTAGTCCCTCTGGGGGTAATGCAAGTGTTAGCGGGATGATTGGGGGGAATTCATCTCTCCCTGGTGTCTCTGGCCAGAAAACCACAATTGTAGCTGCTTACGGGTCGGAGTCACCAATACACACTAATAGAATCAAGAAGAAGCTAAAAGCTAACTGCGGGCTAGCACCATTTAACCTCTTAACTCTCGCCTTAACCGAGAGGATCTTTTTCCTCACGTCATCAGATTTTTTTTCCATCATTTTTTTATTGGGTGTTCAACTCATTTTGGTAACTTTTTTGTCATTTTTTTTGGTCATTTTTTGGCAAGTTTTTCATCCTTTTTTTTTTTGCGCATTTTTTTAATTTTTTTGGGTCTTTTTTTGTCATTTTTTGTCAAATTCTTGTCATTTTTTGGTCAAATTTTTATCACATTTTTGTCACATTTTTGTCATTTTTTTGTCACATTTTTTGTCATTTTTCGTCAATTTTTTGTCAATTTCTTGTGACATTTTGGCCACTTTTTCATTCAGTTTTCGTCCCTTTTTTTGTCAATGTTTTCTCACTTTTTTTTCACATTTCCATCATTGTTTTCGTCCCAGTTTTGTTGCTATTTTCACAGCTTTTTTCCCAGAAGCTTTTGGACTGGGGTAAAGCCAAACTGGAGAAAATGTGCTCGGTTCAGGTGGGAGTTAAGGGGTTAAACAGTATTTACAAGTTTGAGTTAAAACAACTGAGTTAAAAATGAGCAAGCAGTGATTGGATTTCTGTTTGCCTGTTGTAAGTCGACTCTTGTGGCACACTTTGGGCAGACTGTGGCTGGATCCTGGCAGCGCCGGCTGTTTGTGCTGGTTCTTATGTGTGTGTGGGGAGCGCTGGGCTTATCGCAGCTCTGAGCGCCATGTGGGAGGTGGGGCAGTCATGTTTTAAGACCATCTGCTCCTCCCTGTATTTTCGCGGGGCCGTAGCTTGTGGCGGACCGGCGCGCGTCACAGGCAAACAGGCAAAGCTCAAGCTGCGAGAGAAGCCTGTTCCGGAAAAAAGGAAAAAGAAAAAATCCACTTCACTACTTTCTGCTTTGCACATTGTCCAGTGATTTGTAGAAAAAAGTCTGTTTGCTCTCTGGAGCGTGCGTGTCCTCAAAAAGTTTTTTTTTTCGACTAGTAAGATTCTGTTTGCAGGAAACATTTTGCACACATCCAGGAGCCATTTTATTTTAGGTTATCATGTTGTTGTTTTTTTCTAATTATCACTTTGTTTGACAGACTAATGCCAGTGGGAAGCACCGTATTAACCATGGTTTGACACCAATAAAGTGGCAATTTGACGAAGAAAAAACGAAAATTTTGAAGAGGGAGAGTTTGACATCCCTCCATGATAACAGGAACTAATTATACTAGAGCAAATTTATCTGATATCCTTTTCTTCTGTACATATCGCAAATTAGATTTGATCACAATTCATGTGACTGAGCTTCTGTTTGTCGGCTTATAGAGGCAACTGAAGCTATCTGCTTCTTCTGAACGTTCACACTTCACTGTGATTGCTGAAATCCCTCTGTCACTCCACTCAGAGGTTGAGCAGCAGAAGCAGGGAGTGGGCAGAAGTGTCTGTATTTGAGACACATTACACTGAATCATGTTGTGAAGACATTAGCATTAGAGCCAAACAAGTGTCAACTTTGAGTCTAGAATGTTGAGTTTTCTATTTGGAAACAAACAAAAATAAAACGCATGTGCATTGAGTTGCCTTGTGTACGAAATGTGCGGTATGAATAAACTTGCCTTGCCTTACCCAGACAGCGTCTCTGGAATAGCCCATATATGGTCATGTTTGAAGTCGTTGAGGGGGAAAACAAAGAAAAAAATATAAACTTTATATAATTTCTCCAAAACTACTATAACACATGCTGAATTATGCATATAGCTTTATACCCAATAAAGATACAAAGACATGGAGAGAAGCAAAGTAATTCAACAGCCCATAAATACATAAATAATGGAGAATTCTAACAACGCGAGCTATTCGTTTTTTCGCTTCTGTTTGGATAAAACATCCATATGAACCTGATTTAGACTTGACTTTATCTGTGTGTGATGAATAAGTTCACATTACGCCAGAAAACGGCTAAACAGAGTGAAAAATGTTCTTTCCCAAAACATACTCCCCCCTCGGCGAGGCCACGCCTCCTTGTCTGTATCTATTCACCTTATTCCGCCCCGCCCTCTTTAGGATCAGCACTTTCATTGTATTGACCCTTCAGGTCGAGCGCCTAGTGCATTCATTCACTAAAGGGACTATCCAGAGTTTACAAATGTTAAAACTAAATATTTTCCTCCCCTTACATGTTCCAGCCATGTCCTAATGTGTAGAATGAGCTCAAAACGTTGTTGCTGTCATACATAAGCTTAATATAGAAGCTGCAGTTACGTGTAAGACCTGAGGTGGCAGTATTGAGTATAAAATGACCAAAGTGCATCTAGTCTCTTTAAGCCGGAGAACGAGGGAAAATGTTTGTCACTAAAATCTGATGTTTAACAGATTGATTAGTGTAAAATGTCCAATGTTCATTCGCACCAACAAGTCAACACTGCACCGTTTCTCTGCACAGCCTAAAAAGGTCTTTATATTCGTGTAGTGACTGATTTGACCTGGACGTCTCCAGTCCTATGTAAACTAACATGAGTGAAGGGGTGGGCACAATTCTTAGCTGCGCCCACTGCAACTTCCGGTATAAAGTGAATGGGACTGGGGCTCGCTCACGGCCCATTGCTACAGTATGTCTCCACAGTGACCGGTTATGGAATGGTGTCCTGTCTTATGTCCCATCTTGCGGCCCATTTATTTCCTATAGGAACATAAAACAACAGCACAAAAATGTCAAACTAAGGAAAACTGCGTACGGCGTTGAGCAAAATCCTAAATAAAATAGTGTTTTGCAATATTTTTTTGAAATGGGCAGTCAAACTCTTAAGGGCGAGACACTGCAGGTGAATAGGCAAAAAATGTAGATTTACAGATATCAATTTGAAACTTTTGCTGTCGATCACTGGCATAAATGTGAGAAAAAAATACATTGCAAGTCATTTTATCTTTTCATATAAGAACAAGGTGTTTTATGCCTAAAAATACCCCAAATTTCCCATCTTTTCGGCGACGAAATCTGAATAATGGATAGAGCTACATTCAAATTTATGGTTTCATTTTATTGATAAATGAGTTACCAAGACTTTTTCAGAGGGGATTTTGGATTTCAAAATAATCTGTTTTTTAGTGGAAAATTTTGTAAAAATGTAATTTTCGCCTTATTTTTTGACATTCAAAGCTCAATAAATGGGGCTTAAGGGATTAGATAATAAAAAATCCCTTTGAAAAAATCTTCCAAATATTGTTCAGTCCGAGGCTGGAAAATTTGAAGTCTTTAGGTCCGACTGACGTGGACATAGTGTCGCCACAATGACAGAAAAATGTGTTTTGAGAAAAAGGCCCTTGAAATTGCATTCTCCCATTTAAGTCTATGGGGGAACATTGAATCAGTGCAATATTTAAACATGTTATTGTGAAGATGAGGCATATTTTCTGTTTCCGGGTGAAAGCTTGTATGTTCAGAGACCAATTTGGCCCAAAACCTGAAAACTGAAAAAATTGAGTTTTGCCTTTAGTGTCTCCCCTTATGCTTGGAGAGGTCTACACTACGGGATCAGCAGGTTTTACACAGAATAAGACATCGAGAAGAAATGCAGTATTTGCAGAAGACCTGGACTGGCAGCAAAACAGTGTCGTCGAGAAGTGTCGTTCCAGTCACCCTCTGGACTTTAAAACGAAAACAAAAAAACAGCACGGTGACAACTTGAACACGACGGAAAAACAAAAGCAAGAATGCAATTGTCGGCACAGGGGATTGTTTTTGTGGGTAATTGTAAATTTCCGATGAAAGCAGCCCTGAAAGGTGTCACGGCCCGATTTAGCGGCGCTGATTGTTCGGAAAGCGTCCGCCTCCCTGAAGCGTGAGGAGGAATACATGTCAGAGCTGAAGCTGATTAGCTGGATATTAGACTGAGGGCCTCGGAGTGAAGGGGGGGGGACAAATATTGTGTTTGGATTTGGTTATGGAGATTTGTGAGCGGGTAGTTGCAACTTAACAAAGCAGTGGCATGACAAGGGTCCAGTCTAATGATCTTGGGGCCGAATCGGCAACCTTTAGTTCTTCCAGAAAATACACAATAGAGTTGCTTACCGTACGTAGAAATCTAAATACTGTTGTGTGAGTGATAACTTCTTATACGGTTTATTATTCTGGAATGAGCAAGGAGTCCCAGAAATGTTGGCAGTTTCAAGGGTCAGAACTAAAGCATGTTCAAACCAGGACTAAACCAGCACATACCAGACCATCTTTGTAGCCAAAGACTCACATGGGCAGATACAGTATGTGTCTGAGCCTGTAGAGGCGGCTGCACATACAGCAGAAACACTGTCCGTCCTGAGCGCTGTGGGTTCAAGTCCAGGCTTTGACTATTTGCTGAATGTCTCACCCCGCTCTTCACCTCCTTTCACCCTGAACTGTCCTGTACAGTGATCCTGGTCACCAGTGGTTTCAACACACTCAGGTAGAGTGTTTGTTCTTTCGGAACTGGAGACCCAATGAAAACGTTTCTGCGACTCAGATGGTAGAGCGGGTAGTTTCATGACCATGAGGTTGGCAGTTTAAATCCTGGCTCCCACAGCTGTGGCTACTGTAGCTTGTCAACCTAGTAAAGAGCAAGAGCGTGTAAGCCGTTATTATTAATATTATTATTATACTGAGGGGCAGCCTTGTATCGACCCCATGACTCTAATGTTTTCACAAAGATACAGCCTCAGCTTCACATCAGTGACACAGAGTTAATGTTTACGACTAAAATATTTCATCATTTACTGTCATCATTTTTTTTGGGAGACTAAAACTAAACTAAAGCTAAATTTAAAGCAAACACCTGGTTTAAAGACCTGGTTGGTGTGAAAGACATTTGGTAAATCTGCTGGATGTTGCCATATTAATGGAAAGTCATTCATTGACACTTATTGCACAGTGATAGATACAGCACTCCCAGTACGGCGTCCACCGAACAGCGGAATATGACCAAGGAAGTGACGTTGGTTGAAGCTAACCGGTTGTAATGTTGATTTATTCCCAACATTTTACATGATGTAAAATAGTTTTGTTTTTTTTGACAGATTCCGTTTAGTCCAGCTTGGAAAACACAATCCCACAACCTGTCCCCGAGACCTGATTTATGGCTGAAGTTAAACCTCAGTGACTGAACTCTAGAGGTTCTTTCAAATGAGGAATGGCATGCTCACATATTTGACATGAGCATAACAGACGGCGCTAAAGGCTAGCAAAAATACAGACAACATTCCCATAAAGCAGCACATGCTGATTTGAAGTTGTACTCAACATTTAATAAACCAGAAGTGTGTCCTTCAGCCAGTACCTGTTAGTGGGTCTTAGTGACTAAACGTTCTTGAACCACTGGTCTGGTGCAGATTACAAAGGTGCCAGTCAAAGCAGGACAATGCAGTGGGCTTTGCAGACAGCTCGGACAGACCACATAGCTGTCCGCCCCTCGCTGACGTGCTTGGAGACCGTGTGCTGCGTGTGTGTGTAGGGGCGTACGGCATGCCGCAGGTTCATTCGTAATACCACTCCTCTCCATGAATGCGCCGTGTCTTCTCCCCAGCTCAACCCTCAGACCTCTGTTTACGCCGGGGCTTCCCTCGGGGGTCGTCCGCATCTCGGGCCACGCCGTCACTTGGACAGTGGCCCGACTTGCTTTTGGATAGAGTGACTCATCTTCAGACCGTAACAATGAATAGAAGAAGGGTAAGTTCCACACGGGGCAGACAAGCCGGCTTTGTTACGTTAAGACGATAACGTGTGCTCGGCCTACGGGCATTCTTCAGCTGGCCAATAAAAGATCTGAGTGACCATCTATGATCTCGGACTGTGGGAGGTTTTATAGAAACAGTTGCTCAGTGGGTATCAGTGTCAGACCGCCATTGTCTTGTGTGGCTTGTGGAAGAAAAGATAGTTCAACTTTCTACAAAAGATGTTACTCTGCATCAGGGGTATGGGCAAGTTTGCTTGTTGGCAGGAGGATTTTTCCTTTTTCTCGTCAGAATATCGGGGGCTGAATCTCCTGACTGCGGTCCAAAGATGGGCTGTAAGATGTGACTTGAAAGTCTCCAGAAAGTTCCAAAGTTTGGGGCCGTTTTTAATCTCGATCTGGAGCGGTAACAGCAGCTCATCAGACGACATCCGCTTTCTGCCAGGAGTGTGCCAAGTCAGCATTTCATAAGGCTGGACGATGTGGAAAAAAAACTATTACTCACAATTTTATATCTCAGATTGATCGATCTCGATTTAAACACCCAACTTAACTGAGCGCATTTTCTCCAGTTTTACTCAAAGCCTAAAGGCCAGTGTAACGCCTCATTTGAAAGCTAAGACCTGCGTTTGTAGCACATTTTCATTGCTTGTTTTGTTGAATTAAAAAAAAAAAAAGATCACACATTTGTTGCTTTTTGTATTGTTTTTTGCTAACCTGGCTAACGCCGTGCTGCTGTGTGCGCTCGAATTATTTCGAACTGAACAGCCTGGGGACCATGGCCGAAATTTTCGCATGGATTTGGGAACCAATCACAGAACGAGGAGGGACGGCAAGACGATGACGCACTATTCGATATATGGAAGCTTGTACTTTATTTACGGGTTAAAAAAAAAGTTTATTTACGGATCAAACATGACAGCAGCAGACACGATGGTATTTTTCGATCAAGCTTTAGACCTTGTTCTAAATAATTTAGCTCAAAAGTTTACAGCGGGTACGTCATACGTCATCTCATACGATGATACGATTGGCTACGTGCAGACGCATGATAGACTTTTTTTTTTTTCCGTATCGCCCAATAAACGACTATGGACGATGGTAAACCACACCTCTCCTACAAGAAAATGAATTGGTGGTCCCCAGACTAAATATCACTTGTGATTTCAGTCTGGTGTTAGCCAGGCTAGTTTTTTGCCACATTTATGCCACATTTTCATTGCTTTTTTGCTGCATTTCGTTTTGAGTAAATGATCAAGCCACAAAAATGTGACCAAAACATGTCAAAAAAGCAACAAAAACGGAATGAAAAACGGAACAATCATAATGAGGAAGAAGCTCAGATGAGTTTTGTCGGCCTTAGCTTTCAGATGAGGCGTTACAGTGGCCTATATGCTGTAAACCCTAACCCCTAACTTTAAAGGGACAGGCCACCGTTTTTCCAAACTGAGATATGTTCTTACCTGATCTTAGACGAGTTTATTCGTAACTGTCTGGTCTTTGTGCCCGTGGAAGAGTCTAACTTCACCCCCCTTTGGAGCCATAGGAATAAACTGGGAGAGCCCAAATGCGAACCACATCTTTGGTTGTTGACTGAGGGTACGCACAAAGACCAGACAGGTATGAATCAACTCGTCTAAGCTCAGGTAAGAACATCTCTTACTATGGAAAAACGGTGGCCTGTTCCTTTAAACCTAACCCTGACTCTGTGATCGGGTTAAAACGGATTAAAAACAATAAAATCTTGAACTGAATTCCCTGCTATTCAGTGAAACACTTAATTGTTGCCCATTATCCAAAACGGACTTGTTTCTGACCAGTTTTGACATTTAGATTGGAATGTTAATTTCTAACATGGTCTGGTCTCCCATTGTAATAATGCTATTCGCTGTAACTTCTCAAAGCCGTGCTCTATTCACTCTGATGATGCATTTGCACCCATAAAAATGCTGTCTTGACAAATGATGCTGCTGCTAACAAACGTTGCACAGAGAGTGGAATTCAGTAATAGTCATTCCCACTGCCGCCTGTAGAGGGAGCTCCATGTAAACAACTCACCAGCTCTGGCCTCTTGTGTTTCAGGATTGCCATCTTATTCTTAACGTTTTTTAACTCAAGTTATAAAACGTGATCTATCAATAGTGAGGCCCCCAAGAGAATGTCATAAGTCATGATATGATCACCTCCAGCAGGAAATTTGAAAGGAATTGACAGTATTTAGCTTTTAGTGTAATAATATGTACGACATAGAACAATGACCATCAAACGCAGAGAACTCACAGCTGCTCGAAAAGGAGTGGGATGAAGTCTAGCACTTATTATTATTTGATCACTTACATTGGGTTTTATCTGATTTCTTGTTCAATACAGAACACAATCTTTAATGTTCGTCCGTGAAACAAGACCTTTCACACGTCATATCCATTAGTCCATGTAGTCAGAGCTGCCCTGGGTTGACTGACAGAAATGTGGCAGCATAATATGACAATGAGCAATAATAAGGAATGCTTTATACATGTTTCACAAATGTTTAGTCGTGTTGAGTGATTATGAAGATTTACCAAGTAAGGCTGTGCATACAGAGTTTGTCTGTCGGCTTTAACGTTCAAAAAGGACCAGAGAAGGAGGGCCAATGAAGAATAGCATTCGCATGCCATTTCGAAAAGGAAAGTAGCCCCTTACCAGCTGCCACATCCTAACACGAGTTATAAGTCCGCCAAGAAACTAAATTACTTTTCGAGTTGGACAGATATCAGAGGAAAGATCTTGAATACAGTTGGTCTATTCACTCCCAGTTTGGTGCACGATACCAATGTCACGGCATTGCGAGATGTGGCCATTGCATGTGCGTTGCTTTACAGCGGGGGTCCCAAATTGTTGATTGTTGTTGTTGTGATTTCTTGGATCATGATCAAATCAGGACTGAACTGGGTCTAGAACTAGATCTAAATCAGACAAAATTAACAATGAAAATCACGTCTAAACCAGAAAAGCACCTTACAGCACCAAAAGTAAAAAATATAAAAAATTATATCACAATACAAAATAGAAATATGGTGATAATAATGTATTTGCCGGTATGATTGACACCGAACACAATATGGGGCAAGGTTAACTGAAAGATATTTTATTCTTTCGAAGCTTTGAAAATAAGCTATTTTATTAAAACAATTAGACTGCAAATGCTGAATTATGAATGTAGTTGCAGTTCATAGCTAAAGATACAAATACATGGAGAGGAGCAAAGTGGTTCAACAGCCCATAATTACACACAGTAAATAACAGAGAATGCTAACATGATGCATGATGCAACATGCTAACACTAGCTTCAACTGCCATTTCCTGCTTCTACTGAGTGATCTGCTGTGAAAAAGCATCCATATGGACCCGATATAGACTCGACTTTATTTGTGTGTGGTAAATAAGTTTATATTCCGGCCAAAAAGAGTGAGTGGAATATTATTTCCAAAACATACTTCCTTCGCCATAGACCATAAAAAATAATAGACAACTCCTCCTCCTCCTCCTCACTCCTCCCCGTTTACCACAATGACTTTGTTTGAGGGGGTAATCATGGCGGATAAAGCATGTTCCTAAAAAGGGCAATAAGGGCGGGATCTTAATAAAGGCGTGAGCTCCAATGCTAACAGTCCGGCCTCATGAGTACAGGAATTCCAAAAAATTTCCTACTAAAAACAGCCTGGTTTGTTTAATTGCACCTAACCCAGCGTTTTCACAGGAGGAATATCTAGCTCTAGAAACCAGGCTTTAAGTTGTTTTGAACGTGTCTAAAATGCATTCCAATGGGAGACTAGCGGCTATATGGAGGTACTACAGCAATAGCAGAGCAATGGCAGCCCCTGGTGGCCTCTGGTGTCGTCGTCACAAAGCACAGCAGCCAGCGGACATTGTTCCTTCCCCCTGGGTGAGGCCACGCCCCCTTGTATGATGCCGATAGATGAGCTTGTCTTGAGACTTACGTGAGATCGGCATTACGATGCCGCAGATGAAAGGACTATTACTACTGTAGCTTTTAACCACCTTTTTATGTTGGATTTGCCATGCTGTTGTTAGCGCCTTGCTAAGGAATGCTAGTAGGCTATGCTACAACCTGTCGGAGTTGTGTAGCATTAGCTGCGATCTCCGTCCTCACTCCAGTCAAAAGAGTTCGGGAATGTGACGTCATACCGCTAAGCATTATAGGATTAGCATATTTGTAAACTAATGGAGATTTTAAAAGTCAAAATACTGGAGTTGTTCACATTAAGACACTTGGACACCACAGTGTGTTTTTTACCAGCGGTAACTCAGCAGCTAATGGAGCTGTTCTACGGTTATTTTCTCCACTGTTTTTAGCTAATGTTGAAATGTATGCCAACAGCAAATGTCCCAGTAAGTGTCCCAACATTACCACAAATTCATGTAAACCCACACATTCCAACAAATTTCAAAAATTCCAATTAGCATGAAGGCACGTCTACAAAACATTTGAAAATATAAAACTTGACATTAATGGAGTTTGGGCAATTTTCAATTTATCGTCCATTTTTTTTTGTCCAAAAGTCAGATAGAGGACCTCTGTGATTATGGGATGTATTTGTGGACATTGCTGGCAAGTTTGAGCCGGCGTCACCTGTCCTCGTGCTGACGGAGCTGTGGGTTCAGACGTATGGAGCGGCACATGGGAAGAGGAGGAATGCTGCTGAGTGGGCCCCAGAGCGACTGGAGAAATGCCTGCTACATATTCCAGGCTGCCCACGTGCACATGCAACGTCAGGCTGACACAGACCCCCTGTTCTCAGGCAGTGGAGTAACCGTGAACCTCATTTCTGTACTACGGAAAGCTACACGGTGCAGGAGAACTGTAGTGTTTCATTTTAAATCAATCTGTTTACTGAACATTTTCAGTACAGTGAAAAGATTCAGAGGATGTCAATGCAGATACAAATTTAAAGTGAAACAAAAATGAAATACATACAGCATTGACCTGGTTGTTGTAGTTGTTGTATTCAGTGTGTTACTTCAGACAATCCTGCCACAAGTTTCCAGATATTCTAATATTTTGTGGAAAAAAAGGTCGGCCTGTCGCGATAACTAAATTTGAAGTTCGATACATTGAGCCACAGAAATATTGCACTAAACGCTATTCTTGAAGACCTTTTAATGGCATAGGAACTAACTCTAAAGCTGTGAATGGTAAAAAATGTGTAGACGATGATTATTGAGCCCCAAAAAAAGTAATGTTTGTCATTTATTGAATGATAAGTCGGTATAGTTGTGATTATTGTGACAGACCTACTTTTAGGCTAGTTTTCCTGTGAAAATGACCTTGCAAGTTATGAAACAACAAGTGGTTATAAACTCGGCCCTGCGTCAAATACAACTAACGTTGTAATTTAGTTGCTTCCTCTTTCATTATTCGCAATCAAAGAATCAGGTATAGGGCCTTTAAGCTTTGTGCTTTTTTTTCTGGTTTAGACATGATTTGGATACAGTTTATTTGACACTACCTTGACAATTGTATCTAATACACACTAGGTACAATTGTGTATTACAATTATAATGTAATACACATTACTTGTAACTTGTAACCCCTGACGAAGATCACTCTGATCGAAACGTGCTGTCCCGCTGTCCCGCTGTCCCGCTGTCCCGCTTTTGAAGAAAGGACTTTTTTCAGTCAGTGTGCCTCGGACTACTTTGCCTGTTTTCACGATTTTTTCATTTGATCGTCCTGCAAGAGCACCTGTCTGCACTGTTCATCACATAGTCTCTGACCCAGTGAAGTGCTCCCACTCTGTGGTATCCTCTACTAATACACATTATTCCATTGTGTGTGTAGCCCATAAGTTCACATCACTACATAGCCCAAACATTGCACCAGAGTTGGTTGGTACAATGTCAAGGGTAGTGCAAAAAAGTGTTACCCATGATTTTGTCCAATGTTGACCTATTTTAGACCTGGGTAGTCCTGATTTGAATTTGAAAATATTTGTTTCTGATCCAGGACAATGCACAAAAGACTAGTCTAATATAGATGAGATGTCAGGTGCCAGGTTATGGCAAAAATGCTCATTTCTATCTGCAGTCCCTGGACAGGATGATGTTACATTCATAAAAATGTATACAAAATATGAATACATGTAAGCATTACTTCACTTACATCACAAAAACACTTCCCATTTCAGGAAACCATCACTGTTATTCCTGTGATGGAGAGGTTTTCAAACTATGACCTGGTTAAAATGTTCTAGATTAGTTGAAGTTAAAGCTCAAACAGTGTGTGAGTGTGCAGCTCCAATGCCGTGCTCTGTGCCAGGCGTTTGTGTGGCCCTCAATGGGGGCCCTTGTTACGGCCGGTGTCAGGGGCGCGCCCGGCTTTATGGCCTCTCACCAGCGCTGATGCATTTGTCCGGCTCCTGGCCTTTTGTTACGCTGCAGATGGTGGAGAAGAAGCAGAGATGTCACAGCTCACTGTCATACGTTATGACTGCAAGATGTCTCCACCGTATAAAGAGAGCACTTGTATTCGATATCCCGAGCTTAAGGCGAGACGCTGCAGGTGAAGGCGGGAAAAAAGATATCACCATGAAGCGTTTGCTGTTGATTACTAGTATACAAGTGTTAATTGTAAGTTTCCCATGATTTAAAGCAGCACTAGGTAACTTGTTGCAGTCCCTCTGGGGGTAATACAAGTGTTAATGGAGTCCCCTGGTGTCTCTGGCCAGAAAACCACTATTGCAGCTTTCCTGCCTCCGGGTCGGAGCCACCAATACACACGAATGGAATCATGAAGAAGAAGCTAGCAGGCTAACAGGCTAAGCTAACTGTGGGCTAGCACCAGTTAAACAGTTTTTACAGCCAAGTTTGAGAGAAAAATATGATCTCCATTGTGTAATTGTATGTACAATATCCCTCTGTCCCTTTGTCTTTTCTGTCAGCGTAGTATTTACTCTCACACACAATTAATGAGTAAAAAAACTGCAACATGCTACGACACCTGCAGTGGCGCTTATGGCCTCTAGGGGGTTACTTAGTACTGCTTTAAAGGCACACTGTGCAACATTTTGAATTATTAAAACATGCTTCTAATTGCCTGTTACACACACAATGCAATTTTCTGCGGCTTGTGTTAAGGCGCTATACCCTTTATTTCCTCATATGTTTAAATAACAAACAATAAAAGAGGAAGCTACTAAAATTAAATTGGTATTTATGGTTTAAACGTATCCCTACATTTCTCAACATATTTGTAGCATCCCAATTATTGACTGGGACAAGTTTATTGGCACGTGTCACAACTTGCAGTTTCCTCAAAAAAATCAGCCGGGGTGTGTGAACTTTTGAACTCGACTGTAACAATGAAAGAGGAAGGCATGAGTGGTGGTTTAAAGTTATTCCTAAATTTCCTAACATATTTGTAGCATCCCAACAGGCACGTTTCACAACTTGCAGGCTCACATTTCAGGGTCACTTTCACAGAAATGCTGAAATGATTAATTATTAAATGCAGTGTTTTCCCCATAAATGTATTACAATATACTAAAGGAACAAATTTCGATCCACTATTACAAAAAAAATAGGTATAATGCCTTTAAATCTCCCATTTGGCTGCCTTTAGCCAGCAACTCCATGGAGACGAGCTGGGGACGTCCCGCTACAAGCAAAGTTCAGGGCTGAGGAGAGGTGAGCCGCTCACTGTGAAGACACGTTTGTTTCTATAATAAAATAAATGCTTGTATTTCATTCTATTTTTGGGGTGAAATGTTGCGCGGTGTGGCTTTAATGTTTTCATGTGGGAAAAATGTCACTGTCTACATAAAAATGACCAAAATTGGGCAGGGGAAGAGGGGTTTATTTTGTTGATATGTTTGATAAACTGTAAAAGACGTAACAAAATGGAGGTAGAATATTTCATATAGTGATTGAAGTTCAGGAAACTTTATTGATCCCAAAGGGCAATTCAAATACAAACACATCATAGTCAGTGTGTCAGTCCCAACAGTTCAGACGGATGTAGAGGCTCAAAATAAACAATGTTTTAAGAACAATAGTAAAAAAAAACAAAGCACATTTCAAACTGTCTATGTTACTTAACAAACCACTCCCTTCAGAACAGTTTCACTCAGAAATGTTCACAGGTTCACACTGCAGCTCACAGCCTGTCAGGTATTTTCTACTGTAAGAGTTGTTCAAGTCATCATCTGTACTGCTGATAGTATTGATGACGTCTTGAACAGTCCTTCTCTACAACGGCGTATGAAAAAAAAGAGCCTTTATTTTTTTTTTAGCTAAAAGCTCAATACAAAATCTATGGAGAAAAATGTATTCAGTGAAGTATTAAATGGATTTTAGTTTAGATGGCAGTGTTTCCTTGGGAAAGCAAATGATTAGAGACCAATCTGGCTCAAAAACTGAAGACTGGAGGAAAAAAAAGAATATTTGCCTGCAGTGCCTCTCCTTAATCACAACATAATACCGATCTATAAATAGGCGTAAAAGGTTGCAGTTGCCGTTTGCCATCTGTTATGTTCACTTACTCAGATGATCCGTCTCGACGAGCCATCGCTTTAAAATGCATTTGAAAACTGTTATTGATTCATACATATAGATTAGATGTAGATTATAGACATTTCTCTTCCTAGCTAGGATGATATTTTGAATTTCAGTTGTTTTGACCAGTTAAAGCAGAAATAAGTAACTTTTGCCCCTAGAGGCCACAAGCGCCACTGCAGCTGTCTTGACATGTTGCGTTTTTTTTTTACTCATTAATTTTCCGTGACAGTAAAGACTACGCTGAGAAGAGACAAAGGGAGAGAGGGATAATGTACATTGTGCCACAACCCAGTTACACAATGAAGATATTTTTTTCTGCTCAAACTTGGCTGTAAATACTGTTAAAGCGGCGCTAGCCCACAGTTAGCTTGGCCCGTTCTTCTGCATGGGATAAACCAAATAACAACTAAATCAACAAACCGAAAGCTATAGACAGAATACAGGCAGGACTGTACCATGTCACAAACCTCAGAAATGCGAGCTAAAAGTGATTTTGTAGACGACTGAGAGCAGCGAGGGAGAAGTTTTCCATTAGCGTGTATTGGGGCTTCTGGGTCGGAGCCAGGGAAGGTTGCAAGTGTGGTTTTCTGGCGAGGTGAAACCCCCTAATCGTCCCATTAACACTTGTTTTTTTACCCCCAGAGGGACTACGAAAAGGATTTATTAAGGTAAAAAAGTTTCTAAGTTCTGCTTTAAGATTGAGTTGGGCATTTTCACTAGATTATTTAACTTGCTCAGAGATGCTTCTGACTCAGCTCAATGCATTTTGCCTTGATTTGAGATTTCCTTGCCAATGGGCTCTCGTCCCATTGGCAACTTTCTCATCACTTTCTCATTTCGAGAAAGATTACCTGAAAACCAGTCTGAAATATCATCAAACAAGCAAAGTAAACTCAGTCCCAAAAAGGCACATTCGGTTCATTTTTCTCAATTCAAGTCCTTTAACCCATGCTGAATGTTTGCATTAGTGATCAACCAAAACATGATCAAACCTACTGGACCGGTAGAAAAAAAAGTGCTATAGACAAAAGACAATTAATAATATAAAGGTAATAAAATAAAGCTTCTTGACTGGGGAAATGACCGCAGTTTCTGAAAATATGTGTAAGATAGGTGTGAGCAACCGCAAAACACTTGAAATGGGCCAAGAAAAGTGATTCTGCACTTTAATGTCATGCTCTTATCTAAGCCAGTTACTTTTTCCGGTGACATACGTTTTACTTTTACATTTGCCCACCTGCTTTTTTGATCTTCCCTCCCAAATCCCGTGGACTATAGCGACGCCAGCTTTCTCATAGTTTAGCTCGGATCTGAACGGCTTCCTGTGTTGGGGTAATTGTCCATTGTCCCGTAAATGTGACACATCTCGAAGCTTAACAAGCAGCCCGGCAAAATCTGTAACCCTTTTTTTTTTTTTTTTACGGCGTGGTTTATTTATCTCTCTTTTGTCGCTGTTTGTCTCTCTCCGTCTAATATTGGTTTGAGGATTCTCCGGGGTGATGTTGGAACGTGTTAATCACAAAATCCACTCTCAGGCCGCCATCTGCACACGCCGGCTGCTGCTTTTGTGACGCACACGGCTCCCGCTCCGTCCCTTCTCTCTCTACCGGTCCCCGTGCCGACCGCCTCCACGGGTCACTCTCGGGTGCCGGTCCCTTCGGCAGCGGGGGAGGGTCACATCCAGAGACTGAGGGGCGGGAATGTAAACTTTTGATTTATGGGGTGACACGTGCGGCTCAATCACAATGAGGTGACACTTTATTGTAAACCCTTTAGTTTTGAGGTACATGATGTAATATGACATAGAAACCTGACTGAAACCCGGACCGCAGTTCCAGTTCAGCTTTACCCAAATCCTGTAGGCCAGTGTAAAACACCTCATTTGAAAGCTAAGATCTACAGAACTCATCTAAATGGATCTTTTTCCTCACGTCATCAAATTTTTTTCCATTTTTTTTTGAGGGGGGTATTCAACTCATTTTGTAACTTTTTTGTCTTTTTTTTAAATCAATTTTTTGTCTTTTTCTTTGTCATATTTTGGTCATATTTTTTGTCGTTTTTGTCACATTTTTGTCATTTTTTGTCATTTTTTTGTTATTTTTTTGTTATTTTTTTGTTATTTTTTTGTTATTTTTTTGTTATTTTTTTGTTATTTTTTTGTTATTTTTTGTCACTTTTTTGTCACTTTTTTGTCACTTTTTTGTCATTTTTTGTCTTTTTTTTGTTCTTTTTTTGTCACATTTTTGTCATTTTTTTGTCATGTTTTTGTCTATTTTTCATCACATTTTTGTCACGTTTTTTGTCACATTTTTTGTCACATTTTTGTCATTTTTCGCCACTTTTTTGTCACTTTTTTGTCACATTTTTGTCATTTTTTGTCACATTTTTTTTTCATTTTTTTTCATTTTTTTTCATTTTTTTTTTTCATTTTTTGTTATTTTTCATCACATTTTTGTCACATTTTTTGTCACATTTTTGTCACATTTTTTGTCTTTTTTTGGTTATTTTTTGTCACATTTTTGTCATTTTTTCGTCACTTTTTTGTCAAAGTTTTCTCACTTTTTCGTCACATCTTCATCATTGTTTTCGTCTCAGTTTTGTCACTATTTTCACACCTTTTTTCCAGAAGCTTTTGTATTGGGGGTAAAGCCAAACTGGAGAAAATGTGCTCGGTTCAGGTGGGAGTTAAGGGGTTAAAGGTGCATTATGCAACTTTTTATTCGAAAAAAAAAGTTGATGTTTGTGTGTGTTTGACCATGTGGTTGTGTGAGTTGTTGTTATTGCGCTTTTGCTTTCGATCACAGTGGTCTCTGCAACGCTCCGGGATCAGTTGTTTTGTAGGTTTTCTGGTGAGAGGCTCCGTCAGCAGAGAAAACCTTGCAAACAACTGATCCTGCAGCGTTCTAGAGACCACTGTGATGGAGGGTAAAGGCGCCATGCTGACCCCTCATGCAGCCGCTGGGTCACTACAAGGTCAAAAAAGCACAAATATCAACTTTTTTTCCCCACATAAAAGTTGCATAATGCAGCTTTAAGGGTCTAATGTCTCCAAACTACTACTAAATCTGGAAGATACAATGTCTCATGGATCAAATTAAGTGTTAACCACACAAACACTCACCCACTGGATACACTGATGTTGAGTCCTATACAGCAGTGGTTCTCAACTAGTGGGTCAGGACCCAAAAAGCGGGTCGCAGGACCATTGTGGGTCATGTGACTTTCCCAGGAAGTATTTCTTTCAAAAAACTTTATAGACACACTTAATGAGTCTGTTAAAATGGCTGTAATCAAGTTGTTTTGATCATTTTTATCTGTAAACACTTATCTAATGTTGATTCAATTATAATTTGTCAGAAAATGACAGTATTTTAAACAAATCAAATATTTATTTGGGTTGTGGCTTGTCATTCTAGGGGGATGATGGGTCAAGAAAGCCATACCAGCTGAAAACCACCACAGGGTTTGTCTCTTTTACCATCAGGGGTCTCCAAGTAAATTTCCCAGGGGCCAAAATATATCGGAAGTGTTTTGCCGGAGCCCATAAACAAAAGCTCCAGTAAAATTTGTTTTCATTGGGAATAAAACAATTTCAATAAATGAATAATAATGAGCCTGACAGGACTATAGCCTCATAAAAAGGGCACTTTACAAGCCTGTGTCACAAGTTTCTGCTACACTGTCATTTTTCATTCACTCTACACTTGGTGGTGGTCAGCTACTATTGTAGCCACAGCTGCCATGTGGCTGTAATGTGTTGTTTAAATCCTGATCTCTCATCATGTCCGAGTGGCTGGAGTGAGCATTGTGGTTCAATCATAACTCCGCACAGAAATGGGTGAGAGACTTAAGGGTTAGCGTTAGAGAGAATCTGTGCTCTCCAAGTTGTGGTGGAATCATCTTGTGGGCCGTAAGTGGCCCGCGGGCCGCCTGTTGGAGACCCCTGATCTGGATAGTATTTATTCATCCAATTGTTTAGCAGTGTATAGCACTTTTTAACACAAAAATAATGCAGTTTCTTTCTTCCCTTTAGATACATTTTAATGAGGTCTTCTTAAGAGCACACATTCAATTCATTTAGGCTTTTTTTTGTAGCATTTTACATCGTGACAAGCTACATTATATACATGTTCAAAGGAATATATAGTTTTAGCATCGATTATGTATCTGAGTAAGGATTATTTTTTTAACAGCATGTCATTTGTGTTGACTTGTGGCCTTGTCATGCCCCTGTAGTGAAGTGGAATGGGCTGCTGAGGTAATGCATTGGTCCAACACAGTGAAGGTTATTCAGCGGGGCTTCTCATACTGTACCCACACACGCACACACGCACACGCACACACACACACACACACACACACACACACACACACACACACAATGACACACACTTGTTACTCGGTGAAGAGTGCTGTCATTGCTGATGCAGATGATGTCGTCACTGGTGTGTTTGTGTTTACAGAGGAACGAGCTGCGCAGTGCTCTGGGTGTGACTGGTGTGACTCAACGCCCCCCCCTTCCCCCCCAGTGGAAACCGCTCCGTACTACGCTGACTGCCTCGCGATCAACACATCGTCCCGGTGCCGCGCTTTGGGCACCCCTGAGTTAAACAGAGTAAGCCTCTATTGCTCCGTGAAGTGGGTGATGGGTTTCTTACAACTAGAAGGATCTCAGACCAGTCTTTTAAACTGACTAGTGCTGGCCATGAGGATTTTAGCTTTATTTAATGCTGAAATCAAGGTAAAAATATACTATAATTAGAGCTGGGTGCCGTTTAACGATAAAAACGGAAAAAAAAGTTTAAGTACTACCGGGATCGAAAAAAATAAAAGTATTGAAAGCAGGTACCAAAAAAAAACAACGAACCTATATCTTTAGATCCAAGTTTTGATGTTGGAGCAGGGACAGCATTAAAGGAAGTGACTTGGTCATGGTTTTTGCCCCAATTAATTTGTTAAATTCCCATTTTATCTCCTTTTTTTCTTTTTTATCCCCCCCATTTCCTCCCAAATTTGTTTCCCCTTTTTTCCTATTTTTCCTGCATTTTTCTTTTTTTTCTTTTACAAAATTTTTCACAATTTCTCCCAATTTCCCCCTAAATTATTCCCCATTTTTCACACATTCCCTGACATTGGAGATGAACCCGATCTTGTTTTGTTTTCTGATTCTAGATGACAACTATTTTTGTGTTGTTTTTTTTTTTCATTTATTCATTGGTTTATTTGGCTGGGACAGTGAATGTTAATGAACATACAGTGGGAGGAAAATGTATGTGAACGCTTTGGAATTTCTCACATTGCAGACTAAATTGGTCACTAAGTGTGGTCTGATCTTCATCAAAATCATAAGAATGATTAAACAGCGTCTGCTTAAACTTATACCACCCAAAGATTTACATTTAATCATGTTTTTATCGGCCATAACATGTAAACATTCACAGGACAGCATAGAAAAAGTAAGTGAACGCCCAGAAATCTCGCTGAACTGCAGCAGCTTTGTAAAGAGGAATGATCTGATTGTTGTGAGCGTCTGATCTGCAACTACAGAAAAGCAGTTATTGCTGCAAAAGAAGGATCAGCTGCTGTTTAATACAGGGGTTCACTTACTTATTCCATGCTGTTGTGAATGTCTCAGGTTTTTCTGCTCAATATCTTCATAAACTTGTGATTAAATTCTCCTATTGATGACATCACGTTGTCCAGGCCCTGAGGCAACACAACAGGCCCACACCATCATTCTCCTGCTCCAGACTTCACACTGAACATAGTGTAAAGATGTTGATGTGCTGTTCCATTTTTCCTCCACACATGACGTTATCTGTTTCTCCCAAACTATTCAACTTTGGGTCCAACAGCCCACTGAATATTTATTTTTATTTTTAAGGGATCTTTCGCAAACCAAAGTTGAATAGTTTGGGAGAAACACACAACGTCATGTGAGGAGAAAAAATTTAACATCACCCAACATCAAAACCTTATATTCAGAGTGAAGTCTGGAGCAGGAGAATGATGGTGTGGGGCTGTTTTGTTGCCTCAGGGCCTGGACAACGTGATATCATCAATAGAAGAATTTATTCACAAGTTTATCAAGATTTTTTGCAGAAAAACCTGAGACATTCACATCAGCATGGAATCCCCTGTATTAAATATCTGTCTGACTCTTCTTTTGCAGCAATAACTGTTTTTCTGTAGTTGCAGATTAGACGCTCACAACGATCAGGACCATTCCTCTTTACAAAACTGCTGCAGTTCAGCGAGACCACTGCATTTTCCACACT
The DNA here is from genome assembly GCF_951799975.1 of Gobius niger. Lineage (NCBI taxonomy): Eukaryota > Metazoa > Chordata > Actinopteri > Gobiiformes > Gobiidae > Gobius > Gobius niger. Next base: position 30,878,614 of record NC_136859.1, read on the forward strand.
GTATTGTGAAAGTTACGGCCAATAAACACATGATAAAATGTAAATGTTTCGGCGGTGTTAGCTTAAGCCGACACTGTTTAATCATTCTTATGATTTCAATAAAGATCATGATCAAGATTCATGACCAATTGAGGCAGAAATGTGAGAAATTCCAAAGCGTTCACAGACTTTTCCCTCCCACTGTACATGAGTCTCATGCATGTAAACAAGCCACACCAGATTGTAGCCATGGGATAATTTCCATTCGTCGTCCCTGTGGAAACTTCCGCAGACATGGGATCACAGATCACCACACAAGACATAAAACCCTCTTAAAGGGAAAAACGAGGACACTCAAGTGTACAAGTTTTAGTGTGGCGTGCAAAGGCCCCGAGATTTGGAACAAACTGAACACTGAAATTAAAACTGCTACATCTTTGACCATTTTTAAAAAGAAATTAAAAAATTGAGCTTCTAGGAAAATACAATAAACCCTAGTTGGACCTCTAAAAACAATAAAAAAAAATAAAAAAAAATAGATACATACAAATAAATAATAATAATAATAATAATAATAAATTTTATTTATATTGCACTTTACATTTCAGCGAAACCTCAAAGTGCTACAACAGAATAATAAAATCTGATAAAAACAAAAAGAACATTCACATAGTAAAAACAACACAGCAAACAAACAAATTAGTCTGAAAAGGCCTTTAAAAATAAATGTGTTTTTAGGCCTTTTTTAAAGGCCTCAACACTCTGGGGAACCCTCAGGGACTCTGGCAGGGCATTCCAGAGTCTCGGGGCAACTGCCTTAAAGGCCCTGTCGCCCATTGTGGAGAGCCTGGTCACGGGCTGGTGAAGGGTGTGGGTGGAAGTGGACCGTAGGCGCCTGGTGGTGGTGTGTGGGGTAAGGAGCTCAGTGAGGTATGCCGGGGCTGTTCCATGGACACACTGGTATGTGAGGAGGCAGATTTTGTAGTGGATTCTGTGGTGGATGGGCAGCCAATGAAGGGACCGGAGGACAGGGGTGATGTGGTCATATTTGCGCCTCCTCGTCAGGATCCTGGCTGCACAGTTCTGAATGTGCTGGAGCTTCAGGAGGCTCTTACCAGGGATCCCGACGAGGAGGGCATTGCAGTAATAAGTAATTTAAATAATTAAAAACTTGTGTCTGATGGTAGTATGTCCCATTGTGTGTGAGCATATAGTGTGTACTCTTTTAAATTGATGCATTGCTAAAGTAATAAAAGTAAGATAAGGTAGCTTTAGATTAGAGTAGGTAAGGTTAGTTATAGGTTTGGAAGGTAATAGGCAACAAAGGTAATGTTTCCTCCGTTGCTAATGTATTACTGTATGTTTGTGTTTTTAATATTGTGTCTTATCTTGGGCCCCATATATAAGCAAACTGTTACAAGGGTGTCCCATTTATGAACATGCAATACTCCATGAATGAATGTGTAAATGTTTTTACTGTATATTCATATTAAACTAAACTGAAACTGAAACTGAAACATGCAAACTCCACACAGAAAGGCCCCGTCCAGGTGGGAATTGAACCCGGAAGCACGAGCACTAACTGCTGTGTCGTTCAGGTATAGGATTAGAAAACCAGGTTAAAATACTGGTATAAAACTTTTTCTTACGGTACCCAGCCCTAACTATATTACATTATTTGACATCCTGTATACTTTAGGTGGAAACGCCAAACCCGTTCAGAACCGCTGTCCCTGAAAGGTTCTATTTCCTACATAAGACTGGACTGATTAATTATACACCTATATGTGCATAATATTAGCTGTGAAGACTGTATATAACCTGCTTATGGTTTAGAGACGGACAGATAACAGGAAACGAGCGGAAACGGGAACGATGAGTCAAGGCTGCATTTAAAAAAAACAAAAAAAAACAAGAAAACATTTGCTTTTTCCCTGTGAAATGGAAGTGTTGTTATTGACAGCTTGTTTGCACTTTCAGACGTCTATGCTTCAACACTGAGAGGAGACATGTGGTGTTTGGAGCTGCTCGTACCGCTGCTGCTCATCGTCAGAGGTTGGCAAACACTAAAGGTGTATTTTTGTTGGCAACAAAATTCTGGCTTTGCATATCATTTTAAGGTAAAAAAAAAAAAGCAGAGGAGGATGCTACTTATTGTCTATACTATACACCCCTAGTATAGCTCATGTAGTTTACAGTTAGTCCATCAGAAGATTTCAGTATGAACTGTTTCTTAACCTCTTGACCCCGACTTAACTGAGCGCGTTTTCTCCAAATCTAAACGCTTCTAGGTCGGTGTAGCGCCTCATTTGAAAGCTAAGACCTACAAAGCTGATCGTGATCTTTTTGCTGCTTTGTTGCCGCCACATTTTAGGCGCATTGAGTTGCCTTGTGTGCAGAATGCGCTGTATAGACAAACATGCCTTGCGTTTTTGAAGCGTTTTTTTGTCATGTTTTCGTCTCTTTTTGTCTGTTTTTTGTTGTTTTTGTGTCTTGCTTTTTGTTGCTTTCTTCAACGCTATTTTTCTTTGTTTTTTATGCTTTCTTCGTCAACATTTTTGTCACATTCAGTCGTGTTTTTATCGTGTTTTTTGTTGCTTTTTTTTCCCCATCGGGTTATTGTTGCTTTTCCGGCCATGTTTTTGTTGCTATTTTAGCGCTCTATTCAAGAAGCTTATAGATTTGGGTAAAGCTAAACTGTGCTCGGTTCAGGTGGGGGTTAACCTCTTAACTCCCACACATTTTCTCAAGTTTGGCTTTACCCAAATCTGAAAGATTGTTGAAAAAAGCGTCTAGTTGGCGACAGAACTGAGACGTAAACCAGGATGAAAATGCAACAAAAAAGTGACAAAAAGCCACTAAAGCACAAACAAAAAAAGTGAGAAAAATGCGACAACATGGCAACCATGTGAGGAAAAAGATCAGTTTAGATCAGCTTTTATAGACGTTAGCCTGGCCTATGTAGTCTCGCAAACCAGACTCCGCTTCTTTACAGAAGAGGGTCTGGCAACACTCCATTGCGCGCTTTCAAAGGAAGTGACGCAGCGATGTGGAGCCTACCGACCAATCAGAGCAGCTCCCTGAACGGGCGTCACGTTGTTGCGCCTTTGTTTTGTAGTTTTTCAACACAAGCGACCACTTCACGTAATGCTCCTGTATGCTTGTATTCTTAAGTTTTTCTGACATAAACGACAGAAGTCATTTACTGAACTCCGTGTGGCAGGAGCGCCATTGTTAATGTCCGAATGATACAACTTTCATGTCGCTGTTTCTGTCGTCACATCCGCTATGTTCTCATTGGCTGCTTTGCGCTTCGGTTGTCCCACATTAGTCCCGCCTCAAGCAGTAGCTTTTCTACGACAGGGTCGCCAGACTAGTCTCCTGTTTATTAATTAATAAACATCGGAGATTAGTCTGGATGCCAGGCTAGGGCCTATGGGCTGTAAGTTCCAATTGAGAAGCTTTAAGATTCTCAGTTAAGGCGGGGGATAAGGGGTTAAAGAGGCAGATACACAAACAAATAAAGAGCGCTGTTACAGTTTCAATGAAAGACATTATGATGAGTGGAAAAATATAAGTATACTTTTTCTTATTATAATATGCAATATTACAATAATATGAAAATTGAAGAAGGCGAGTGCATCAATGGTCTGGGAAGGAGTGAGAAGGTAGACCGGTGCTCTTCGAAGACTGGGCTGATCTTTATAAGAATAAATTTGCTGAGACTGGCTTGTAGAGTAGCTTGTGCTAAGTAGTGAACGCAGTCAAAAACACAGGTCTTCGTCAGGGCATAACAGGTTGCCCTGACGAAGACCTGTGCGGTCGAAACGCGTAGGCTGGTCCATACTCAATAAAGGATTTTTATTTTTGCTACATGACTCGAGTGCCTCTGACTTTATTTTGCTTTTTTTTAACTGCGTTCACTACTTAGCACAAGCTACTCTACAAGCCAGTCTCAGCAAATGTATTCTTAATACAATAATATGTTTTAAAGAGGGGGTGTTATGCTTTTTGCAGGTATTCACTATCTTACACTTTGTTAGTTAGAAAATGCTATAATGATCTCAAAAGACCATAAGATTAGACACATAGGAAGACCTGAAGATTACTGAAATATGCGCTAATGGCTCCAAACACAACTCCAGGTTTGTTTAGGAGCAATAGGAGCTCCCAAATAGCCTGAGTTCTCACATCAGGATACCTAGTTTAAATAGACACAGACTAACCAGCCCCCTGATCATACCCGGGTACTCGCGTGCAGGTAAACTCACTGTTGGTTCCGTTGCAGATGCCAGTTGCCAGTGGAATGTATGGTTACCGCGGGACATCTCGGCCATGACCAACTCCTGCGTGGTCATCCCCTGCACCTTCATGTACCCGCCCAGCGTCAGGCCGTACCGCGGGACCCATGGCATCTGGTACTTCGGTCAGCCCTACCCCCAGCTCTTCCCGCCCGTAGTCTTCAAATCCCGCACGGACGTCGTGCACGAGAGCTACAAGGGCCGCACCAAACTCCTGGGCGACCTCACCCAGAGGAACTGCACTCTGCTCATCAGCAACGTGGGCTCGGAGCACTCGGGGAGGTACTACTTCCGCGCAGACCTGGGCGGAGCCAACATGTACACGTTTCCAGACTTTGCTGAGCTCAAAGTGTTGGGTAAGTGTTTGGTATTGTCCCCTCTGGGCTGGAATGATGCGCTTTTGTGAGGTTACCGAAATACTATGATACAGTGACTCATGTTTTGTCTTTGGATGGATTTACTCTACTCACACCACTTGAAATACTCAAAAAGGAAATACAAAATATAATGGAAACAATTTAGATTATTTTAATAATTACTGGGGGACGACACCCACTGGCAGACACAACATTGGTCGAGCTTTTCGACTGCAGAGGCCAGGACCAAACCAGTTTTGGGACTGACTTCTGGCCGTGTCCAAAGAGCTAAACTGTGACGATCAGGTCACATCTAAAAGGGGATTTTGCCGATATTAGCATTTAGTGCAACTTTAGCTGGTGTTAGCATAACATTTGCATGTTTCTTATCTTCATAGTTCGTATTTTAGTTGTTTCTTTCCTCTAGTTTTTGCCTTGGTACCTCTTAATGATTCCTTAAACCCCACTAGAAGGCAGCGTTTGTCCACATTTGTTCTCATCGTGGTTTACAAAACTTTTCAGGCCGTCAGGCCACGAAGTCGTGCGGGATAAAGTAATGCTTGAGTTTGGACTACCATGATGAATCTTTATGTAGTATAGTTGGTAAGCTAAACCTCGAGCAAGGAACCATCTTCAGGGTTGTTCTTATATCAGGCTCTGAGGACATGTCCCAGGCTCTGCTTTCTGATTGGTTCAAATGGGTCAAATACAGAGGACAAATTTACTTGCAGAGATTAACAACTCTGCAATTACAAATAAGTAAATAAATTATAATGCAGCAAAACAAAGCAACTGAAAATTATGGGTGCGCAATATGAGAAAAAAAAAAGTGACATTTGATAACTTTCTAAGTATAACATTACTGCAATGTTTACTCTTTTTCCCCCCAGCATATTGTGTCAAATCAAGGCTTAAAAAAAAACCCTGATAAATAACAATAATTTGGTGGAATGTCGTGTAGCTCGACGCAAAATGTTGGCGACAGACTGTAAAAATTGTGAATAAAATGTACGAGATTTCTTTATAGTACACTGAGAACACCCCAGGTTCTGTAGAACACGGCACGCTCCATTCATACGTTACTCAGTGCACTCCTTTCCTGTAGATCAACCCAACATCGACGTCCCGGAGGAGATCGTTAGCGACGAGAACCTGGAGCTGACGTGCTACGCCCCGGACAACTGCCCCGACATGAACCCTGAGATCGAGTGGCTGTACACGGACTACCTGCCCGACCCAGAGTTCAGCACGGAGTACCTGGAGGAGAGCAACTCGGCCGTCCTGTCCAACACGCTCACCTTCACCCCTCGACCCATGCACAACGGCCAGCTGCTGGGCTGCCGGGTCACCTACCCCAACACCACCCTGGCCTACGAGAGGCTCATCTCCCTCGACATCAAGTGTGAGTGTGGACCAAGATCCACTCAAACCAAGACTATATTACCACTTCAAGTAGTTCAGTTACAGATAATGGCAGTAATGATTAAGTAAGTTAACATCGATTAAAAAGCATTCAATGTTTTTGAATGAATTCCGCTTAAAGTGATAGTCTGGAAGTTTAAATGTTTTACAAATTTTATAAAATGAGCTAAATTGACCACCTGGTCTTGCATTTTAATGTAAAGTAAGTAATAAATATATCTACATTGTTTTTTATAAAGTCCCTTCCCTCCCGGATCTCTGCAACTGCAATCAGTCTAGCATCCTCCCGTGTTGACCAATGAGACGAGCTTTTCCTGTGATCCAGCCTGTCAAGTCCAATCAGGAGGAAGGGGGAGGAGCTTGATCATTTACTTTTGAAAATTCTGCTTTCAGGTTAAAGAGGGGAGGAGTTTGATGACTTTCACATTTCATCTCTATCTCTCCTCACTTTGTAAACTTACAGACTATTACTTTAAATGTCATGTACATTTACTCTTTGAAAATAGAGACGTTGCATCTTTTTTTTTTTTTAATAGTTAATCAAAAATACAAATATAAGATCCAAAAAAACATTCAGTTGCTGGTTTCACAAAAAATCTGTTTACTGACCATATTTCTTTTTTTGCATATGTGACATTGAAATATTGTCTTTAGGCTTTAAAATAAGAGAATGTCTGACTTGATGCAGTCCATATAAACCATGTTCCATGGCAATCATGTAGAACTGAGGAAGCCTCTTGGATGAAAGGTGAAACAACCCAGTTCATATGACTATTTTAGAAAACCTCAGCTACGATTGGTTCTAACACTTGTGCTGACCCACAGTTCACATTGAAGTTTATTGGTGACACAAATCAGCAGCGTTTCATGACAGAGTTTCTGTAAAGCATCAAAAGTGATTAAATGAATTGTGGCAAAATGAACAACTTAAATGTCATTGAAAAGCATTAAATTGGATTCCAACTGGCATTAAATCTGAATTTCTTGCAAATAATGACAACGTGTGATTACTTTTACTGAACAAGTTAATAGAAAATTCTAAAAATGTGGTCTCAAAGCACATCAAACTACAGTTTTGGTTCAAACTGTACAAAATGTCTTGCTCAAAAGTTGTCTTTCGATTCTGTTAATGAGAAATGAACCTCTGCTCAGATTTCTTTTGCATTTTTGGTAGAGCAATAAAGTATAAAAATGTGCATAACCCTATATTATTATACAAACCTGTGAATTGTGAACTTTGTGATCTGGCTCATTCTCCTATTCCTTTAAAATAGTCACTTTTGAAACATTGAGGAAGTCCTGGACACCTGATTCAGAAGACCACTGGTGCTCTGTGGTATTAGTAGAAGATCCTCCTTAAGTAAATAACCCACTCCTCATGTTCCCCCCCAGACGGCCCGCGCTCGGTGTGGGTGAACGTGTCCTCGGAGGTCATGGAGGGCAGTTCTGTCTCGCTGCACTGTGAGGTTGACAGTAACCCCGCCCCGCGGATCTCCTGGCTGTTCGGGGACAAGGAGCTCCTGTGGGACACGGCGTCCAACCTGTCCCTGTCCCTGGAGGACCTGACCCCGGCGGAGGAGGGCATCTACACCTGTGTGGGGGACAACGGCTTCGGCATCATGAACACCTCGCTCTACCTGGCCGTCAAATGTAAGTCTTCACAGAAATCACTCCAGAGCAGCTGAAGAGGGTCGCAGAGGCGTTTGCAGCAGGATAAAGGAGATAAAGGAGAGGCTGTGGGTCGGTTTGTTAATCATTGTGGATTCATTAGAGGATTAAGAGTCATATTGTGGGTTGCCGCCTCACTGCTGGTTCTGAGGAAAACAATATAAATGCCTCTGCTGTAGAACTTTTCAAGCCCCGACCCCCAAAATTATTAGGCAAACAATCCGGGACCCCCACTGTAAACAATAACTGAGAAAATATGAATAATATATGTATTTCTATATGTATTTACATGTTTACTTTTTCTACCTGCTGTTCACAAATCTATGCTGCCGTCACATGAGAAAGACATCACTATCTTTTTTTCTTTCTTGCATCAAAGCGTTCCACATGTCAACGAGAATCCTGCTATTACTTTTCGGTCTTCTGCAATTTACGAATACCACACATTATTACCATTGACTTGTAATGGGGCTCCCGCATATTCATGCGCTTCAGCCATTTTTTCCACATTTTCGGCAATTTCTGCTATTTGTGCGTGTTCAGCTTCCGCGACTTGTGGGTTTTCAGGGATTTTGAAACTTTTGCATTGGTGTGTATGTGGAATCTGGCCCATTCGTGTGCATTGGGAATCCAGCCCATGCATTTTAGTAAGATTTCAGACTCCAAGTCTTTCAGCCATTTATGCAGCTTCAGCAATTCAAGCACTTAGGCGATTTCAACAGTTTGAACAGTTTATGGAATTTACAAAGTTTATGCATTTTAACAAGTTTATGCAACATAACAGTTTATGTCATTTAGGATTTATGAACTTTAAACAGTTAATGCAATTTATATAATTTATGCAATTTACCAGTTTATGCAGTTCAGACAGTTTATGCAATCTTAAGTTTATGCATTTTATTGGTTTATGGAAATGAGATGATGCAAATTAACCAATTCATGCAGTTTTGACAGTTTATGCCATTTTAACGGCTACAGCGATTTCTGCATTTGCGTCTGCAATCCGCAGTCGATCATGCATTTCTAGTAAAGTTTTGGTCTTCGTCTTTTAACAAAAATGTCATTTGGTTTTAGTCAAGATTTAGTCAAATAATTCTCTTCCATTTTAAAATTGCATGTACATTTAGTCAACTAAATTTAGTCAACTTTTCTGCGCACCATCTCGTAGTGAACTCACAGAAAATGTAGACTTAACCAGTACCTACTGCCGCTGTGTCCCTGGGCAAAACACTGCACTTCCTTGCCTGTGTCAGAGAAATCGTTGGACATTACTCTTGAACGGGCTCAGTAACTGACCCCACTTCGACAATAAATCATAAGTGCTGTGGCTTTGAAACAAAAACAGAAAGTGTTCTGAGCAAAACCCACGATGAAACAGTACTACTGACCTGAATCCTGTGAAGAACCATTAATCTTTCACCTCTCTGTAATAGAAAGTGTGACTTGAACACTAACAAAAGCGGCACAAGTTTTTACGATAACTTGAAGCATCTGATTTCTTGAACAAACTTAAGCTAAAGGTTTAAAAGCTTAGAGAAGACACCAACAACGTGTGTGTAGAAAGTAGCAGAACAAAAGCTAAAAGATCAGACATTATGCAAACCTATTTAGCAGAAATTGTTGGCTGATGTTCAAAAGCTCTCGCCTTATCAGAGTTAAAGTAACGGCTGAAATGACTGCGGAAGAAGGTTGTGCATGTCCTTCATAAACAATGTCAGCCAGCAGTGAAATAGCGAAAGACCCAACAGCTATTTCCAATGTAAATAAATGACTTTGGTTATGCCTAAAATTGTGTGATCTAACCGTATATAATTCTATGGATCTAACATACTAAACACAACATCTCCTTTCACACCCATATTACTAGGGATGCACTGATCCACTACTGGGGAAACAACGATGTAAGGTATTGGCTACAAATATCTGATACTAAACCGATACCTGTTAGACTATAGCATGAATAAATAGTTTTTTATTTTACAAAACGTCACCAGGCAAAATGTTTGCCAGTGTTTCTAGGGTTTTAGCCTATGGTTTAGTGCATGTGGAATTGCTTCTGTTCGCAGGACCTATTGGAAATCATAGCTTAATTGCAGTTCTAAAAGACTAGGCTAAATGACAAGCATTTATTTAAAAGAATTAAATATTTAAAAAAAAAAATCACAGCTGTGACGGAAATTATAATGGAATCACCTAACAAAATAAAATAGCCACAGCTGTAGTGGCCAAGTGCTTGTATTTTAGTTTGTGAATTGCTTTTAAAGAATAACTGAACTAACACACTTATTATGCACAAGTTGTAATGATCAGGTCATTTTATGTAAGTTGTTTATATTAATGCAATCCAATCCAATGACATCACACATAGTTCCGACCGCCATTTTGAATACCGAAGTAGAATTATGCAGTACTACAACATGTAACAGTATCTCTACTCAGGAGGAAAATGAAAGACAACTGATTGACAGTGGCTTTTTATTTACTTGTAATCATCGCTCAAGAGGATAACAGTTCAAACACAGCCCCATAAAGACGCACGTTTATGTGAAGAAACGTTTATGTGGCACAGACGTAGCAGCGCTGTCCGTCAAGCTACAGCAGGATTTACTAAAGATCTGCTTCACTCCTCAGACTAAATGAACCCATTAAAGAGGAAACAGAAAACCTATCTCTGTGATTTTTACAGTTTGTCATGTCAACAGAGTCTCAGTCTGAGTCAGTGTTCAAGCTGCTCATGACGATAGCATGCTACTGGTCAGCAACTGTCATCAATCAACTGTCAGTGGCTTAAACACATGTGCACTTGAACACTGAGGAAATGCTACAGTTACAGCTCAGCTCTGACCTCTGTCCCATGTTGCATCCAAGGTTTGGAGTGTGGTTCAGGGCCTTCTCTTGGAGAGGTCAGAGCTGAGCTGGTGAAGCTAAATGCTAACCGGTAGCATGCTAACATCTTGACCAGTTTAAACACTGACTCACTGATTTCTTCACATAAACGTGCCTCTATTTCTAACCTGCCTTTTAGGTTTTAGAGACTCAAGGTGACTTTGTTGCTAGTTTAGCTGGAGACAGGTGTTTTCCATCGTCTCCCTGTTCAGTGACAATGCTATACACCTACGAATAAATAAATAAATACAAGCCACCCTGTGTCTGTCGCAGACCCGCCCCGTGAGCCAGTGGTGAACGAGTCCATGACGGTCCTGGAGGGCACCTCGCTGTCCCTGCACTGCAGCACCCAGGGCAGCCCCGCCCCCACCCTCACCTGGCTGAAGGACGGGGAGCTGGTGGGCACCATCACCGCGGACGAGCTGTCGGTGCTGGAGCTCAAGGACATCAACCCCCAGGCAGACGGGCTGTACCGCTGCCTGGCCGAGAACGAGCACGGGCGCGCCAGCAGCTCCCTCAACATCACCGTGGAGTGTGAGTACGGGCTCCGTTACCTGATACATGGGCCGGCCGATATTCATGTATTTTCAATATCAGCTATTGGCCGATAAAAAGTGTCAATATCTCCGGAACCAAAGGTGATATAGACTTCCTGTTTTTTGCACTGGAAAGAGCGCAGTCAGACCTTTAACATGATACAAATGGCATTGTGTCATAGAAAGGGGGGCGTGACACAATTTCCCACACTTTTCAGCCATTTCCTGGTGGAATATGAACTTATTTACCACATTGTTTGTTAAGCAGAAGTGAAAAAACGGCAGTCGTAGCTTAGCACGATGCTAACATGAAGCATCCTTCTCCGTTATTTATGTATTTATGGGCTGTTGAACCACTTTGCTCCTCTCCATGTCTTTGCATCTTTATTTAGTAGAAACTATATTCATAATTCAGCGTTTGTTAAAGCGGTACTAAGTAACGTGTTTACTTTAATAAATCCTTTCCGTAGTCCCTGTGGGGGTAATACAAGTGTTTATGGGATGATTGGAGGGTCTTTCATCTCCCCCTGGTGTCTCTGACCAGAAAACCATGTTTGCAACTTGACTGCCACCGGTGCGGAGCAAGCAATACACACTAATGGAATCACGAAGAAGAAGCTAACAGGCTAACGGGCAAAGCTAAGTGCGGGCTAACGTCACTTTAAACAGTATTTACAGCCAAGTTTGAGTGAAAAAAAATATTTCCATTGTTTGTGGATGCACAGTAACCCTCTGTCCCTTCGCCTTTCCTGTCAGCGTAGTATTTACTCTCCAAGACAATTAATAAGTTAAAAAATAGTAACTTGCTACTACACCTGCAGTTGTGCTTATGGCCTCTAGGGGGAAGAGTTACTCAGTACTGCTTTAAAGTAGTTTTTGAATAATTAGAGAAAGTTTCCATTTTTCTCCAAATTGTTTTTATCGGCCAATCCCCTTCATATCGCTAAAGGACCCCAAAAGTCTCAAGCGGCCAAGCGTTCATAGCAACGCCGCTTTTTGATCCTTCGATGTCGGCTCTTCCTATCGTTGTGAAGCAGAATTCACCAAGCGTTGGATTGTTCACCCACTAATATGGAACGTGAGCTGGGTTTAGTTTGTTAGTTGGTTAGTTTTACCCTACTGATGATCATGATCCCACATGATCCAGGAGGTCAGGTCCAGGAGGGGCGGGTCAGGCTGAGTCACAGCTGAGTTACCTCTGACGACACTCGGAGAGGCTTCAGATGTTCAGGCCTCAAACCCCACGGACATAAAGTCTCCGGTACCGGGAGGACAGAGGGAGGACAGAGGGAGGACAGAGGACACGGACCCCAAAAGTCCATTTTGGTCGGGCCCTAATCCACACATTTAAATTAAAATTGGATGAATTGGCCATCCCTGGGGTCAGAATCAGGATGCGCATGATAAAACGAAAACACCCTTGAATCGTCTTCATCAGTCTCTGTGCTCCTCTTGAATTCCGATGCCCAGTTCCTCACGGCTGATGAAGCGGGAGCAGCATACACTTATGTAGCGGACATGTGGGCGCGAATACATTAACGCTCTCATCTGACACCCAAGAATTAGCATTTAATTAGAATCATAATAGAGATTTTCAAATATAGTCACATAGACTGGGTCAATGACATGGTCCTCACCTGGTGCGGCGTCAAGACTGACCATCACCCGAGGATGACAAGTTAAATATGCTGTAAAATGCTGTTGAATAAGCATTAAAGGTGCACTATCTGAATCAAACCAGGAAAGTCGTCGGAGGTCAAATCGGAGGTCAAATCTCTCAGCTGTTGATCCTAAATGTGTATCTACCTCTCACAGATCCCTCCCAATTGTTCACTTGAGTTAATACGTTTGTTAAGTGATGATATTGTCACACTACCAACAGAACCTTTGCCTGATTCACTATAATGGGATTTAGCTGATTTTAACCTGCTGTAGAGCCGACTACAAGGCTCTTTCTAAACATCTGATCACAAAGAAATATTACATTTACACTGGATTTCCTTTAGTAAGTCTTTTCTGCCATTAATTATCTAATTGTGTTTTCCCACACAGTGAAGGCTTATTTTAAAAAAGTGGAGAAAAGAATTGTGAAAATGTGAAAAGACACAGTTGAGACGTGAATGAGGCGGTCTGCCAGTGCTAACATTATGTTAACTTAGCCTCTGACTTCCTGGTTTGCACTGGAGGAAAATGGGCTATATTTTAACCATAGACTGCATATATAACTAGACAGCTCCTGCTCACTCCTCCCCATTTACCATAATGCCCATGTTCGAGAGGGAAATCATGGGCGGGATCTTCACTGTAGACTCAGCCCTTGTGTGACGTGTCGCTCGCGCAGCTCCAATGCTAACAGTCCAGCCCTCATTAGTACGAGATTTCTAAAGGTTTTCTTACGAAAACCAGCCTGGTCCCTTTAATTGTAGCTAACCCAGCATTATCACAGGAGGAATATCTAGCTTTAGAAAGTTTACAAAAATTAGGGACCATGTTCTAAAGTTGTTTTTCACGTGTCTAAAGTCCAATGCATTTCAATGGGGGACTAGCGGCTAAATGGAGGTACTACAGCAATGGCGGACCAATGGCGCCCTCTAGCGTCGTCATCGCAAAGCAGAGCAGCCAGCGGCCATTGATTTTCTTTTGCAAATGTCACGTTTACAATGCACCAAATGAAGCTTCAAAAATAATTTGATGAAAACAACTTTAAATAAGTCTGTAAAGTTGCGACCAAGTGGAAAGGAGTTTGTTTGGCTTTTATGTTCAGAAGCTTTTCCTCGCTCTTGTAGTCAGATGTAAGACTGTGTGTTACCAGTTTTACACCTGTGCAGAAAAACAAGACAAAAGTGCGTGTACGTTACCCACCGGCTGTATGAGTGGTTAGCATGGCGCCTTCACTTTCCATCACAGCCGCTCACGAAAAGGTCAAATGCCGTTTTAGTGCAGTGATGATGTTGCGTTGAGAGTTCCTGAACTTTTTTTTTTTAACTCTCTCTTTTTCATCACCAGACGCCCCGGTCCTACTGGATGAGTCCAAGTGCACCGTGGTGAGGGAGGGGGTCCAGTGCGTGTGCATAGCCACCGGGAACCCCGAGCCCATCATCGAGTTCTACCTGCCCGACCTCAACGTCACCATCAACGAGACAGACAACCGCTACAACTACTACACGCACACGGACGGTCAGACCTCCACCGCCATGATCAAGCTCCGGGAGAAAGGCGAGAGGAGCGAGAACAACGGCCCCGCGGTCAACGTGCACTGCAGCTTCTACAACGCCTACGGCAGAGAGAGCATCCTGCTGGAGCTGCAGCAGGAGAGTGAGTCTGTGCACTAGGAACTGTAACGCACATGATACACAGATATACGCTTTATAAGCCATTAGAAAGCCTGCAGGATTGCAGTATGCCCACTTCAAATTGACCAAAGATATATATTAGTCGTTTGTGCAGTGGTGTATTTGTATTGACCCAGCTCTGTTTTCATTTAGAATGGCTCATGGTTTAGAAAGGCTCATAGATGAGCTGCGCCCCCTGAAAGAAAACTGATCCATTAAATAAAAAAGCCCTCTTCTTCTTCTTCTTCTTCTTCTTCTTCTTCTTCTTCTTCTTCTTCTTCTTCTTCTTCTTCTTCTTCTTCTTCTTCTTCTTCTTCTTCTTCTTCTTCTTCTTCTTCTTCTTCTATGTTCTTTGCATCACCATGCTTCTTCTGTCATCTTTCAACAAAGGCCGCCATTAGTCGATGAGTTTAGTTTAGTTTAATTTATTGGTTTGTTTGCTAGGGAAAGTGCATGTTAATGAACAAGCCACATCAGATTATAGCCTTGAGCTCAGGGCTGGACTGGCAGAAAAAAATCGTCCCGGGACTGTTGGGTCTCTCTATAAAATCAGTCACACCATAGACGCTGATTTATAGCGTTCTTCCCAGTGGGTGGGGGTTAGAATTGATCTTACAAACTCATGGTTTGGAGCCCAGTGCACTACCTTTGGAGCTAAACGAGCGGAGCATTAGTCAGTCGTCACACGTAAATGAATGTCAACAATGCAATTGTCGAGGCCATTAGCAATACAATAAGCCCTTGCACTAAACCAGTAACTCAAGAAAGCATGCCAACAGAGGGGTGTGAAAAGCGTCAGATCCCGCTAGTGGACATATCATGAAATTGGTTCCATTAGTGAGAAATAGAATATTTATATATAATATAATAATATATAATAGAATATGCAGTATTTCTTGTGAGCCGATATAGTGCCTGACCTCTCATCAGGTCAGACCGGCTCGAAGTGCGTCGGCCCACCAGGAAAATCCCGGTACTCCCGATGATCAGTCCAGCCCTGCTTTAGCTAGTTTCTATCCTTCGTCCCCCATGTGCACTCTCAAACACACTCTTTCATCCTGGCCTATTGTACATGTTTTTAGTTTTAGTTGGCCCGAGCTCAAACAAATCAGCGGGTTCCTAACAAGATGAAGATGGATTTTTATAGGTTAGTGAACATTAATCTTGTGAGAATTCATGTTGTTGCACAAAGTTACTCCAAATAGTCCATCGAGTTCAATAGTTTCCAGCAGACTGTGTATTATGATGCAAAGAAAGAAATAACCGAGCCTTGCATTACGCAAGGCTGAATCTGACACATGTTTGCCGTCTATAGGAAACCATTTGAGTCCTGGACACTAGTAAACTTTCTGCTCAGTCTGCTTTAGCTCAAACTAACTCCTTTGTAAATACCAAGTATGATGCACATTCTCACGGTCATGGCATTCATCAGATGTGCGGTGCTTGCTCTTTCTCTTTCCAAACAGATTTTCTTGGCTTTCGGCCCATTTGAGGTTAAATAGGAAACATTTGCTTTAGCAAACAACATGTAACGTGACATTTCATTACATGATGTGCATTTCTGAGTCACTTTGAAAGTGTTGCTTAATAATCACACTTCAGTCCTGCCACAGGCCTCTGCTGGAATTTACACAGATTTTAATCCTTGACGTGGACCATAATTATACGGGTTGTAATTGTTAGACCATTTTAACCACAATCAACAACAAATACGATCAGAAATGAAACGTTAGAGCAAACAGACAATATTATAATAAAATCTTGCTGACTGGTGCTGCCACCTTGCGGAGTCAATGCGGACAAGACACCAAATGGGGATTTGAGTTTTGTAATGCCAAAATGTACCAGTAGATGTCACCAGACTGCAGTGGAAGGCTTTACTCTATGTCCATGATTCACACAATAAGAGCAGCCTGTTTATTATGAGAATTTTGTTCAATAAAATATAACCAATGTTCTTTTTGAAATGAGAAGGTCTCTTCGTATTGTCTGAGTAAGATTTATCACATTCACACATTTGACATATCTCCATCTATAAGTCAATCACTGTTTTTGTTTGTTTCTTTCCAGAGAAGTACCTGATGGCTGTCATCGTGGGCACCATTGGCGGCGTGGCGGTCATAGCTTTCATCATTGCAGCTGTGCGCTACGTCGGTCACAACAACAAGAAGTGAGTATGTCAGTCAACCCAGGGACAGATCCAGTGCACAGCAGGAGTAGATCTGACACACTTCAGCCTAGTCATCCATTGTAAAACGCAGCAGTGTGGACTGGGCCTGAGTGAGTGTTTTAATCAGCATTGTTGGGAGCTCTGGCTGATCCATTTGGGACGTCTCTGGTGTGGGTTGGCGTGTCGAACTAACCAAAGTCTTTCAGGCACAACTCTTAGCTCTGCTTCTGTCTTCTTCCCCACAGCCCACTTCCCAAACACCAAGCTTTACCTCAGCCTCAAGGCAGATTTGGTCCCTTCCAAAGTGCTCTCTCTCTCTCAGGTGTGGCCCAGTGGGGGCACCAGGACCAGGGCATATCTTTAAAGCTTCTTGTACTAGAGTTTCTTTTACACCTATTGGCCTATTTGTAATTACTTTGTGCATCTATGTATAGCACTTTTTATCAACCAGAAGCAGGAGGCAAAATCAGCATAACGTCGTTTCACAAAGCTGAAACATTCAAAGAAATAAATCACATGAACAATCAGGATGTGAGGGAGTAGAGCTGACAATCTATTGCCAAATTATCATTACTGCAGATTTAATTGAAGCAATATCCATACTTTTCTGTCTGCCTGAGATTGTGCTAACTCAGCCCAAAACAAAATGGAGTTTTAGTTTGAGTCGTGCTTTGTCCTCGTGTAGTTCCATTAATCTTGTTCTGGTCCTGCTTTGACTCAATTTGATGAAAATGTTGGTTTAGTAAAATATTGCAGTAAGATGGCACTATTCAACACATGCAATCTCTTCTCATGTTGCTCTTTTCTCAGTTTATACCCAACTATGGTCTGAAAATGGGAAGAATAAGGTGCCATCACCTTAAAGGTGCATTATGCAACTTTTTATGGGGAAAATAAAGTTAATATTTGTGTGTGTTTGGCCTTGTAGTGACCCAGTGGCCATATGAGTGGTCAGCATGGTGCCTTTACTTTCCATCACAGTGGTCTCTACAACGCTCCAAGATCACTTGTTTTGTAGGTTTTCTGATGTCAGCAGAGGAAAACCGTCGAAACAATTGATCTTGGAGCGTCTTAGAGACCACTGTGATGGAAAGTAAAGCTGACCACTCATACAGCAACTGGGTCACTACAAGTATCAATATTCCACATGAAAAATGGATAATTCACCTTTAAAGGAAGAATTATGCAAAATTGGCATATTGGCATTTAAAATGCTCTATTTTTTCATAGAGCATTTTACAATGTTACAGTGCTGTTCTCTCATCAAAAACACAAACCTGGAGCAGAGTTTCGAGCCGATAGGGCATCTTGGAGTAATCTTTGAGTCTTCACCGGTGGCTGGCTACTCTCAGCAGCCCAGTGGCTGATCCCAAAAAGCTCCTCGTGAGGTCCAACGTATCCAGGAAATGCTTTCCTCACCTCGTGCTTAGCTTAATCCTCTCATCGCTTGCCGTAGCATCACTAAAGCTTTTTTTCTCTTCGTTGAAACAGCTGGGCAGCGAAGTGGAGCAAGAGGAGGGGCTTATGGTGAGCTTGCTTGAAAATGAGATCGTGAACCTACTGGATATTTTATTTGATACTGCAATATTAGATCAATATTGCATTTTCTAACCAACAAAGTGTAAGAGAGTGATCGAGATGGGTTTGACATGATTATCAAATACCTGTAAAAAGCATAATACCCCCTCTTTAAGGCTTGAGCTGGACACTCAAGATTCCTGGGATGCCCCCCTTGGCCACCCCCCAGACCCGCCCCTGCTTTAATTTGATCCGATCTCCCCTTGAGTTCAACCACTAAACCCTTCCAATAACCTCGTCACTCACAGTCGGCCGGACGCGCACACAGCTCGTTTTATAATGGATGGCCGGGCTCGGCGTGTGGCGCCCTGCACCGAATGGAGTCTGATCATGTGACCCCCTCCCCATGCGTTCCCCAGAGAGAATGGCAGCCCTAGACAGGACGTGATCCTGGAGAACCCCGCTCTGTACTACAGCGCAGTCAAGAAGGACAAACACAGTCTGCGCAAGAAAGTGGTGAGACACGCCATTCACGCTGTGGGGCTGGTTCATATTAGCAATCCCTCACTCTGACCTCTGAGAATGAGGTCAAGTAAGCTTCAGGTTTCAGAAGAAGCCGCACCAAACATGACCTTCTTTGTTGTGTCCCTGCTTTCATGGCTCCTCTGCGTTTCTCTGTCTGTTTCTTCTCTCCTCTAACTCTCACGCAGCTTAAGACAGAGCTGTTGGGCTCAAAGTTTAACTCCATTCTAGAGGAGACTACGGTAAGGTTCCTGTAAAAAAAAAAAAAAGCAAAAAAAGCAAAAGGCTGCTCCCGCTAGAGCGTGCATCTCGTGCTCATGGCTTCTGTGCACTGCGCTGTCCGTGTCCAAATCTGCCTTGTGTTTGACCGTGTTTAACCGCTAACGCAAACTAACACCAGTTACCGGGGTTCCCACTCTTCATGAAGGTGCCAAAATGTGCGTTAGTATAGTATAGGTAAATTCTGGCTCAAAACGTGCACTTTTACAGCAAATTATATACGTATTGACAGCAACATCATTTTTTGTGGTAAATGCAAATGCCGTTGACAGCATTTTTAACAAGCCGAGTAATCCACGCTCGTTTATCAGTGGTTTCCAGACGTTCTCCTTGACTCCTCTGAAATCTCATCTTTAATTTTTTATGCTTTTAAAACTTTTCTAAAGTCAAGACAAATGTAAAAATGTTTTCTCCGATGTGGTGGCTTTCTCTTTTCGAATCTCTTCCTTGGTCTTTGCGTCCAAAACATTTTTTTCCGAGTCAGTCGAACAGTGACCAAAACTCAAGAACCACTTTGCATTAATCTCTTAACCCCCAACTCAACGGAGCAAAACAAGGATGAAAATGCAACAAAAAAACAACAACAATAGAGCCACAAAAACGTGATGAAAACACGATGAAAACACGTCGAAAACATGACACAAACACGACAAAAGTGTGGCGACAACGTGACAAAAAAGCTAGGATCATTTGTGTAGGCCTGAGGTCGTTTTCACACATGTGGGAGCGCTTGTGGGTCGCCCTGAGACCGCCGTAGTTTCAACTGCATTTACTCCAAAGTGAGTTCAGTCCATGTTCACACACTCCGCACCAAACATCAGCCACGGAACAACGATCAGCTGTTCAACCAACTTATTCCCATGACAACGGGCATCGACCTGTCAATAAACACAGTGACTAAATACAGTGAGGGTGATATACGCTAAGCGAGGAGAATTGCTCTTTAAGCGGCTCATAAAGAGGAAGGTTTCGCTGCAGCAGGAAGGGAAAAACGGGAAAGAAAGACGTACTTTGATGATTTAAAGTTGATCCGTTTTGCCACGTCAGAGCAGTAATCCAAACGTCCTCAGGCAGCGCGTATTCATTCTGTGCTCACGGAAAAAAAGAGGCATCAAAGCAAGAGACGTTTGGTCCGAGGTCCGCTAAAGTGCTGCGTTTGGATCATAGACTGTAAAAAATAATGGACGTCTTATGCTCACTCCTCCCTGTTTACCAGAATGACCACGGCCGTGGGGCAATTCATGGAGGATTTACAGGCTCCCCCTCCCCAGCTCTGACGAAGCCTGTTCCTAAAAAGGACATACGGGCGGGATTTTCACCGTAGACTCGGCCCTTGCGTGATGTGTAGCTCGCGCTGCTCCAATGCTACCAGTCCGAGCCTCATTAAGTACGAGATTTCAAAAAATCATATTACGAAAACCAGCCTGGTTTCATATATTGTTATTAACCCAGCGTTATCTCAGGAGGAATAACTAGCCTAGTCTAGTGTTGAAACAATTGAAACCAGGCTTTAAAGTAGTTTTTAACGTGTCTAAACTCCAATGCTTTTCAATGGGGGCCTAGCGGCGATATGGAGGTACTGCAGCAACGGCGGAGCAATGGCGGCCCCCACGTTTGTGGTCAAAAAGCAGGGCAGCCAGCGGCCATTGGTTTGGATTCACACTGGCCCAAAAGTGCAGCTGAAAGTCCCTTTAGGTCGCCCTAACTAGAGCCTGTGTGAAAACGCCCTTAGCTTTGAAATGAGGCATTATACTGTACACTGTTGCGCTCTAAATCTGGGTAAAGCCAAACCGGAGAAAACTTAAAGTCAAAGGCGGGGAGTAAGAAGTTAATGTTGTAATTAGACTTAAATGTGAAAGCAGTGGGGTCCTCCGTGAGGCTTTTTAAGGAATTGACAATACTTTATTTCACTGGTGGGTGTGTTTCTTTTGTGGCTAGTGGCTTTTTCATCACTTTCTTTGTTGCTTTTCTGACGTGTTTCCGTCACATTTGCGTTTTTGTCGCTCTTTTGTCGCTTTATTGTTGCTTTTTCACCACTTTTTCGGCTCTTTTTTTGGGGGGGGGAGTTTTCATCCTTGTTATTTTTCCGCACGCTTTTAGATTTGCATAATACCAAACTGGAGAAAATGTCCTTGGTTCAGGTTGGGGTTGTGAGGTTGATGCTTGCTTTTGGGTCCCTATCCACCAGTTGAGAACCACTGCTCTGAATCATCTGGAGAGCCCAAAGTACGTGTATCAATGGACTCATTTTAACCTCATTCTGGGCACGGACCGGAAGATCCCGGCCCTTTGGTCTGTCTTAACACGCGCAACATCGTCCTACTTTCTTTCCTTTCAAAAACCCAGCCATTACGCTAGCATGAATTTTTTTTAGCATTTTTATTGCCAAACTGGACGCCACAATCGCCCTTTGGTAATATGTTGATTGCCTTGCATTTGGCAATAACATGAAATGCCGCCATATTTGTGTTGTTTGTGTTGTTATTTACAATTCGAGCGACCATTGAAATTCATTGAAAGAGTGGAAACCCTTCTCCCCGTGCCCGTCTAACCACTAACACGCAGCACCTACTTGTGAGTGAGAAGTGCGGGGCGGCGCAGCAAGGCTAACGGTCGCTGGTGTGTGCAGGGAGAAGACAGCGATTTCCAACCTGTGGGCCCAACTGGAGCTATGGAGAGGCAGGAGCTGAACTACGCCGCCCTGGATTTTGTGAGGGGCCGGTCCAGAGGGGAGGGGGCGCCGGGGCGGAGCGATGACGGCAGCACCTACACGGAGATCCGAACCAAATGACTGTCACTCCTTCCCTGAACCCTCGGCCGAAAAAACGCCGGACGCAGCGACAGGCGCTCCAACCCCCCCCCAAACCCCCCCCGAGCGCGCTACAGTAATAATACGACGAGCCCTACAGTCTTTTTCTTCAGGTTTTGGCCGCCTCCCGCCCCTTCTCTGATGCTGCCCGTCTCTCCTCTGGACTCTCCCTCACAAGCCACGACTTTTACACAAAAACTCTTCTTTTTTTTGAGTCGGAGGACAATGTAAAAAAAAAAAAAAAAAAAAAAAAAAAAGATCTAATCCTTTTCAGCCAAGTCCTGTTGATTATTGTTTCAATATGCACTGTTGGGAGCTAGGGCTGGGCACCGTTACATTGTTCTTCGATACTAATACAACACTTGTGTTTATGGTTAGGCTGCAGGGGGGATTTGATTGAGCCATACTAGATTTTAGTCTTGATAACACACTTGAGCTTATGTGGTAGCCTTGCCTCATCAAAAGCATATCCTGAGCAATTCTGTTCACTATGGTCGCCTATATTTCTGCTGCTGAAATGCAGGATTTAGTTTTGTCAGAGTGGGAACTCGGCCTGCCACGATAACAAAATCTAAAGGCAGGAAACTATCACGATAAACGGCATTTTTAGATGTTATAATGCAACAGAAATCAACTCTAAAGCAGTGTTAATTTTGACAACATATTTTATTTTAGTTTTAGTCTTAGTCTTTTGACTAAAATGTAATGTATGTTTAGTCGAGATTTAGTCCAAAAAAACTTTTCAATTTTAGTCTAGTTTTAGTCGACTAAAATTGCATGTCAATTTAGTCGACTAAAATTAAGACTAATTTAGTCGACTTTGCATTTATAGTATTCATTCTAATCAAATTTAATCAAGGTCCTCGACTTCATGGAGCTGCTTCCACATGAATAAAGCTCAGACCTGTTCATTTGGCAGTGGCATTTACATGATATGAGGCTTTTTCAGACGGTCAATAGAAGTTTGGATGATTTTAGTCTCTCCTTTTCATTTTTATTTAGTCTTATTTTAGTCGACTAAAATATCTGGACATTTTAGTCATAGTTTTAGTCTCATGAGAAACTTTTCATTTAGTTTTAGTCCAATTTTAGTCCTCAAAAATAACACTTTGACTAAAATTAAGACTAAATATTTTAGTCGACAAAATTAACACTGCTCTAAAGCTTAAAAATGACAGTTAAACTGTTCGAAAAGTACTTCATCTTAAAATATCCCACAGTGAACATGAAATATAACGAGACACACTTTACTTTGGATAAAAAATAAAGTGTTACATTAGAAAAATGAGAAAAAATGGAGCCCAAAATGCATTGTTTAACTGTCATTTATCGAGCGATAAGTCGATATAGTCATGATCATGGCGGCCCTTTGTGGGAACACAAAACTTCCTTTCATTCTTCACCGCGCCATGGATTTGCTAGCATACAGCTGAAAGTGGAAGCTTGATTTGATGATGTTTTACAACGTGCCATCACCACAAATGCCTGCAGAGGGCGACACAGGCCTATTTGCAATCCTGACCAGCTCCTGTTTCTCCCCCGTCATGTTTTCGTTGTATGGACATCTCAAATGTTCAAACGCAAAATGTTAAAACTGAGGGACCCAAAATGATGCGCAATAATGTGCAATTTGCATCATATTCAAAGTCCGTCTGCTGTGCACTTAGAGGCCCTAAGTATTTGCTTGTCTTGCCTGTTGCCTCGTCGTGCCTCTGACATAGCCAATATTACCTGCACAATACTTTTCCAGTACCACTTTTGTTCTTTCTGTTAATTTATTTTATCATTTTTCTCCAGTGTCATCAGGTTTAGTTAAATGGTGCCCAGCCCTTTCAGAAACCACCATCATGTCGCTTTGTGTGTTCATTTAAATGTGGGTATTAGGGCAACAGGATGGACAGATGAGCTGGAGGACACATGGTGGACGACTCTCAACCAGCGCTGGTTCGGCAACTTTGGGAAATATCAAAATGTCACCGCTCCATGCTCGTCCTTGATCCTTCTGCATTTCCCCTAATACCTCAGTACTGTATACGTGTGTGGGGTGTCCGTGAAACTGTCTCTGTGTCTGCTGCCGGCTGAAGTGTCAGGGCAGGGAGTAACGCCTTTCGTTTTTTTTTTGGTGTTTTGGACTGAGGACGGTCCTCATTTCTTTACAGCACAAAGGAGGAGGCGCTCGTACTTGTGCCTATTTAAATGTGCTGTGACGTTCATAACAAGACAAAGACTAACAAGCTGTTAGCAAATACAATAAAGCACAGTCTTCGTTCAGTATCAGAGAAGGTTGGTAGAGTCAAGCTATTTTATACATTGAGAAATATTGATGAGTCGCGTAGCAGCTTAAAGCGATGATTCGGTGGTTTGTTGATGGAGTTGTATGAAATTCTGGGCTAAATGTTATTTATCGGACGTTTTATTTATTACTGTTTTACTAGAAAATATGTTTTTTATGTGGCATTCTTCAAAGCCAGAACCTTAGCAAGCGCCACGTCATGGCGTTAGCTTGGAAGGGTAGCAGGTTTGCGCACTGTCTGAAGCACTGGGCTTTGTTTCTACACCTTCTCATCTGAAGGAACTAACTCGGAAACAGCCAGTGAGCTAACGCTAACTCTGAAATGACAAACTATCAAGCTTGTATTAAATAACTTTAGCTAGCATCAATTTTTCCCTGTTTTTATCCGACTATTAGCCTATTTATCACACACACAAACAAAGTCAAGCCAAAACCGGGTCCATTTGGATACTTATTCACAGCAAATTGTTCAGTAGAAGCGAAAAACGCAAACCTTTGCTAAAGTTAGCATACGCAACATGACGCTTAAGTTAGCTTCCTGGTTAGCATCGTGCGTTTTTTCAGTACTTATGGGTGTTGAACCACTCCTCCTCTCACTGTTTCTATATCTTTATTTAATGCTTGATAAGTGGAAGCTCTGCACATCCGAGAAGGCGTCAGGTGCATAAAAGAATAGATGACACTGGGCCAGATCTTGTGACTGGCGCAGTCCGTGCGCAACTCTGAACGCAACATAATACACGCGCGATCTTGCATGTGGCGCTTGCATGGTTTGCTGCGCCACAAGGGAGAGGGCGTTTTTTTAAGAAAAAGAGGCCGACTGAGGCGTGGTTCATGACAAGCAGCACTTGGAACCGCTCTTCTGTGGCAACCTTCACATTTTGTTCCTCCTTACATCACTCTGCCTCGTCTTCTTCCTTAGAATCGACGTCAAATTGAAAACAAAAGCGAAATTGCCTTGAAAAGTCTGTTTGAGCGTAGGTTTACTTTGATGCTGTAGATCAACGCGCACACACCTAACACCTAAACAACAACAGTTTTCCATAAATAAACCACACACGCCTTCAAGTGCCACAACACCACGTCTGATCTGAGTTTTAAGGAGACATTTCCATCGTGTGTCAGTCTTTACCTCCTGATGATGCTCCTTGTGTAGCCACAGCTCAGTCCAAAAGGAAGACGCGCATGGCAACTTTTTTTTTCAGCTGCTCCAAGAATCCTGCAGCTGTAGCGCAAATGTTCCAATACGCTACAGTTTTCTTGCAACTACTGCATGACTCTGCAACTCCTCCGCAGCCGATATAACAGTTTCTGATCAATTAAATCCTGCACATTTCGTAACTTTGCGCATTCGAACGGTGTCCAGCGCGAGGTTGCTGCCTCTCTGTCCCGCCCGCTCATCTTGGATCTGCAGTGAGTGGCTGCAACAGCGGAGGGACCGTTTTATTTCTTTAATCTTTATTAAACATTGCGCGTTGCATCATGCATGTTACGCGTGTACAAGAGAACCCCCCCTCGCAAACCACCGCCTTCCTGCCCACTTTTTGCGCCAGGTGACACTGAAGATTGTAAGGAGCGCCACCCGTCTGCGTACTCGTCTTCTCTACAGCCTGCGCCATGAACCACAAGATCTGGCCCACTGTCTCACTCTTTTACTCGGCTTTTAGTGCAGCAACGTTTCAGTCACACTGACCTTCATCGGACTTCTTTATTTAGTAGAAAAATGTATTCATAATTCAGCTTTTGTTAAAGAACAAAGATGCCGCCTGTATCTATAAATAACCTCTGTTGTGCGTCATACTGATATGCAAGCCAAAAACATGCCTATACTACAGAGATGGTTGTGATGGTGATGGTTGCGATTTCATTTTATTCTCTGACAGTATGTTTACAGTGTTGTGGGGATCAATGCAAACTAGCTATAGAAAGAGTTCTCTGCGGCACCACCGCCCACAAGAATTTCAAATGACTCCATCAAAACCGGAACAATCCCTTTAAGAGCTGCTTTACCGAAGCATCATGACAGTGACCGGCCTGCCAAGAGGCCACAGGAATGGTTACCACTACAACAGTGTCTACGCTCACCCCGAAATCACAACGTATGAGCAACCAGATTATAGTGATGGGGGACACTGATGTTATAGGTTGCATCAGGTCAAAGGACAACCTTATTGTAATGTCACAGTTCGCTAATCCTCTAATACATAATGAAGTGTCAATAATATGAATTAATAAGATGTATATTAGTGAGAGAGAGAGGTTTTATGTACAGAGAATTCCCCGCATGACTGAATTTTTACAGTTCGGCCAAATAAATCTCTCCAAATCCCCGTCTTTGGCGTGGGAGACCAAACAGAAGATGTTTGTTTTTGCCCTAATCCTGTCGCAGTGTGTGGTATGTCTTTGTGGTGATCAATACTCATCATTAGAAGAGCTGTTTTCTACATGTACCAAGTGACTGACCCGAGAGACTTCCGCCATTCTTTAAAAAGAAAAGAGAGAAAAAAAAAAAGCCATTTATGCCGCAAAAACCCATCCTCACTCTCCTGCAAATGAAAATAAAAATCCATACAACACTGAAGGGCTTTGTCGTGTTCTTCATTTCATTCAGGAACACCGGTACATTTACCAGCACATATATTTGTTTTTATGCAGAATTATGAACGCAGTTGTTTGAGAAAGCCTTTTTTTTTGGGTCAGCTAGAATTTTAAGAATTATTTCCCTATTTGCTAAATGCCAGAAGAATGATATATATACATTTTTAAGTTTACATACACTAAAATTACTGATGATGTCATGACCTTGGCAGTACGAGTCTGGTTTATCCTTGGGTGCAGTTTCAAGACGCCTGAAGGTGCCATGTTCATTGGTTCAAACAATTATACGCAAGTATTAAAAAAATCACACAGATTAGAAAGAAGCCAGGTTCTGTGTCCCAGAGATGAACGTGCTGTGGTCTGACATGTGAATATCAACCCAAGAACAAATGCAAAAGACCTGGTGAAGAAACTGGTAAGAGTTTGTCATTATCCAGAGTGAAGCGAGTACTGTACCAACATGGGCTGAGAGGGCCATGGAAGAAGCCCTTACTCCAAAAGAAACATAAAAAAGTAAGTAGTAAGTGCTTTATTTGTCAACGAAATTTGGTTCAGGTGTCAGTCCTGAGCAGTGAGTCAACCTGACCAGCGTGTTTTTGGAGGTAGGGGGAAACCTGGCTGGCTGCCTTCAGTGCTCCTCTGATCCTCTGGCTCTTTTCAGAGCGTGGTGTTCTGCATTGGTCAACTCATCCTCCACCTCCTCCTTCCTCTCCTCCTGCAAAGCTCTCTCCACTCCCTCTGCTCCATAACAGTCTTTCACCATCTTCTCCTTGTGCAACGATAGAGAATAAAGAACTGTATTACATAAAACAAACAAAACATAATTCATCATTTCAATCAATATTGTGAATTAATTTGTTTTGTTTTTTAAACATGTCAACAACAATACTAATCAGTTTGTCCGGCTGAGCGTTAAAGCTATTGCGGCTCTTTGAGATTTTTGTTTGGTTTGAAATGGTCCGAAATGGCTCTTTTGATGTTGTGGGTTGCTGACCCCTGACTTAGACTATTGGATACAAAACATGATTGTACTTTTTCCTGCAGCGCTGGGGGGGGAGGGAGGTGGTGCGGGGGGGGCAGGCGCACATGCTGACTGTTGTCACGGTGCAGAATCATGGCCACGCACCTGTGATTCCAGCGCTACACGGAGAACATCTGTTAGAGGGTGCAACTTTTTGTTGATTTTATTTTTAAAGATTTGTTTGATTTTACTTGCTTGAATTAGGCTAGTGGTGCTCCTAAAGTTGGCCTATGGCGACGGGGTCTTGTGGCGCGTGTACTCTGCTGTGTTCTGTCCATCTGCCCAGGTACCCGGAGGTGGACGCCTCCCGCAATGGGGATCGGTTGAGGCACACCGGAGGACGACCCACCCCTTTGCGCTGCTGGAGGACCTGCTGGCGCGCCCTCTTGTCGGGACGTAGTGGAGCCGCACAGGAGATGGCTCGTGTCCGTCCTGGATTTTAGCTATCTTTTAGTTTATCTGTTTTTATAGGCCTTTTAGTAAATAAATGTAACTTAATACGTTTTTAACAGTGACTATCTTATTGGTTACACCACATACAGCTCCCACCTCAACGTTGTTATTTTCGCCATGAACTCTTCCTTTCGTTCGTCATCTTCATATCCAAACCCCTCCATAAAACTCAAATCCACCTATACACTCTTTAATGCACTGCGCAGAGGCTCTGTCTGCCTTATGCTTTGTGCCCGCGGGCTTGGGTTGGGTGGGGCTTGATTTTTTGGGCCCGATTTTAACACTACTGCAGGCTAGTCGACCAGCAGAAAGAAAGCCTGGAGTGAGTGAGAAAGCAGAGTTACTCTTATTGCAATGAAGTAAACTAAAGAAAGCTAATCACGGGCTAAAAGCTAGATGGCCACAGCTAGAGGAACGAGTTCACAAATGAGAGCTTGAAAAACATTCTGTTGGAAGAGATTTGTCAACGGTGCAGTTGTATGTTCTTTATGCTATAGTTATCTGAACTGTTTATGGGACGTTAAGATGAGATATCCTTTATCGATCTCACAATGGAGAAATTTACAGTGCCACTCGAAAGTACTAATAAAGATGAA
Source organism: Gobius niger (assembly GCF_951799975.1). Lineage (NCBI taxonomy): Eukaryota > Metazoa > Chordata > Actinopteri > Gobiiformes > Gobiidae > Gobius > Gobius niger. The sequence continues at coordinate 30,907,353 of NC_136859.1, forward strand.
GCTAAATCTACAATGGAATGGTTTAAAAAAAACATATGAATGTGTTAGAACGGCCCAGTCAAAGTCCTGACCTAAATCCTATTGAAAATCTGCGGAAAGACCTGAAAACTGCTGTTCACAAACGCTCTCTTTCTAATGTGACAGAGCTTGAGTTGTTTTTTAAAGATGAATGGGCTAAAATGTCAGTCTCTACATGTGCAAATCTTGTAGAGTCAGACCCCAAAAGACTTGCTGCTGTTATTGCAGCAAAAGGGGGTTCCACAAAGTATTCATTCATGCTGTATGAATACTTATGCACGCCACACTTTTCGGTTTTCATTATCATTTTTCTCCAAAGGACCTCAGTCCCCTCAGAAGGTGGAGGCGACTTTGGCCCTTCTTGTACAGGGCGTTGGTGTTGTGGGACCAGTCCAGTTTGTTGTTGAGGTGAACACCCAGGTACTTGAAACTGTCCACCTCCTCAATGTCCTCCCCCTGGATGTTCAGCGGTGTGTGCGGCAGTGGCTTCCTCGTGAAGTCGATCACCATCTCCTTCGTCTTCCTGATGTTCAAGCACAGGTGGTTGCGCTCACACCAGTCCACAAAGTCTATGATGACTGACCGGTACTCCAGGTCGTTCCCCTTAGACACACAGCCCACGATGGCGGAGTCGTGGGAGAACTTCTGGAGATGACAGCTGTCCGTGTTGTATGTGAAGTCCAACGTGTAGATGGTGAAGAGAAACGGTGAGAGGACGGTGCCCTGAGGGGCCCCGGTGCTGCAGACGACCACCTCAGACTCACAGCTGCGCAGCCGCACATACTGTGGTCGGTCCGTGAGGTAGTCGATGGTTCATGCAGTGAGATGTTCATCCACTCCCGCGTCCTCCAGCTTCCCCCGCTGCAGCGCCGGCCTGATGATGTTGAAGGTGCTGGAGAAGTCAAAGAACATGACCCTGACAGCGCTCCCGCCGAGCTCCAGGTGGGTGAGCGCCCACTCCAGCAGGTCGATGACAGATTAACATACCAGACATCTATTTCGTTATTATTTATGCATCTTGTAGCTCATTGTGGTGCATTAGCATACGGTACATCTATTCAGCCTGATGTGTTTTTCTTCATGAGGCATTTTATGGCTGGTGTGTCTTAAACTCCGGAGCGACTTATAGTCCGGAAAATACGGTGGTGTATGTAAACATCTGGTTCCCACTGTAGGTTGAGACCATTTACCATTTACTGCATGAAGATGCTGATTAGACCACATGAATATTGCCCAGCTGTCCCTTAGGCTGGCCACAATAAAAGTCCACTCTTCAGTTTTGTGCCAACAATGGCAACAGACGATACACCAATAATGGTAAGGAAACAAAAGCACATCAACATGTCGACAACAATGTAGTTTCTCAGTCATAGTTAGTTAATAAGGTAGTTAATAACACTAAAAAAAAAGGTCAATCAACACAACTGGACTTCCTTTTTAAAACATAGCTGACTGTTTCGCTGTCCATCCAGACAGCTTCCTGCGTCATCTGCCGTCACTGGGTATTCACCATCCACGCCCACCGTGTCTATACCTGGTGAGTGTGGTCACAGCGGACAACAGCTCTGAGGATGCTGTCTGGATGGACAGCGAAACTGTCGGCTATGTTTTAAAAAGCAAGTCCAGTTGGGTTTGATTCACCCATTTTTTGTGTGTCTTATCAACACTTGTAGACAAAATATATTGTGACCAGACCTGATGTTTATAGTTTAAATATGTGGATATCTAGACCACACATTATAAGAAAACATGGGGAACTGGGCCGCAAAATGTTTTATCTCTTGTTATATGAGGTACAATGCTTTTTACATTCTATTTCTGTGCTGTGTAATGTAAAGTCTGAATAACATTTGTACAGCAGTTCATGTATGCGCCATAGTAACTTTTATTTGTTGTATTGTTTCTTCATGTTGTGTAAATCAACTTCCCGTGAACCTCTACAGAATGCACGAAATTGAGAGGAAATGTGTCACAAACACTAACTTACGACATATATATTTTACTAGCATATATATGAAGTAAGTGCTTCACTGCTACTTGATACTTCCTTAAACAGAGGTTGGATGAAAGTCTTGAACACAGAGCAGACATTTAGACCGACATCAGCGTTTGGTGAGTAATTTCTCTTTTCATTTGTTCACCTACACACAGTGCACACTGGAGAACAGTCCTTGTACTTGCAGTAATTTATTATGATAAATGACAAAACTAGTCTAAGTGTTTAATCCACTCAACTCCATGAGACTCATTCTGATCATGTCAGTTCTTCATCTTATCATCCTAAATAATGTTTTATGTGTTTATGGTCAGTGTGAACCAACATTCAAATCTTCCAGATCAGAATGTTCATGCTGATAATCCTCCTGACTTTGTGGCGGCTCAGTGACACTGAAGCAGGTACGTTTTCTCACAGATTTAACATGACATTGACAGAAGTGATCCCTTTGTTATGGAGGCATTACTCTCCCAGGTGACTCTGAAATGTGAATAGTGAATGAATGTCACTGCCAATCGCAGATTAAAGTTAAATTGAAAGAGATAAATGAATGATAATTGATTTTTTTTTTGTTAAAGATTTTTCTCATTTCCACAGACGACCCAGACTTAGGAATACCTGAGTGTTGCAGAGACTTCTGTCTCACACTTAATAAAGATGTGATAACAGCAGAGACTGGACGGTCCGCCGTCATACACTGCTCCTTCAGTACTCCATCGTACTTTTATCTCTCCAGTCTGGCCTGGTACAAATGTAATGATCGCAACTGTGATGACCCTCACAGAATATTTGACTCCAGAGACCAAAAGAGAATAGAAGAGAAGAGTTTTTCAGGACGAGTTTCTCTGTTGGAGCCGGATCTGAATCGGAGAAACTGCAGCATCATCATCACCGACCTGCGGCTCTCTGACTCTGGGAGATACTTTTTAAAACTCAATAAATTCTATCTTAACAATTTCTCATTTACTTTCAACAAGGTCACAATCTCTGTTAAAGGTTAGTACAGTGTAACTTCATTCATCACGTTAATGCCAACACTTTAAACTACATTACCCATAATCCTCTGCAGCTCTGCAGCAGGAGCACAGAGTGACAGAGGGGACGGGTATGTTTAACTCCAGCACCGTTACCTTCAGGACCAGGCCTGTTTCTAACCCCTACGTTCTGATGTAGATGCACCCGCTACTGGCTCACTTCTGTCTGCGCTCATCGTGTTTCTGATTCTCAACGTCGTCTTCGTCGTCGTCATCGTGATCCTGGTTCTGTAAGTTTGACACTTTTGTATTTGCTGAAGTCACAAACTCCAAACAGTTGTGCTTTGTTTCTTTCCCTGAAGGAACATGAGAACAATGAAGCTAAACCACGAAGTCAGAGTTATGTCTCTGCAGAGAAGAGAAACATCGTCGGATTATGAAGTCATGACTCCACCAAAGAGCTGAACGACCAATGTGTAAAGAATTATTCCTACAAAATATGTGGAAAAGAACTGATGTTTTTGTTTGTGCTTCACTGTTTTAATGCTTTATGTTACACTGTTTGCAGAATGATTTAATGTTGTAAAAAAAGAAGAAGCTTGTTTTTGATTTTTGCATTGTGAATTTCGGTAAACTGTTGCATGGTTGACTGTCTTAGATTATATTAAAGGGGATCTATTATAAAGATTAATCTGAGTTTTCACCTTTGTCATTATTTTGTTTCTTCATCAAACACAGAATCCGGGCAAGAATTCATTGAGTCAAACCACCAAAAGACCTAAATGTTCTACTACTAACTATACGTGATCTACCATGTGAGCTTGTGAATCTTTGTAGCACAGGCAACATATTATTTATGTTTAATATGCTTTTTATTGTAGATGCAGTACTGATAAACATAAGGAAAGAGAGACTTTGGAGGTTAAAACGGTGGAGAGGAGCTCTTTCTCTGACTCTGCACCATCCACTTCTCAGTGCAGGCAGAGGCAGGGACTAAAATCACTTCATCTGTCATTTACACCTATGGCCCGCTAGAACAGGCTAGTGTTAAATAAAAGCACGTAAGACTAATAGCTCTCTTTCTTCGCTCTGTGTCATTGCACTGCAGAGCCCTCCTCATCAAAGTCACTGTTTAGTTGAAGTGCACAGTGCTGAAGGCCCGTGTGTGACCTGAACCATTCGGCACATTTTTGAAGGGGTGTCAGGGCCCTGAGACGTCATCCATCGTTATTGTTTGTGCAAAATTCCTCTAGCAACCGTTGTATTTCAGTATAAACTTCATAACGTTCATTGTGTCTATTCGTGTTACAACATTACCTCTTGGGTTCATTTTGTCAGACACTCGGGTTGGAGATGTTGAAGTCTTTTACCTTTACATGTTTCAGCCTGCAGTTGGCGGCTGAAAGTGACACCGTTGTATGTCAGCCGGGTTCTCTTCCATTCTTATAGTATCAATTATGAGGACATGTAGAAAGGACAATACAGAACGCTTTTTGAGGGCCCCTACCCTGCTCTGGGCCCTGGGTACTCAGCACCCTTTGCCCCCACCCTGTCCGATGCCCATGGGGTGACGTCAGATCTGACCGATAAAACAGTAATTAATATCTCGAAAACAACAGCAGCACAAACAAAGATTTTTACAGCACAAACCATTGACATCTTTTTATATATATCAAAATGTGAGCATGATGAGGTCGCAGAGAATGGCGCTTACCAAACGGACTGTTAAAGGGGGGGTATTAATCTTTTTTCAGTCACATAGCACCAGTCTATATCACACTACGATGATGACCTTCTGTTGGTCTGTAAATGCAGTAAATTAGAATAACTGCCTTGTATAAAATGTCTCTCTCTAAATGGCTGTAGTGAATGTCTTGAAATAGGCCTCTGTCTCTTTAAGAACCTCTGAGCCTTTCCGACACGCCCCCTCCACACTCTGTCTGTGGCATCAGTGGGGAGGGGGTTCTGCTGAGGAGCAGTGGTTGGTTACTCGGCTGGTGACGAAAGCTCGGAGGCGTCTCCAGGAGGTGGGGGCGTTCCTAGGAGGACTCAGGCAAACCTATCCCTAAAATGGCCGCCATCAGAGTTTTTACAGATTACTCAAAAATACGTGAATGTGCCAAGGCAATACTTCAGGCATGTTTTTAATGAGGGAATGACAGAATAACATGATGTAAAGCTTGAAAAAGTCGATTTTGCGTATTACCCCCCCTTTAAAGGGATCAGGCCTTACTTCACGGACTAAAGCCTGGGGTTTGCCGCGGTTGTTTGACTCTGAAGGACTTTGAGCGTCTGAACACCGCTCAGCAGGCCCGGTGAGAGCGATCCATTATGTTTCAGTTTTTGTAGTGCACCGACACGGGCGCTCGCTGCAGCCACGACCTTGCGCCTTTTCTGGATTTCACCCCGGGAGGTGCTAAAAGACTCATAAAGTGCGCAGCACGGTTGAACTTTTGACCAGCATTAAAGGGGAAGTAACTTTTTTTTCTTTTTTCAAGGGCCGTGTTCTTTGTTTAAACTGAAACCTTTATGATTGTGCATGTAAGAAAAACTGGCAGTGTCTTCTTTTTGTTTCTGTTTTTTTTTAAGCACCAATTTGATTCTAAAATTGTAAAATAAATACATTGTTTGATTGGTAACTTGCACTGAGTAAGAGTGGATTAGTCAAACATTTATGGGTAGCACAAATAATTTAGTGGTAAAAGGAAGGAAGTAACGGTGTACCTAAAAGGGCAATAACTCGATAACTATGGAAACTGGAGACTTGGTTTATCTCATGGAAATATGTTTTTAAAGCCACTCAGCTTTCCAAAATGTTGATATTAGTTTTTTTTAGAGGGACTAGATGCAAGTTGGTCAATTTATGCACACTACTGCCACCTCAGGCCTTACGCGTAACTGCACCTTCTATATTACGCTCGTGCATGACGGCACTAAACTCCGTGTAGTCCCTTTAAAGACGCATAATGCTACTTTTTATGCAAAAAAAAGAAAAAAAAAGAAGTTATTTCTGGGTATTTGACCTTGACCATGACAAATTAGGAGAAAGTACAATAGCATTAACAAACAAATATTTTTTATATATTTTTAGTTGATTTTATAATTGCTTACCACAAACTGTGTAAAGAATCCTATATATTAAGTCTGGAAGTGTTTTTACGACTTATTTTGCAACAAGGGAAAGAAAGTCCATCCAACACCCATGAGCTGCAGTTTTCTTTCCATGTGTTCTTCATCTCATCATCCTAAATAATGTTTTATGTGTTTATGGTCAGTGTGAACTGACATACAAATCTTCCAGACGCATCAGAATGTTGTTGTTGATAATCCTCCTGACTTTGTGGCGGCTCAGTAGTTTTGCAGCTGAAGCCCACAGTGCAGTCCAGCACCGTCACCTTTAGGACCAGGCCTGTTTCTAACCCCTACGTTCTGATGTAGATGCACCTGTCACTGTCTCACTTCTGTCTGCGCTCAGTGTGTCTCTGATTCTAAACGTCGTCTTCATCGTCGTCATCGTGATCCTGGTTCTTCTTAGAAATTGAGAACAAAGACGCCAAACCATGAAGTCAGAGTTTACGCATATGTCTCTGCAGAAAAGACAAACATTTAGCAGTAACTATGTCAGAAACAGGAAGGTGTGATCACGTGATGTGAACTGAGAAATTAGGAGAAAGTTACAGCACAATGGCGTAAACTTTCATCCATAAAAGGTTGTATTTATTTACATATATTTTTCATTGAAAAAAAGTCAACAAACTGTAAAGAATCCTGTGGGTTCTTCAGATTATCATCCTAAATAAATGTATTTATGGTCAGTGGGAACTAGGGCTGCTCGATCACGATTATTTTAGTAATAATTGAAATCATTGATATTCAAATGATTATTTGTTGCCATAAAAAAAAATCTTAATATTATTCATATTTTATTTAAAAAAAAACAAAAACAATTATGCACAAAGTCTTCTCTGGACAATAATTTTCTGTTTGTTCTGAACATGCTGAACACAATCTGCAAACAGTTTGGCCAATATTGTGAAGTATAAGGACTAAACTCAAGTCATTTTCTTTGAAATGCTAATTCTCCAGGGTGAGTCTACCTAAGTTGCGTTTTACACAAGTGTTTTTGAAGCATAAGTAGCTCTCCGACGTTCTTGTTGTGTAAAAGTAGCTCATCAGATAAAAAAGGTTTGGAGACGCTAGGGCTGGGTAAACCGACCGAAAAGCTCCGGTAGGGGCGGTATCGAAAAACTTTTTTTTTTCGGTGCTAATTTTCGGTACTTTTTCTCTCCAAACGTCAATAAATAATCCGCAGTGAGTCTAAAAAACCCTGAACTCATGAGCAGCTTCAGCGCAAATGCAGAAGCAAAGCAAAGTAACTTACTAACAGTTCAGTCATTATCAGAGATCGCAGAGCCGCGGTCTGAGCCAGGACTAAACCAGGACTAAGCCAGGACTAAACCAGGACTTACAGTAAACTGGTTAAAAACCTGGACTGAATAAGAAACTAGACTCTTAGACAAATAGAAAAGCAGTGACAGCACAGTAGTGACAACAAGAAACACATGGGCTTTACCTTTAGCTTTAGCCGCAGAGCCTGAAGTTACTGCTGTTGTTTAAACTCCAGCTGCACCGGAGCATTTGGGATCAAAGATTGTCTCTGGAAAAGGTGAGGCTCACTCTGCATTAGCCATGTTTGGAACAGTTATGGTGCATTGTTAGTGACAGAGTGAGCGCTCTCACTATGTAACAGATCTTTGACGTGTGAGGAGCTTTCACTGTGGAACAGCTCAGTGAGTTTAGAAAAGTTTATCTTCAGTAAACGGTCCTGATGTGGATCTGGTCTGTTCCTGCAGCTCAGGAGGTAATAATGTCCTTTCTCTCTTTTTATCACTGCTTTAGTGGGAATTCTGCTCAAAACATGAAGTTACAGGTGACGCTGCTGCTCCTGTTTTCTGATGTGCCGTTTTGGACTAACTCCTGAACGATGCACATTATTTTAACTCAATTAAAATAACAAAGGTATTGAAAAAGTACCGTTAAGGCATTGGTACCGAAAAGCAGGTATCGTTAAAGTAGTGGTATAGAAAAGAACGAACGGTACCCAGCCCTAGGAGACGCCTGCTCTATTGAGAGATACCTGCCCCCTGCTGGCCAGCCCTCACACCTGTAGCATGATGACATCATCACTAGGGATGGGTACCGTTCGTTTTTTTCCGATACCAAGTACTTTAACGATACCAGCTTTTCGGTTCCTGTGCCTTAACAGTACTTTTTTCGATACCAATGTTATTTTAATTCAAGAAAAATAACGTGTATAAAAAAGTATAGTTCAGGAAAAAATCCTGAAACAGCACAGCAGAAGCTACAAGGGCCTCAGCAGCGTCGCCTGTGACTTCGTGTTTTGAGCACAATTTCCACTTAAGCAGAGATAAAAAGAAAGAAAGGACGTTATTACCTCTTAAGCTGCAGAGACAGGACAGATCCACATCAGGACATGGTTTTCTTTCAGCTAAACTTTTCTAAACACACTGTGGTGTCCGACAAAGCGAAAGCAACTTCACAGTCAAAGATCCTTACATGGTGTGAGCGCTCACTCTGCCACTGACAATTTACCAAAACTGGACCAACAATGTCTTATACAGAGTGAGCGCTCGCTTTCAACAAACCATCTTTGATATTCCTGTCGCTGCAGCTGCTGTAAAGTTGTAAACAAGAGCACGTAAGCTCAGCCTCCGGGTCTGTCGCTAAAGGTAAACACGTCTTTCTTATTGTCACTGCTCTCTTTTGCTTTTCACTTTGACTAAAGCTCAAGTTTCTTATTCAGTCCTGGTCTAGTCCTGGTTTATAACTGGTTTTGTTTAGCTCTGGGTTTTACAACCGGTGTAGTCCACGTCCTGGCTCAGTCCTGATGCAGACCGTGGCTCTGTCATCTCTATTACAAAGGTTTAGCAAGTTTTTCTTCGCTATAAGTTACATCTATAAAATATATCTTTGCTTCGCTCCATTTGCGCTGAAGCGGGTCAGTATCTGCGCACACGTTCATGTAGCTTTTTTAAGACTCACTGCGGGTCACATATTGACGTCTGGAGAGAAAAAGAACCGAAAGTTGGCACCGAAAGAGTTCAAATTTTTCAATACCGCCTCCGACCGGAGCTTTTCGGTCGGTTCCAAGTAGGAACCGTTTAACGGTGCCCATCCCTAATCATCACACAGCGCTAATGTTTTTATGTCAGACCAAAGTATGAGCCTTTAGCTCGTGAAATGCAAAGGGAACAGAAACAATCATCTCAGCAGCCTGAAACAATAAGAGTTTGAGCTCCATTGATCTGCTCCTGAAGAAGAGTTTCAGACTTTTCTTCTAAACAAAACCAGTGCCTGAGCAAAGGATATCGAGGCTTCTAAACAGCGGTTCTCCTTTCAGCACAAGGTGAGCTCTTAAATGTGGCGTTATCTCAAGAGCTAAGTATTAAAAATAATAGTACGATATTATTCACAGTTCTGTCAGGCTGTGCTGGTATTTAAGCCAATCAGCCAGGCTCACACAACCCGCGCAGGACCGGCTTTTTGCGCTTTGGATGGACGAGTGGGAGGGCATCCTTAATCGTTTTTTCTCGATTATGCTATTTTTGGGATCGTCTAGTGTGATAATCGAAGTCGTAATTGAATTTCGATTAATTGCACAGCCCTAGTGTGAACGAACATTCAAATCTTCCCGATCAGAATGTCCTTGTTGATAATCCTCCTGACTCTGTTGCGGCTCAGTGGCACTGAAGCAGGTACGTTTTCTCACAGATTCAACATGAAATTGACAGAAGTGATCCCTTTGTTATTGTTAACATTATTCTGTTCTGAGTTTACATGTTCTCCCCGTGTCTGCGTAGGTTTCCTCCAGGCACTAAAAACATGTACAATAGGCCAGGATGAATGAGAGGGTGTTTGAGAGTGCGAGTGTGGGACACCGGATGCAAATTAGCAAAACAAGAAACAAATAAATGACGTAAATAAAAGACTCTCCATGATTCAAACACTGAAAGGACTTCATGTCTCACCACATCTTCTGTTAATGCTGTACAGAAGCATCAACTGTGTTATTGTACAGCTCTCATTGTTTCATGACCAGAGCCAAGAACCAGAACATGTTCACCAAAGTAACCCCCGTCAACACACTTGGAGCTTCAATGATCTTTCACTAAAGGAGTGAAGGATGCTTTATGAAGAACCAGAGATGTGAGAATTAGTACAAAATATTAACCTTGATTTTTATCTGAAGATTAAGAACGTGATTAAAGGTTCCTTCACCATATATATTTTGGAATTAGCTTGAAAATTCTGGTACAAGCATCTCGTAATTGTACATTGTCCTGATAAAGAAATATATGGAATAAATGAAAACGACACCTGTATTTTTGTTGTCATATTTGTAAATGTTGTCTGTTTGTGATGTATATTTGTGTGTCCTGGTGCTTTCCTGCCTGCACTACTGTGAAAACAAATTTCCCCTTGGGGACAATAAACTAACTAACATTCACTGGTGACTTTTGTGAGTAATTTATTCATGATCAGTAAAACCAGTTAAAACAACATTTCCGAGGTTTGGAATGTTTCTATTGTTCTCCTCCGGCTCACACAATGCAATGAAGTCTGTTTTCTCTTCTACCAACTACAATCATCATCTACCAGACGAGCGTGCGAATCTTGAACTAATGGCACAAATCAAGTGGATTTTCTTCAAAACATTTATGGGTAGCACCAATAATTTTTCGCAGTAAAAGGAAGGAAATAACACCGTCCCTAAAAGGGCAATAACTTGATAACAATGGATTAGTCATGACCTTGTTATTGATAATGCCTTTATCATCCCACCATCCTCCTTCTGTGCTGTGTAATGTACAGTCTGAATAATGTGTGTGCAGTCCTTCTTTAGCATGTCGGTATAACCTGGTTACATCGTCCAACCCTAAGACCGATATGTAACTTTATTTAAAAAGTGTCTAAAAACTGCGCCTTTGTATCTGTGCTGCTGCAGGCATTGAAACAGCTGCTGTCTTGTCTTGTCCTCATCCCCTTCAGTGTAAATGAATGGTGATACTACATTGATTTGTGTCGCCTACTGAAGAAACAAAAAGCTGCCACTGGATAACGAACTGAAATTATGGACTAGTAGTACTAAGTTACATAAAGGTACTTTTGTACTTTTGTAATTGTGCGCTTTGAGATGGAAATCAACAAATATGAACGGATGTCTTAACTTAGAGAAAAATAAAGCAATCTTATGTAACATGAACATTGCCAGCCTGTCATTTTACATCATAACAAACCTGTGTGCCTTGTGCTTTGTCTGTATTTAGATAAATCTCCAGGTGAAACTCCTGGGGTGGCGTTGTGGCATTTTAAAGCTAAAGTAAAATCAAAGTAAACCCTCGCCTTGCCACAGTGTCAATGTAGGATCCATGAACAGGATGCACGAGGAAATGTGTTACAAACACAAACTTACATCATGTGCATTTACTAGAATATATATGAAGTAAGTGCTTCACCCCTACTTGACACTTCCTTAAACAGAGGATGGATGGAGGTTGGATGATGAGGCCAGTGTAAAAGCCACAGTCTTGAACACAGAGCAGACATTTAGACCGACATCAGTGCTGGGTGAGTAATTTCTCTTTACATTTGTTCACCTACACACAGTGCACACTGGAGAACAGCCATTGTACTTGCAGTAATTCACTATGATAAATGACAAAACTAGTCTAAGTGTTTAATCCACTCAGCTCCATGAGACTCATTCTGATCATGTCAGTTCTTCATCTTATCATCCTAAATAATGTTTTATGTGTTTATGGTCAGTGTGAACTAACATTCAAATCTTCCAGATCAGAATGTTCATGCTGATAATCCTCCTGACTTTGTGGCGGCTCAGTGACACTGAAGCAGGTACGTTTTCTCACAGATTTAACATGAAATTGACAGAAGTGATCCCTTTGTTATGGAGGCATTACTCTCCCAGGTGACTCTGAAGTGTGAATAGTGAATGAATGTCACTCCCAGTCACCAACAAGAACTTAAAGAAGTTAAAGAGATGAATGAATGATTTTTGTGTGTGTTTGTGTTAAATATATTTCTCATTTCTACAGATGACCCAGACTTAGGAATACCTGAGTGTTCCGGAGACTTCTGTCTGACCCTTAACAAAGACGTGATAACAGCAGAGACTGGACAGTCCGCCGTCATACACTGCTCCTTCAGTACTCCATCGGACTTTACTCCCTCCAGTCTGTTCTGGGCCAAATGTTATGGTCGCAACTGTGATCACTCTCACATAATGCTTGACTCCAAAGACCAAAACAGAATCGAGCACAGTTTTTCAGGCCGAGTTTCTCTGTTGGAGCCGGATCTGAGTCAGAGAAACTGCAGCATCATCATCACCGACCTGCGACTCTCGGACTCTGGGAAATACTTTTTAAGAATCTATGACTATAGTGTAACTTTCTCATTTACTTTCAACAGGCTCACAATCGCTGTTAAAGGTTAGTACAGTGTAACTTCATTCATCACGTTAATCCTGACCTTCCTTTAATCCTTTAAACTCCATTACCCACAATCCTCTGCAGCTCTGCAGCAGGAGCACAGAGTGCAGACTCCTGCTCTGACAGAGAGGACGGGTATGTTTAACACTGTTACCTTTAGGACCAGGCCTGTTTCTAACCCCTACGTTCTGATGTAGATGCACCTGTCACTGTCTCACTTCTGTCTGCGCTCATCGTGTTTCTGATTCTCATCGTCGCCTTCAACGTCGTCATCGTGGTCCTGGTTCTGTAAGTTTGACACTTTTGTATTTGCTGAAGTCACAAACTCCAAACTGATTCTAATCACAGTTTTGTGTTTTCCCTGAAGGAAATTGAGAACAAAGAAGCCAAACCACGAAGACAGAGTTTATATGTCTCTGCAGAGAAGAGAGGCTTCGTCTGAATATGAAGTGATCGCTCGACCAAACAATTGAATGAGTGTGTAAATAATTTAATTGTTATATTGTTTAATTCAATTTTAATAATACCAATAAAACAATACTTAATATCTCAAAACCGACAACAGCACAAAGATTTTCACAGCACAAAACAGCACAAACAATTAATATCTTTTTTATATATAAAAATGTGAGCCTGATGAGGGGGCAGCTTCACGGAGGTCACAGGTGCTTATACCAGACGGACTATTGAAGGGATCAGGCCTTACTTCACGGACTAAAGCCGGACTTTGGAGCGGCTACTTGACTCTGAAGGACTTTGAGCCTCTGAACACTGCTCAACAGGCCCGGTTAGAGCGATCCATTATGTTTCTGTTTGAGACAGTCCTCCAAATCCAAGTGGTCGTTTGTTTTATCCCCGGATTACGACCATATAAGACGTTTGTTAAAACAGCGCCCCCAAGCTCCCATTGAGGGTATGTCCATTACATTTAACCCAATTCAGAAACTTCGTAATTGTCAAAACAGGTCAAGATAGAAGCTACCAAGCTCTTCCACGTTTTCCCTATTTAAATATGGTTACGTGAAGTGTTCCACTACAAAGTATAATTACACAAAATTAAACAATGTGGATTTTCTAAGCGGATAAAAGGGGGAACTATATTGTAAGGCGTAATAATACCAGGAGTAGTTCGAAATCCAGCAGTAATCTTCACTTTACTGTACGGAAGCCAAATTACTCCTGGTATTATTACGCCTTACAATATAGTTCCTCCTTTTTTCCGCTTAGAACAGTGTTTTTCAACCTTTTTTGAGCTAAGGCACATTTTTTTCTTTGAAAAATCATGAGGCACACCACCAGCACAAAATGTAAAAAAAAATCTAACTCTGTAGCCTATATTCACAATATAAAGTGGTTCTCATCAAAGTGTGACTTGAATAGGAACACTGTATAGTCTGGCCAGCCACAATGACACTGTCACCGCCACCTGTCGCATCTATGCATCACTAATTCTCTTGTCTCAAAGAAATGAACTGATATGGAAGAGTTTTACATGGTCACTCTGCTGATCATTACACAGCACAGAGACTTGAGAATGCCACATTATTTGCAGATAATAATTAATTTGTTTTCAAAAAATATTCTTTAGACCCACTAGGTCAAATTGGATAATTTCCCACGGCACACCAGACAATACAGTATGTCATGGCACACTAGTGTGCCCCGGCACAGTGGTTGAAAAACACTGGCTTAGAAAATCCACATTGTTTAATTTTGTGTAATTATACTTTGTAGTGGAACACTTCACGTCACCATATTTAAATAGGGAAAACGTGGAAGAGCTTGGTAGCTTCTATCTTGACCTGTTTTGGAGCTATAGTGGAGAGCAGGAGAGGCTAAATGCTAACGCCGTCTGTGCTGTGTTTACGCGACTGAAGGCACGGGTGAAGATCAGACAGGTCCTAAAGAACTCGTCTAAGCTAAGGTAAGAACATATCTCAGTATGTAAAAACGGTGGCCTATTCCTTTAAGCACCAATTTGATGATAACGTTGTAAAATAAATAAATAGTTTACTGGTAACTACTTGGATTAGTCAAACATTTCTGGGTAGCACAAATGATTTTGCTGTAAAAGGAAGGAAGTAACGGTGTACCTAAAAGGGCAATAACTCGATAACTATGGAAACTGGAGGCTTGGTTTATCTCATGGAAATATGTTTTTAAAGCCACTTGGCTCCATGAGACTCATTCTGATCATTTCAGTGAAAAGATTGGAGCTCCTATTTGAAATCATATCTGATGATCAGGTTCCAAAATGTTGATACTATGTATTTGACCTTTGACAAAGTACGAGAAAGTTACAGCATAAACGAACAGCCATATAAGGCTGATTTTATAATTGCTCACCACAAACTGTGTGTAAACAATCCTATTATATTAAAGGTCCTATATCATGCAAAATCGACTTTTTGGAGCTTTTAGCCATGTTGTTATGCTATTTCCTTATCAAAAACACCCCCAGAGTGGTTTGTGGCTTCATTCACGCAGCTCTCAGTAATCCTCCTGAGTGTTCAGTTGTGTCGTAACAGTGGAACGAAAGTGCTCGACGTCTGTAAAGTAATGTCTTAATTC
The DNA here is from genome assembly GCF_951799975.1 of Gobius niger. Classification (NCBI taxonomy): domain Eukaryota; kingdom Metazoa; phylum Chordata; class Actinopteri; order Gobiiformes; family Gobiidae; genus Gobius; species Gobius niger. Next base: position 30,922,439 of record NC_136859.1, read on the forward strand.
TATGCTTACGGACGGATTTTAATTTGTAAAACAGCGTTTTCATTATTTCTGTCGTAAGAGAGAAACAAAGAGAAAATAAAAAATAAAAAAAAATAAAAAAAATAAAAAGGATGTGCCCGAGGTGCTTCCAGGTCAGCTGTGGCCAAAACAAACACCCCTGAGCGTCTGAACAGATCAGTCATGTTTGCGCTGCAGCTGTGAAGATGGAGCTCGTTATAACTGGACACACCTGTTCTTTATTCTTACCTAACGATAATGTCACGGAGAAAAAGAAGCGCGTTTGGCTACGGAGTTTATTCAACCTTTTTCAGGAAGAGGCCACTCAGCTGTTTTTTTCTCCGGGATTCAGCGACTTTCACCAAAATATTGTTTTTCTGTGACTGTCACTGATGGATGTTTGGTGAACCTTCACCAGAATCAAAGTGGATTAACTTTTATAACCAACGCAAGTCCCATAATGTAAACAGTGATGGACCAGAGCGGTGAGTCAATCCAAACGCGGGTTAGCTTGTGTGTTAGCATATTAGCTTGTGTGTTAGCCATTTATGATGCTGTGTTGCAGATGTCAACTCCGTATAACTGCATTGTGAAGCAATTTCACTTATTGCTGTTTATTTATATTACGGTAAAGTTGTATGCGCGGAGAGAGGGGGCGGAGTTAACTGAATTGAAGCATTGTGTCTTCCGGGTTTGGAAAAATACCTCCAGAAAACACTTATATTTATCACAAAAATGAGTGCTCAATAGCGGTAGAGGTACAATATATCATATAAATGCCTATACTTAACTTTGGAATGGCTAAAATAGCATGATACAGATCCTTTAAAGTGCTTTCACGACTTATTTCGCAACAAGGGGAAGAAAGTCCATCCAACACCCATTAGCTGCAGTTTTCCTTCCATGTGTTCCACCGTTGAACGACGAGTGTGTAAATAATTATTCATACAAAATAAAGGACGGTTGTTTTTGCCTCTACTTTACAGTTTTAATACTTTTTTGCCACACTGTGTAACTGTTATTGTATTAGAATGATTTAATGTTGTGAATTTCTGTAAACTGTTGCGCTTTAACTGTCTTGGATCACATTAAAGGAGATTTATTAAGATGAATCTTTCTGAGCTTTTACCTTTGTCATCGTTTTTCCTCATCCAAGACGAGACCTGAATGTTCTGAATGCAAATGGATGTTTCAAGTAGATCTCGTTGACCCTAATCTGAACAATACGTTAACCATATCCCTGTTCCTAGCCCGAAATGGTCCTAAGCTGACTTTAGCGGTAACCATGTCATAAACAGGAAGGCGTGATCACGTGATGTGAATTGAGAAATGAGTTGAAAGTTACAGCACAATGGCGTAAACAGACAAACAGTCATCCATAGAAGGTTGTATTTGTTTATCTAATTTTTAGTTATAATGGAAAAAAAATAAAATAATAATGATCACCGGATGGAAAACTGTATGTCAAGAATCCTATATAAAAGCGATGTTTCAGACATAGGGCCTCATTTCCTAGTTATCCAGAGTGTTGCTGATTTTTGGAGATATTTTTTTTTGTAATTCATGCAGTTCTTATGTTTGAAGAGTTACGTGGCGCTAGGCTAATGCTAGGCTAGTGCATTTCTACGATATCAGCTAGCCTGCATTAAAAACAGTCTGACCCGCTCCACAGAGCACCTGAGGCAAATCACTTATAACGCCAGACTAACCATATAAATGTCTGTGTCGATAGAATAATTTTAACCATTTTGCATTTAAAAGACCTCATATTTGAGCAGCATCAGCTTCGTGGTTGTATAAGCTACGCAGCGGCGGAGTGATCTGCTAGAAAATAGTCCCTCAAAATGCGATCATTCATGTGATGCAGGTCAGTTATATTCCCAAAATTATTCTATGGACACAGACATTTATATGTTTGGTCTGGCGTTATAAGTGATTTGCCTCAGGTGCACTGTGGAGCGGGTCACACTGTGTTTAATGCAGGCTAGCTGATACCATAGAAATGCACTAGCCTTGCACTAGCCTAGCGCCACGAAACTCTTCAAATATAAGAACTGCATGAATTACAAAAAAAAAATGTCTCCAGAAATCAGCAACACTCTGGATAACTAGGAAATGAGGCCCTATGTCAAAAATCCTGAAATATCCCTTTAAGGGTTCTTCAGACTAATAAATAAATGTATTTATGGTCACTGAAGGACTTTATCAAATGTAAAGATAATTCACAGAGGACCACCAGAGAACATCTGATGATACCCCACAGGAGCCCATCTTTGGTCAGACGGTCGGTCTGTCCGAGGTGTAACCTGTGGAATAATCTTCCTCTAACGCTGAGAGAAAGCCCTCTACATATTGTGCGTTTAAAGCCTAATAGAAAAAATGGCTGAGAGCAAACCGAAGTTTGTTTGTGTGTTCTTTATTGTCCCCGTAGGGAAATTTGTTCTCTGCATTTGACCCATCCTTTGATGCCGCTGGGGCGACCCGTAAGGAGCAGTGGGCAGCGACAGCTCCAGTGACCCATCTCCAGATGTGGTCAGAATCACCTGGCAGGAGGATTCACCTATTCTACGTGTTTTTTACGGGGAGAACATGTAAACTCCACAGAAAGGCCCCGTCTATATGTGGGAATCGAACCCATGACCTTCTTGCTGTGAAGCACAAGCGCTCCACATCATTCTGTGTGGAGTTTACATGTTCTCCCCGTGTCTGCGTAGGTTTCCTCCGGGCACTCCGGTTTCCCCTGCCACTAAAAACATGTACAATAGGCCAGGATGAATGAGAGTGTTTTTGAGAGTGCACATGGGGGATGGTGGATGGAAATTAGCCCATGGCTACAATCCAGCGTGGCGTGTTTACATGTATGAGATCCATGTATGTTCATTAACATGCACTGTCCCGACTAAAGAAACAAATAAATGACATAAATAAAAGACTCTCCATGATTCAAACACTGAAAGGACTTCATGTCTCACCACATCTTCTGTTAATGCTGTACAGAAGCATCATCTGTGTTATTGTACAGCTCTCATTGTTTCATGACCAGAGCCAAGAACCAGAACATGTTCACCAAAATAATCCCCATCAACACACTTGGAGCTTCAATGATCTTTCACTAAAGGAGTGAAGGATGCTTTATGAAGAACCAGAGATGTGAAAAAATATTAACTTAGATTGAAAAAGCTACAGTCTGGTACAAGCACCTCGTAATTGTACATTGTCCTGATATATATATAAATATATGGAATAAATGAAAATGACACCTGTATTTTTGTTGTCATATTTGTAAATGTTGTCTGTTTGTGATGTATATTTGTGTGTCCTGGTGCTTTCCTGCCTGCACTACTGTGAAAATGAATTTCCCCTTGGGGACAATAAACTAACTAACCTTCACTGGTAACTTTTGTGAGTAATTTATTCGAGATCTGTAATGTAATGACCAGTTAAAACAATGTCCAAGTTTTTGTTTCTATTGTTCTCCTCCGGCTCACACAATGCAATGAAGTCTATTTTCTCTTCTACCAACTGCAATCATCATCTACCAGATGAGCGTGCGAGTCTTGACCTAATGGCACAAATCAAGAGGAAATTACAAACACTAACTTACGACATGTGCATTTTTTTCATGAAGAAAGTGCTTCACTGTTACTTGACACTTCCTTAAACAGAGGATGGATGGAGGTTGGATGATGAGGCCAGTGTAAAAGCCACAGTCTTGAACACAGAGCAGACATTTAGACCGACATCAGCGCTTGGTGAGTAATCTCACTTTTCATTTGTTCACCTACACACAGTGCACACTGGAGAACAGCCATTGTACTTGCAGTAATTTACTATGATAAATGACAAAACTAGCCTAAGTGTTTAAATCCACTCAGCTCCATGAGACTCATTCTGATCATTTCAGTGGTGAAATTGCCCACATCTGCAGTAAGTGTCTGTCTAGCTGACAGCAAAAGGGTTTAACTCCAATTTGACAATGAGGATGAGCAGTTTCCTTTTTATGTGAAAAAACAAGTTGATATTTGTGCGTATTTGACCGTCACCCTGTGGCTGTGAGTGGTCAGCATGGCATCATTACGTTCGATCACAGTGGTCTCTACAACGCGCCAGGGTCAATTGTTTTGTAGGTTTTCTGGTGAGAGGCTCCGTCAGCAGAGAAAACCTTCCAAACATTTGATCCTGGAGCGTTGTAGAGACCACTGTGATGCAAAGTAAATATCATCCGCTCATACAGCCACAGGGTCAAATACACTCAGACATCAAGTTTTTTTTCCGCATTAAAAGTTGCGTAATGCACCTTTAAATAAATTATATATAAAAAATAACCACAGCAGGCTTTTGGAAAATTATCATCTTCATTGTCGAATAGGAGTCAAAACCTTTTGTTCAAATGTCAAAACTTTGCCTTCCGCTTAGCTTAGCATTTCTTTTAATAAAAGGCGAGCCACAAAATAAATGCCAAGGCAGCTGAATTGATAAAGTTACATATATATATATAAACCGAAAGTGAACCCCAAATACAATCCAAAAAAGAGACTCTTTAGAGTTGTGCTAGAGTTTTTATTAAGTATTTTTCAGAGAATAGTGGTTGTGCGAAGCTATTTATGGTCAAACAACTGAGTTGTTCAATCATGATGATAATTGAGACGGCCGAAAAGACACGGATCAAAAGTCGACATGGCCTTGTGCTTTGGATCGTTGTCAGTCCAAGTGCGTCCCATGCGCAGCTTCTGGGCTGACGAGTCACACTTTTCTTCCAGTATTTCTCGATAACATGCTGCATTCATCCTGAAATCCGTTTTGACCAAGCTCCCTGAAGCTCACACATCCCCAAAACATCAGTGATCCACCTCCGCTCATGTTGGCTCCTCCAAATGTAACGTTGATGGTTGTGGCCAAACAGTTCCATTTTGGTTTCATCCAAATGACCTTGCTTCAGAACTGTTGAGGCTTGTCTCTGTGCTGTTTGGCATATTGTAAGCGGATACTTTGTGGCATTTGCAAAGTAATGGCTTTCTTCTGGCAACTTGGCCATGCAGTCCATTTTTTATCAAGTGCCTTTACCTGCGGTGGTCATACCGCCTTTGCGATGCCCAATCCCGTCAGACCTTGGAAGCTAAGCAGGGAAGGGCCTGGTCGGTGCTTGGATGGGAGACCATTTGGTAACAGCAGGAAGCCTAGCGAATGTAGTGTGTGAGTGAGTGGTTGGTGGTGGTCGGAGGGGCCGATGGCGCAGACTGGTTGCCTCGCTTCCGTCAGTCTACCCCAGGGCAGCTGTGGCTACAATAGTAGCTTACTACCACCAAGTATGGAGTGAATGAATAGTGCAATGTAAAGCGTCTTTGAGTGTCCAGAAAAGCGCTATATAAAACCGATGCATTATCATTATTATTATTTATTGTCCATCTTGAAACCACTTTTTTTAGAGAGAGTCCTGTATTTCAGCTGAAATTATCCCTTGGTTTTTATTTTCATCCTGATGAAACTTTTGTTGGTGACCTGACTGTGGTTTTGTTTCAACAGAATCCTGCATTATCCACTTCATAATTAGAGTTTGAACACTCTCATCCTTGAATATCTTTTTCATAACCCTTTCCCATTTTATACTCTTCCTTTTCTTGCCGATCCTTTGACTCTTCTTTTGTTCTCCTTATGTCTGACAAACCAGAAACGTGAGCGCAGCACTGGATGACATTTCAGGAGGATGCTTGCGTCAACTTGTGTGCATATTATCAGGCCACGATCACCAGGGTATACAAACTTTTGATCCAGGTCATTTTGGTAGTTTCTTTTATCATTAAGATTTAAAAATAGCAAATTACAGTTGCAGTTACAGGTTTGTGATTTCTGAGACATGAGGGAAGGAAAAGAATTGTCCAAGGATCTGCAAGAAAAGGTAGTGTAACTGTAGAAAATGGGAAAGGGTCATGAAAAGGATATCCAAGGCACTGAGAGTTTCAACAATCAGCAGTTGTTGAAACCAAACCATGGTCAGGTCGACTGACAAAATATTCAGTTACAACTGGCAGGAAAATTGTGGATGAAAAGAAAAACTAAGAGTAAACTTCAGCTGAAATACAGGAAAAATAGTTGTGTAGCTGTTTCAAGATGCACAATAAAGAGGCACTTGATGAAAAATGGGCTGCATGGCCAAGTTGTCAGAAGAAAACCATTACTTCACAAATCCCACAAAGTATCCGCTCATAAAATGCCAAACAGCACAGAGACAAGCCTCAACATTTCTGAAACAATGTCATTTGGAATGATGAAGCTAAAATTGGGCTTTTTGGCCACAACCATAAATATTACATTTGGAGGAGTCAACAAGGCCTGTGATGAATGGTGCTCCAATCCTACAGTGAAACATGGAGGTGGATCACTGGAGCTTCAGGGAACTTGATCAATGTTATTAAAGAATAATGGAGGAAAAGTGCCACTCATCAGCCTGGAAGCTGCACGTGGGAGGCGCTTGGACGTTCCAACATGACAACGATCTAAAGCACAAGGCCATGTCGACCTCTCATTGGCTCCAGTAGAATAAAGTGAAGGTTCTGGAGTGACCATCTCAGTCTCCTGACCTCAATATCATTGAGCCCCTCTGGGGGGATATCATGCAAGTCAGCCCAGGAATTTACAGGTATTGGAGGATTTTTGCAAAAAGAGGAAATAAAGAGGCCCATCCACACCTACTACCAAAGAATCCGAGCTGTCATTGATGTTAAAGGGGGCAATACACAGTACTAAGAATGGGGGAATGTCAACTTTTGATCAGGGTCATTTTTCATAATGATTTAAAAAGAGGAAACTCAGTTGTTTGACCATACATGGCTTCACACAACCACAAAAAAACAAAAAACATTTTGTGTCGTCATTCATTTTCTCTTGAGAGTCACCAGTGAACCTCTGCCTTATAGTTGAATATAAAAACACTACAGTCTTTCACCATCCTCTGTGCAGAGAGTAGCAGACAAATATAATCCATCTTATTTTCCAGTGAACGAACACTGGCTAGAAGGCTTGTGTGTCTTGCCCGGATACCTCTTTGTTTGATGCTTTTTTGTCTCCCTGTGACGCCTCCACTGTGCTGCAGGTGTGTGTGTGTGTGTGTGTGCGTGTGTGTGTGTGTGTGTGTGTGTGTGTGTGGGGGGGGGGGGGGGTCTTGGTGCCTCTTCAGTGTTTCAAAAGAAGAATCTGCAGACTTCTACGTCTCAAATGCCACTTAAAGACCTTTAGATCATCAAGTAGATAACATTGACCCTAAGGTTGACCATATCCCTGTTCCTAACCCTAAATGAGCCAAATTAGTCATTTGTGTCATGAAATCTTTTCACGGCAGACCTTCCCTCCTGTCTTTAGCAGTGACCATGTCAGAAACAGGAAGGTGTGATCACGTGATGTGAATTGAGAAATTAGGAGAATGTTACAGCACAATGGCGTAAACAGACAAACAGTTTAAGAAACATAGAAGTTTCTTTTTATTTATATATATTTTTAGTTCATATGATCCAGATTACTTACCACAAACTGTATGTGAAGTATCCATATATATTAAGTCTTTAAGTGCTTTCACGACTTATTTCGCAACAAAGACAGGCCATTCAAAACCCATTAGCTGCAGTTTTCTTTCCATGTATTCTTTAACTTATCATCCTAAATAATGTTTTGTGTGTTTATGGTCAGTGTGAACCAACATTCAAATCTTCCAGATCAGAATGTTCATGCTGATAATCCTCCTGACTTTGTGGCGGCTCAGTGGCACTGAAGCAGGTACGTTTTCTCACAGATTTAACATGAAATTGACAGAAGTGATCCCTTTGTTATGGAGGCATTACTCTCCCAGGTGACTCTGAAGAGTGAATAAATGTTACCGCCAGTCACCGACAAGTTGAAGTTAAATTTAAAGAGATGCATAAATTATTAATAGATTTTTTTGTTAACATTTTGTCATTTCTACAGATGACCCAGAGTTCGGATCACCTAAGTGTTTGAACAACGTCTGTCTCACCCTTACTAAAGATGTGATAACAGCAGAGACTGGACGGTCCGCTGTTATAAACTGCTCCTTGAGCACTCGATCAAACTTTAATCTCAGAGATCTGGTCTGGTATAAATGTAACCTTTCCGTCTGTGGTGACTCTGATATAATATTTGACTCCAGAAACCAAAACAAGATTCAGTTGAGTTTTTCAGGACGAGTTTCTCTGTTGGAGCCGGATCTGAGTCAGAGAAGCTGCAGCATCATCATCACCGACCTGCGACTCTCTGACTCTGGGACATACGTTTTAGAAGTCGTTGGCAGTTCATTTTCAAATACTTTCAACAAAGCCCCAGTCTCTATTAAAGGTTAGTACAGTGTAAGTTCATTCATAACGCTAATGCTGACACTTTAAACTCCATCACCCATAATCCTCTGTGATGTGTAGTTTTGCAGCAGAAGCCCACAGTGCAGACTCCTGTTCTGCCAGAATGGATGAGTATGTTTAACTCCAGCACCGTTACCTTCAGGCCCAGGCCTGTTTCTAACCCCTACGTTCTGATGTAGATGCACCCGTGACCGTCTCACTTCTGTCTGCGCTCAGTGTGTCTCTGATTCTGAACGTCGTCTTCATCGTCGTCATCGCGGTCCTGGTTCTGTAAGTTTGACACTTTTGTACTCGCTGAAGTCACAAACTCCAAACTGATTTTGTTTTCCCTGAAGGAAACTGAGAACAAAGAAGCCAAACCACGAAGACAGAGTTTATATGTCTCTGCAGAGAAGAGAGACGCCGATATATGAAGTGATCGCTCGACCAAAGAGTAGAACGACGACTGAACGACGAATGTATAAATAATTATTCATGCAAAATACATGGAAAAGGACTGATGTTTTTGTCTCTACTTCACTCAGTACTTTTTGTTACACTGTGTAGCTATTGCAGTGGAATGATTTCAGGTTGTAAACTTGATTTAATGTTGTATAACTTTACTAAAATGACGCTGGAAAAACGCTGGCTTGTTTTTTGATTTTTGTGTAACTGGGGTGGTAGTTGGGTCATCTCGGCCACTTCTGTGACCGTGGAGAGCGGAGGTTCATTGTCATATAAGGAGGGTAAATAAAAGATTTTGCCCAAATCAAAATCAAAAATGTGGGCAAAATGTTTCAGAGCCCAAAATCCAAAATGGCCGCCATCAACAATTCTGGAAATGATCTTTACCATAGTTTTGCCTACATTGAATTCTGCATCTTTTTGGATTGAGAAATTCATTTTTGAAGTCCGAATTATGATCTGACCCACTTTTGACCTTCAAATCCAAGATGAGCCGACGGCTGATCAGTTTCCACAATATTCAAGCAATCACAAAATGTACCTTTGGTTTGAATTACTTACTGCAGTGGTCCCCAGGGAGGGAAGGCCTTGGGTGGGGTCCCCAGATGAGTTCAAGATGAAATAAAAAGAAAAATGCTTTTAGAATATTGAGTGTAAAACAGAATGTAATTTGTCAATCCATTCAAATATATAAAATAAACAGTTTAAATAGGGCAGAACTTGATTTTCTGCCCTGCTTATAAAAGGCAATCACGTTATACAGTGGGCGTCCTCAAGCTGTGGCAGAATCCTGCTCAACTGTCGACAGTTCATTTGGTCTGACATGATCTGTTCCTTTTAATACTTACTGCATTTTAGTCACTTTTATGGGGAAGAATCTATGACATCATACAGGCTGTGGGGTACAAGGGAAACGTTACATTTATAGCAACAATAGCTAATATATTAGTTATAGTCATTAAATTTAAAGTAATATTAAAAATGAAAGTGTAGTTTTTCCCTCTGTAGTTCTGGAATACTAATATTTCTATGTCCTTACTTCAAGTTTGAGTACAACCATTGTTTACAACCATCTTCCAAGGTCACCAGTGAATAAGGCCGACAAACACTTGGTCCAAAGAGTTCTGATGTCAAAGTTAAATACATACTGACGGCTGCCATCTTGGACTTGAAGGTCAAAAGTGGGTCAAATCATGAATCTCAAAAATGAATTTCTCAATCCAAAAAGATGCAGAATTCACAGGTAAAGGCAAAACCGTGTTAAAGATACTTTTTAGAATTGTTTATGGCGGCCATTTTGGATTCTGGGCTCTAAAACATTTTGCCCACATTTTTGAGAGGGGCATGTGGGCTAGATCATTTATTTACCCCTCCATAGATGAATCCACTGAGAAGCCAACCTCCGCTCTCTATGGTGGAAAGGGTTCAGCCGTTTTAACCTTAGCTGTTACCTCAAAGGCACATAGGTAAGTCATTTGACAGAGGCTTGTTCCATACTTTAAAGACCAAGTTTTATTTGTTCTCAAAATGTTTGTATATTTTCTCTTTGTTCTCCTCCTCACTCTTCCTCGTTTGCCACAATAACCACGTTCGAGGGGGAAGTCATGGTGAATTTACAGACTCCTCCTCCCCACGAGGCATGTTCCTCAAAAGGGCGGGATCTTCACTGTAAACTCGGTCTTTGCAGGGCGCATAGTTCAGTCTCTAATGCTAACAGCCTGTCAATCAAAGTGCAGCCCTTATTAGTATACGAGATTTCGAAAAAAAATTCTTACAAAAAACAGCCTGGTTTCCCTAATTGTAACTAACCCAACGTTATCACTGGAGGAATATCTATCTGTAGAAAGTTTAGGAAACATATAAAGCAGGCTTTAAATTTGTTTTAACGTGTTTTAGAGTGCAATGCTTTCCAATGGGGGACTAGTGCTATATGGAGGTACTACATAATGGCAGACCCTCGTGTCGTCGCAGCCAGCAGCCATTGGTGTCAGCACACAAGGTGTAACTAAACATGACTAAACAAAATGGCAGAGTCCTGCACTGGCCTGCCTGTGCTTGGAGCAGGACCAATGGGTGAGGAACATGCTTCTGCATGGTCCTTATGGTGGGGAGCTGACATTGCTGTAATACCACCCCCTGGTGGCCAGGGGTGACTCCAAGAGGCACCTGGGAGCATTGATTCTAATGGGACTTCAAACGTCCCAAGAACGGCTTAAAAGCCTGGCTCCAAAGAGTTTTTCTTTTTCTAAAAATCGATCCAGTGTAAAAACCCTTTTTGAATAAATCTCTCAATAGCTTTTCTGCAAAATATAGTGCAATGTTTTGTATTCTTGATAAATGATGATGATATTTTCTAGTAAGATTTTTAGAGAGGGCGGCATCTGTCGACCAACCGCCACTGGCTACAGATGCTTAAGTGGCCTAAGCTTCCTGGATGAATTTTAAGTAAATATTGCAATGATATCTACCTGCCTGACACAGCACCCAAGCACCCGCACTAGGCCCAACAGGAATGGGAAGTTACTCAACGTCCCACCATCCTATTTCTGTGCTGTGTAATGTACAGTTCGAATAATGTATGTGCAGTCGTTCACACGTACTATGTGCCATAGCAACCTTAGAGCAAATATGACTTTTGTTAGGTGTATTCTTCTGGAATTCAATTGACCATGAAGTTCTATAGAATGCATGAAATTGAGAGGAAACTTACAACAGGTTTATGTTACTAACGTACATATGAAGTAAGTTCTTCACTGTTACTTGAGACTTCCTTAAACAGAGGTTGGACGATTAGGCCAGTGTAAAAGCCACAGTCTTGAACACAGAGCAGACATTTAGACCGACATCAGCGCTTGGTGAGTAATCTCTCTTTTCATTTGTTCACCTACGCACAGTGCACACTGGAGAACAGCCATTGTACTTGCAGTAATTTATTATGATAAATGACAAAACTAGTCTAAGTGTTCAAACACACCAGCTCCATGAGACTCATTCTGATCTGAACAATTTGTGTCTGTCTAATAGCTGACAGCAAAAGGTTTGAACTCCACTTTAACAATGAGGAGGAGCAGTTTCCAAAAGCCTACGGTAGTTATTTCTTTTTAATATTATTTATTTAAAGTTGCATTATGCAACTTTTTACACCCATTAGCTGCAGTTTTCTTTCCATGTGTTCTTCATCTTATCATCATAAATAATGTTTTATGTGTTTATGGTCAGTGTGAACCAACATTCAAATCTTCCAGATCAGAATGTTCATGCTGATAATCCTCCTGACTTTGTGGCGGCTCAGTGACACTGAAGCAGGTACGTTTTCTCACAGATTTAACATGAAATTGACAGAAGTGATCCCTTTGTTATGGAGGCATTACTCTCCCAGGTGACTCTGAAATGTGAATACTGAATGAATGTCACTGCCAGTCACCGACAAGTGAAAGTTAAAGAGATTTTCTCATTCCTACAGACTTAGGATCACCTAAGTGTTCCGGAGACTTCTGTGTCGCACTTAATAAAGACGTGATAACAGCAGAGACTGGACGGTCCGCCGTCATACACTGCTCCTTCAATATTCCATCGGACTTTAATCTCTCCAGTCTGGCCTGGTACAGATGTGCACCTGGTTGCAGCTGTGGTGACTCTGATCAAATATTTGACTCCAGAAACCAGAACAAGATTCAGCCGGGTTGTTCCGGACGAGTTTCTCTGTTGGAGCCGGATCTGAGTCAGAGAAACTGCAGCATCATCATCACCGACCTGCGACTCTCTGACTCTGGGAGATACGTTTTAACACTCAATAGCATCAGTGCATTCTCATTTATATTCGGCATAGACACAGTCTCCGTTAAAGGTTAGTACAGTGTCAGTTCATTCATAGCGTTAATGCTGACACTTTAAACTGCATTACCCATAATCCTCTGTGATGTGTAGTTTTGCAGCAGAAGCCCACAGTGCAGACTCCTGCTCTGACAGAATGGATGAGTATGTTTAACTCCAGCACCGTTACCTTCAGGACCAGGCCTGTTTCTAACCCCTACGTTCTGATGTAGATGCACCTGTGACTGTCTCACTTCTGTCTGCGCTCAGTGTGTCTCTGATTCTCATCGTCGTCTTCATCGTCGTCATCGTGGTCCTGGTTCTGTAAGTTTGACACTTTTGTACTCGCTGAAGTCCTGAACTCCAAACAGTTTCTTTTTGTTTCTTTCCCTGAAGGAGACTGAGAACAATGAAGCCAAACCACGAAGACAGAGTTGTGTCTCTGCAGAAAAGAGAGGCGTCGCCTGAATATGAGGTTATGACTCGAATTGCGAATGTGTGAATAATTATTCACACCCCACAATCCTCCACCACAGGACACCAGATCACGCCCCACAGGCGCCCCATCTTTGGTCTGTCCGAGGTGGGAACCTGTGGAATAAACGCTGAGCGAAAGCCCAACATATGGCGCTCCGGCTGGATGCAAGTCTGTGGTTGCTGTCTTCTCGATTCTCCAGTTCTACGATCAAGCATGTCCAAATTCAGAGACCTCTTTGATTTCAACTGTCTGTTAGGGCAGCGGGATTCGGACTCACACCCCCCCCCCCTCAGTTCGTTGTACCATCACTCCAGAGATGGAATTGTAGAACCGCTCCAGGACTCTTATTTTCTGTCATCGTGCTGTCATTTTCCTTTTGCAAGCGCACAACAAATGTCTCCAACTCAAAAATGAACGAAGAAGATATAAATTAATAAACAATACATTTTCTTAAAGGTTGGGTATTATGCAAAATCGACTTTACATTAAAAACATGCCTGAAGTGTCGCCTTGGCACATTCACGTATTTTTGAGTAATCTGTAAAAACTCTGATGGCGGCCATTTTAGGGATAGGTTTGCCTGAGTCCTCCTAGGAACGCCCCCACCTCCTGGAGACGCCTCCGAGCTTTGGTCACCAGCCGAGTAACCAACCACTGCTCCTCAGCAGAACCCCCTCCCCACTGATGCCACAGACAGCGTGTGGAGGGGGCGTGTCGGAAAGGGTCAGAGGTTCTTAAAGAGACAGAGGCCTATTTCAAGACATTCACTACAGCCATTTTGAAAGAGCAATCTTATACAAGGCAGTTATTCTAATTTACTGCATTTACAGACCAACAGAAGGTTTGGTCATCATTGCAGTGTGATATAGACTGGTGCTATGTGATTGAAAAAAGCATAATACCCCCTCTTTAACCTGCCTTTGTCCTGCCTATTAGTCCAACGATCCTGTGTGATCTTAGAGTGAGTGCGGGTCAATACTTGGTTCTCTGACCTGTAATCCAGAGTGGTGTTGTGATTCTTACACATAATCGAGTTAATGTAGTGGGTTCACTTTCTAGCCACTGCCTCGGCTGCTACATGTAAATAAATATTCAAGCTAAATAAATGGAAGAGGACTTTATGCTTTGTCTCGACTTTACAGTTTTATTACTTTGTGTTGCACTGTGTTAACTTTTGTTGCAATAGAATGATTTGATGTTGTAAAGACAGAAAAAAATGGATCACATTAAAGGAGATTTACAAGAAGTGAAGTTGGGTATATTTTTGGTGTGAGTTGATACTTCTTTAAACAGAAGTTGCGTGATGAGACCGCAGTGGAAAAGTCTTGAACACAGAGCAGACGTCTAGAACGACATCGGCGCTCGGTGAGTGATCTCTCTTTTCATTTGTTCACCTACACACATTGTACTTGAAGTAATTTACTTTGATAAATGACAAAACTAGCCTAAGTGTTCAAACACACCAGCTCCATGAGACTCATTCTGATCGGAACAATTTGTGTCTGTCTAATAGCTGACAGCAAAAGGTTTGAACTCCAATTTAACAATGAGGAGGAGCAGTTTCCAAAAGCCTACGGTACTTATTTCTTTTTAATATTATTTATTTAAAGATGCATTATGCAACTTTTTACACCCATTAGCTGCAGTTTTCTTTCCATGTGTTCTTCATCTAATCATCCTAAATATGATAAACTATGTGTTTATGGTCAGTGTGAACCAACATTCAAATCTTCCAGAAGCATCAGAATGTTCATGCTGATAATCCTCCTGACTTTGTGGCGGCTCAGTGACACTGAAGCAGGTACGTTTTCTCACAGACTTAACATGAAATTGACAGAAGTGATCCCTTTGTTATGGAGGCATTACTCTCCCAGGTGACTCTGAAATGTGAATGAATGTCACTGCCAGTCACCGACAAGTGAAAGTTAAAGAGATTTTGTTAAACATTTTCTCATTCCTACAGACTTAGGATCACCTAAGTGTTCCGGAGACTTCTGTGTCGCACTTAATAAAGACGTGATAACAGCAGAGACTGGACGGTCCGCCGTCATACACTGCTCCTTCAATATTCCATCGGACTTTAATCTCTCCAGTCTGGCCTGGTACAGATGTGCACCTGGTTGCAGCTGTGGTGACTCTGATCGAATATTTGACTCCAGAAACCAGAACAAGATTCAGCCGGGTTGTTCCGGACGAGTTTCTCTGTTGGAGCCGGATCTGAGTCAGAGAAACTGCAGCATCATCATCACCGACCTGCAGCTCTCTGACTCTGGGAGATACGTTTTAACACTCAACAGCATCAGTGCATTCTCATTTATATTCGGCATAGACACAGTCTCCGTTAAAGGTTAGTACAGTCTCAGTTCATTCATAACGTTAATGCTGACACTTTAAACTGCATTACCCATAATCCTCTGTGATGTGTAGTTTTGCAGCAGAAGCCCACAGTGCAGACTCCTGCTCTGACAGAATGGATGAGTATGTTTAACTCCAGCACCGTCACCTTCAGGACCAGGCCTGTTTCTAACCCCTACGTTCTGATGTAGATGCACCTGTGACTGTCTCACTTCTGTCT
Organism: Gobius niger; assembly: GCF_951799975.1. Classification (NCBI taxonomy): domain Eukaryota; kingdom Metazoa; phylum Chordata; class Actinopteri; order Gobiiformes; family Gobiidae; genus Gobius; species Gobius niger. The sequence continues at coordinate 30,938,109 of NC_136859.1, forward strand.
GCGCTCAGTGTGTCTCTGATTCTCATCGTCGTCTTCATCGTCGTCATAGTGGTCCTGGTTCTGTAAGTTTGACACTTTTGTACTCGCTGAAGTCCTGAACTCCAAACAGTTTCTTTTTGTTTCTTTCCCTGAAGGAGACTGAGAACAATGAAGCTAAACCACGAAGACAGAGTTGTGTCTCTGCAGAAAAGAGAAGCGTCGTCTGAATATGAGGTTATGACTCGAATTGCGAATGTGTAAATAATTATTCACACCCCACAATCCTCCACCACAGGACACCAGATCACACCCCACAGGTGCCCCATCTTTGGTCTGTCCGAGGTGGGAACCTGTGGAATAATCTTCCTCTTAATGTGCGTACACACCAAACGCTTTTCGGGCGTCAAAAACGCGCCCAAAGCCCGTAGTAAGACGCTTGTGCTTGCCTGAAGTCAGACGCTTGTCACGCTCTGGCCACACGTCAGTGTGTGTAGCTACAACAGGCGGGCGATGACTGTCCAAACACATTCCCAGCGCAGATTCAGCCACTGAAATAAGTTTTCTTGTCGCCGCTTTTAATCCTGGGTGATAAAGAAACACTGAAGTGTGTCGTTGTAAAAGTCCCAGAGCTGCTGTAGCTCCGGTTCACAATGAAGCTAAACCTCCGGGACTTGTTTTCATTTTTTTATTTTTATTTTTTTCTTGGCCGGCATAGAATCTGCCCCGGTGGCTCAGCTACAACGTACGTCACTGTTGGAGAAAGCTCCTGATTGGTCGACGCTCGCAAATTTCTACAAAAAGTTTAACATTTCCCAACTCTAGCGTGAGCTTATCACGCGCGGAAAGCTTCAAAACGCGCCGCACAGGAGGCGAGTGACTCGCTGCGGGATATTTTGACGCTCCCTGAGGCGCGTCCTCCATGTGTTTTCAATGTAAACCTGACGCTTTGCCGCGTTTGGTGTGAACGCACCTTAACGATGAGCGAAAGCCCAACATATGGCGCTCCGGCTGGATGCAAGTCTGTGGTTGCTGTCTTCTCGATTCTCCAGTTCTACGATCAAGCATGTCCAAATTCAGAGACCTCTTTCATTTCAACTGTCTGTTAGGGCAGCGGGATTCGGACTCACACCCCCTCCCCTCGTCGGCCTCTTCCTCAGTTTGTTGTACCATCACTCCAGAGATGGAATTGTAAATAAATAAAAAACAATACATTTTCTTAAAGGTTAGGTATTATGCAAAATCGACTTTACATTAAAAACATGCCTGAAGTGTTGCCTTGGCACATTCACGTATTTTTGAGTAATCTGTAAAAACTCTGATGGCGGCCATTTTAGGGACAGGTTTGCCTGAGTCCTCCTAGGAACGCCCCCACCTCCTGGAGACGCCTCCGAGCTTTCGTCACCAGCCGAGTAACCAACCACTGCTCCTCAGCAGAACCCCCTCCCCACTGATGCCACAGACAGCGTGTGGAGGGGGCGTGTCTGAAAGGATCAGAGGTTCTTAAAGAGACAGAGGCCTATTTCAAGACATTCACTACAGCCATTTTGAGAGAGCAATTTTATACAAGGCAGTTATTCTAATTTACTGCATTTACAGACCAACAGAAGGTTTCGTCATCATTGCAGTGTGATATAGACTGGTGCTGTGTGATTGAAAAAAGCATAATACCCCCTCTTTAACCTGCCTTTGTCCTGCCTATTAGTCCAACGATCCTGTGTGATCTTAGAGTGCGGGTCAATACTTGGTTCTCTGACCTGTAATCCAGAGTGGCGATGTGATTCTTACACATAATCGAGTTATTGTAGTGGGTTCACTTTCTAGCCACTGCCTCGGCTGCTACATGTAAATAAATATTCAAGCTAAATAAATGGAAGAGGACTTTATGCTTTGTCTCGACTTTACAGTTTTCTTACTTTGTGTTGCACCGTGTTAACCTTTGTTGCAATAGAATGACTTGATGTTGCAAAGACAGAAAAAAATGGCTTGTTTTGGCTTGGATCCCATTAAAGGAGATTTACAAGAAGTGAAGTTGGGTGTATTTTTGGTGTGAGTGGACACTTCCTGAAACAGAAGTTGCATGATGAGACCGCAGTGGAAAAGTCTTGAGCGCAGAGCAGACGTCTAGAACGACATCAGCGCTCGGTGAGTGATCTCTCTTTTCATTTGTTCATCTACACACAGTCATTGTACTTGAAGTCATTTACTGTGATAAATGACCCAGCTGAGGCAGTACATTTTTAAAATCCACTCAGCCTCTGCAACTTCATAAGACTCATTCTGATTCCTTGTTTGTTATTTAAAAAACAATCTGGTTCAGGGCCTTTAAGTTCTAGTGTGATTTACCTGCCCCAAATCACTCTCAAATTGTAACTGATTTAAAATGTGTTGAAATATAAATGTCTTTAATGGCTTCACTGTTCAACACCAATCACAAATGTGGAGTGAGGAGTGTTGTTTCCTTCCTCATCGTAACTTCCTTTATGTTTTCTCTATTTAAGGTCACTGAGATCTTCAAAATATCTCCCATCACAATGTTCATGTTGATCTGGATAATTCTCCTGCCTTCTTACGCTGAAGCCGGTGAGTTTGTGTGTGTTTATGTGTCGAACCTTAGAACTACGGATTTAGTAAAACCTGAATCCCTGATGAGAAAATGTCTCAGAGAGAAATGAATGAAGAGAACATAACGTTAAACATTTGTCTTTTTCTACAGATGACCCAGAGCTAGGATTTCCTTCGTGTTACAAAGGCTTTTGTGTCACACTTAATAAAGACGTGGTAACAGCAGAGGCTGGACTGTGCGCCGTCATACACTGCTCCTGGAATATTCCATCAGACTTTTATCTCTACAGTTTGTCCTGGTACAAATGTGAGCCTGGTGGCAGCTGTAGTGACTCTGATCGAATATTTGACTCCAGAAACAAAAACAAGATTCAGCCGAGTTTTTCAGGACGAGTTTCTCTGTTGGAGCCAGATCTGAGTCGGAGAAACTGCAGCATCATCATCAACGACCTGCAGCTCTCTGACTCTGGGAGATACTTTCTAAGACTCAATCGTTACTCTGATGGATTTGGATTTACATTCAACAGAGCCACAGTCTCTGTTAAAGGTCAGTACAAAGTAACTTCCTCCATCACGTGAATGCTTTAAAGTGCATTACCCATGATCCTCTGTGGCCTGTAGCTCTGCAGCAGAAGCCCACAGTGCAGACTCCTGCTCTGACAGAGGGACAGCGCGCCGCTCTCACCTGCACCGCTCCTGGACTCTGCTCTGGATCTGAGCCCACGTTCACATGGACCTGGAGAGGAGCAGGACACGCCCCTCCCAATGTTACCACGGCAACCACTGACCGCCTGACGCCTGTCAGTCACAGACACAGCTCCACTCTGGAGCTGACGGCTTCAGCCGAGCTTCATGGAGCAGAGCTCAGCTGCACAGTGTCATATAACCACAGCTCCAGCTCCACACAGGACTCTGTCAGGATCAACGTCACATGTGAGTCACTGAGGACAATGATGACAATGACCGACTATAGCTCAGTTATAAAGATGTTTGCCTTAGATTAGTCTGAGTGTTTATAGTGAAACATGCAGCAGTAGAACCATCAGCCTCCGCAGCCTCTCATCGTCTCGTTGTCTTGTTCCCAGCGAGGCCCCTGATCCTGAGCTCCTCCGGGTGTGTGTATGACGGGGCCGTCCTGAGCTGTTCCTGCATCAGTCGGGCCTCTCCTGTCCCCGCGGTCACATGGCCCCTGCTGCAGCACCGCTCCGAGTACACGCTTGTTACCGCGGTGACCGGATACACGGTCAACAGCAGCCTGGTCCTCAGAGCGAGCGGGCACAACAGAACGGGAGTCCAGTGTGTCAGCAGCAACAGGGCGGGGCAGGTCCAGGAGAGATTCACCCCCTCCATCACTGACCCAGAGCGGACGGGTATGTTTAACTCCAACACTGTCACCTTCAGGACCAGGCCTGTGTCTAACCCCTACGTTCTGATGTAGATGCACCTGTGACTGTCTCACTTCTGTCTGCGCTCAGTGTGTCTCTGATTCTACACGTCGTCTTCATCGTCGTCATCGTGGTCCTGGTTCTGTAAGTTTGACACTTTTGTACTCGCTGAAGTCACAAACTCCAAACTGATTTTGTTTTCCCTGAAGGAAACTGAGAACAAAGAAGCCAAACCACGAAGACAGAGTTTATATGTCTCTGCAGAAAAGAGAAACATCGTCTGAATATGAAGTGATCGCTCGACCAAGGAGTTGAACGATGAATGTGTAAATAATTATCCGTACAAAATAAGTGGAAAAGGACTGATGTTTTTGTCTCTACTTTACCTTTTTATTACTCTATGTTACACTGTTTAAAGGAATAGGCCACCGTTTTTACAGACTAAGATATGTTCTTACCTAACTTTAGTCGAGTTAATATATCCCCGTCTGGTCTTTGTCCGTGCGCTCTGCCAGGCAAACGGAGCACATACGCAGCCTCTCCCACATGTCATATAGCTCCAAAAAAGCTCACGATAGAAGCTACCAAGCTCTTCCACGTGTTCCCTATTTAAATAAAGTTACGTGAAGTGTTTTCATGCGAAGTATATTTGTACAGAGCCTTTTACAACAAGTAGAAAATATATTTTTGGAAAGTGCTTGCGCATTCCTACCTCATGGTCGAGGTCCTGAGTCCTGTGTCGTCGTCCGGGGTGAGTTGGAAATCTGTGAAATATTTCTGCACTATATACTTTCTGCTTGTTATCACAGCCCGGCACGATGCACGTAAAAGGTATTCTTCACAAGTTATCGACGCTTCTTCAACTGTTCTCTGCAGCTCTACAAGTCACGCAGCTTCTACTGACGGAAGTGAGCGGGGGAAGTTACTGCGCGGACGTTTTGCTCCTCGTATCATTACGCCTCACAATATAGTACCCCTTTTTATCTGCTTATAAAATCGATATGCTACATTTCTGTGTAAATATACTTCGCATGGAGCTATATGACATGTGGGAGAGGCTGCGTATGTGCTCCGTTTGCCTGGCAGAGCGCACGGACAAAGACCAGACGGGGATATATTAACTGGTCTAAGGTTAGGTAAGAACATATCTTAGTATGGAAAAACAGTGGCCTATTCCTTAAACTATTATTGGATTAGACTGATTTAATGTTGTAAATACCTCACAAGAGTGCGTGCTTTAGTGAGGAATAATAAAAGATGTGGAGCATGTACATGGGCTGTGTGGATCTTTTTGCCTTTTTTGTACGACTGAAACCAGAATCAGACTTTTAGGCTCAAACAGTGACTCATTTCTCACAGAACTCGAGTTTCTGCAAATGCTCTTTTACTTGAGTAAATATTTATGCCACTACTTTTGTCAGGACTATGTTCCATTCAGCTTAAACACTCCAGAGAAAACTCCAGGACACAGCAGATGTACTCCCATGAAGTTTACTGAGAATCTTGTAAAACTGTAACACAATACAAAAATATGCACACAATATAACCAAACAAGAGATAGGCAAACAGCTAACTAGCCTAGCACAAACCAATTAGCTCGTAGACTCAAAATGCTACAGTAAATAAATGAACGGACAATCTAATGCTATTTGATGCTAAATACTTACAGATGATGCTTTAACGAAGAAGGAGGAAAGAAAGCGGTCAAACCAGAGCAGAAGACAGAGAGAGCTCACACATGTCTGGAGCCAGTGCTGCATAGCTATTGTATGTACTTCCTGTGTTTCACATTCTTCTTCTAACCAAACTGAGGTGCGTGCTGCCACCTACTGTCCTGTTCGCCTTCCTGCATTGCTACTGTAACCTGGTAGAGCTGTATCCCCACCTCCTCCTCTGTGTGTTGTGTTTGTGTGTGCTGTGGGCGTGTCTCGGTGTGGCAGCACAGGTGTTGGGAATCCGCCCAGGGAACACTCTTCTTAAGCAGCCGGCACACACACCACTCTGTCTCTGTCTCTGGTTACACTTGTGCAGGTAACTCACAGCAGCCCTACCTTCTAAACTGCAGACTTTTAATAACTTAACTTGACCAATACATACTTTAAAACAAGTGTTGTACATGTGACTAATCCCTCTCTGTCTCTGGTTACACTTGTGCAGGTGTGCGGGAGGGGAAGCTACGGGCGTGGCCGTCTGGAGAAGCAAAGTGGGTCCGAGCCAAAGGTCCCACACACCGCAGCCCAGCAACGCCTCGCGTCACAGCTGCCCGGTCTTTGCCAGTCGGACCAACAGAACCGACCCAACTCCTCCATTAACTTTTCCCCTTCCTGACCGTTACGCACACCACACTTTTGGACAAATCCCCCCCTTTTATCCTACCTTTTTAACATTTTAGTAATAATAAAACTTTACCTTTTAAAAACAATACCTGTCCACCTACTGGTTGTCAGACAGAACTCTGGGCGTTACACTGCTAAATATACAAACATAAACGACTTCAACTGAACTACTATGACAAATAAACACATATGTGGCACAACAACTTTTTACTTCCACTTGAGTGAATAGATTTCAAAGTAACGGTTTGGTTCCTCTTCCACCTCGGACCCCGACCAGCGTCTGAAACGGTCCAGCTCAAGCAGCGCCACGACGACACGACGGGGTAACGGTGGGGCAGTTGTTAGAGCGGGTCGTCTTATGATCGAAAGGTCAGGGGTTCGAATCCTGCCTCCTGAAGATGCACACTGTCGTTGTGTCCTTGGGCAAGACACTTCACCCACCTTGCCTCCAACGCCTGCGTACACTGGTGTGTGAATGAATGGGTGACTGGTTCCTTGATGTAAGTGGAAATGTGCTATATAAGTTGAGAGCATTTACCATGACCAGGGGGGGACTGGGACTGAAAAACAGCCCTGGACTCTGACCAGCCTGGTCCAAAGCACTTCCACAAATACATATTTTAACCTTTTACCCCCCGCCTTAACACTAACGAGTGCATTTTCCCCAGTTCGGCTTTTTATTTTATTTTTTTTGATTGGTATCATCAGCAGCAAGAACAGGAAAGGCGGTCGTAGAAACAGAAGCAAAATCATTCATATAAATAATAAATAATAATGGTCCCAAAATTGAACCTTGTGGTGCACCATACTCCACGGAATTCCTTTTAGATTCATGTTTTTTTTATACTGGGCTTTACCCAAATCTAAAAGCTTCTCGACTGGAGAGCAACAATGCAACGCCTCATTTGAAAGCTAAGACCTACAAAAGTGATGGAAACTTATTGTCACGTCATTTTTGTCACATTTTTGTTGTTTTTTTTCATTATTTTTTCTATCATTTTTTGTTGTGTTTTTCTCACGTTTTTGTATTTGTTTTTCTCTGTGTTTTTCTCATGTTTTTGTTGCCTTTTCATCACATTTTTTGTCACTTTTTTGTTGCTTTTCCAGCACATTTTTGCTTTGTTTTCATCCTCTTTTTCTCGCTATTTTGATGCTTTTCTTTGTAGCTTTTAGATTTGGGTAAAGCTCAGTGGACTGGTGGCTCTAGAGCCAGTGGCCCTTCTGTGCTCTTCCAGAATGGACATATGGCCAGTCCGCCCCTGACCATGACGAGTGATGAGCAAATGAAGCTCCATTTCAACCTTGGGCTCCATTAAAAGCACATTGAGCTCTTTGGGTCCGTTATATCATCTCAGCGAGACATTTAAAAGGATCTTGAAGTCCTCTGCACCTGAAGTAGTCATAATATCTGCAGGTGGATCGCTGTGTCCTACACATGTTGAATCCCCGATGTCTGACGCCTGAAGGCTCGGATCCCGTTCCCCCGTGGATTGCATAAGTATCGGCCCCCTTTTAACTTTTCGAGATAAGAAGTCCTGTTTTCTGTTTGCCAGAATCCACATGGAGGCTACATGGCTTCTGGCAAACAGAAAACAGGACTTCTTATGGTTTTCTTTAAAAAAATTGAATCTCAAGTTCAAGTTTATTTGTCATGTGCATCAAGTACAAGGAACCAAAGCAATGAAAAGAGTCTTGCCCTGGCGCTCTCTCGGCTGAACAGGGAATTAATCTACATATAAAAACATCAATATAACACAACACAACAAAACATTCCAGCACTAAAATGCAAAGAAAATCTCAGCTTTTAAGGCTGATGTTCATGAGCCTCAACGCCTGAGGATAAAGTGTCTGTGAAACGAGATTTCTGAGTTTTGAGGCTCCGCAGACGTCTCTTGTTCTAGCCACTCTTCCATAAAGGCCAGAGTTGTGCAGTGTAATAGATGTTCTGTGGACAGTTTCCCCCACTTGAGCTGTGTCTCTCTGCAGTTCATCAGGGTCATCACAGGCCTCTTGGTAACAGCTCTGGTCAGTGCTGTCCTTGTTCGGTCAGTATGTTTAGGAGGACGGCCGGGTGTTGGCAGGTTTGCAGTGATGTCATACTCTTTCCTGGATGGTGGATTGAACTGTACTTTGACAAATGTTCAAAGCTTTGGAAATCTTTTTCTAACCTAATCCAGTTTATAGCTTCTCAATAACTTTAACCTGGGCCTGTGTTCTTGGACTTCATGATGCTTCTGCTCCACAATAGTCTCTAACAGACTCTGAGACCATCACAGAGCAGCTGTGTTTGAACTGACATTAGATTACACACAGGTAGACTCTATATAGTCAATGTGATCATTCAGAAATCATCAGGCAATTTCTTAAGGCTCTTGGTTGCACTAAAAAGAAAGGGAGCCGGTACTTTTGCACATCACACTTTTCAAAAAAAACAATATCATGTATAAATTTCATTCCATTTCACAATTGTGTGTCACTTAGTGTGTTTCTTTCACATAAAATTTCAATGAAATATATTTATTGTCCATAGAGTGGCAAAATGTCGAAAAGTTAAAGGGGGGGGTGAAATTTCTGCATACCACCTTTTTTATCAGGTGCACATCAAGACCGAGCCTTAAAGTCATTCTTCTTCTACACAAAGGCCCATGTCTGATGTGTGTGTTTAGTCATTTCTTCCAATGAGGTGTCACTTTCAACACTTACAAAACAGTTTCACCGTCAAGGTAAATTTATCACCAAAACTCTGAAAGGCAGAAGTTAAAAATGAGAAGTTGCCACTGAGGCTCAGAGTCGTTTCAAAGATCATCATAATCAGAATTAGATGCATCGACACAAGGTAAGAACATGAAATGTTACTAAATATAATGTTGTTTAATGTTTTACCATTGATATGACGGACATGGCTTTGTGATGGTAACAGAATCTTTAAAATCGATCTGTGGTTTAATCTGTGGTCACATTTGTGCTTCTCCAGGTGGCACTGACTTTAGCACAGTCTGCACTCTGAAAAACAAAGTGTGAATTCTACTTCTGTTCAGCTGATCCTAGACACTGACAGTACTTTAGCTGCACTCTTCACTTATAGATGTAATTTAAAATGATATTAAGTTTTATTGACTTTCTTTGCCTTCTCAGTGTAATTATCTCTTTGTCAGAACTTTCTATGTTTTCTTTTTCTCCAGTTGAACTTTCACAGTGTGGATGCTTCATCCGTCACAGCAAAGTCTTTTGGACACGACAGGATGTTTGTCGTTGTCTTGGTGACGCTGTTTTGGGCCAGAACAGATTCTGTCGGAGGTATCAGTCACTCTTTATACACAGTTTGTGGATGATGAAGAAGAAGTAGAACAATAAGGTTTAGCTCGGTTAGACAGGATGAGATATTAGTATTTAAACCAAAAAGAAAAAAGGGCCTAGAAAAAGTTATAATGAAGCATTTTTAAAACTTTCATTACAATCGATTATTTCAATATTGTTACAGTAAATACTCCATCCATCCATCCATTTTCTTCCGCTTTATCCGGGGCCGGGTCGCGGGGGCAGCAGTCTCAGCAGAGATGCCCAAACTTCCCGATCCACACACACCTCCTCCAGCTGTTCTGGGGGGACCCCGAGGCGACACCAGGCCAGCTCGGAGACATAGTCCCACCACCGTGTCCTGGGCCTTCCACGAGGCCTTGTCCCACTAGGACATGCCTGGAACACCTCCCGCGGGAGGCGACCAGGAGGCATCCGAAACAGATGCCCGAGCCACCTCAGCTGGCTCCTTTCGACGTGAAGGAGCAGCGACTCTACTCCGAGCTCCTCCCGGGTAACTGAGCTCCTCACCCGATCTCGGAGGGTGCGCCCAGCCACCCTGCGAAGGAAACTCATTTCGGCCGCTTGTATTCGCGATCTTGTCCTTTCGGTCATGACCCAAATCTCATGACCATAGGTGAGGGTGGGAACGTAGATCGATCGGTAAATCGAGAGCTTTGCCCTCCGACTCAGCTCCCTCTTCACCACGACAGACCGATACAGCGACCGCATCACTGCTGACGCCGCACCGATCCGTCTATCGATCTCACGCTCCATCCGTCCCTCACTCGTGAACAAGACCCCGAGATACTTGAACTCCTCCACTTGAGGCAAGGACTCCCCACCGACCTGAAGAGGGGAAACCACCTTTTTCCGGTGGAGAACCATGGCCTCGGATTTGGAGGTGCTGATCCTCATCCCGGCCGCTACACACTCGGCTGCAAACCGCCCCAGTGCGTGCTGAAGGTCCTGGTTCGTTGAAGCCATCAGAACAACATCGTCCGCAAACAGCAGAGATGAGACTCTGAGGCTCCCAAACCGGACACCCTCCGGCCCCTGGCTGCGCCTAGAAATTCTGTCCATAAAAGTAATGAACAGAACCGGTGACAAAGGGCAGCCCTGGCGGAGACCAACACGCACCGGGAACAGGTCTGACTTACTGCCGGCAATGCGAACCAAGCTCCTGCTGCGGTCATACAGGGAACGGACAGCCCTTAGCAGAGGGCCCCGGACCCCATACTCCCGGAGCACCCCCCACAGGGCACCACGAGGGACGCGGTCGAACGCTTTCTCCAGATCCACAAAACACATGTGGACTGGTTGGGCGAACTCCCACGAACCCTCGAGTACCCGATGAAGGGTATAGAGTTGGTCCAGTGTGCCACGACCAGGACGAAAACCGCATTGTTCCTCCTGAATCCGAGGTTCAACCATCGGCCGGATCCTCCTCTCCAGCACCCCGGAATAGACCTTACCGGGGAGGCTAAGGAGGGTGATTCCTCTGTAATTGGAACACACCCTCCGATCCCCCTTTTTAAAGAGAGGGACCACCACCCCGGTCTGCCAATCCAGGGGCACTGTCCCCGACCGCCACGCGATGTTGCAGAGACGTGTCAGCCAAGACAGTCCTACAACATCCAGAGACTTAAGGTACTCAGGGCGAATCTCATCCACCCCCGGGGCCTTGCCACCAAGGAGCTTTCTCACCACCTTGGTGACTTCAGCCACGGTGATGGGCGAGCCCACCCCCGAGTCCCCAGCCTCTGCTTCCTCATTGGAAGACGTGACGACGGGATTGAGGAGGTCCTCGAAGTACTCCTTCCACCGCCCGACGACATCCCCAGTCGAGGTCAGCAGCCCCCCACCCGCACTGTAAACAGTGTTGGTGAAGCACTGCTTCCCCCTCCTGAGGCGCCGGATGGTTTGCCAGAATCTCTTCGAGGCCGACCGATAGTCTTCCTCCATGGCCTCCCCGAACTCCTCCCAGACCCGAGTTTTAGCCTCTGCGACCGCCCGAGCCGCAGCACGTTTGGCCTGCCGGTACCTCTCAGCTGCCTCAGGAGTCCCACAAGCCAACAAGGCCAGGTAGGACTCCTTCTTCAGCTTGACGGCATCCCTTACTTCCGGGCGCCACCACCGGGTTCGGGGATTGCCGCCGCGACAGGCACCAGAGACCTTACGGCCACAACTACGAGCAGCCGCATCGACAATGGAGGAGGAGAACAGAGTCCACTCTGACTCCATGTCCCCCGCCTCCCCCGGAATCTGGGAGAAGCTCTTCCGGAGGTGGGAGTTGAAGACCCCACTGACAGAGGGATCCACCAGACGTTCCCAGCAGACCCTCACAACACGCTTGGGCCTGCCAGGTCTGACCGGCTTCCTCCCCTGCCAGCGGATCCAGCTCACCACCAGGTGGTGATCGGTTGACAGCTCAGCCCCTCTCTTCACCCGAGTGTCCGAGACACGCGGCCGGAGGTCAGACGACACAACTACAAAGTCGATCATCGACCTCCTGCCTAGGGTGTCCTGGTGCCACGTGCACTTATGGACACCCTTGTGCTCGAACATGGTGTTCGTTATGGACAAACTGTGATTAGCACAGAAGTCCAATAACAGAACACCACTCGGGTTCAGATCGGGGAGGCCGTTCTTCCCAATCACCCCCTCCCAGGTCTCACTGTCGTTACCCACGTGGGCGTTGAAGTCCCCCAGCAGAACAATGGAGTCCCCAGTCGGAGCACTATCTAGTACCCCTCCCAGGGACTCCAAGAAGGCCGGGTACTCTGCACCGATGCTGGGCCCGTAGGCCGAAACAACGGTGAGAGACCTGTCCCCGACCCGAAGGCGTAGGGACGCGACCCTCTCGTCCACCGGGGTGAACTCCAACACGTGGCGGCTGAGCTGGGGGGATATGAGCAAACCCACCCCAGCCCGCCGCCTCTCCCCGCGGGCAACTCCAGAAAAATGGAGAGTCCAGCCTCTCTCCAGGAGTTGGGATCCGGAACCCAAGCTGTGCGTGGAGGTGAGCCCGACTATATCTAGTCGGTATCTCTCCACCTCCCGCACAAGCTCAGGCTCCTTCCCCCCCAGCGAGGTGACGTTCCATGTCCCGAACGCCAGAAGCTGTGCATGCGGACCAGGTCGTCGAGGCACCTGCCTCTGACTGCCACCCAGTCCTCTCCGCACCCGACCCCTACGGATCCCTCTGCGGGTGGTGGGTCCACAGGAGGGCGGGCCCACGTCGTCCCTTCGGGCTGGGCCCGGCCGGGCCCCGTGGGCAGAGACCCGGCCACCAGACGCTCGCGTTCGGGCCCCAACCCCAGGTCTGGCTCCAGGGTGGGGCCCCGGCTGCGCCATGCCGGGCGACGTCACGGTCCTTGAATGTCGTACGTCCATTGGGGTCTTCTGAACTGCTCTTCGTCTGACCCGTCACCTCGGACCTGTTTGCCATGGGAGACCCTACCAGGGGCATAAAGCCCCAGACAACATAGCTCCTCGGATCATTCGGGCACTCAAACAACCCCACCACGTTAAGGTAGCAGTTCATGGGGGTCGCAGTAAATACTCAAGATGGTAAAAATATATTTTGTTTTGGTCCCCAGGTTCAACACAGTCAAAGTGGACATGTCATAAGACACACACACATTTCTGTTTCCACCTCAGAGAAAGAGAAATAACAGCAGAGGCTGGACTGTGCGCCGTCATACACTGCTCTTTTCAAACTCCTCAGAGCTTTAATCCCTCCAGTCTGGTCTGGTTCAAATGTGGGCCAGGTCAAAAATGTATTGAGTCTGATTTAATATTTAACTCCGAAGATTCAAACAAGATTCAGCCGCGTTTTTTGGGCCGAATTTCTCTGTTGGAGCCAGATCTGAGTCGGAGAAACTGCAGCATCGTCATCAACGACCTGCAGCTCTCTGACTCTGGGAGATACTTTTTAAGACTCAATCGTCGCTCTGATGGATTGGGATTTAAATTCAGTAGAGCCACAGTCTCTGTTAAAGGTCAGTACAGTGTAACTTTCTTCATCACGTGAATGCTTTAAAGTGCATTACCCATGATCCTCTGTGGCCTGTAGCTCTGCAGCAGAAGCCCACAGTGCAGACTCCTGCTCTGACAGAGGGACAGCGCGCCGCTCTCACCTGCACCGCTCCTGGACTCTGCTCTGGATCTGAGCCCACGTTCACATGGACCTGGAGAGGAGCAGGACACGCCCCTCCCAATGTTACCACGGCAACCACTGACCGCCTGACGCCTGTCAGTCACAGACACAGCTCCACTCTGGAGCTGACGGCTTCAGCCGAGCTTCATGGAGCAGAGCTCAGCTGCACAGTGTCATATAACCACAGCTCCAGCTCCACACAGGACTCTGTCAGGATCAACGTCACATGTGAGTCAGACAGACCGACAGACGCCTCACAGAGAGAAGAGTTCTATGCTGTCCCCTCACATTTGCTCTAGTCTAAACTCTGTGTTTCTTTCAGACGTGAAGGCCCTGGAAGTGAGAGGGGACACAGTTGTGAAGGAGGGAGACTCTCTGAATGTGACCTGCAGTGTGGACAGTTTCCCTCCATCGCGCCTCATGTGGTTTGGACCAAACAAAACCCGTCTGAACGTGTCAGAAACCACTGAGAGGTCCAACCAAACTGACCTTGGATCAGCTTCACTGCTCATCCACAACGTGACCCAGGCTCAGTCTGGACAGTACATGTGTGAAGGTCTCCACCTGAACAGCTCTCAGACCAGAGACGTCCACATCTCCGTCATATGTGAGTGAACTCATCAATGCCCATCCTCCATATACGCAGAACTGTGGTGCTGACGAGGAATTTATTTACTGGTTAATTCATATCAGTATGTGAATGATGTGAATACATCTCCAGTTCTGGCAGATGCTGATTGCAAGACAGAAACACATGGAAACTGAATGAGAATGTTTCTTGCTGTAAGCCAGTTCAGATGCCAAAGGGGTTAAACTAAACAGATTGATCATGTTGCTATAGACCTGAGAGAGCCTGTAATAACTGGAGACACAAGTGTTGACGAGGAGAGTGCTCTGAGTCTGTCTGTCTGAAACAATGGTGTCTGAAACACGCACAGATCTTCTATAGAAAAGCTCTAGTAAACTAGTTCTAGTAAACCTAAAAGCTTTGCAGGGATTGCACAGTAACTTAAATCACAAATATAACTAATATGCACGCTAGAATAAGTAGCTTGCCAGAGACGTGACGTCTGTGGAAATACCATGTGGCTACACAAATAATTAATATTAATCTCAACTTCGATGCAAACTGCTAAATATTGTCCCGTTCAAACACTGTAAATAAATAAGCTCCACTTTACATTTGTATTAGTGAGATAAGAGCCTTGGTATTAAGGAGCTGATAACGGCTGACTTTTATGCACGAGTTTTAACACATTTCTTTTGCAAAATTCGTGCTCCATGATTCTGTTCAGTCATGTTTAGTTTAGATCCATTACTCCTGCAATCTCACATTATTCCCAACATAAATAATATGCAGCTTATATACAGGCTATGTAAATGTCTTTAGAAAATGCTTATAATGAAAGATTAGGGGCGGACTGGCCATATGTCCATTCTGGAAGAGCACAGAAGGACCACTGGCTCTAGGACCACCGGTCTCGCCTCAACCGAGCTTTACCCAAATCTAAAAGCTAAAAAGAAAAGCATCAAAATAGCGAGAAAAAGAGGATGAAAAGTCAACAAAAACATGAGACAAACACAAATTTAAAAAGAGAAAACTACAAAAACGTGAGAAAAACACACACACAAAAAAAAGATTGAAAAAACAACAAAAATATGACAAAAATGTGGCGACGTGACAAAAATTTTCCATCACTTTTGTAGGTCTTAGCTTTCAAATGAGGCGTTACATTGTTGATCTCCAGTCGAGAAGCTTTTAGATTTGGGTAAAGCCCAGTATAAAAAAACATGAATCTAAAAGGAATTCCGTGGTGCATGGTGTGCCACAAGGCTCAATTTTGGGACCTTTATTATTTAATATTTTTATTAATGATTTTGCTTCTGTTTCTACGACCACAAATAATAATAAAAAGCCGAACTGGGGAAAATGTACTCGTTAATGTTAAGGTTAAAATATGTATTTGTGGAAGTGCACAATTACGCTATTTTGGGCCAGGCTGGTCAGAGTCCAGGGTCCAGGATCGTCAACGGGACATCACCCAACCCTAGTGTCCAACTCCAGCACCGTTACCTTCAGGACCAGGCCTGTTTCTAACCCCTACGTTCTGATGTAGATGCACCTGTGACTGTCTCACTTCTGTCTGCGCTCAGTGTGTCTCTGATTCTCATCCTCGTCTTCATCGTCGTCATCGTGGTCCTGGTTCTGTAAGTTTGACTCTTTTGTACTCGCTGAAATTCCCAAACTCCAAACCTGTTTTAATAACAGTTTTGTTTTGTGTTTTCCCTGAAGGAAATTGAGAACAAAGAAGCCAAACCACGAAGACAGAGTTTATATGTCTCTGCAGAAAAGAGAAACATCGTCTGAATATGAAGTGATCGCTCGAAAGAGTTGAACGACGAGTGTGTAAATTATCATTCCTACAAAATGAGAGGAAAAGTCTCAATACTGTTTTATTATTTATGTTTTGCTGTGAAGCTATTATTGCAGTAGGTCTTCGATCATATTAAAGGAGATGAATTAAGATGCATCTCTCTGAGCTTTTACCTTTGTTATAATTTTGGTTCCTCATCAAAGACAGATTTAATTCCAATTTCCAAGCTACGTCGAGACCTAAATGTTCTGTATGCACATGGATGTTTCAGTCCTGTATTTTTAGTCTCCTCCTCCTCCAGAGCTCAAAACACTTTCACCTACTGGTCAGCATGTTGTTCCATTGCCGGCTTATCTTGATTATTTCAGTGCTCAAACCTTTTCTCAGATTTCATGACATTTATGGTTCAAGGCAGTTTTATTGATAAGGCACTTTTTTATACATAAAAAGCAATTAAAATGTGCCTCACACCAAATACAAATCTGGACAACATTAAAGGGGCTAGATTCAAGTTTGCCATTTTATACTCACTACTGCCACCTCAGGTCATACGTGTAAATGCAGCTTCTATATTAAGCTTGTGCATGACGGCAATTCGGACCCAAAGTAACAGCGTTTTTAGTGACAGTGCAGGATTTTAGAGGCAGTTGTGGTGAACAGGTCTGAGCTCATTCTACACATTAGGACATTGTTGGAACAGTCCATTTTTAAACTCTGTATAGTCCCTTTAAACAATATAATATTAAAACTGTCAAGTTACACAGAAAATTTTAAAGCTTAGGAGTCCAAAGTAGCTCAGGCTTTTTTCTTTTTTGTGTCATTTCAGTGCATTTAATATTTGCATGAGTCAGAGATACTTGTCCGGAGCCCTGGAAGGACATGAGTGAGATTAAATCCTGTTGGGATCCCGACAGACGGGGGGGCGAGATAATGATCCTGCAGAGGCACAAACTGTTGTCCCTGACCAGCGGGGGGCAGTACTCACTTCCTTTAACCAAGTAGTACTTAGTGAACTTTATGAAGCAACGGTACTTTTGCAAGTAGTTTTCTTACACTAGAAACTTGTGCCACTGTGAGTAAATCTTTAAGCCAAACGGTAGAATAACGTTTGACGCGGAAAAAGTATGTATATTGTACTTTTGTTCATACTTCAATAAGTTTTTATGGGATTTTCTTTGAAATATTAAAATGTTCACATAATTGCATGTTTTCTTTCTCATCCTTTATGTCACTACTTTTTAAATTAGTTCTGCTCACACCATGTGAACGTATTCACAGTGTGTAAACATAAGGAGTGTCTGTGTGTGTGCCTATATAACAGTGGTTCTCAACCTAGGGGTCGGGACCCTCACTTTTCTAATACACCACACAGCATAGGGCTCATCACGAATGCAGTGCACACATTCTCTTCAGTACGGGGCAAAGCAGGACTGGAGGGAACGCAGGGGCGGGACTCCTCTGGACTTCTGCTAACTAACGGTCTTTTTTAAACACACCACCTATTTTAGGGCATAACACTGTGTAGGTGTCGGGCAGCTGTGGGAGGTCACACATCTTTCGACAGCTGCCCACTCAAACCTTTTTGTCGCTGCTTTTTTTTTTAAGCACCACAGAGGGCTCATCACAAATACATCCCCCTCTTCTTCACAAGTGCACACATTTATTTTAGCAATTTGACATTGGTTTTATCTTCCAGAATTCATACAGTGTGGATGCTCAAAATGGAGTCGGCTGAAGCAACAAGCTTATAAGTGCCGACCCCATATTCAACTCAATGTACATCTACATAACATAATAAACTAGAAATGCAATGGCTGCGCCATTGCGATTGACTGCGGAATTGCGGGAAGCGAATGCAGAAATTGCATAAACTGTTCAAATTGCATAAATTGCTTAATTTGCATAATCTATTTTGCAAAACCGGTAACATGCATAAAATGTCATGTTGCATAAACTGTATAAACTGCATAAAGTGGTAAAATGCATGAATGGGTTAATTTGCATAAATTGTGTAAATTGCATAAACTCTTTAAAATTCATAAATCCTAAATGGCATAAACGCTTTAAAATGCATAAACTGGTTAAATCCCATAAAGTGGTTACTTTGCATAAATTATTAATGTTGCATAAACTTTTTATATTCCATAAACTGGTCAAACTGTTGAAATGGCCTCAGTGCTTGATTGGCAGAAGCTGCACAAATGGCTGAAAGGCCTGGAGTCTCCCCATTGGCTGGATTCCCCCATACACACCAATGCAAAAATTTCAAACTCTCGTATAAAAAAACTGGAAATCTGCAGAAGGCCAATTTGTTCTCAAAACCCACAAGTTGCAGAAGCTGAACATGCACAAAGTGCAGAAATGGCATAAAATGCAGAAAAAAGTGCAGAAAAGCATGGATTTGCAGCAGCCCCATTATAAGTCAATGGGAAAAATCTCCGACATTTTCGCCGATTGCGGAAAAAACGTAAGTTGCAGAAGTCCCAAAAGTAATAGCACCCTTCTCCTCAACATGCGGAACGTTTTGATGCATAACTTGCATAAATTGCACAAAGCATGAAGGTGCTGAAAGCTCTAGAAAATCGGGAAAAAGATGGAAGAGGAATAATAATAAAGAACATGAAAACCAATGATTGACTGCGGAAAAATTCCGCAGTCAATCCATTATAAGGTCGAGATTACCTTGACTTTTGATACAAGCAAGTCCTTCCTGAGCTGAACAGATACAGATTTTTAATCATCAGTTTTAAGCTTCACACAAAATTTGCCGTGAAGTGCATTTAAATACATAACACAGCAGCTTTGTATTGTTACAGATGTTTGTAGAATGAACCAAAAGAAACAGTGGGGACGAAGTATGTCTAAAAAGAATTACGACGTCATTAATCTTACTTAATTCTAGAGTAATCACAGGTATACACTGTAGTTCTTTCTGATATAGGTTCCAATATCAATCTAATGTTGCTTATAATTATTAAATGTTAAAATTCTGTATTTTCCTCCCCCTACATGTTCCAGCCATGTCCCAATGTGTAGAATGAGCCCAGACCTGTTCACCACAACTGCCTCTAAAATCCTGCACTGTCACTCAAAAAGGTGTTCATTCAGGTCTGAAGTGCCGTCATGCACGAGCTTAATATAGAAGCTGCAGTTACGCGTAAGACCTGAGGTGGCAGTAGTGAGTATAAAATGATGAACTTACATCTAGCCCTTTTAAATTCAAAATTATGAACATTTTTATCACGCGTTTGACTTGCGTAGGGACAGGCATATTTATATATTTGGACCTGCTGTTTCCTGTTGTCATTTGAATTCCTACCATAGACATGACTCTTTCCTGGTTAAATAAAGGTCAATAATAAATCACTTGATGTTTTGAAATACTCCATACTACATGTTTTGGAAGTGATTTTCTGTTACTCTGCAAATAAAACTGCTGTAGTTAAACAGCATTGTCTATCGCTCTGTTCT
This sequence comes from Gobius niger, assembly GCF_951799975.1. Classification (NCBI taxonomy): domain Eukaryota; kingdom Metazoa; phylum Chordata; class Actinopteri; order Gobiiformes; family Gobiidae; genus Gobius; species Gobius niger. The sequence continues at coordinate 30,957,676 of NC_136859.1, forward strand.
GTGCCTCCGCGACGGAGATCGATTTTGTAAAGATGCTAAAGACTGTTTCCATATAATTCTGAAAGCAAAAACACACCTAGAATTAAAATCATCAACTAAATTTGACATTCTATGATCTAATTATTTAGGGAGTATTGAGGATTTGCTCCAATTGAGAGTTTGGAAAATGATTAGGTTTAGGTTGTGTGATGTAGTGAGGAGGTTGGGTTTTGTAGAAAGAGAAGGATGTCATCTGCGTAAAGGCTGATTTTATGTTCGTTTTTTGTGTTTGAATTCCTTTGATCTGGCTGCTTTATGTTTTGTCTGTTCTATGAAGATTAGAAATAATAATGGAGAGAGTGGGCATCCCTGACGGTTTCCACTGTTTATGTCACTACTGAAACAGGGGTGTGTACTTTAGTGAGGAATAATAAAAGATGTGGAGCACATGGATCTTTTTGTGTTTTCTGTACTGCTTTTTTGCTCAAACAATGACTCACAGAACTCGAGTAACATTTTCTCCAAGTGCTCTTTTACTTGAGTAAATATTTGGGCCACTACTTTTTACCTCTACTTGAGTAAATATTTTGGCTCCTCTTCCACCTCTGACACCGACCAGTGTCAGAAACGGTTTGTATTAAGCAGCATCACCACAACATGACGAGTGATGAGCAAATGAAGCTCTATTTCAGCCTCGGGCTCCATTAAAAGGACATTGAGCCTTTGCTTTTTGGCTCCGTTATATCATCTCAGTGAGACATTTAAAACGGATCTTCACCTGAAGCAGTCATATCTGCAGGTGGATCGCTGTGTCCGACACATGTTCATTCCCCGATGTCTGACGCCTGAAGGCTCAAATCTAAAGCTGGTAAGACCGAGCCTTAATGGTCGTCTCCTTCTACACAAAGGCCCACGTCTGGTGTGTGTGATCGGCATCAGGGCTCCTCTTGTTTCAGACTGATCTGCCCCTCCATGTTAATGTGTCAGGCCTGTTCTGTTTTAGTCATTTCTGCCAATGAGGTGTGACTTTTAACACTTATGAAACAGTTGCACCGTCAAGATAAATTTATCACCAAAACTCTGGAAGGCAGAAGTTAAAAATGAGAAGTTGCCACTGAGGCTCAGAGTCGTTTCAAAGATCATCATATTCAGAATTAGATGCATCGACACAAGGTAAGGAGAACATGAAATGTTACTCAAAATAATGTTGTTTAAAGTTTTACCATTGATATGACGGACATGGCTTTGTGATGGGAACAGAATCTTTAAAATAGATCCGTGGTTTAATCTGTTGTCACATTTGTGCTTCTCCAGGTGGCTTCGCTCTTCGCTTATAGTGTCATTTTAAACAATATTGATGTTTTATTGACTTTATTCACCTTCTAAGAATGATTTTCTCTTTGTCAGAACTTTCTATACTTTCTGTTTCTCCAGTTGAACTTTCACAGTGTGGATGCTTCATCATGTATGTCGTTGTCTTGGTGACGCTGTTTTGGGCCAGAACAGATGCTGTCGGAGGTATCAGTCACTCTTTATACACAGTTTGTGGATGATAAAGAAGAAGTAGAACAATAAGGTTTAGCTCGGTTAGACAGGATGAGATATTAGTATTTAAACCACAAATGCAACCTACAAACATTACTTTAGATAAAAAGAAAAGAAAAAAGGGCCTAGAAAAAGTTATAATGAAGCATTTTTAAAACTTTCATTACAATCGATTATTTCAAGATTGTTACAGTAAATACTCAAGATGGTAAAAATATATTTTGTTTTGGTCCCCAGGTTCAACACAGTCAGAGTGGACATGTCATAGGACACTCACACAATTCTGTCTCCACCTCAGAGAAAGAGAAATAACAGCAGAGGCTGGACTGTGTGCCGTCATACACTGCTCTTTTCAAACTCCTCAGAGCTTTAATCCCTCCAGTCTGGCCTGGTACAAATGTGAGCCAAGTCAAACATGTACTAAGCCTGATTTAATATTTAACTCCACAGATTCAAACAAGATTCAGCCGCATTTTTCAGGACGAGTTTCTCTGTTGGAGCCAGATCTGAGTCGGAGAAACTGCAGCATCATCATCAACGACCTGCAGCTCTCTGACTCTGGGAGATACTTTTTAAGACTCAATAGTCGCTCTGATGGATTTGGATTTACATTCAACAGAGCCACAGTCTCTGTTAAAGGTCAGTACAGTGTAGCTTCCTCCATCACGTGAATACTTTAAAGTGCATTACCCATGATCCTCTGTGGCCTGTAGCTCTGCAGCAGAAGCCCACAGTGCAGACTCCTGCTCTGACAGAGGGACAGCGCGCCGCTCTCACCTGCACCGCTCCTGGACTCTGCTCTGGATCTGAGCCCACGTTCACATGGACCTGGAGAGGAGCAGGACACGCCCCTCCCAATGTTACCACGGCAACCACTGACCGCCTGACGCCTGTCAGTCACAGACACAGCTCCACTCTGGAGCTGACGGCTTCAGCCGAGCTTCATGGAGCAGAGCTCAGCTGCACAGTGTCATATAACCACAGCTCCAGCTCCACACAGGACTCTGTCAGGATCAACGTCACATGTGAGTCAGACAGACCGACAGACGCCTCACAGAGAGAATAGTTCTATGCTGTCCCCTCACATTTGCTCTAGTCTAAACTCTGTGCTTCTTTCAGACGTGAAGGCCCTGGAAGTGAGAGGGGACACAGTTGTGAAGGAGGGAGACTCTCTGAATGTGACCTGCAGTGTAGACAGTTTCCCTCCATCGCGCCTCATGTGGTTTGGACCAAACAAAACCCGTCTGAATGTGTCAGAAACCACTGAGAGGTCCAACCAAACTGACCTGGGATCAGCTTCACTGCTCATCCACAACGTGACCCAGGCTCAGTCTGGACAGTACATGTGTGAAGGCCTCCACCTGAACAGCTCTCAGACCAGAGACGTCAACATCTCCGTCATATGTGAGGACATCAGACTCCTATCTTCTACATATTACATATTACATGGATTGATCAAATAAAGAGTGTGTTCTTTCCAGACCTGAGGAAGCCCGTTCTTGTTGGACACACCAGTGTTGAGGAGGGCAGTGCTCTGAATCTGACCTGCACAGTGGACAGTCTCCCTCCGTCCAACGTCACTGTGAGAAAACGTGGTTTAGAAGTCACAAAACGAAATGAAACTCACTTTTACAAAACTGACCCTGGATCAGCCCGCCTGGTCATCATGAATGTGACACCAGAGAATGCAGGAATGTATGAGTGCACAGTTCAACATGAGCTGAAGAATCAGACGACACACACGGATGTAGAAGTACTCTGTAAGTATCTGCATACTTTATATTCAGAAGTTCCTTAAAGATTCTTGTCAGTCATAGCAACAAAAGTAAATAGTGCATGGGGAGATTAAAATATGGGAAAATATGAACAAAGCTCGAACAACAGCATCTAAGTGTGCAGCATTAAGTTGCCACATCCACAGCAGTTTTAAGTCATAACCCGTCAGCTCTGAGACGATTTGCACTTAAAATGTGTTTATTACATTGCGCTTGGTTTGTTTTCATGCCGTTAGCAAAATGGAGTCTCGCATCCTGATCTTGAGCCAATAATGTTCCTAACATGATTTTAAAAAGGCTGAGTGACTGTTTCTTCACGGATACGAGAGATCCGGTTATATTTGGAGACACAGTGGTAAAAGAGGGCGGAGCTCTGGCCCTGACCTGCAGAGTGGACAGTTTCCCTCTGACTAACGTCACTCTGAGAAAAGTTGGAAGTGAAACTACTGTTCAAAATGAAACCGTCAGAAACCAGCGTGACCCTGGAACTGGCACTTTAGTTATTGATAATGTGACACGGGAGGACGCAGGACGATACGTGTGCTCGGGCCTGAGTCAAGACAGAACTCTGGAAACTTACGTGGACATAAGACTCCTGTGTAAGTCATTTTACTCCGTTTTGTCTTCCTGCATGAAATTGTGCTCGGGGTTTAAATAACAGGACACATCGACTTTTTTCAGGCTTAAACCATGTTGTTCCTCATCAAAAACACAGACCTGCAACTGCAACGTTCACACAGTTTTGAGTTAATCCTGGGACAAGCTGTTAAATGTAGCTGTTTCTTCTTCTACGGTGTCAGCGCCTCGTTTGAACAGTTCAAACACAAAAACTGTCCTCCACATTTTTAAAGCTCATAATCCAACATTATTGACCCTGAGCCGTTCTGTGCTCCAAGTGTGTTCATCACGCACTGCTGGAGCTGCTCAACCTGGAAAATTACAAAATGATTCCTACAGCTGCCAGCAGGATTGTCCCGTTCAAACACTATATATAAATAAGCTCCACTTTACATTTGTATTAGTGGGATAAGAGCCTTGGGGCCCGATCTTGAGTATCAAAACGGAGACGATAGCGTGACATTTTGCGCTCAGTAGCAGCACTTTGTGATCTTGCCACTCCAGACTTAGCGCATTTAAGTGGGTGGAGACACACACATTTTCCTCCAACCAGATCGACTCCGCGTCCAGGAGAGTGGTTGTGTGGGAGTGGGGGGTGAACATGTGCTTTTGTTTTGCTTCGCGTTCACGCCGAGCGCGGCCGATCCGCGCCACAGCGGACGCTGTAGCTCTTTTTCTCTGGAGACGTGAACATGGTTTAGCTCACGATGGGGTAAATAAAGTTTTTAGTTTGACCTGTGAGAGCCTAAGGCTTAAGAAAGAACGCAAGACAGCGCAATGTAAACGAGGAAGTGAATGTCAGCCGTGTTTCCATCAGTGCAGTCGCCTCCTCTTGTGACGCCCCCTCACAGGTGGCGGAGGCGAATGGCACGAATGGCACTCGGAAAATAATTCGCCAAGAGCCTGCGCCGCCCCGTGCGCCGCCACAAGATCCGGCCCTTGGTGTTAAGGAGCTGATAACGGCCGAAAAAGTCGTCCTCCTCTCTGACTTTTACGCACGAGTTTTAACACATTTCTTTTGCAAATTTCGTGCTCCATGATTCTGTTCAGTCATGTTTACTTTAGATCCATTTCTCCTGCAATCTCACATTATTCCCAACATAAATAATATGCAGCTTATATGCAGGCTATGTAAATGTCTTTAGAAAATGCTTATAATGAAAGATAGACAATATCATCGTCCATCACAATGACTCACTGTAAACATCGTCAACGGGACATCACCCAACCCTAGTGCACAACTCCAGCACCGTTACCTTCAGGACCAGGCCTGTTTCTAACCCCTACGTTCTGATGTAGATGCACCTGTGACTGTCTCACTTCTGTCTGCGCTCAGTGTGTCTCTGATTCTCATCCTCGTCTTCATCGTCGTCATCGTGGTCCTGGTTCTGTAAGTTTGACACTTTTGTACTTAAGTCCCAACCTCCAAACCTATTTTAATAACAGTTTTGTTTTGTGTTTTCCCTGAAGAAAACTGAGAACAAAGACGCCAAACCATGAAGACAGAGTTTATATGTCTCTGCAGAAAAGAGAAACATCGTCTGAATATGAAGTGATCGCTCGAAAGAGTTGAACGACGAGTGTGTAAATTATTATTCCTACAAAATCAGAGGAAAAGTCTCTACTGTTTTATTACTTTACGTTTTGCTGTGAAGCTATTATTGCAGTAGGTCTTTGATCATATTAAAGGAGATGAATTAAGATGCATCTCTCTGAGCTTTTACCTTTGTTATAATTTTGTTTCCTCATCAAACACAGATTTAATTCCAAATTCCAAACCACGTCGAGACCTAGATGTTCTGTATGCACATGGATGTTTCAGTCCCGTATTTTTAGTCTCCTCCTCCTCCAGACACTTTCACCTACTGGTCAGCATGTTGTTCCATTGCCGGCTTATCTTGACTATTTCAGTGCTCAAACCTTTTCTCAGATTTGACGACATTTATGGTTCAAGGCAGTTTTATTGATAAGGCACTTTTTTATACATGAAAAGCAATTAAAATGTGCCTCACACCAAATACAAATCTGGTCATTAAAGGGGCTAGATGCAAGTTTGCCATTTCATACTCACTACTGCCACCTCAGGTCATACGTGTAACTGCAGCTTCTATGTTAAGCTCGTGCATGACGGCAATTCGGACCCGAAGTAACAGCGTTTTTAGTGACAGTGCAGGATTTTAGAGGCAGTTGTGGTGAACAGGTCTGGGCTCATTCTACACATCAGGACATTGTTGGAACATGTAGAACATTTTTAAACTCTGTATAGTCCCTTTAAACAATATAATATTAAAACTGTCAAGTTACACAGAAAATATTAAAGCTTAGGAGTCCAAAGTAGCTCAGGCTTTTTTCTTTTTTGTGTCATTTCAGTGCATTTAATATTTGCATGAGTCAGAGATACTTGTCCGGAGCCCTGGAAGGACATGAGTGAGATTAAATCCTGTTGGGATCCCGACAGACGGGGGGGCGAGATAATGATCCTGCAGAGGCACAAACTGTTGTCCCTGACCAGAGGGGGGCAGCACTCAGTTCCTTTAACCAAGTAGTACTTAGTGAACTTTATGAAGCAACGGTACTTTTGCAAGTAGTTTTCTTACAATAGGAACTCGTGCCACTGTGAGTAAATCTTTACCCTCTTAACCCCACGTCTTCACCATGTGCATTTTTTTGGTCACGTTTTTGTCACTTTTCAAAAAGGTTTTAGATTTGGGTGAAGCCAAACTGTAGAAGAACGTTTGACGCAGAAAAAGTATAAACTTAATAGGTTTTTATGGGATTTTCTTTGACATATTAAAATGTTCACATAATTGCATGTTTTCTTTCTCATCCTTTATGTCACTACTTTTTAAATTAGTTCTGCTCACACCATGTGAACGTATTTACAGTGTGTAAACATACACAAGGAGAGTCTGTGTGTGTGCCTCTATAACAGTGGTTCTCAACCTAGGGGTCGGGACCCTCACTTTTCTAATACACCACACAGCATAGGGCTCATCACGAATGCACACATTGTCTTCAGTACGGGGCAAAGCAGGACTGGAGGGAACGCAGGGGCGGGACTGATCTGGACTTCTGCTAACTAACGGTCTTTTTTAAACACACCACTTATTTTAGGGCATAACACTGTGTAGGTGTCGGGCAGCTGTGGGAGTTTTTTTTGTCACTGCTTTTTTTTAAATTGTATTGTTACAGATGTTTGTAGAATGAACCAAGAGAAACACTTGGGACGAAGTATGTCTAAAAAGAATTACGACGTCATTAATCTTACTTAATTCTAGAGTAATCACAGGTATACACTGTAGTTCTTTCTGATATAGGTTCCAATATCAATCTAATGTTGTTTATAATTATTAAATGTTAAAATGATGTATTTTCCTCCCCCTACATGTGCCAGCCATGTCCTAATGTGTAGAATGAGCTCAGACCTGTTCACTGTCACTCAAAAAGCTTTTCATTCAGGTCTGAAGTGCACGAGCTTAATAAAGAAGCTGCAGTTACGTATAAGACCTGAGGTGGCAGTAGTGAGCATAAAATGATGAACTTACATCCAGCCTCTTTAAATTCAAAATTATGAAAATTTTTATCACGCGTTTGACTTGCGTAGGGACAGGCATATTTTAGTCTGTTATAACTCTCTTTTGGACCTGCTGTTTCCTGTTGTCATTTGAATTCCTACCATAGACATGACTCTTTCCTGGTTAAATAAAGGTCAAAAATAAATGGTAAATGGTCTCAACTTATATAGCGCTTTTCCACCCACATTAGGCACTCAAAGCGCTTTACAGCAAGGATCCACTCACCCATTCATACTCTCATTCATACACCAATGTACGCAGACACTGGAAAAATCAAATCACTTGATGTTTTGAAATACTCCATACTACATGTTTTGGAAGTGATTTTCTGTTACTCTGCAAATAAAACTGGTATACAGTTTAACGTTGTACAAATCAATCTCATTTTTTACGGAAAACATTGCCGACAATAAAACTAACACAAAACGAATCAGTGTTAACTACAAGCATAGCAACTGTAATAGCAACTTAAGCAGGTGAGTACATAGACCCTTAAGCAGACGTTTTCATCAAAGGAATAAAATGATCAATTTTGACTTTGGAAGAGTGTAGATCGGTTGGTTGTTTAGCCTTGTTAATAGTTAATGATCACCCACAAATTCACACGTCCAGTGTGACACCACTGTGGCACCAGGCTGTGAGTAAAGTCCATATCAAGGCTTGTTTTAAGGTAAATGTGCTTGGTGTGTGTTGGATATGTCAGTAAGCATTTAGGAGAAAAATCCATCATTAATCCACTCAATAATACAGCTTTCAGTGTTTTTTTCATTATACCTGCTATGTAAGCCTTGTGTCTCACTTTTTTGATTCTTTATTATTTACTAGTGAGGCAATTAGTAGTAGTATTGAGGATTTGCTCCAATTGAGAGTTTGGAAAATGATTAGGTTTACGTTGTGTGATGTAGTGAGGAGGTTGGGTTTTGTAGAAAGAGAAGGATGTCATCTGCGTAAAGGCTGATTTTATGTTAGGTTTTTGTGTTTGAATTCCTTTGATCTGGCTGCTTTATGTTTTGTCTGTTCTATGAAGATTAGAAATAATAATGGAGAGAGTGGGCATCCCTGACGGTTTCCACTGTTTATGTCACTACTGAAACAGGGGTGTGTACTTTAGTGAGGAATAATAAAAGATGTGCAGCACATGGATCTTTTTATGTTTTCTGTACTGCTTTTTTGCTCAAACAAAGACTCACAGAACTCGAGTAACATTTTCTCCAAGTGCTCTTTTACTTGAGTAAATATTTGGGCCACTACTTTTTACCTCTACTTGAGTAAATATTTTGGCTCCTCTTCCACCTCTGACCCCGACCAGTGTCAGAAACGGTTCATATGAAGCAGCATCACGACAACATGACGAGTGATGAGCAAATGAAGCTCTATTTCAACCTCGGGCTCCATTAAAAGGACATTGAGCCTTTGCTTTTTGGCTCCGTTATATCATCTCAGTGAGACATTTAAAACGGATCTTCACCTGAAGCAGTCATATCTGCAGGTGGATCGCTGTGTCCGACACATGTTCATTCCCCGATGTCTGACGCCTGAAGGCTCAAATCTAAAGCTGGTAAGACCGAGCCTTAATGGTCGTCTCCTTCTACACAAAGGCCCAAGTCTGATGTGTGTGATCGGCATCAGGGCTCCTCTTGTTTCAGACTGATCTGCCCCTCCATGTTAATGTGTCAGGCCTGTTCTCTAGTCATTTCTTCCAATGAGGTGTGACTTTTAACACTTATGAAACAGTTGCACCGTCAAGATAAATTTATCACCAAAACTCTGAAAGGCAGAAGTTAAAAATGAGAAGTTGCCACTGAGGCTCAGAGTCGTTTCAAAGATCATCATAATCAGAATTAGAAGCATCGACACAAGGTAAGAACATGAAATGTTACTAAATATAATGTTGTTTAATGTTTTACCATTGATATGACGGACATGGTTTTGTGATGGGAACAGAATCTCTAAAATAGATTGTGGTTTAATCTGTGGTCACATTTGTGCTTCTCCAGGTGGCACTGACTTTAGCACAGGTTCACTCTGAAAAACAAAGTGTGAATTCTACTTCTGTTCAGCTGATCATATGACACTGACAGTACTTTAGCTGCACTCTTCACTTTTAATGTCATTTTAAATGATATGTATGTTTTATTGACTTTATTCACCTTCTAAGAGTGATTTTCTCTTTGTCAGAACTTTCTATACTTTCTGTTTCTCCAGTTGAACTTTCACAGTGTGGATGCTTCATCATGTTTGTCGTTGTCTTGGTGACGCTGTTTTGGGCCAGAACAGACGCTGTCGGAGGTATCAGTCTCTCTTTATACACAGTTTGTGGATGATATAGAAGAAGTAGAACAATAAGGTTTAGTTTGGTTAGACAGGATGAGATATTAGTATTTAAACCACAAATGGTTACTTTAGAAAAGAAAAAAGGGCCTAGAAAAAGCTGTAATGAAGCATTTTTAAAACTTCCATTACAATCCATTATTTCAAGATTGTTACAGTAAATACTCAAGATGGTAAAAGTATATTTTGTTTTGGTCCCCAGGTTCAAAACAGTCAGAGTGGACATGTCATGAGACACACACACAATTCTGTCTCCAACTCAGAGACAGAGAAATAACAGCAGAGGCTGGACTGTGCGCCGTCATACACTGCTCCTGGAATACTCCATCAGACTTTAATCCCTCCAGTTTGTCCTGGTTCAAATGTGAGCCTGGTGGCAGATGTAGTGACTCTGATATAATATTTCACTCCAGAAACAAATACAAGATTCAGTCGAGTTTTTCCGGACGAGTTTCTCTGTTGGAGCCAGATCTGAGTCGGAGAAACTGCAGCATCATCATCAACGACCTGCAGCTCTCTGACTCTGGGAGATACTTTTTAAGACTCAATAGTCGCTCTGATGGATTTGGATTTACATTCAACAGAGCCACAGTCTCTGTTAAAGGTCAGTACAGTGTAACTTCCTCCATCACGTGAATGCTTTAAAGTGCATTACCCATGATCCTCTGTGGCCTGTAGCTCTGCAGCAGAAGCCCACAGTGCAGACTCCTGCTCTGACAGAGGGACAGCGCGCCGCTCTCACCTGCACCGCTCCTGGACTCTGCTCTGGATCTGAGCCCACGTTCACATGGACCTGGAGAGGAGCAGGACACGCCCCTCTCAGTGTTACCACGGCAACCACTGACCACCTGACGCCTGTCAGTCACAGACACAGCTCCACTCTGGAGCTGACGGCTTCAGCCGAGCTTCATGGAGCAGAGCTCAGCTGCACAGTGTCATATAACCACAGCTCCAGCTCCACACAGGACTCTGTCAGGATCAACGTCACATGTGAGTCAGACAGACCGACAGACGCCTCACAGATAGAAGAGTTCTATGCTGTCCCCTCACATTTGCTCTAGTCTAAACTCTGTGCTTCTTTCAGACGTGAAGGCCCTGGATGTGAGTGGGGACACAGTTGTGAAGGAGGGAGACTCTCTGAATGTGACCTGCAGTGTAGACAGTTTCCCTCCATCGCGCCTCATGTGGTTTGGACCAAACAAAACCCGTCTGAATGTGTCAGAAACCACTGAGAGGTCCAACCAAACTGACCTGGGATCAGCTTCACTGCTCATCCACAACGTGACCCAGGCTCAGTCTGGACAGTACATGTGTGAAGGCCTCCACCTGAACAGCTCTCAGACCAGAGACGTCCACATCTCCGTCATATGTGAGGACATCAGACTCCTATCTTCTACATATTACATATTACATGGATTGATCAAATAAAGAGTGTGTTCTTTCCAGACCTGAGGAAGCCCGTTCTTGTTGGACACACCAGTGTTGAGGAGGGCAGTGCTCTGAATCTGACCTGCACAGTGGACAGTTTCCCTCCGTCCATCGTCACTGTGAGAAAACGTGGTTTAGAAGTCACAAAACGAAATGAAACTCACTATTACAAAACTGACCCTGGATCAGCCCGTCTGATCATCATGAATGTGACACCAGAGAATGCAGGAATGTATGAGTGCACAGTTCAACATGAGCTGAAGAATCAGACGACACACACGGATGTAGAAGTACTCTGTAAGTATCTGCATACTTTATATTCAGAAGTTCCTTAAAGATTCTTGTCAGTCATAGCAACAAAAGTAAATAGTGCATGGGGAGATTAAAATATGGGAAAATATGAACAAAGCTCCGAACAACAGCATCTAAGTGTGCATATTAAGCCTAGTTGCCACATCCACATCAGTTTTAAGTCATAACCCGTCAGCTCTGAGACAATTTGCACTTAAAATGTGTTTATTACATTGCGCTTGGTTTGTTATCATGCCGTTAGCAAAATGGAGTCTCGAATCTTGATCTTGAGCCAATAATGTTCCTAACATGATTTTAAAAAGGCTGAGTGACTGTTTCTTCACGGATACGAGAGATCCGGTTATATTTGGAGACACAGTGGTAAAAGAGGGCGGAGCTTTGGCCCTGACCTGCAGAGTGGACAGTTTCCCTCTGACTAACGTCACTCTGAGAAAAGTTGGAAGTAACTGTACTGTTCAAAATGAAACCGTCAGAAACCAGTGTGACCCTGGAACTGGCACTTTAGTTATTGATAATGTGACACGGGAGGACGCAGGACGATACGTGTGCTCGGGCCTGAGTCAAGACAGAACTCTGGAAACTTACGTGGACATAAGACTCCTGTGTAAGTCATTTTACTCCGCTTTCTCTTCCTGCATGAAATTGTGCTCGGGGTTTAAATAACAGGACATATCGACTTTCTTCAGGTTTAAACCATGTTGTTCCTCATCAAAAACACAGACCTGCAACTGCATTCACAAAGTTTTGAGTTAATCCTTGGACAAGCTGTTAAATGTAGCTGTTTCTTCTTCTATGGTGTCAGCGCCTCGTTTGAACAGTTCACACACAAAAACTGTCCTACACATTTATTTATTTATTTAGCACTTTAGCACAACTAGTCAAAAAGAACACAAAAAGCATCCATTCGGATGTATGAATATACAACAAAATAATGAATAATAATAATAGCATGTGCATGGGAGAGGTAGAAGCCATTAGGCTTATAACAACACCACTCCCAAGTAAACAATGAAATAAGAATCAGAGTCATGTAAAACCACACTAAGTCACTACATAGTACAAAAATACAGAGTCAAATACAAATACAACGTGTCAAATATACAATACTCATACAATCATTTCCTTTATGAGTCTCTGCTCTGTACTCAAGACAAATACTCAGCCATTAATTTTTGTTTTAGTTTGTTTTTATACATGTATAATGAGGTGGAGGAATCCAGAAGATGGATCTGTCTGTTCCAGACTTTAACTCCATCATATCTAATTGACCGTTGATCACGAGATGTTTTATATAACGGCAGATGAAGGTGCCGTTTTATAGCCTGCCTTGTAGAATAACAGTGAACCTGATGGTTATGCATAAAATAATGTTTTATATACGAAGGCCAGTCCTCATCATACAGTGATCTAAATACAAAGGTACAAGTCATTAAAGTATTTATATCAAAAATGTTCAAGAGTTTCATTTCAAAAAACAAAGGTGCACTTGGAGCATCAGGTTTGGAAAGAGTAGCTATACGGACAAACTTCTTTTGTAGAATGAAAATTTTGTTTAAGTAAGTGGTGAAAGTATTTCCCCAAACAATATTACCATAATTTAAATAGGGATAAACAAGACTGTAGTAAAGTGTTAACAGACATTTACGATTTACTAGGTTTCTAACTTTACTTATGATTCCAATAGACTTAGTTATCTTTTTGCAAACTTTTTCGACCTGTTCCTTCCAGCACAGTTTATCGTCAATCTGAACTCCTAAAAAACATGTCGATGACACACTGTTTATTTCTTCATTATTAATATAGATTTTAATTTGATCTTTATCATATGTTTTATTACCAGCAAACAACATAAAATTAGATTTATTAACATTTAATGACAATTTATTCGCTCTGAACCATTCTGAATAATTTTGAAGATCATGATTTAAATTTTTAATCAGAGCCTTTAAATCCCTGTCAGAAATAAATAGATTGGTATCATCAGCAAAAAGAACTGGAAAGGTGGTCGTAGAAACAGAAGCAAAATCATTAATATAGATAATAAATAACAATGGTCCCAAAATTGAACCTTGTGGTACACCATACTCCACGGAATTCCTTTTAGATTCATAGTTTTTCATGCAGACATACTGTTCTCTGTTAGTTAAATAATTATAGAGCCAGGTATAGACATTGTCCCTGAATCCGTATTTATGGAGTTTTTGAAGCAGAATATCGTGGTTTACGGTGTCGAAAGCTTTAGATAGATCTAAAAATACACCAATTGCAAATTCCTTTTTATCCAAAGCCCTATGAATTCTATCCACTAGTTCAGTCAGGGCCATGTGTGATGAATGATATTTGCGAAATCCGAACTGGTAATTATATAATATGTTGTTCTTAATTAAGTGTTGATGAAGTCTTCGATAAACAAGCTTTTCCAAGATTTTTGAAAAACATGGCAATATGGAAATAGGACGATAATTTGAGAAGGATGCATTTTCACCATTTTTATACAAAGGTACAACTTTAGCTATTTTTAATTCAGAAGGTACAATGCCAGTTTTCATAGATAATGCAAAAATATAAGAAAGGGATTCAGAAATAGTAGATGCAACATCTTTAATAATAGAAGCACTTATTCCATCATGGCCGGGGGCAGATGTTTTTAGGCCTGCAATGATTTCCTGAACCTCACTAGAATTAGGCGGTTCAAACTCACTAAAAGAAGAAAATGTCCCTTTAATGTAGTTAAATTTTTAAAGCTCATAATCCAACATTATTGACCCTGAGCCGTTCTGTGCTCCAAGTGTGTTCATCACGCACTGCTGGAGCTGCTCAACCTGGAAAATTACAAAATGATTCCTACAGCTGCCAGCAGGATTGTCCCGTTCAAACACTATATATAAATAAGCTCCACTTTACATTTGTATTAGTGGGATAAGAGCCTTGGGGCCCGATCTTGTGCATCAAAACGGAGACGATAGCGTGACATTTTGCCTCAGTAGCAGCACTTTGTGATCTTGCCACTCCAGACTTAGCGCATTTAAGTGGGTGGAGACACACACATTGTCCTCCAACCAGATCGACTCCGCGTCCCGGAGAGTGGTTGTGTGGGAGTGGGGGGTGAACATGTGCTTTTGTTTTGCTTCTCGTTCACGCCGAGCGCGGCCGATCCGCGCCACAGCGGACGCTGTAGCTCTTTTTCTCTCGAGACGTGAACATGGTTGAGCTCACGATGGGGTAAATAAAGTTTTTAGTTTGACCTGTGAGAGCCTAAGGCTTAAGAAAGAACGCAAGACAGCGCAATGTAAACGAGGAAGTGAATGTCAGCCGTGTCTCCATCAGTGCAGTCGCCTCCTCTTGTGACGCCCCCTCACAGGTGGCGGAGGCGAATGGCACATATAGCGCCGCCACTCGGAAAATAATTCGCCAAGAGCCTGCGCCGCCCCGTGCGCCGCCACAAGATCGGGCCCAAAGTGTTAAGGAGCTGATAATGGCCGAAAAAGTCGTCCTCCTCTCTGACTTTTATGCACCAGTTTTAACACATTTCTTTTGCAAATTTCGTGCTCCATGATTCTGTTCAGTCATGTTTAGTTTAGATCCATTTCTCCTGCAATCTCACATTATTCCCAACATAAATAATATGCAGCTTATATGCAGGCTATGTAAATGTCTTTAGAAAATGCTTATAATGAAAGATAGACAATATCATCGTCCATCACAATGACTCACTGTAAACATCGTCACCGGGACATCACCCAACCCTAGTGCACAACTCCAGCACCGTTACCTTCAGGACCAGGCCTGTTTCTAACCTCTACGTTCTGATGTAGATGCACCTGTGACTGTCTCACTTCTGTCTGCGCTCAGTGTGTCTCTGATTCTCATCGTCGTCTTCATCGTCGTCATCGTGATCCTGGTTCTGTAAGTTTGACACTTTTGTACTCGCTGAAGTTCCTAAACTCCAAACTGATTGTGTTTTCCCTGAAGGAAACTGAGAACAAAGACGCCAAACCATGAAGACAGAGTTTATATGTCTCTGCAGAAAAGAGAAACATCATCTGAATATGAAGTGATCGCTCGAAAGAGTTGAACGACGAGTGTGTAAATTATTATTCCTACAAAATCAGAGGAAAAGTCTCTATACTGTTTTATTACTTTATGTTTTGCTGTGTAGCTATTATTGCATTAGAATTTCATTTTTTTTTTAACCTGTTGAATGGTCTTCGATCATATTAAAGGAGATGAATTAAGATGCATCTCTCTGAGCTTTTACCTTTGTTATAATTTTGTTTCCTCATCAAACACAGATTTAATTCCAAATTCCAAACCACGTCGAGACCTAGATGTTCTGTATGCACATGGATGTTTCAGTCCCGTATTTTTAGTCTCCTCCTCCTCCAGACACTTTCACCTACTGGTCAGCATGTTGTTCCATTGCCGGCTTATCTTGACTATTTCAGTGCTCAAACCTTTTCTCAGATTTGACGACATTTATGGTTCAAGGCAGTTTTATTGATAAGGCACTTTTTTATACATGAAAAGCAATTAAAATGTGCCTCACACCAAATACAAATCTGGACAACATTAAAGGGGCTAGAAGCAAGTTAGCCCTTTTATACTGACTACTGCCACCTCAGATCATATGTGTAAACGCACCTTCTATATTAAAGGAATAGGCCACCGTTTTTACATACTGAGATATGTTCTTACCTTAGCTTTGACGAGTTCTTTAGGACCTGTCTGGTCTTCACCCGTGCCTTCAGTCCCGTAAACACAGCGCAGACGGCGTTAGCTTTTAGCCTCTCCCCTTCTCCTCTATAGCTCCAAAACAGGTCAAGATAGAAGCTACCAAGCTCTTCCACGTTTTCCCTATTTAAATATGGTTACGTGAAGTGTTACACTACAAAGTATAATTACACAAAATTAAACAATGTGGATTTTCTAAGTGGATAAAAGGGGGAACTATATTGTAAGGCGTAATAATACCAGGAGTAGTTTGGCATCCGCACAGTAAAGTGAAGATTACTGCTGGATTTCAAACTACTCCTGGTATTATTACATTATAATGGGGGTCGTGGCTCCAAAAGGTTGAGAACCACTGCTCTATAAAATCAGTCACACCTTACCTAATTTATGTTCTTCCCAGTGGGTAGGGGTCAGGATTGATCTCACAAACTCCTGGATATGAGCCCAGCGCGCTACCTATGGAGCTAAACCAGTGGAGAATTGGATCACTGCCGCACGTACCATACACTTATTCAATCATTTTGGAATTAGGTCACATTCACCTGGGTGCCCAAAGATTTGAGTGGGCGCTGACTGAGGTACTCCAGCCCCGCAGCACCCACGGGATCGGCTCCTTTGAGTCATACAGTATTCAACGCAATAGTCCAGGCCATTAGCAAAACACTAATAAGGCCTTGAACTAAATCACTATAAGCTACAAAACCGAGGACAATTAGCTGCATGTTGTTTCTGCTGAATTCAAGCTAACACCGCCGAGCACTCACAGCTTTAATCTTGTTGTTTACAACTTGCTGCAACTTTGGTAAAACTTCTAAACAATCTTAAAATGCAAATTCCGTTAAGGAGGTTCCTCTCGCGACTTAACTTCACTAAACCAATCATGTGATCACACTGTAGGTTGAGTTAATGAAATGGTAAAACTCACCGCGGAGTTCGGGAGGTGTGGAGTGTAAACAGGAGTCCCAAAAAAGCCAAAATGTTGTAAATCCTTTCAATGGAAACTAGAAGCGATTTGACACGAGAGGCAGGAGGGGGAGTCACCTGACAACTCCAAACATGCACTTCTTTGCATACATTTGTCTAAAATGTATTAAAAATAAAATAAAACTAGAGGCCCGAGGTTCTGTTGGTCCTGAAGGGTGTTACAATAAACTCTTTTCACTTATAATGGAAAATATGATGTGAGGGTTAGGAGTCATTTTTTATCCGAGAGGATTATTACGAGATTATCATGGGAATTATAACTCAAGAAAGGATGCCAACGGAAGGGTATAAAAAGCACCAGATAGACCTACTGGTTATACTATGTAATTACATCCAAACAATGAGGAGCACATCAATAAGATAATGCAGGATCTCTTGTGGGCCGGTACGGCATAAATCGGGCCGGATCTCACATCGCGGGTCAGACGGCCCCAAACTACGTCGGCCCATGGGAAAACTTCCGGTGTTCCCGATGGCCAGTCCAGCTCTGAGTACATATATAATTAAAAAAAACATAAAATAAAGCGTAGGGCAGGGGCAGGACAGTTTGGTGGAGGGCCGGTTTTCTTCTTTGTCAAAAGACCAAGGGCCGGACCCTCCAAATGAAGGATTTGAAGTAAAGCATCACTTTCTATTATGCCAGTGTTGCACATCAAATACACTGTCAAAATGTTCATTTAAATGAGATAAATGACTTAAAATCACTTGAATAAAGGTTTTTTATGTTAAATTTATGTCAGTTTGAACTAATCTAAGATCAGATGAAAACGCTAATGCCAATGGAACAAATAGAAATCCCACTGGAAATCAGGAAAATTCACTTTTACTGTAAAAAAATATTTATTATTCACTTGAAATTATACAAAATAATCTGAATTAAGAAAAAAAACGTGTGCTTGATCCATTGGCAAGAATAGGTTTTATCTGCTCTAAGGCCAGACCAAATCTACTCCAACTTTAGATTTAATCTCTTAATTCAAGTAGATTTACGTCATTTCTACCTATAGATGAGTATTCTTTTAGGAGCATGGCCTATAAGGGTGTTCTGTTAAGACATTTTAAGAAATTGACAGTATTTTTCACATTTCTAGAGTACTTTGACAGGCATTTGATCTCTGATTTGGGTCATAATATTTCTCAAAATCATCTCGAGGGCCAGAGTTTGATGATGGAGGGCCGGTTTTGGCCCCCAGGCCTGACGTTGCCTACCCCTGGTGTAGGGCATGCAGGTGCTGGACAGCTGTGGGGGGGTTACACATCTCTCGACAGAAACCCACACAAACCTCACTTTTCTAATACACCACACAGCATAGGGCTCATCACGAATGCAGTGCACACATTCTCTTCAGTACAGGGCAAAGCAGGACTGGAGGGAGCGCAGGGGCGGGACTGATCTGGACTTCTGCTAACTAACGGCCTTTTTTAAACACACCACCCATTTTAGGGCATAACACTGTGTAGGTGTCGGGCAGCTGTGGGAGGTCACACATCTTTCGACAGCTGCCCACTCAAACCTTTTTTTTTTTTGTCGCTGCTTTTTTTTAAAGCACCACAGAGGGCTCATCACAAATACACCCCCCTCTTCTTCACAAGTGCACACATTAATTTTAGCAATTTGACATTGGTTTTATCTTCCAGAATTCATACAGTGCGGATGCTCAAAATGGAGTCGGCTGAAGCAACAAGCTTATAAGTGCCGACCCCATATTCAACTCAATGTACATCTACATAACATAATAAATTATAAGGTCTAGATCACCTTGACTTTTGATACAAGCAAGTCCTTCCTGAGCTGAACAGATACAGATTTTTAATCATCAGTTTTAAGCTTCACACAAAATTTGCCGTGAAGTGCATTTAAATACATAACACAGCGGCTTTGTATTGTCACAGATGTTTGTAGAATGAACCAAAAGAAACAGTGGGGACGAAGTATGTCTAAAAAGAATTACGACGTCATTAATCTTACTTAATTCTAGAGTAGAGAGTCCAAGAGAGAGAGAGTCCAATATCAATCTAATGTTGTTTATAATTATTAAATGTTAAAATTATGTATTTTCCTCCCCCTACACTACAAAAAGTGAATATCAAGCATTGGCTTAAATGACTTGAATTGAAGAAATGTATCTTGTTTTGAGCGGTTTTCACTCATTTAGACACTTTTCCTGATCGGACCAAGTTTACTTTGCTTGTTTGAGGACATTTCAGACCAGTTCGAGGGTCAATCTCGCTTGAAATAAGAAAGTAAAATTGCCAATGAGATAAGACTGTTTTTCTTACCCCGTTGGCAAAGAAAATGACCTGAATTAAGGACGAAATGTATCGAAACGAGTCAGAAACATCTCAGAACAAGTGAAATAATCTAGGACAAATGCCCAAGAACTCAAATTTGGATTATTGTGCTCAAATTTAGATGTTTATACTGATCTAGTTAAATACTTTTTGCAGTGTGCATGTTCCAGCCAAATTTTTAGTCCTAATGTGTAGAATGAGCCCAGACCTGTTCACTGTCACTCAAAAAGCTTTTCATTCAGGTCTGAAGTGCCGTCATGCACAAGCTTAATATAGAAGCTGCAGTTACGCATAAGACCTGAGGTGGCAGTAGTGAGCATAAAATGATGAACTTACATCCAGCCCCTTTAAATTCAAAATTATGAACATTTCTATCACGCGTTTGACTTGCGTAGGGACAGGCATATTTTAGTCTGTTATAACTCTCTTTTGGACCTGCTGTTTCCTGTTGTCATTTGAATTCCTACCACAGACATGACTCTTTCCTGGTTAAATAAAGGTCAATAATAAATCACTTGCTGTTTTGAAATACTCCATACTACATGTTTTGGAAGTGATTTTCTGTTACTCTGCAAATAAAACTGCTGTAGTTAAACAGCATTGTCTATCGCTCTGTTCTGTGCCTCCGTGACTGAGACCGATTTTGTAAAGATGCTAAAGACTGTTTCCATATAATTCTGAAAGCAAAAACACACATAGAATTATAATCATCAACTAAATTTGACATACTATGATCTAATTATTTAGGGAGTATTGAGGATTTGCTCCAATTGAGAGTTTGGAAAATGATTAGGTTTAGGTTGTGTGATGTAGTGAGGAGGTTGGGTTTTGTAGAAAGAGAAGGATGTCATCTGCGTAAAGGCTGATTTTATGTTAGGTTTTTTGTGTTTGAATTCCTTCGATCTGGCTGCTTTATGTTTTGTCTGTTCTATGAAGATTAGAAATAATAATGGAGAGAGTGGGCATCCCTGACGGTTTCCACTGTTTATGTCACTACTGAAACAGGAGTGTGTACTTTAGTGAGGAATAATAAAAGATGTGCAGCACATGGATCTTTTTGCGTTTTCTGTACTGCTTTTTTGCTCAAACAATGACTCACAGAACTCGAGTAACATTTTCTCCAAGTGCTCTTTTACTTGAGTAAATATTTGGGCCACTACTTTTTACCTCTACTTGAGTAAATATTTTGGCTCCTCTTCCACCAGTGTCAGAAACGGTTCATATGAAGCAGCATCACGACAACATGACGAGTGATGAGCAAATGAAGCTCTATTTCAGCCTCGGGCTCCATTAAAAGGACATTGAGCCTTTGCTTTTTGGCTCCGTTACATCATCTCAGTGAGACATTTAAAACGGATCTTCACCTGAAGCAGTCATATCTGCAGGTGGATCGCTGTGTCCGACACATGTTCATTCCCCGATGTCTGACGCCTGAAGGCTCAAATCTAAAGCTGGTAAGACCGAGCCTTAATGGTCGTCTCCTTCTGTACAAAGGCCCACGTCTGATGTGTGTGATCGGCATCAGGGCTCCTCTTGTTTCAGACTGATCTGCCCCTCCATGTTAATGTGTCAGGCCTGTTCTGTTTTAGTCATTTCTGCCAATGAGGTGTGACTTTTAACACTTATGAAACAGTTTACGGTCAAGATAAATTTATCACCAAAACTCTGAAAGGCAGAAGTTAAAAATGAGAAGTTGCCACTGAGGCTCAGAGTCGTTTCAAAGATCATCATATTCAGAATCAGACGCATCGACACAAGGTAAGAACATGAAATGTTACTGAAAATAATGTTGTTTAATGTTTTACCATTGATATGACGGACATGGCTTTGTGATGGGAACAGAATCTTTAAAATAGATTGTGGTTTAATCTGTGGTCACATTTGTGCTTCTCCAGGTGGCACTGACTTTAGCACAGGTTCACTTTGAAAAACAAAGTTTGAATTCTATTTCTGTTCAGCTGATCCTAGACACTGGCAGTACTTTAGCTGCACTCTTCACTTTTAGTGTCATTTTAAACAATATTGATGTTTTATTGACTTTATTCTCCTTCTAAGAGTGATTTTCTCTATGTCAGAACTTTCTATGTTTTCTGTTTGTCCAGTTGAACTTTCACAGTGTGGATGCTTCATCCGTCACGAGCAAAGTCTTTTGGACACGACAGGATGTATGTCGTTGTCTTGGTGACGCTGTTTTGGGCCAGAACAGACGCTGTCGGAGGTATCAGTCACTCTTTATACACAGTTTGTGGATGATAAAGAAGAAGTAGAACAATAAGGTTTAGTTTGGTTAGACAGGATGAGATATTAGTATTTAAACCACAAATGCAACCTACAAACATTACTTTAGATAAAAAGAAAATAAAAAAGGACGTAGAAAACGCTGTAATGAAGCATTTTTAAAACTTTCATTACAATCGATTATTTCAAGATTGTTACAGTAAATACTCAAGATGGTAAAAATATATTTTGTTTTGGTCCCCAGGTTCAACACAGTCAGAGTGGACATGTCATAAGACACACACACAATACTGTCTCCACCTCAGAGAAAGAGAAATAACAGCAGAGGCTGGACTGTGCGCCGTCATACACTGCTCCTGGAATACTCCATCAGACTTTAATCCCTCCAGTCTGGTCTGGTACAAATGTGAGCCAGGTCAAACATGTACTAAGTCTGATTTAATATTTAACTCCGAAGATTCAAACAAGATTCAGCCGCGTTTTTCAGGCCGAGTTTCTCTGTTGGAGCCAGATCTGAGTCGGAGAAACTGCAGCATCATCATCAACGACCTGCAGCTCTCTGACTCTGGGAGATACGTTTTAAGACTCAATAGTCCCTCTGATGGATTTGGATTTAAATTCAGCAGAGCCACAGTCTCTGTTAAAGGTCAGTACAGTGTAACTTCCTCCATCATGTTAGTGCTTTAAAGTGCATTACCCATGATCCTCTGTGGCCTGTAGCTCTGCAGCAGAAGCCCACAGTGCAGACTCCTGCTCTGACAGAGGGACAGCGCGCCGCTCTCACCTGCACCGCTCCTGGACTCTGCTCTGGATCTGAGCCCACGTTCACATGGACCTGGAGAGGAGCAGGACACGCCCCTCCCAATGTTGCCACGGCAACCACTGACCGCCTGACGCCTGTCAGTCACAGACACAGCTCCACTCTGGAGCTGACGGCTTCAGCCGAGCTTCATGGAGCAGAGCTCAGCTGCACAGTGTCATATAACCACAGCTCCAGCTCCACACAGGACTCTGTCAGGATCAACGTCACATGTGAGTCAGACAGACCGACAGACGCCTCACAGATAGAAGAGTTCTATGCTGTCCCCTCACATTTGCTCTAGTCTAAACTCTGTGTTTCTTTCAGACGTGAAGGCCCTGGAAGTGAGAGGGGACACAGTTGTGAAGGAGGGAGACTCTCTGAATGTGACCTGCAGTGTAGACAGTTTCCCTCCATCGCGCCTCATGTGGTTTGGACCAAACAAAACCCGTCTGAATGTGTCAGAAACCACTGAGAGGTCCAACCAAACTGACCTGGGATCAGCTTCACTGCTCATCCACAACGTGACCCAGGCTCAGTCTGGACAGTACATGTGTGAAGGCCTCCACCTGAACAGCTCTCAGACCAGAGACGTCCACATCTCCGTCATATGTGAGGACATCAGACTCCTATCTTCTACATATTACATATTATTTGGATTGATCAAATAAAGAGTGTGTTCTTTCCAGACCTGAGGAAGCCCGTTCTTGTTGGACACACCAGTGTTGAGGAGGGCAGTGCTCTGAATCTGACCTGCACAGTGGACAGTTTCCCTCCGTCCAACGTCACTGTGAGAAAACGTGGTTTAGAAGTCACAAAACGAAATGAAACTCACTTTTACAAAACTGACCCTGGATCAGCCAGTCTGGTCATCATGAATGTGACACCAGAGAATGCAGGAATGTATGAGTGCACAGTTCAACATGAGCTGAAGAATCAGACGACACACACGGATGTAGAAGTACTCTGTAAGTATCTGCATACTTTATATTCAGAAGTTCCTTAAAGATTCTTGTCAGTCATAGCAACAAAAGTAAATAGTGCATGGGGAGATTAAAATATGGGAAAATATGAACAAAGTTCGAACAACAGCATCTAAGTGTGCATATTAAGCCTAGTTGCCACATCCACAGCAGTTTTAAGTCATAACCCGGCAGCTCTAAGACGATTTGCACTTAAAATGTGTTTATTACATTGCGCTTGGTTTGTTTTCATGCCGTTAGCAAAATGGAGTCTCGCATCCTGATCTTGAGCCAATAATGTTCCTAACATGATTTTAAAAAGGCTGAGTGACTGTTTCTTCACGGATACGAGAGATCCGGTTATATCTGGAGACACAGTGGTAAAAGAGGGCGGAGCTCTGGCCCTGACCTGCAGAGTGGACAGTTTCCCTCTGACTAACGTCACTCTGAGAAAAGTTGGAAGTGAAACTACTGTTCAAAATGAAACCGTCAGAAACCAGCGTGACCCTGGAACTGGCACTTTAGTTATTGATAATGTGACACGGGAGGACGCAGGACGATACGTGTGCTCGGGCCTGAGGCAAGACAGAACTCTGGAAACTTACGTGGACATAAGACTCCTGTGTAAGTCATTTTACTCCGTTTTGTCTTCCTGCATGAAATTGTGCTTGGGGTTTAAATAACAGGACACATCGACTTTCTTCAGGTTTAAACCATGTTGTTCCTCATCAAAAACACAGACCTGCAACAGCAACATTCACACAGTTTTGAGTTAATCCTTGGACAAAGCTGCTAAATGTAGCTGTTTCTTCTTCTACGGTGTCAGCGCCTCGTTTGAACAGTTCAAACACAAAAACTGTCCTACACACTTTTAAAGGATCTGTATCATGCTATTTCAGCCATTCCAAAGTTAAGTATAGGCATTTATATGAATGATTGTACCTCTACAGCTAAATATAAATATAAGTGTTTTCTAGAGGTATTTTTCAAACCCGTAAGACACAACGCTTCGATTCAGTTAACTCCGCCCCCTCTCTCCGCACATATAACTTTACCGTAATATAAGGAGTTGACATCTGCAACACAGCTTCATAAATGGCTAACACACACAAGCTAACACACATGCTAATATGCTAACACATAAGCTAACCCAAGTCTGGATTGACTCATCGCTCTGGTCCATCGCTGTTTACATTATGGGACTCGCGTTGGTTATAAAAGTTAATCCACTTTGATTCTGGCGAAGGTTCACCAAACATCCATCAGTGACAGTCACAGAGAAACAATATTTTGGTGAAAGTCGCTGAATCCCGGAGAAAAAAACAACTTCTGACGGGAGTGGCCTCTTCTTTAGGAAGGTTAACCCTACCCTAACCCTAACCCTACTGTATATACTCCTGTCCACGTAGCCAAACGCGCTTCTTTTTCTCCGTGACATTATCGTTAGGTAAGAATAAAGAACAGGTGTGTCCAGTTATAACGAGCTCCATCTTCACAGCTACAGCGCAAACATGACTGATCTGCTCAGACGCTCAGGGGATGTGTTTGTTTTGGCCACAGCTGACCTGGAAGCACCTCGGGCACATCCTTTCTTTTCTTTTTTCCTTTTCCTTTATTTATTTATTTCTTACAACAGAAATAATGAAAAGGGTGGTTTACAAATTAAAATCAGGCCGTAAGCATAGAATTAAGACATTACATTACAGACACCGAATTATGCTCATTTTTTTTACCATACGTTTACTTTATTTTACTTCATGACTAATCTTACACTGGTATTTGCGCAGAGGCCGGGTGTGGATTTTTTCCTCCACTTTGACATGAAACAATTCCGGTTTCAAAATCTATCTTTGTTGTTCCCAGCGAAGCCCCTGATCCTGAGCTCCTCCGGGTGTGTGTATGACGGGGCCGTCCTGAGCTGTTCCTGCATCAGTCGGGCCTCTCCTGTCCCCGCGGTCACATGGCCCCTGCTGCAGCACCGCTCCGAGTACACGCTTGTTACCGCGGTGACCGGAGACACGGTCAACAGCAGCCTGGTCCTCAGAGCGAGCGGGCACAACAGAATGGGAGTCCAGTGTGTCAGCAGCAACAGGGCGGGGCGGGTCCAGGAGAGATTCACCCCCTCCATCACTGACCCAGAGCGGACGGGTATGTGCCAGTGCCACCACACACAGTTTTGAGTGACATTTTGAAGCCGGGGGTCAACCACTGGTCAATGTGTAAACTCGGGATTTTGAAAAGAAGACGTTTTGTTATTATCAAGTGCGTTTAAAAGAAAAAGAATATTGTTTTATTTTTCTCGTTTGTTTACAAAATCATCTACACTTTTACTGAAAACACATCTGTCGAAATGATCGGATTACATTATGTTGATCGCAGCTCAATAAATTACAAATAGGACACATGTTTGTCACTGAGGTTTCCTGTGAACATTTTAAAGTAAAAAAGGACAAATGGGTCATTGGTGGTTTTCACACTTTTCGCACAAATGCAGGTGGCAACGTGCTTTAGAAACTGAGACCATTTACCAACTGATTTGTTTTATATGAAACTGCTCAGGAAATATGTTCAACAACTCTAATCAAGAAGTGCACTATGCTAAATCCACTTTTTTGAGCTTTAAACCAAGTTTTAAAGGGACTATACAGAGTTTAAAAATGATCAAATTAAGTATTTTCCTCCCCGTACATGTAGAATGAGCTGTTCACCACAACTGCCTCTAAAATCCTTAACTGTCACTCAAAACGGTGCTACTTCGGGTCCGAATTGCCGGCATGCACGAGCTTCAAGGGATATTTCAGGGTTTTTGACACAGGGCCTCATTTCCTAGTTGTCCAGAGTGTTGCTGATTTCTGGAGATATATTTTTTTTTTTTGTAATTCATGCAGTTCTTTGAAGAGTTTCGTGGCGCTAGGCTAATGCAAGGCTAGTGCATGTCTACGATATCAGCTAGCCTGCACTAAAAACAGTCTGACCCGCTCCACAGAGCACCTGAGGCAAATCACTTATAACACCAGACTAACCATATAAATGTCTGTGTCCATAGAATAATTTTAACCATTTTGCATTTCAAATACCTTATATTTGAGCAGCATCAGCTTCGTGGTTGTATAAGCTACACAGCGGCGGAGTGATCTGCTAGAAAATAGTCTGTCAAAATGCGATCATTCATGTGATGCAAGGTCAGTTATATTCCAAAAATTAGTGAAGTGATTTGCCTCAGGTGCTCTGTGGAGCGGGTCAGACTGTTCTTAATGCAGGCTAGCTGATATCGTAGAAATGCGCTAGCCTTGCACTAGCCTAGCGCCACGAAACTCTTCAAATAAAAGAACAGCATGAATTGCAAAAACAAAATATCTCCAGAAATCAGCAACACTCTGGACAACTAGGAAAGGAGGCCCTATGTCAAAAATCCTGAAATATCCCTTTAATATAGAAGGTGCAGTTACATGTATGACCTGAGGTGGCAGTAGTGAGTATAAAATGGCAAACTTGCGTCTAGCCCCTTAAACGTTGTTTCCTCGTCACTATTTTCACTCTTCTTTTTACGCAAGAGTTCAATGGGTAGAACTCTTCCTGTGTTTCTCTAACTCTTACTAGATTGTAGCGTTACTCAAGCGGGACATGCGCTGCGCTGCCATCTAGCGGGCGGGAGTAAAAGTGCAGGACCAAAGCGAGACGCTGCATTGAATATTTCCCCAAAAATAGATGTTTAAATATTGATAGGGGCACTTTTTGGATCGATACAAGAATCGCGCAACGTAATATCGCAATATGTCGGCGGTTCGACACAACACCCCTAGCCCTAACCAGTCGTATTACTGCGTGGTTTGGTAATCTCACTCTGAAAGAGAAGAAGACTTTGAACAAAGTAGTTCTCTCAGCACTAGGACCATTAGCTGCACTTTGCTGAACCTGGAGGCCACATATAAAGCTCGACTCTTAAATCGGGCTTTGCACATTGTTGATGAAGCCTCGGGCCGCGCTGCTCGGGCCATTTTTGAGATGCTCCCTTCAGGCACAGCAAGGGACACGGTATCGCTCTCTCAAATGTTCCACTGATCGCCGTTCAAACAGTTTCTTTCCACAAGATGTCACCACTTTAAACAAAGCACTGACATTTTCTGTATGGACTGTTTTTTGTACAGTATTTTATGTGGCATTTGTTTGTCTTGATGTCGTTTGATTCATACATTGACAGTGCACTTTGGGCTCATTGCACACTTTTTTTCCAATGTGGTTTTTATACTGCACATGGTTAATAAACTGAACTGAACTGAACTGAACATAGTATTGAATAATCCTCGGGCAAAGCTGTAAAACGTCACCACCGCGTCAGCGCTTCTATTCGTCTTTGTTAACACCCATGGCATATTTATTGTTTGCAGACCCGCCTCATACGCATACAGAGGTTGTCTCTAAAACTGAACTTCTCTTGGCTTTTGGTCTTGGGTTTCTGCTGTCAGCCGCTCTGTGTTGTTTGGTCGTCACACGTCGCTGCAGGTAAACCACATTCTGCACGATCCGAATATCCACATGTGCTAAAGCGTGACCTTTTGTTGCTGTTGTTCAGAAGAAAACCGAGAAGCCGCCCCTCAGATGGAGACGTTGCAACAGTAGAAATGGTAAATATCCAGACGGCTAATTCCAGTCATTATAAAAGCCATAAACCGATGCATTGTTTCCATCTGCAGCTCAGCGGGAACGCAGCGGAAGAGGCTAACGCTAACGCCGAGCCTGCAGAGCTGCACTACGCCAACATCGACTTCGCCGCCATGTTGGGTAAAGGCCACAGACGGAACGCAGAGGACGTGACGAAAACAGAGTATGCTGAGATCAAAAAGGAAATCATCGGACAGACGCAAGACAACGGTGAAGAGCGAGAGGAAAGACCTGACGAGGAGAAGGAGGAAGAGGAGGAGGAAGAGGCCATGATGGAGGAGACGACACAGAACGAACAGGAAGTGAACTCAAACGTCCAAGAAAAGATGACAGATGAATGAACCGCAGTTGTAGAAGCATATTATCATGTGAAACTCGTCATTGGGTTTGGCAGAGAGACAAGAGTGAGTTTTTGTTGTGCAAATTATTTCAACCGATTTTCCAATTAGCAGTTTGTAGCTCATGTCATAAAAAGAAAGAGAAGTACCATATTTTTTAAGAAAATGTCTACTGAAGAAAGAACGAACGGCTGAATAGGTGCACGGTTTGCTAACGTGACACACTGATGGTTAGCTACATGAAGCATAAACAACAAACGAATGTTAACGTCACATAAACAGTTCAGAAAACCATAGCATAAAGAGCACACCAAACTCTTGATATCACTCCAAATCACTAAACCCACTTCTGAACAATCGCCTTGGCAACGACCTGGACACGGAGGCGTAACTGCACGGTTGACAAGCCTCTCCCAGCAGCACGATTTTCAAGCTCTCATTTGTGAACTCGCTCCTCTTGCTGTGGCCATGTAGCTTTTAGCCCGTGATTAGCTTTGTTTTGTTTTCTTGTTGTTCGATAGAGATAAGCTAGAACTAGATTCAACAGTCCAGATCTTAACCCCATTGAGAATCTTTGGGAATGTGCTGGAGAAGGCTTTACCCAGTGGTCACACTCTCCCATCATCAATACAAGATCCTGGTGAAAAATCAATGGAACACTGAATATTCTTATATTGCGAGCCAACCAAACCAACCAAGTGTGTGGCAACTGTTTTTGATCAGACAGTGTATTTACTTACGGGGTGGGAATTTATAAGTTTACTTCCTCCCATTCCGTTTCGAGTTTATGTGCAGTATTATGTATATATGAAAGCATGGTAAAATGTTATGAATGCATGTTAAAATGACATAAGAGCTGCACATGTTAATGTAAAAATCAAGTCAATCAATCAATCAATCAATCAATCAATCATACTCAAGAATAAGCAAAAAGTAGTGATATGAATATTTGGAACATTTGAAACATAAAAAAAGAGACTTGAGAACATCCTAAGCAATATACCAGACAAAACTGATACAAAAATATATATATTTCTGACGATAATATGAAGGAAAATACATTTAAGGTCGAACCATCAGTTTTGAATGATTTTGTCCATATTGTGTAAAGCTTAATTTCAAAATTGTTCTTAGTCCACGATATGTTTTCTTAATCCAATAAATGGTGACATTTGGCTCTGGGTTGGTGTTGAGGGTGAGGCGGTTGCTTGTACTACCCACCTTGTCCAGACGGTGGTGTCAAAGAGCCAATTAAACGAAGCTTCAGATCTCACTATATTACAGGGGTTGGCAAGTTTGTGTCACGGAGGGCCGACTTTCATCATTGCCAAAACACCAAGGGCCAAACCTCACCATTGTAGCCTAATGTAAAGAACCATTTTCTGTAAATGCCAATGTTTTACATCAGTGGTTCTAAAGTGGTCCGGCTGCGAGACCCGCCATTACCTTAATGACAAGCTGCGACCCAAGTAAAACTGTCATTTTGTCATATATCTTATAAAATATTGTATTTACCACACTTGTTTTTATTGAACAAGATTTTCAATAATAATTTTTCTCAAAATCATATTGGGGGCCAGAGGTTCTGTGCTGGAGGGCCGGATTTGGCCCCTGGCCCTGACGTTGCCTACCGTATAGCAATTTCTCCATGTTCATGATTATGATGTAACTGTGCAAAACATATCGACTTGGTTTTTCATTTTATATTTGTATATTATTAAAGGAGATATACCTTTTTTTCTTTTAGTAGGGTAAAGTTATTTTTGCCCCATAAAAGTATGTTTTAAAAGTAGTCATTGGTGGAAAAAAAATCAGCCTGATGCGTGAAGTTTGTCGTATTATGATTTGTTGTGTGTGGCCAACCCAAATAGTTAACATGTGACTATAACCCCGAAGGACGGTCGTGACGGGAAAAAATACCCATTTCGTCACATCTGGACTAAAAGGGTTCAAAATCAGGTATAGTCCCTTTAATATATTGATTATTTTTATTGTTTTACATTGTGATTAAACATTTCCACTCATATTAAAGGCTCTGTAAAACTTTATTGCTCCCTGAAAGTCGTGAAAGTGCTTTGAAGGGATCAGGGGTGCATTAGGAAAGCTAGGAACGAGCCAAAACAATGGAAAAGTAGACTCTTGTTTGTAAACATAACACCAGGGCCTTTCGTTTGTCCGTGCCGGTGCTTGTAGATCACTTAGACCTGTTCAAAAGGGAAAAGTGGACCGGCAAATACAGGATTTCAAACAAAAAGTCAGCGATTTCTCTGTGAATTCCGTTTTGTGCGTTTTGATGAAACTTCCTGTAACAGATGTTGCACAATTAGACCAAAGCAAAAGCCACAGTCTGTTCGGAGTGAGTGCAGAACACAGATTTAGACCGACATCAACGCAACGTAAGTAATGTCTCTTTTTGTATTTGATCACCTACATGAGGCACAGCGAAGAATATACAACAATAATGTGAAGGTTGTTTCCCCGTGTGACTTTTGTGAGCTTTTGAGGGCCTCCTCCCGTCCCTAAAACCCGACCAGCGCCTCCCTGTTTTTGTAATCTCCATTTTAATTCACTGAACGCACTCTCATTCTGTCTGTGGACAAAAAAAAAAACTGCCTTCTATAGCTGATTGTAAAGGTTCCCTGGTGACTGTGGTGTTATGTGTACAGTTGTTCTGCCATAGAGATTAAATATAATTCAGCTTTAGAACAAAAAATGTAAACCACAAGCTACTTTTATCTTGTAAAGGATATGTTGTAATTATGAATAATATCTGGAACCACAGACAAAGTCATATTTGCCTTGTAAAAATCCTCTATACCGGATTCATTTCTATTGGTGGAACAAAATCTGTTATGTCCTCCCTAAGTATATTGTAAACTCGGACTCATGTGTCTATTAAGCCTTTGGTGATCAATGGTTTGAACTTACAGGCTTGTTTTCTACCATCTCCGTGAGGATAAAAACACAACAAAAAATGATTGAACAAATAATTGAAAACTCAACAAAAATGTGACAAAAATTGAACAAAAATGTGACAAAAACTCAACAAAAATTCAACAAAAACTCAACAAAAATGTGACAAACATTCAACATAAATTCAACAAAAACTCAACAAAAACTTAACCAAAATGTGACAAAAATTCAACAAAAATGTAACAAAAATGTAACAAAAACTCCACAAAAATTCAACAAAAACTCAACAAAAATGTGACAAAAATTCAACATAAATTCAACAAAAAAATTACAAAAAATCAACAAAAAGTGACAAAAAGCTCAACCAAAAAGTGACAAAAATTCAACAAAAATGTAACAAAAACTCAACCAAAAAGTGACAAAAATGTAACAAAAACTCAACAAAAATTCAACATAAATTCAACAAAAACGCAACAAAAAAATTACAAAAATTCAACAAAAATGTAACAAAAACTTAAGCTTACTCTCAAATTGTAATTGATTCTAAATGTGTGCGAAAATAAAAAATGTCTTCGATGTCTTCACTGTTCGTTTTGCAACTGGGGAAAGCACACTCATGCAACACCAATCACAAATGTGGAGTGAGAAGTGTTGTTTCCTTTTGCTCGGCTTCCTCATCGTAACTTCCTTTATGTTTTCTCTATTTAAGGTCACTGAGATCTTCAAAATATCCCCCATCACGATGTTCATGTTGATCTGGATAATCCTCCTGCCTTCTTACGCTGAAGCCGGTAAGTTTGAGTGTGTTTATGTGTCGAACCTTAGAACTACAGCTGTACCAGGAATTAATAACCCTCAAATCCCTGACGACAAAATGTTTCAGAGAGAAATGAATGATAAAAACATTATGTTAAACATTTGTCTTTTTCTACAGATGACTCAGAGTTAGGATTTCCTCTGTGTTTCAAAGGCTTTTGTGTCACACTTAATAAAGACGTGGTAACAGCAGAGGCTGGACTGTGCGCCGTCATACACTGCTCCTGGAATATTCCATCAGACTTTTATCTCTACAGTCTGGTCTGGTTCAAATGTGAGCCTGGTGGCAGCTGTAGTGACTCTGATATAATATTTCACTCCAGAAACAAAAACAAGATTCAGTCGAGTTTTTCAGGACGAGTTTCTCTGTTGGAGCCAGATCTGAGTCGGAGAAACTGCAGCATCATCATCAACGACCTGCAGCTCTCTGACTCTGGGACATACTATTTAAGACTCAATAGTCGCTCTGAGGGATTTGGATTTACATTCAACAGAGCCACAGTCTCTGTTAAAGGTCAGTACAGTGTAACCTCCTCCATCACGTGAATGCCTTAAAGTGCATTACCCATGATCCTCTGTGGCCTGTAGCTCTGCAGCAGAAGCCCACAGTGCAGACTCCTGCTCTGACAGAGGGACAGCGCGCCGCTCTCACCTGCACCGCTCCTGGACTCTGCTCTGGATCTGAGCCCACGTTCACATGGACCTGGAGAGGAGCAGGACACGCCCCTCCCAATGTTACCACGGCAACCACTGACCGCCTGACGCCTGTCAGTCACAGACACAGCTCCACTCTGGAGCTGACGGCTTCAGCCGAGCTTCATGGAGCAGAGCTCAGCTGCACAGTGTCATATAACCACAGCTCCAGCTCCACACAGGACTCTGTCAGGATCAACGTCACATGTGAGTCAGACAGACCGACAGACGCCTCACAGATAGAAGAGTTCTATGCTGTCCCCTCACATTTGCTCTAGTCTAAACTCTGTGCTTCTTTCAGACGTGAAGGCCCTGGAAGTGAGTGGGGACACAGTTGTGAAGGAGGGAGACTCTCTGAATGTGACCTGCAGTGTAGACAGTTTCCCTCCATCGCGCCTCATGTGGTTTGGACCAAACAACACTCGTCTGAATGTGTCAGAAACCACTGAGAGGTCCAACCAAACTGACCTGGGATCAGCTTCACTGCTCATCCACAACGTGACCCAGGCTCAGTCTGGACAGTACATGTGTGAAGGCCTCCACCTGAACAGCTCTCAGACCAGAGACGTCAACATCTCCGTCATATGTGAGTGAACTCAACAAATCCTCCACATTGTCAGAGCTGTGGTGCTGTTTAGGTAGAATTAGACAGAAGTTTATCTATTAATGAATGATTGTCACTTTCAAAGTACAATATTCAGCTCACTTTAATTCAGATGTTTAAAGCTGAGGAGAAAACTGAACAAGATTAACTGAATGACTGAAGTGTTTGATGTCCCTTACAGACCTGAGAGAGCCTGTAATAACTGGAGAGACAAGTGTAGACGAGGGGGGTTCTCTGAATCTGAGCTGCTCAGTGGACAGTTTCCCTCCGTCCAACATCACACTGAGAGGAGGAGCTGGAACCTACTGGAACTCTACCCAAACTGACCCTGGATCAGTCAGTCTGTTCATCTCCACTGTGACTCTGGAGGATGCAGGGCGATACGAGTGCACTGTGGAACATGAACTCAGGACCGTGTGCACATCTGTGAACGTGACGGTGTTTTGTAAGTAGGTCTATGTTCATACTTTAGTATCAGTTAGTTACACTCCTGTGTTTCTTCTTCGATTCCAACTGTTTCACTAATGACTCATTTACTCAGTTACAGTGGGTTGAAAAAGTATCCGTACCCCTTTAACTATTTGACATTTTGCCACACTATGGACCACAAATATCAATATATTTACTGTAGTGGAAATTTTATGCGAAAGACACCCACTATGGGACACGTGACAAGTGAAACGAAATTTATACATGAATTTTTTTTAGGAATAAAATCTGAAAAGTGGGGTGTGCATAAGTATCTACCTGCTTTCCTTTAAGTTAAACCAAGTGCCTGGTGATTTCTGAATGATGACATGTTGACCCCATGACTAAATAGAGTTTCCCTGTGTGTAATCTAATGTCAGTTCAAACACAGCTGCTCTGTGATGGTCTCAGAGGTCTGTTAGAGACTATTGGGGAGTAGAAGCATCATGAAGTCCAAGAACACACCAGACAGGTCCGGGATCAAGTTATTGAGACGTATCAAGCTGTGTTATTATCGGTTATAAAAAGATTTCCAAAGCTTTGAACATCTCTCAAAGTACAGTTAAAGGAATAGGCCACCGTTTTTACATACTGAGATATGTTCTTACCTTAGCTTTGACGAGTTCTTTAGGACCTGTCTGATCTTCACCCGTGCCTTCAGTCATGTAAACACAGCACAGACGGCGTTAGCATTTAGCCTCTCCCTCTCTCCTCTATAGCTCCAAAACAGGTCAAGATAGAAGCTACCAAGCTCTTCCACGTTTTCCCTATTTAAATATTGTTACGTGAAGTGTTCCACTACAAAGTATAATTACACAAAATTAAACAATGTGGATTTTCTAAGCGGATAAAAGGGGGAACTATATTGTAAGGCGTAATAATACCAGAAGTAATTTGGCATCCGCACAGTAAAGTGAAGATTACTGCGCAGTAATCCTAGTCAAACTCGTCAAAGCTAAGGTAAGAACATATCTCAGTGTGTAAAAACGGTGGCCTATTCCTTTAAATACACCATCCAGGAATAGAAAGAGTCTGACATCACTGCAAACCTACCAAGACCCGGCCGTCCTCCTAAACTTACTGACCAAACAAGGACCACACTGACCAGAGATGTTACCAAGAGGCCTATGATGACCCTGGATGAACTGCAGAGAGACACAGCTCAGGTGGGGGAAACTGTACAAGGAACAACTATTAGTCGTGCACTGCACAAATCTGGCCTTTATGGAAGAGTGGCTTTTTTGAAAGAAAACCATAAGAAGTCCCGTTTGCTGTTTGCCAGAAGGAACATGTGGGGATCCAGCAGGTGCTTTGGTCAGATGAGAGCAAAACGGAACTTTTTGACCTAAATGCCGAGCTGAAAACACCATCCCCACTGTCAAACATGGTGGTGGTAGCATCATGTTCTGGGGGTGCTTTTCTTCAGCAGGGACAGGGAAGATGTTTGGTAGTTGATGGGAGGATGGATGGGGACAAATACAGGGCAATCTCCGACAAAAACATGTTGGAGTCTGCAAAACAGTAGTTGTAACTGGGGCGGAGGCAAGACTACGACAATCATGGGCGGCACGGTAGCGCA
Organism: Gobius niger; assembly: GCF_951799975.1. Classification (NCBI taxonomy): domain Eukaryota; kingdom Metazoa; phylum Chordata; class Actinopteri; order Gobiiformes; family Gobiidae; genus Gobius; species Gobius niger. Next base: position 30,993,318 of record NC_136859.1, read on the forward strand.
GCGGTTAGTGCCTTCACTTCACAGCCAGAAGGTCCCGGGTTCAATTCCCACCAGGACGGGGCCTTTCTGTGTGGAGCTTGCATGTTCACCCCGTGTCTGCGTAGCTTTCCTCCGGGTACTCCGGTTTCCCCTACACCTACATGTGCAATAGGTGAATCCTCCAGCCAGGTGATTCTGACCATCAGCCTGGCTCCACATCATGGAGATGGGTCCCCGGGCACGGCCGTCGACCACTGCTCCTTACGGGTTGCCCCAGCGGCATCGAATGATGGGTTAAACAATAAAGTATACAAACAAACAAACAAACAAACCATGTGTTAGAAAGGCCAAGTCAAAGTCCAGACCTAAATCCAATCAAGGATCTGTGGAAAGACCTGAAAACTGCGGTTCGCAAGCGCTCTAATCTAACTGAGCTTGAGCTGTTTTGCAAAGAAGAATGGGTAAAAAACATTTTTTCTTACCCATCCAGTCTCAAGATGTGCAGGACTGGTAGAGACAAACCTCAACAGACTTACAGCTGTAACTGCAGCTAAAGGCAGTTCCACAAAGTATTTACTCAGGGGGTATAGATACTTTTGCAAACCCCACTTTTCAGTTTATTTATTTTTAAAAAAAAGTTCTAAATCATGTATAAATTTCATTTCACTTCACGATTGGGTGTCACTTAGTGTGTGTCTTTCGCCAAAAAATTCAATTATATATATATTTATGTTTGTAGACCATAGCCAAGAAAGCGGCAAAAAAATGTGACCAAAACGAACCGGAAAAGAAACAAAAACACGGCTACAAAGCAATTGAAGCAATTTGAATAAGGGAGTTCAGCTCTGCAAAAACGAGAAGAATCAGACAAACTGTTGTATTCCCCATTTCCAGCAGCAGAACCATCAGCCGCCTCAGCCTCTCTTTCCTCACACTTCCTCCTCTAATGTCAGATACTTGCTGCTGCTGTTGTTGTTCCCAGCGAGGCCCCTGATCCTGAGCTCCTCCGGGTGTGTGTATGACGGGGCCGTCCTGAGCTGTTCCTGCATCAGTCGGGCCTCTCCTGTCCCCGCGGTCACATGGCCCCTGCTGCAGCACCGCTCCGAGTACACGCTTGTTACCGCGGTGACCGGAGACACGGTCAACAGCAGCCTGGTCCTCAGAGCGAGCGGGCACAACAGAACGGGAGTCCAGTGTGTCAGCAGCAACAGGGCGGGGCAGGTCCAGGAGAGATTCACCCCCTCCATCATCAGCGGCGTGGGAGAACCAATCGGTATGAGCCCTCACGGAGTAAAAACTGAATGAGCAAAACGTTTTTTCACAACAATAAGTGATCGTAATGTTTTGCAGTGACACCTGAGAAGATCTTGCGGGTCGTCTCCAGGCTGGAAGTCATTGTTGCTTTTTTGGCTGGATTTGTAGTTGCGGCTGTTTTATGCTGCGTGATCATCAAATGCCACAGGTTTAGTATTAACCATCGCTTCCTCTATCTATTTATCTGTCTCTCTTGCATGAGCGTTCATTTTATGTGTCTTGCATTTTCAGAAGGAAGCCGAAAAGTTACGTCAAAGAATGTGATATGAGTCAGACCTTGGAAATGGTGAACAGTGAAGAGGAACCAGAGGTAATTGTCATTCTAACCTTCTTGACCTCTCACTGCGTCCTGTACAAACGCTCTCACACTTTATCTCGAGGTGAGTCCGCCTTGGACATTAAAAAAGAGAGCTGTCCTGCCTCTCTCTCTGTATTGTGGCCTGTATGTCTATAACAACAGTAGTTAATGATACTTTGAGCAGACTCTGACATCTCTGTGGAGATCTGTGGACATATCTGTGGCGTAGCTTGCCATTAGGCAAGGCAGGCAGCTGCCTGGGGCCCCAATGAATTGGCCCATTTTTAATTTGCTTGTGTCAAATGCTGGATGAACACAGTATTCCTACTGACTTTAGGACTATAGTTACATCATGTCTGTTGTTCCCCCTCCTGCTGCATGCTTTAGTGAGTCATGGTTCCCTATAATGTTATGTTCTATTGAGCAGTGAACAGACATTTACTCATGTCTCCACCAGATCATATTTCTAATAGTGAAACCAGTTTATTGTGACACTCATTATCACCTAAAGAACCTCAGCGTTCTGCTCTGAGGGAAACTTATGCAGAGAACTGCATAATGGCAGTCGTCAGGTGACCAACTCCTGCTCACGTAGTGTCCTTTCTCCCAGTGCTCAGTACACAGAGCCGCCACCAGAGGGCCCCCTACAGACAGTCTTGCTTTGGGCCCCTTGGTACCCTTGCTACGCCACTGTGTCCCCACACTGAGGCCACTGTGAATGGCATTTAACAGTATTTGTGTCGCTGTTTTATTAATGCGGTTGATAAAAAACGTCCCCCTATTCACTGACAGCGATGAAGAAGAGCCTTAAATGAAACATGTGCCAACACAGCCAGCGATCAGGGGAGACCACAGGCACAGGCATCTGTTCCTTCATCAAGCAAACCATAAAACTATCAGCAAATATAAGTTCAGATGCCCCAACAGTGTGTTTTCTGGAGCCGGTCACAGCAGAGAAAGAAGAGAAGGAAGGCTCAGAGAGGGAGAACTTCTGCTGATACATTTGTCTATGGGCTGAAAATAGGTTTCACTGAGGGCACACCGTTCTTCCATTCTGAGATATGTTCTTACCTGAGCTTAGACAAGTTGATACGCACCTGTCTGGTCTCTGTGCCCGTGGAAGAGCGTGGTCGCTTCTAACTTCACCCCCGTTTGGAGCTATAGGAATACATTGGGAGAGGCTAAATGCTAACAACATTTTTGGTCTTTATGCGTGACTGAGGGCACGCACAAGTACGCAGCTCGTCTAAGCTCAGGTAAGAACATATTTCAGTATGGAAAAACGGTGAACTATTCCTCTAATGCTACGACTGAGATAATATGGGAGGGATTTGCAAGATTGTTGAAAGTGATACAGAACCCTTGGGCAATAGTTTATTTTATTTTTTGACCTGTTAAAGCAGTACTTTAGTACTTAGCAGTAACTTGTTTACCTTAATAAATCCTTTCCGTAGTCCCTCTGGGGGTAATACAAGTGTAAATGATATGATGGGGGGTCTTTCATCTCCCCCCGGTGTCTCTGGCCAGAAAACCACACTTGCAGCTTTCCCTGTTCCGACCTAAAGGTCCAATACACACTAATGGAATCACGATGAAGAAGCTAACAGGCTAACGGGCAAAGCTAACTGTGGGCTAGCACCACTTAAACAGTATTTACAGCCACGTTTGAGTGAAAATAAATGTCTCCATTGTGTAATTGGATGTATAATATCCCTCTCTCCCTTTGTCTTTTCTGTCAGCGTAGTGTTTACTCTCACGGACAATTAATGAGTAAAAAAATGCAACATGCTACGACACCTGCAGTGGCGCTTATGGCCTCTAGGGGCAAGAGTTACTTACAAGTAGTTCTGCTTTAACCCCACCTGAACTGAGCACATTTTCTCCAGTTTGTTTATTACTCAAATCTAAAACGAGACGTAAACGAAGATTAAAGCGCAAAAAAAGCAACAGAACAGCCACAAAAAGGCGACGAAAAAAAGCGATGAAAAAAGCCACTAAAGAGCAACAGATAAGCTCCCCAAAGACTTGCACAAAAATGAGATAAAACCGCAACAACAGAGCCACAAAAGGACAAACAAAAAAGCCACAAAAAAGGGACAACACGTCAACTACATGTGGACAAAGATCCATTTTGTAGGTCTTAGCTTTCAAAATTACACTGACCTGGCTTGATTCCAGAAGCTTTAAGATTTGGGTAAAGCCGAACTGGAGATAATGTACTCGGTTAAGGCGGGAGGTAACACAACCCTATTTTGTTCAATCAAATGAAATTGAAACACATGCCCTCCTTTAAATCTACAGCTCAACGGCCACACTGTCGGAGTCGCCGACGCCGAGCCCGGGGAGTTGCTCTACGCCAACATCAACTTCTCGGCGATGGTGCGGAACAGCCCGAGAGACGGAGCGAGCGGAGAAGACACGAAGACGGAGTACGCGGAAATCAAGCGAGAGGCCATCGAACAGCGGCAGCAAAATGAAGGGGTGCAAGAAGAAGAGGAAGAAGAAGAAGAAGAAAGGCCAGAGGAGGCGGCCATGATGGAGGACACGAAACAAGAAGAAGAAGAAGAGGAAGAAAAAGAAGAAGAAGAAGAAGAAGAAAAAGAAGAAGAAGAAGAAGAGGCTCTTTACTCAAATGTGAAGGAAATACTGGCCAATGAGTGAAGAGCGTTTGGACTGCATTTGCTCACTGCTGTTGATCGGACTGATGCTACTGATATTATAGTTTGGTGTTTCAAATTTGAATATATTTTTAAAGATTTTTTCTAAAGATACAATTGTAATTTACTGTATATTTATTCTGTAATTTTTTTTTTTTTAAACTGACCTGCTCATGGCCAGGGGCGGACTGGGACTGAAAAACAGCCCTGGACTCTGACCAGCCTGGCCCAAATTAGCGTAATTGTGACACTTCCACAAATACATATTTTAACCTCTAGCCCCCCGCCTTAACCGAGTGCATTTTCGACTTTTTATTATTATTTTTTTGATCGGCATCATCAGCAAAAAGAACGGGAAAGGTGGTCATAGAAACAGAAGCAAAATCATTAATATAAATAATAAATAATAACGGTCCCAAAACTGAACCTTGTGGCACACCATACTCCACGGAATTCCTTTTAGATTCATGTTTTTTTTATACTGGGCTTTACCCAAATCTAAAAGCTTCTCGACCGGAGAGCAACAATATAGCGCCCCATTTGAAAGACCTACAAAAGTGATGGAACCTTTTTGTCACGTCATTTTTGTCATATTTTTTTTTTTTTTTTTTTCATTTTTGTTTTGTTTTCATCCTCTTTTTCTCGCTATGTTGATGCTTTTCTTTTTAGCTTTTAGATTTGGGTAAAGCTCGGTTGAGGCGGGACCGGTGGCCCTAGAGCCAGTGGCCCCTCTGTGCTCTTCCAGAATGGACATATGGCTAGTCCGCCCCTGCTCATGGCTAACACACAGCTACTCTATGTCCCAGCAGAACGGCTTAAGCAAGAAAAAAAACATGCCCCACTTCTGCTTCCTCTGCCCCAACGTGAAAAAAATAAGTAGAGAAACAGGACCACGCTGTTGATCAGAGTGAGAGGGGCGAAAATCTATGACTGTCTTCGATCTGTGCAAGAAATGACCTGTGACTGCATGGGAAACAGAGCCCCTCCTCGTGTGAATGTTTTTTGAGTTCACAGCCCGTTGTTTGTTTTTGTCTCAGTGTTCCGCAACACCATAACCAAAGGTGTCGATAAATAAACTTCTCGCCAGTTCCTTTTTTGTTGTTCTTGTTGTAAAGAGAGACAAGCGAAACTTCCCATTTTCAGTCCGTCAACAAGTGATCTTTCATTAGTGTTGACTGACTAAAACATGACGCAAACCCTTTGAGTTTTCATCTGACTAAAATGTGATTAAAACTATCACATATAAAAAGAAACTACAATGTGATCAAAATTATCACATATGGAAATAACTAAAATGTGTCTAAAACTAAAAGCATTCTTATCCAAAAGACTCAGGCCCCGTCCGAAACCAGTAAATTGGTAAGAGGTCTTACGCCAGACCGGATGTGCGTCAGCGTCCGCCATGACAAGAAGCGTCCGAATTGGTCTGTCAGTTAGGAAGGAGTTAGGAAAATGGTAAATGGTCTCAACTTATATAGCGCTTTTCAACCTACAGCAAGGATCCACTCACCCATTCATACTCTCATTCACACACCAATGTACGCAGACACTGGGGGCAATGTGGGTGAAGTGTCTTGCTCAAGGACACAACGACAATGTGCACTTTCAGGAGGTGGGATTCGAACCCCCGACCTTCCGATCATGTGACGACCCTCTCTACCATCTGTGCCACTGTCGCCCCCCAGGAACAGGAGCCTCAATGCTAACTATCATAGCCACTTTAGCATAGGGACCTCTTGTGGTCCCTTACCAGCGATGAGGATCCCTCGACCCCACCCTTGAGTGGTTGATTCATGCGCAACCACTGTTGATTGACAGGTGCACATTTAATAACAAAAATAATAAAAAATAAGATTCTACACAAGCCAAACTTTATAAAAGTGACAAAATCCATGTTGTCGTCCCCACAGCTCAGTCACATGTCAGTCTGTTAAAGTAAACGGATTAAACGAAGACAGTTTGTGCTTTTGCTTTCATTTAGTAGAAACAGCTGTTGAGATAAAATAACACTAAAGGGAAATGTGAAGGATCATCTCTTTTTCTCCTTAAATGTCTTTGTTTGGACACTATGTTGTTGTTAGGCGCTGTACAGTAGGGGGCGACATGCACTTTTGTTTGGCCTGCACTCCACCAATAACTTAAAAGAAGAAGGAAGCTGTGGGTGATGTCACTTCCCCTTTCCCTGGGTAAGGACGGTCGAATTGGGCAAATGCTGCTGAAGCTCGAGCTCACTAACTGCATAGAGGTCTAACAGTTGACCCCATGAAAGGTTCAGGAGTTAGTTGCTAGTGTTAGTGCTTAGAGGCTATAATTTGATGGTTTCGGACTAAAACTAAAAGGGCTGCCTAAAACAACACTAGTGAAGGGGTTGAGGTGGGTTGCAGCACAGTTGGGAAGTGGACGAGCCATGAATGCCAGAGGCTTTAACGCAGGACAGCTGGGGTGGGGGGGACGACGATTGGCTGCGATAAAGGTGTGGCCCTCGCAGACACAATCATTGGCTGGAAGAGGGAAGACGCCGAAAATTGCCTTCCAGGTTGGATTTTACGCCTCGGTTTCAATTGACCCCCTTCATCCCCACATGAACCGAGCACATTTTGTTCAGTTTACCCAAATCCAAAAGCTGAAAAGTGGTAAGAGAGGGGCAGAGACGCACGATCAGAGAGTGATGAAAACAACCCCCCCCCCCACCCAAAAACAAAAGACAAAAACCGATCTATTAAAAGGCAAACTAAAGAGTGACGAAAAAGCAACAGGAAAGCCACGACAGACACCACGAAAACGCTGCAAAAAAGTTACCATCAGTTTTGGAGGTCTTAGCTTTCAAATAAGGCTTCACACCGGCCTATAGGCTGTACAAGCTCCGGTCCAGAAGCTTTTAGGTTTGGGTAAAAGTGTCTGAATCCTGTCAATAACTTGAATATCTGTGGCATCAACAGTGTGTGCTCTACAGTATTGTCTTTGTGCGGAGAACTGCAGATACAGAAACAATATACGACTTCCCCTTTTGCTAAGAATAGTTTCAAAACTGTCCGCACAGGTCAGCCATCCGAGTGTGCGCGGGGTATGTGAGAAAGCACATCGTTTTCAAACCCAGTTCCCTTCTCACAGTTGACATAGGCATGGACGGACTTTGACGTAAGACCTTGACGGACGGCCGATGGAAGAATCAGAACCACAGCGACGAGGTTGTTTTTTGTTTTGTTTTCTGGCTTTGAACAGCACACATTATTTATGATGAGAAACTATGCATGTAAATGTGCGCCGTGAACCGTCGGAGCCACGTTGTTTGCATCTTCATCGAGGGGATTTCCTGTGAGGAGCAGCTGTGCAGATCTGAACGAGAGTCCGAGGAATCCGGCAGGGCGTACATCGGCGTGAAGATGCGGCGAGTTTGGACCTTTCTTCACCTCGTCTTGCTCCTCACATCGACACAAACCAATGGACGTAAAGGTATTGGAACGTCTTTTTATTACATCGTTGTCAGATAAAGAATGTGAACTTGAAGTTTAAGTTGCTCGAATAGATGATATGGTCATCATACAGCAATTCTACAAAGTGCTATTGTGGAATGTTTCGTCAGTTGTGTAAAAAGAGACATTTGTGAAAAAGTGTGTACGTGTTGTTGTCATCATTGTGACACAGTGTTGCACCTAAGTTGTGAAACCTGCTCATAAACTCATCCCTATGAAGAATCAACTGTTTAGAATGTACTTGCTCCATTTGCTTCTGTTTCTTTGCTTTGTTTTGTTTTCTGAAGGGAAAAAAAGTGCGGTTGTGCAGTGAGGGATTCAACCATTAAAGCAGGGGTAGGCAACGTCAGGGGTAGGCAACGTCAGGCCCGGGGGCCAAATTCGGCCCTCCAGCATAAAACCCTTGGCCCCTAAGAGAATTTTGAAGAAACATTTATTCATAAATCGAGACCCAATACATGAAAAGGACTCTAAAATGTGAAAAATACTGTCAATATTTTCACATTTCCCAGCAAAACACCGCACTAGGTCATATAATATATGCAAAACTTATATTTGTAGAAAAAAGGTGCTTTACTTTGGGCAACAATTGCAAGTTTCGGCCCTTGGCGTTTAGGAAATGATGAAAATCGGCCCTCCATGACACAAACTTGCCTACCCCTGCATTAAAGAGACTATACGGAGTTTAGAAATGTTAAAATTAAGTATTTTCCTCCCCCTACATGTTCTAGCCATGTCCTAGTGCCTCTAAAATCCTGCACTGTCACTCGGAAAGTTGTTCATTCGGGTCTGAAGTGCCTTCATGCATGAGCTTAATGTAGAGACTGCAGTTGCGTAAGACCTGAGGTGGCAGTAGTGAGCATAACAATGACTAACTTGCATCTAGTCTCTTTAATACAATCGAAACAGCGACAAAAAGGCCGTAGAAATGTGATCAAAAAGTTGAGATCAGTTTTGTAGGTTTTCAAATGAGGCGTTAACACTGGCCTATAGAAGCTTTTAGATTTGGGTAAAGCCGAACGGGGGGAAGTGTGTGGTGGTTAAGAGGTTAAAAAGGAGTACGGAGTTCCTCAATCCTGTCATTTATCTAAGAACATTCTGGCCCTCAGGTCTCACAAACTCGTCCTCATCGAGCTAAATGAGCCTAACATTGCACTCCAGCCGCCGCATCTACTATAATGGAATGTTTCCATTGTAGTGTTTTACAGGTTATATATTGAATCATTTTGTAATTATGGCAGATTCACCTGGGTGCCCAAAGGTCTGAGTGGGTGCTTGAGCCCCACAGCACCCAGTGGATCGTTGCCTATGACACCAATCCTTTTGGACACACTTTAGACATGGAAAGGCCTAGTTTAATTCCATTATGATTGTTACTATTATCGGTCAAAAGTTTGGGGTCACCCGGGCCAGTTCTAAAGCTTCTCTAATCAATGCATCAGTTTTCAGCAGTGCTAGCACAATTGCACAAGGGTTTTCGAATCATCCATTACCCTCTAGCACGACTACCTAACACAATGTACCGCCTCTGCACACCTATGTAGGTATTCCATTAAAAATCACCCGTTTCCTGTATATTCACAACATTAACAATGTCTAGACCAGGGGTCGGCAAGTTTGCGTCGTTTAGGGCCGATTTTCATCATTCCCAAAACCCCCAGGGCCGAACCTCAACATTGTAGCCTAAAGTAAAGAACTATTTTCAGCAAATGTCAAGGTTATACATGAGTGGTTCTCAGGTGGTACCCACCATTACCCTCGGATGACAAGCCGAGGACCTAAATTTTCCACACAAGTGTTTGTTGAACAAGCGGTAGCTTAAGAATTATGATCAAAACAACTTGATAACATTCATTATAACAGACACAGTTAGTGCTTCCATGCAGTTTCAGATGGAAAATACTGAATAAAAGTTCCCTATAGACTCGGGACCCACAAAAAATTGGTTCCATGACCCACTTTTGGGTCCCGACCCACCAGAGAATCACTGTGTGACATCATATATGACCAAGCGGGATGTTCTGACAGGGCATTTTTAAAATACTGACACTATTTCTAGCATTTTTAGACTACTTTAACAGGAATTTGATCTCTTATTGGCATAATAATATTTCTCCAAATCATTTTGGGGGCCAGAGGTTCTGTGCTGGAGAGCCGAAATTGGCCCCCGGGCCTAACGTTGCCGACCCTTGGATTAGACAGTATTTCTGATTAATATAATGTTATCCCCATTGAAAAAAGCAGTACTTTTCTCAGTGACCCCAAACTTTCGAGCGGTAGTGTAAATATAATCAAATCCTTAACAGTGAAATTAAATGAAAATGGCATTGCTTTACACTATTTTTGTTTATTTTCAGCGGAAACATCTGAACCCACACCTACGAAACCTGCGACCAGCGCTGAAAATGCAACTGCGCATGTAACAAACAGTACGGCCGGGATGAGAACAACAGGTCTGGACACACAAACTTGCTTGAAATATTTGAATTATGGCAGAGATAGAACAGGAGACCGCACACCCCAAGTATGGAGGACCGTGGCTGCCAAAACTATAAATATATACATAAATAAATAAATAAATAAATAAATTTAAAAAAGATAACATTTGCAAAGAAATGCGTGCAATTATGAGAATAAGTGCATTTATTTCTGTATTTATTTATTTATATATTTATTTATTTCTGTATTTATTTATTTATTTACATATTTATTTATTTTTGTATTTATTTATACATTTATTTCTGTATTTCTCTATTTATTTCTCTATTTCTGTATTTATTTTTGTATTTATTTATTTATTTATATATTTATTTATTTCTCTATTTATTTATTTATTTCTCTATTTATTTATTTATTTTTGTATGTATTTATTTATTTCTCTATTTATTTATTTATTTCTCTATTTATTTTTTTATTTATGCATTTATTTATTTATTTCTGTATTTATTTATTTATTTCTCTATTTATTTATTTATTTCTCTATTTATTTATTTATTTCTGTATTTATTTATTTATTTCTGTATTTATTTCTGTATTTATTTCTGTATTTCTCTTAATGAGATGCAAATCATGGGGTGGGTCGGGATGCCTCTGCTGTCAGCTCATTGGTCAATCTTTTTCCTTGCTCCAGAGCTTGTCCAGCATAGACGGCCATGTTGAGATCACTGTGTTCTCGCTATAGCCATGTCAGAACGAAAAAAAAAAAAAAAGCATTCTTCCATATGCAGCAATTGCATTGTGTGTGTGTTTTTTAAACAAATAAGTAAATTATCCTTTGCTCTGGGTCGCTGAACAGCCTCCATTTTGGAGTGGTGAACGGTTGCATGTTGGACCTCAAGCATATCTAGTTGGGGACTGCTGTGCTATGTTCTAATGAGCTGAGAAGACTGGCGGACAGGAGAATCTGTAGTGTTGACTATATTATTTTCCGTTTGGATCAGTTACGTAAAGTCCCGTCGCCAGACGTCAGTCTTAAGGCGGCATTAGTACTACTATAAAGAACATATTTTTCGGTATTCGCGTAGCCCTGGCGCACACTGATCATTACATTAAACATAATCAACAGCAAATATGACCAGACCAACTACAGCTGTAACATCAGTCCTCGTGGCGGAAACGTCAGTAGGCCTACATGCATTAAATGCCGCCGGTCCTCTCTCTCCGTGAGGAGGAAATAGTTAGGTTACTTGTGGAGTTTGGGCTGGTCTAATCGGGCAGAAAGCGCGAAAGTAACACTGTGCAAATGAGTGATCTTTGCCCAATTTGTAGTGGTTATACAGCAGTTCTGCAGGCCTTCTCGTGGTTATACGGCGTATGTCTGCGTATCACGTAGTCTACTACACCACATCTGTGTCGGGGGGGCGGGCATGGCCCCGTATGGCCAGCCCATAGCGACGGGTATAACCACTAGAAAACATGCAGGATGGCCGGATAACCACGACAAACCGGGCCAAGATACGTATCACTCATGTGCGAAGTGTTACTTTGCGCTTTCAATCGGTTTAATACACCGCACGCGACGAGCTCTCGCGCAAAATGCGTACATGTACATTACAGGCGTGCGCTGAGAAGCGCCATGCTGTCAAGATGCGTGTGCCCACAACAAACCACTACAAATTGGGCAAAGATCACTCAATTGCACAGTGTTACTTTCGCGCTTTCTGCCCGATTAGACCAGCCCAAACTCCACAACAAGTAGCCTAACTATTTCCTCCTCTAGCACGGAGGCGGCATTTCATCCCTCTCTCCCTTTCTCTGGCACGGTTCCTTCCAAGCTGCGCTCGTGCGCAATTGCGCACGGCTCCCGTGTTGTCTGGGCACAAAATAAAATATAGGTGATATGATAGAGGGGCATCAACGATCATCCTCCGCCCCGAGAGTCCACGATGCTCGTGAGAGGCAAAGGCAGTGACAGGTGCTCGTGTGTGTTTTACTACAAAGCGCTGAAGTCCGCCGAAAAGTCCCCGCGTTCGAAGTGTGCGTTTTACACTCAGACACTGGAGCTTTCAGTGAAGGCTGAGAGAGACTGAAAAGTGGACGCGGCCACAGCACTGACCGAGCCATATTCATGGTACAAACGGTGGCGCGAGTGTGGGGGTGTGTGTGGGGGGAGTGTGGAGGGGAGTGTGGAGGGGAGTGTGGGGGTGCAGGCGCTCGTTCTACAGCCCCAGAGTCCGGTCGTTTTCCACGCTCGGAAACGTGTTTTCGTTGCATCGGCGCAGTATTCTGCACAGACGCAAGGCCCAGCTCATTCAGCTGCTTTTGAAAAGGACCTCACTCATAAGTTCAAGTTTGAGTAGAAGGATGTGTTGATGAGGAGGCTCAGCTCGGAGAAACGCATGTAGGCCTACTGACGTTTACGCCACGAGGACTGATGTTACAGCTGTAGTTGGTCTGGTCATATTTGCTGTTGATTATGTTTAATGTAATGATCAGTGTGCGCCAGGGCTACGCGAATACCGAAAAATATGTTCTTTATAGTAGTACTAATGCCGCCTTAAGACTGACGTCTGGCGACGGGACTTTACGTAACTGATCCAAACGGAAAATAATATAGTCAACACTACAGATTCTCCTGTCTGCCAGTCTTCTCAGCTCATTAGAACATAGCACAGCAGTCCCCAACTAGATATGCTTGAGGTCCAACATGCAACCGTTCACCACTCCAAAATGGAGGCTGTTCAGCGACCCAGAGCAAAGGATAATTTACTTAGCCTATTTGTTTAAAAAACACACACACAATGCAATTGCTGCATATGGAAGAATGCTTTTTTTTTTTTTTCGTTCTGACATGGCTATAGCGAGAACACAGTGATCTCAACATGGCCGTCTATGCTGGACAAGCTCTGGAGCAAGGAAAAAGATTGACCAATGAGCTGACAGCAGAGGCATCCCGACCCACCCCATGATTTGCATCTCATTAAGAGAAATACAGAAATAAATACAGAAATAAATACAGAAATAAATACAGAAATAAATAAATAAATAGAGAAATAAATAAATAAATAGAGAAATAAATAAATAAATAGAGAAATAAATAAATAAATACAGAAATAAATAAATAAATGCATAAATAAAAAAATAAATAGAGAAATAAATAAATAAATAGAGAAATAAATAAATACATACAAAAATAAATAAATAAATAGAGAAATAAATAAATAAATAGAGAAATAAATAAATATATAAATAAATAAATAAATACAAAAATAAATACAGAAATAGAGAAATAAATAGAGAAATACAGAAATAAATGTATAAATAAATATAAAAATAAATAAATAAATATATAAATACAGAAATACAGAAATAAATAAATATATAAATAAATAAATACAGAAATAAATGCACTTATTCTCATAATTGCACGCATTTCTTTGCAAATTTTATCTTTTTAAAATTTATTTATTTATTTATTTATTTATGTATATATTTATAGTTTTGGCAGCCACGGTCCTCCATACCAAGCCTTGTTAAAACCCAGAGATTAAAATGAACCTAGGCTTTGGTATAATCAACATTTTGCATTCATATGGCATGTTGTTGTGTGACCATATAGAATCGACATCTGTGAGCTACAATCTCACTGAGACGACCGGTGCCAGGGGAAGCATGAATGACACTGAGGGTAAGGGTGAGGCGCACTTCCTCTGTATGCACTCTACTTCAGTGCACGTCACTATTCCAGATGTTTTCAGACGTGTTGCAGATCATATTGAGAAACGTCCAGAAGCCAGAGGTCATGGTCGCTTTCGGGATCGGAGTGGTTCTGACTGCGCTGGTCTGGAGTCTCACACTATGCTGCAGGTGCGTAGGACTTCACTTGTTTTAAGACCAACAAATACACAAACAAAAAGTCTAGATCAACTGATGTTACTCTCTTTTATTGTCTCTTGTCAGGGGAAGAAGAAAGAGTTCTGCAAGTGCGTCAGAAACTCTGGAGATGGTGAGCGCCCGACCACTAACACAGGTCAGTGATGAACGGTCATCGACTAGTTTTTTACAAACAGTGCACGCGACCAAACTATGGCGGCTGTAGAGGGTCAATCTGCTGCTTGGTGTCGTGCAGACATGTGCAGACTTGGATAAGACACAAACTACGTAACGTGGTAGCTAACATCTCAAAGCCTACGGGTCAAAGCTAAAGACATGACCAAAGTAAACTTACAGCAATGCAAACACGGATATTTTAGGATCATTACAAGATTATTCAACAATCATTATATAACGTGCACCTCGACAGAAACGTGTGGGGCTTTATTTATCTTTATCACGGATCACCATTAGTTTTTACCTCAGCAATAACTGTTCTTTCACATAAAACACAAACACAAACTAGTCCATATGTAAACAAAGTAGGTTGAGCTGACATTATTATTTACAAGTAGGATTTACAGTTACATCATAGAAATTTAAATTGTACAGTGTCTTCAATACACACATACACAATTTAAACAGAAACAAGCATTACTTTAAACTTTGTTTTGTACAGTAATGCCCTTCATAAGTATCTTTTTAAACTTTTTTTTAAATGTCTCCGCTTTACTGATCTGTATTAAATAAAAAAACATTATACGTTATTTGTGTTAATCAAATGTAAAATCTCACATAAAACAACACAAGTTGTCGTCTTGTGGAGGTTTCTGCACAACACCTCAGTGTCATGGGTTCGAGTCTCAGCTCTGACAATTTGCTCAATGTCTCTCCTCACTCTTCACTCCCTTTCGCCTGGTTTGTCCAAACAGATGCAACATTAACCAAATGTCTTCATTTTGCCATAGACTGTAATAGCCATGGACTAAGTCCGGGTGGCTTCTCCCATAGCGGTGAGTGCAGGCTAACTGAAGACTGTTCATGCTAGCGATTTGGCTGCGTTTTTGGAGCTCAAAATTTAGAATAGAGCAAAATAATTCATTTTCCTTTATTTATTTATTTTTGAGGTAAGAATGACAAGCCTGTGTTCAATGAATTAAAGTGAGGTCAAAATGTTTCAGTGGTAAGCAGGAGAAAAGAAATGTGATTTTAAAAAAATATTATTATTTATTATTAGTAGTATTATTTAATTCATATTTCTGCATGTTTCTTGATCCAAATAGCATGCTATAGTTTTTAGGATATGGAAAAGGCTCGTTGTACTTTTATTTTATTATGATTATCATTGTCATATTTTATAGCAGAAGAAGAAACTTTATTTATATAGCACCTCTCACAGATAAAATCACAAAGTGCTTCACAAAGGATCACAAAGGATATAATGATTATCTATTCATAAAAAAAGGAGAAGAAGAACATGTGCATCATGAAACGCACAACAGTTCTATTGGAGGAGGAACCTCCACTTCTGAAGTAAATTTACATATTTTCAATGTGATCTTAAGGCTCCCCGGAGGCGTAGACGAGCCAAACAGGGCTCATTTCAAAGCTTGAAATCTCTATCACTTTATGTTCCAATGTTTTGTCCTAAAATCGGCGATGTTGTAGATGGCGGGAGTATTGGGTTCAAAAATTAAAGCACAGTTAGGCGCCCTGTCCAGCAGATGGCGCTAGGCGGCCGCCTGGGTCGCCTATACCTAGGGCCAGCCCTGGTGGTAAGTCCATTACTACAAGGAACTTCTGGAGCCTGCCCCCTTGTGCTTTAGGCTCCAAGCATTTGTTTTTGTGTTTCTGAAAAATAAGTTGTTCCTTGATTGTTTTTTGTTTGTTTGTTTGTTTGTTTGTTTGTTTTGCAGCGTGGGCAACACGATGAATGGACCCAAACTCATGGAGGAGCAGAGGAGGCTGGAGAAACAGCCGGTAACCCTGAAGTGGAGTACTCGGACATTGACTTCTCTGCCCTGAAGAGGCAGAGAGCAGCAGAGGACGTCACACGGGAGAACACCGAGAGCGAATACGCCGAAATCAAAAGAGAGGAGGCAGAGGAGAGAGAGGTGGAGGTGGAGGTGGAGGTGGAGGAGGGGGAGGAGAAACAGGACACTGCGACGTGTGAGCATGACGTCGCAGACGAAGAACAATCACTATGGACAGAGAACAACTGACAAATGAAGATTCATCGGATTAGACTGTAAAATTGCTTTTGTTTTGGGATTTTTTACAGGTGAAAAAACTAGGTTAAGATATAATTGTTTTGCCTTTTGGGCAACATGAGGGTTATTTGGATAAAGAAGTTGTTGCAAAACGTTTGCAAAAAGGAATTAAACTTAAATGAATAACATGTTTTGTTCATCCACAGCCTTATAATGTGTAAAAATAAAATCTATCGGCTTTTGAGTCAGGCTGCAATTTGTATGAAGCGGTGTTGTGCTGTTAATATGTTTTGGGAATTTTCATGAATGTAAAAAAAATTCAAATTTCATGTTTTATGGACATTTGTCCTCTCTCATTACTTTGCTGGCTGGAGAGCCACTTGTACAAAGTGTTTCTTTCCCATTTTCAACAGTAATAATAATAAATAATTGTTCTATACTTTTGCTGTTAGTTATTTATTGGTTTTTATCACACCATGTACCCTTTAACACCATGTGCTTGGATGAGATTGGTGTAGCCACGCTTTTATTTGTCTGCCCCGGTGCAGCTGTGGCTACATACGATTTGAGGGGACAGCAGAAGCTCATTGTGAAAACAGGAAGTTATCAACTTCGTACTAAATCGGTAATATAGTTCACTTCCTGTTACAATGAGGGCATTGAACTTCTACTACAGTGTGTTCATGCACATCAACATGTTTTTTTTTTCTTCTTTTTTTTACTCAGATCATTTTGGTTACTCAAATAAGTGGTGCTTAGTATTACTTTGTCGCACACTCCATTTTTGCTTCAGGTCTGTCCATTATTGCAATAAAGAATTGGTTCATTGCTCAACTTCCCAATTTACTTCCCTTTTCAAGTAAATGAATGCCTTAAAAGGTGCTCTATGCAACTTTTTACAGTGCACCTTTGAGAAGGAAAAGCTTAGTGGAAATATCTGGAGCACAATGATAGAGCTTTTGCTAAACATAAGAAGGATGACCCCTGCTGGCTGCTTGTTATAAATAAAGTAAATATGGGGAAAAGATTACCACCGCCTCTTTTGCAGTCAGGAACATTTGATGGAGATATGTAGGGCCCTCAAAGGCCACTACGCACAATCTGTATTTGACTTTAACATTGTGATTTTTATCTGACTTTTTATGGTCAGAACAATATTGATTATGTCTGAGGTCTCGATGAATGTGTATCTATTGATAAAGCGTGCTTGTGCTCAGAGGGCAGTCTGCGAGTAGGATGTACTTAAGGTGATTAGGATTAGGGCTGTACAGGCTTAGAAGGTGCCATTATCTTCATGGACAGAGCTTTCACTGCTTCACACACTAACACGAGCAGCAGGTATAGCTCACACTTGCACCTGGGGAGCTGCACAAAAACACGGTGAGGTCATTGTTTGTTTGTTGTAGAATACGTTTTACTGAGAATAGCAGGCCACGTTTTACCTGTAATACTGCAGTGCAATACTGTCCTCTGTTCATTATTATCAATATTAAGGATTTACAATTTGCATCTTATTGTAAAGTCATCGTTTTGGGAAGGACCTACAGGTTAGGTGTTCAGAGCATTGTGATCGCTCTTAACAGATATAGTAGTGCAGGGGTGGCGAACGGCTCTTGGCCAATCAGAGTGCGGCTCTTTGCATGATTGGAGATGTTTAATACAATGCAGCTCTTTGCAAAATAATTGGTAAATGTTTCTCATAAACTGTGACAGTCTTTAAGAATCTTGACCAAAAATCCAACCATAGTCTTGGGAGACCCTGTTTCCATCTCTACACACATGTGAGTCTGTATCTCTCTCCTTTTCGAGGCGGCGTGTAAAAGGTGCCCGTGCAGCAGCTTCACTCACAGCGGGATGTAGGTTAAACAACAGGCAGGCAGATCGTGGCTCTGGGATCAGCTTCTGTTGCTCAGGGTCCTGATTAGCCTACTTTTTATTTGATGAAATTTGGAATCATATTCACAGAAAAGATCAAAATTAGGAAATGGAAAAAAGCGGAGCTCTTATGTAGCATATGATGCAAAGCGCGACATCGTAACGCGGAAATACGCAAAGTCATGACTTTTCTTCCACATGTGACAGTAACTGTAACAGATGCAACTTAAAACAGACTCTCAGACGTCCAGAGGCTCCTGGTTGAACTTTATGAACTTTGTGCAGCCTAGAGTGCGTTCTCTGCACAGTCCAGTCAGGACGAAGCTGCAGGCACTGAGCACACAGGCCAGGGGCGAATCACAGAAGGGGGCTCAGAGGGCAGGACCCCATATACAAACAAAAATCTAATTCTGTCTCAGTCAGAGCAGAACAGCAGAACAAATTTCAGTTAATATACATGTATTTCAATCTTGGTGAGGAGTAAAACCATTAAATCTAACACAATTATTTAAAAAAAAAAGGAAAAAGGCATAAAGTTATAGTTTATTGTGATTAAATATAACGGTCACATTCTATTTAATCACAATAAACTAAAGCCCCGGGATCTCGCTAATGGTCGGTGCCTTTGTGGCTCTTCACAGGATCAAGGTTGAAAATTTCGGCTCTTGGTCTCTGACTAGTTAGCCACCCCTGTAGTAGTGTATTTGTAATTTTTACAAATACTTAGTGCAGAAAAAAAAAATACATTTGAAACTTGCAACTTCACAGCACCCAACAGATAGTGCTCTTCTTAACAGGAACTGAAAATAATGCAACTGCTATTGGGTAGTTTGAGAGAGAGAGAGAGAGAGAGAGAGAATTTTGAGTGATGCTATACATGTCAAAAAGTACAGCAAGACCGCAAGGAATAGGCCACCGTTTTTACATACTGAGACATGTTCTTACCTTAGCTTTGACGAATTCTTTAGGAACGGGTGAAGATCAGACAGGTCCTAAAGAACTCGTCAAAGCTATGGGAAGAACATGTCTCAGTATGTAAAAACGGGGGCCTATTCCTTTAAGACTAAAGATAAAGATGAACTGTGTCAGCTCGATGCATTGTGGTTCAAACAGCCAAAACCTACACCGTCGACCAAATGCTTAGGGTGACCAGATCTCCAAGTTTACCCATGGACAGTCCCAGTTTTGAGCCCTCTGTCCCGTGTCCCCAGTGGAGTTCTCCAAAACCATGGAGTTGTCCCATTTTTACACAATCGCTTTCCCAGTTGTTACGGTTTTGCGCCAGTACTACGACTAAAGCATTGTTTTTTTTTGTTTGATTGTTTTTTACTTGAAATGTAATGACATGGGTAAATAGCTAAAAGTCTGTCACCTCAATACGAGCGATCGCGATGTCGTCACATCCGTTGGCCGTGGTAGGCATTTTACATTTTCATATTTGATAAACATTTTATTAAAATCCTATAATCAGCAAAAACAATGTCCATAAACAGGGCATTGCTTCTCTTGCGCTGTAACAGATCCATCATTTTATAAAACCGAGTTAGAGGCCTGTATGCATCAGCTGCCTACCAAACATCCGGCGAAAATTGCGGAAGTAAACAATAACAGCGATCGCTCGTATGCTGACTTGTCCATTTAATTGACATTAGGCTTTTAGAAAAATGAAGTTTGACTATTCAACGTGGGTGGTAAAAAGTCACAATTTGGCTCCCCCCATCAAATGCTGTTCACTCATTTCGAAACATAGCAGTGCATACTAAGTCAACTCCCAGCTTGATTTGAACGCCCAATGACTAAAGATGAACCAAAGTACATCTTTAGTCATTGGGTCTTAATCCTTGGTGTCTTAATCTTCCATTAGTTTAGGAGAAGTCTGACCAACACCTTAGTTAGATTCTGATAAAACCCAACTTTTACCTTTTTGACGCATTGGCAAAAAAGATGATCAAAACCCCTCCTGACACTGATATAAAGTGCTGCTCTATTGTCATTTTTTAGTTAATTTAGACAATTATAGTTCATTTTCTATTTACTGTATGTAGCAACACCCAAACTGGTACAAATAAAGGAGAATTTGGCAAGCTTTTCCAAAGGGACTGTGACTTTAACATCTATACCTTAGCCTTGAGGAAGTTCTTTGGCTGAAACCAAAAAACAATACCACCATGATGAGAAATAATCGGTTAACCAAGTATTGTTTATCGCAATATGAGATCACTTTAACTCTTGACTCTTTCCACATGGGCATGCTACATTGCTCGTCCCAATCTTACCTTAATCAATATCTCTCTCCATTTCAGACATGGCCGACGTGCTCAAAAGCCTCAACCTCCTGGAGGTGCTCAAAGAGTCCATGGACACCAACAAACTTTCGGACGTCAAGGATGCGATTGAAGACCTTCTCATCAGCCGGATCAACGTTGGCGTGGTGGGCGACCGATGCCAGGAGAAGACTACGTTCCTCAACTCTTTGCGTGGCCTTGGTGTTGGCGACCAGGGGGCAGCCGTGCACCCTTCCACTGTTGCTCCTGAGGAAGTGGCGGGATACCCAGATCCGAAACACACAGATTTCCGCTTGTGGGACCTGCCTCCTATCCAGAACACCTCGCCCTTTGACCCTGAATCGTACATGGACAAGTACAAGTTTGCACGCTACAATGCGGTCTTCATGGCATTCACAGATAGCCTCCAAGTGAACAGTGTTAAGGTCTTTTTGGAAGCGCGTTCTCTTCAAAACAAAACGGTTTACTTTGTGCTTTTGGTGTCTGACAAGGTCAAGACTCTGGAAGAGAAACGAAAAGCAGGTTTGGAAGTACTAACCGCACAGGGCGTAGCCGTACCTAAGGTCTACGTTGTCAATCCGTCTTGCTTGGAGAAACTGGACTTCCCTGGACTTTTGGAAGACGTGTGCCTAGACTTACCCGAGATCCGTGCCCATGCGTTATTGCTCGCTCTACCGACATTGACTCAGACGCTTGTAACTCAGAAGAAGGAGGCATTTAAAGCTTTAGTCTGGGCCGCAGCGTCTCTCTCCGGCGGGATATCGACTCTCCCAGTTCCCTTCGTGGCCTCGATGGTGGACTCCAGCGTTGGCGTACGGATCCTCAGCAAAGCGCAGCTGTCTTTGTGCTTGGACAACGAATCCGTGGACAGACTTGCCAGATCGCGTGGAATCGACCCGGCGAGACTGAAAGCCCTGCGGACTTGCACCCTGTCACTGGAGGTCTCTAAAGGCGAGGTGAAAAAACGTCTCGCAGCAGCGGAAAAAGAGGTGTCCACGGTTTCGTCGCGGTTGGTGCAGATGGCCATGCCCAGGCAGGCGTGCTCTGCCAGCAAGTCTTTCGCCGCCATGCTCCAGGCCTTGAACGCAGCGCTTGACGACATGGCGGCTGATGCGGCGAAGATTGTGGAAGTAGTTCAGCAGGAGGGACGGTGAACTCTCTTGGGATGATTGTTTCAGCCAATAGAGAAGTGAAAAAATCACACAATTAAAACATAAAAGAGGGTTTGAAGGGAAGGGCAGACATTATACATTATATTTACTATATTATTTTAAACAGTTCAAGAATTTAAGTCGACACCATGAAGATTGCAGTTTTCCAGAAAGATATATAATCTTGGCCAGATGTCCCAACATTGATGGAGTCTGTTTCTTGACATACAGTATATGTATTTTTATCCAGAGTTGAAGTTGATGACATTCAGATAATCCACACAGGTTTTGCTCTTTCCAATACACCGCTCTGCTTCCAAAAGACCATTTTAAGGCACTCCCACATACAATGAAACAATGACCTCTTTTGACATAAAGGCAGGCACCTTAAATATACTATAATATAAGCTGCTCAAAAGACTTTAGAGTGTTATTCTGATAAAGATCAGACACTTTGTTTTATAACCACAATCTGCAACATGCATCCACCCTTCTAGGATGGGATTGGTTGTTTTATCATTGAGCCAAAGTGCAGAATTTATATGCCACAATAGCAAATAAACTGCCACAAAATGGTGACTTGGAAGTAATGCCAAACATCCTTAATGCTCAGCAAGAGACAGACAATGCTATTTTTGCCATGAGAGCCCAATCACAGTAAGACACATGCTCTTAAAGGGATATTTCAGGATTTTTTAAATAGGGCCTCATTTACAAGTTATCAAGAGTGTTATTGATTTCTGGAGATGTTTTTAAAATATTTTTATTCATGCAGTCCTTATATTTGAAGAGTTTAGTGGTGCTAGGCTAGTGCTAGGCTAGCGCATGTCTATGGTAACTGGTAGCCTGCATTAAAAACCTCTTCAAAATCATAGGGTCGTCCCCGAAACGTTGCCATATCTGATTTGTAGAAAGCTCCTTTGTGAATTCCACATGTAGTAATGCGGCCGCAGGTAAACCAACTACTGTAGATCCGGTAACCGAGCAGATCAATCCGCCGCTGCGTAGCGACAACCAGGAAGCTGATGCTGCTCAAATATAAGATTAAATGCAAAATGATCATATTAAAAAAAATATTCAGTCAACACAGACATTTATATGGGTAGTCTGGTGTTATAAGAGATTTGCCTCAGGTGCACTGTGCTTGGGTCAGACAGTTTTTAATGCAGGCTACTAGCTACGATAGACATGCGCTAGCCTAGCGCTAGCCTAGCACCACTTAACTCTTCAAATACAAGGACTGCATGAATAAAAAAAATATCTTCAGAAATCAACAACACTCTGGATAAGTAGGAAATGAGGCCCTATGTCAAAAATCCTGAAATATCCCTTTAAGCTACTTTTTAATTATTATTTTTTTTTACCAATAATAAGCATAAAGCTTGCATTAATTGTATGTCTATTGGGTGATATGTTGTGCAGTATGGCTTTAAATATGAAATTAGGTTGATGGATGGATTATTTTTGCCTTCAGTGTTCCCTAACCCCAACCCTCGCTTATCATCTATAAACAATGAGAAAATGATCCTGCACTAATCCTGGTGTATTATTGCAATGGTGAAACATTGTGTATGGTCATGGCAGACGTTCATGTTGACATTACAAGTTTGCATTGTGTTGGGGTGCTCAACAAAGGTCAGTGTTGAAGTTCAGGCTACGCAAGTCGTGTCTGTGCAGAAAAGAAAGCATGACTTGCCCATTTCAATTAAACTTTCTATTTTTAAACCGCTTTTTGTTTTGCTTTGCAGATTAACA
Source organism: Gobius niger (assembly GCF_951799975.1). Classification (NCBI taxonomy): domain Eukaryota; kingdom Metazoa; phylum Chordata; class Actinopteri; order Gobiiformes; family Gobiidae; genus Gobius; species Gobius niger. The sequence goes on from NC_136859.1 coordinate 31,016,627, forward strand.
ATGATTGAAAACAACCCAACCCCCAAATACACAGTAAACACTTACACACTTACACAAATGAAAAGACGCCGCTTCTCGTCTCGTGAGTGAACTTTAGCAATGACCAGGAGGAGCACAGGGGCCACGAAGGTTCATAAGGTGAAAGCAGTTCTGAAAGATAAGAAGAACCAAGACCATTCATACATTTAAAACACTTTTTATGCAGAAAAAAACGGGTCACCTTCCAAACCACTGATTCTGAAACGTCTTACAGACCCAAAAAGTAAAGGGACATGCTGACCACTCATACAGCTGCTGGGTCATTACAAGGTATAATATATCAACTTTTTTTTCATCTAAAAAAAGTTGAATAATGTACCTTCAAACACCCATCAGCCCATCAAGGTCACTAATGTTTGACTGATAAAGGTAAAGTGCAGCTTGTGAAGCAGTGTTCCTATTCGTGTATTAGCCATTTTTTATCATTGTTTCTCGTCGCTTTCACATCGTGAAAAAGAGGAAGTGTTCCGGCCGTGAGAAGGAGCACATTGCACTTAGTAAAATCATGCTGTCCCCACTGTGCATGGGTGAACATGCAAATGCTGCGAGCCAGAAGCCATGTGTGAAAAGTTCCCTATTTTATTTTTAATTCAAGACTCCTCAGTTCACGGTATGGTAACTTACGGTAAGTCTGATATTGTTAAGTATTTTAAACATTATTAAGACAGAAGAAACAGAAGAAGAATTTTGTATTATTTGTTAAACTGTAACAGGAAATGCTACAGTAAATCGTTGAAATAGCCTTTTACGAAATCTAACACGGTGATTTGTCATGGAACAAAGTTTTTTGTTGTGATATAATTTCTGTTTACTTCTAGGTGACTTTTGGATCTTGAATGAAAAGTGAGTGAACAGATGAAGCTGGGCGCTGTGATGGGAATGGCCTGTCAGTCAATCAGCTGGCTCATTCTTCTGATCACAATTACAGGTATGCCAGCTATGTATGTATTAGTACTGAATGTATGAACAATGATTAGACCCTAATCCAAAAACTGAGATGTCTTAATTTAAAATTCAAACAATTTCTGAAATATAATGCATGAATGATGGAGATGAGAATGATTTAGATGCAACGTCGAGAGCCGCCTTTCAAGAACTTATTTTTTAATACTGAAAGTGTTATGGCAACACGTCATCATATTTGCACAGTATTAAGCATTTTTGAAGTATTTGCAAACACAAATTTTAGTGAGAAGAAAGGATTTCATCATTTCTAAGTGGGTGTGTTCAGACTTTTTCACTGGGATGGGGGGGCTTTCTTTTAAACCTACATGTATTATACAATGCCCTCATTCTACCATTCCTAAATTATGGTGTGGAACTTTTAACCATAAGCTTCCTGAATATATTAAAGAAAGGTTTAAACCCAGAGAGACCAGACCTTTCTAGGTAGCTCGCCAAAGACTTTCTACATCTCTACACGCCTGATAACTCAAAGTCATTTTCTGTTTGTTCTGAACACGCTGAACACAATCTGCAAACAGTTTGGTCAATTTTGTAAAGTATAAGGACTCAACTGGAGTCATTTTCTTTGAAATACTGGGTGAAATATTTTTAACCACGTTGGTTTTTGTTTACCAGCCTGAAAAAGAGGAAGCATTTTCAGTGCATTGACTGGCTCCAGAGCCTGTCAATCAAGCTCTGGAGCTCTGTGGAGCCTTTTTGCCCTTTTAAGGAACAGTCTGGGTAGGAGGAAACAGAGCGGCCATTAAGGTTCACACAGGACTTGGGAACCTTTTTTAATGAATGGGGCTGAATAGGTATTAATCTATCTTTAATTATTACATCTATGGAAGATACAGACTGAAATAAACCACCACCACCAAATTTACCTTATGCGCCAATTTCCCATATACTATAAGTTAGTGATAAAATTTAACTCAACTCTTTGCTGACCCCAAAATACTTCTCTCAGTGGGGAGGTGGAGTGATCTGGAGGTGGCCAATCAGAATCCAGAGTCCTGTCTCACCCCCCAAACTCCCCTTTCTAAAGCAAGTTCAAAGCTTTCCTCCTCAAATGTTAATCATTTAAAGGTCCTATATCATGCAAAATCGACTTTTTGGAGCTTTTAGCCATGTTGTTATGCTATTTCCTTATCAAAAACACCCCCAGAGTGGTTTGTGGCTTCATTCATGCAGCTCTCAGTAATCCCCCTGAATCCTGCTCTCTGAGCAGCTGCTCCTCCCTCTCCTGGTGAACGACTGAGTGTTCAGTTGTGTCGTAACAACGGAACGGAAGTGCTCAACGTTTGTAATGTAATGTCTTAATTCTTTGCTTACGGCCTGATTTTAATTTGTAAAACAGCGTTTTCATTATTTCGGTCGTAAGAGAGAAACAAAGAGTAAAAAATGAAAAAAATAAATAAATAAATAAAAAAAAAAAAGGATGTGCCCGAAGTGCTTCCACGTCAGCTGTGGCCAAAACTAACACACCCCTGAGCGTCTGAACAGATCAGTCATGTTTGCGCTGCAGCTGTGAAGATGGAGCTCGTTACCTACTCTGGACACACCTGTTCTTCATTCTTAACTAACGATCATGTCACGGACGGAGAAAAAGAAGCGCGTTTGGCTACGAGGACGAGGAGTTTATATTCAACCCTTTTCAGGAAGAGGCCACTCAGCTGTTTTTTTCTCCGGGATTCAGCGACTATCAGCCAAAATATTGTTTTTCTGTGACTGTCTCTGATGGATGTTTGGTGAACCTTCGCCAGAATCAAAGTGGATTAACTTTTATAACCAACGCGAGTCCCATAATGTAAACAGCGATGGAGCAGAGGGTGAGTCAATCCAAACGCGGGTTAGCTTGTGTGTTAGCATATTAGCATGTGTGTTAGCCATTTATGAAGCTGTGTTGCAGATGTCAACTCTGTATAACTGCATCGTGAAGTAACTTCACTTATTGTTGTTTATTTATATAACGGTAAAGTTGTATGTGCGGAGAGAGGGGGCGGAGTTAACTGAATCGAAGCGTTTTGTCTTCCGGGTTCGAAAAATACCTCCAGAAAACACTTATATTTATCACAAAAATGAGTGCTCCATAATGGTAGAGGTACAATATATCATATAAATGCCTATACTTAACTTTGGAATGGCTAAAATAGCATGATATAGCCCCTTTAAAACACCTCGACAGTGATAATAGCCTTTATTTCTCAGACGATCCATAAACAGATCCTATAAGAGCTCAAACACTTTCCCTAATTTGAACCATTCCAGGCTTGACAATCAATCAATCAATCAAATTTATAAAGCGCTTTTCATACCGAAAGGTATCACAAAGTGCTTTACAGATTACAACATTTAAAATAATGCGTCTGGGACAACCTCCCAAATATGTACATTTATATATTAGGATTAAATGAATAGATTAGTCAGTTAAAAGCTAAGCTAAAAAGGTGGGTCTTGAGCTGCTCTTAAAACTTGTGACTAACCGTCAAACAATTTCGGTGCTCAAACACACTAACACTATGAACGGTGAGTAAAACTGTGGAGGAGTTTCCAGATGATTTTGACATTACCAGATGCTTTCACCTTCAGAATCATTTTGTCACAGTTTCATTGCTCAAGGTCACGTTGCATCCATAGACTTTGTGTTATGATCTGTTGTTAAAATTCAAGCTTCAAAACAGAAGCAAATATTCAAGATTTGGAAAGTGAAACATTTTCATTTCAGGGAAGCTGCTTTCTTGAAGAGTATCTTGTGATAATACAGCATGAAGATTAAACTAAGTTTTTCTTCCTCCTCTTGTCCATCAGCTGGTCCCTGCTACTCCCACAGTGATGCAGTGATAGAGACCACCTCACTGAGAGCCTATGTGGGGACGTGTGTGGAGATCAAGTGTAAAGTCACTGGAGATTTACCTGATGAAGACGCTCTGTGGTTCTGGATCAAGGACGGGACATGGAATTACACTATTAAGGATTTCAGTGGCACCATCGTGTACAGTAACAAACCCACAGAACGTCCCGTCAGCTCACAGTTTGGAGGAAGAGTCACTTACACTGGATCAACACGATTATCAAACAGAGCCACATCCTCCAGAGGACCATCATGCAGTGTGTCTATCTGTGACCTGAGAGAACAGGACAGTGGAGAGTACTTTTTCAGATACATCGCTAAGGGTCGAGATTATAAGTGGAGTACAAACAACAAGGCTAAACTTACAGTTACAGGTAAGAACAATATTTTTGGTGGATCAACAAAGAAACATTAAAACCACATTCTTTTCCTGTTCACAGTAAACCCATGTCCGATCACTTTCAATAAACCAGACCCTGTACGAGAGAATCACAGCGTCAGACTCAGATGTTCTACTCCGAGAACATGTCCTTCATACCTGGACATTGAAAGCGTTCCTCCGTCTGGTTTGAGAACATATCAGTCTAGGGATAGCTATGAAGCTACATATTACGGCGCTACATGGAGGGATGATGGCAGAGAGTTCACCTGTCAAACACGAGGAAACAAGCACCCACAACTTGTTAAGAAGATCAATATCACTGTGTGGTGTAAGTACAGAACATTTTCAACAACGTTGTCACTTGAACAAAGGTGGAACTCAGGCTCCTGCAGTTCTAGTCATTTAGAGACAACTTTAATAACGGTTTTGTCTTTTAAGTAAGTCAGTCTTCATGTAAGTCTTCTGGCAAAACCTTTTTTTTTTTGGGACCTTTTCCACCAATGTTTTCAATCTTGCTTTCAATGTGTCGTTACTCAGAGAACCACATTAGTCACCAGGCCCACCTTAATGTACCCATAGGCCCCGGGGCTTATAGGGATATTTCAGGATTTTTGACATAGGGCCTCCTTTCCTAGTTTTCCAGGGTTTTTTTTTGTGTAATTCATGCAGTTGTTTTATTTCAAGAGTTGCGTGGCGCTAGGCTAGTGCATGTCTATGGTATCAGCTAGCCTGCATTAAAAACAGTCTGAGTCAAATGAGTCAAGTCAACGCCAGACTAACCATATAAATGTTTGTGACGATAGAATAATGTTTGGAATATAACTGACCTTGCATCACATGAATGATCGCATTTTCAGGGACTATTTTCTAGCAGATCACTCCGCCGCTGCGTAGCTTATACAACCACGAAGCTGATGCGGCTCAAATATAAGGTATTTTAAATGCAAAATGGTTCAAATTAACTTTGGAATGGCTAAAATAGCATGATATAGCCCCTTTAAAACACCTCGACAGTGATAATAGCCTTTATTTCTCAGACGATCCATAAACAGATCCTATAAGAGCTCAAACACTTTCCCTAATTTGAACCATTCCAGGCTTGACAATCAATCAATCAATCAAATTTATAAAGCGCTTTTCATACCGAAAGGTATGAAAAGGACACAGACATTTATATGGTTAGTCTGGCGTTACAAGTGATTTGCCTCAGGTGCACTGTGGAGCGGGTCAGACTGTTTTTAATGCAGTGTAGCTGATACCATAGAAATGCACTAGCCTTGCATTAGCCTAGCACCACGTAACTCTTCAAATACAAGGACTGCATGAATTACCAAAAAGATATCTTAAAATATCAGAAATTAGCAACACTCTGGATAAATAGGAAATGAGGCCCTATGTCAAAAATCCTGAAATATCCCTTTAAACACAATTTTAGGCCCCCACCCCCCCTCAGCGCAAACCCTAACGCTAACCTATAACCCTAACCCTAAATCCCACGAAAACCCTAACCCTGCTACTCCTACATGTATCTCTGGGCCAGGTCGGGCGGGCCTGCTCCAGGTACACACACAGGAGCGCAGCACAGTCAACACATACGGTCAGTCATGAAGTGATTGACATGACCTTTTTCTTTTAATTCTGATGACTGGTTGGCCCCTGGGCTCCAGCCCCTGTTAGCCCATTGGATAATGTGGCTCTGTTATTCACATATGAGAACTACTGCAATACAGGCCTATTGTGTCTTTGGTTTATACAGATTCTCCTCAAGACACAGCGGCTGAAATAAACTCTAATGATGTTAAAGAGGTTCAGTCTGTGTCTCTGAGCTGTTCAGCCAAAGGAAATCCCCCTCCCACATTTACCTGGTACAGATCCAGTCAGGGAAAGAACCCCACTCAACACAGTGGAGCTGTTTGGGAAATTAACTCAGCTCAGATTCAAGACAGTGAAGATTATGTGTGTCTGGCCCAAAACAGAGTTGGGACCCAAAGATCCAACTTTGTTCAAATATGTAAGATACTTAAACAATTTAGCTTTTTTCATTATTTGAATTGGCTCTGACACTGGCGTCTTGTTTCAGATGGACCTATTGTAGAAGTGAGAGCGTCAGCCCAGCCTCCATATACACAAGACCAAAGTCTGACTCTCACCTGTGAAGTGCTGCAGAGTAAACCCCCTCCACACACATTTACCTGGTTTAAACACCAGCAGAGACTGTCCTCGGAAAAGACGTTTTCTAAGACTCTCCAGCCTGAAGACAGTGGCTCTTACTCGTGCTCAGCTCAAAACACTGTGTCTACAGCTCGCTCTGGATCACTGCAGATACAGGTTCAGTGTGAGTTTCCAGGCGTCTTGTTCCTACTTGTATAAACCTTTCTTTGTTTTTATTTGGTTGACACCAGTGGCGTGCGGTGACTTTTTGAGTTAGGCAAACAGTGGCCTGGGACTTAAGGGGGGAGATCCACCCCCTAGGAAAATTTTTAAAATCATATTTTATTTACTGTATTCTGACGCATTTTAAGTGCACCGCGGGAAAATAAAAACAATATGCTGTTTAGATGATGCGATCATTATGCCCGACAATCAGTATAAAATACACTAGTTGTTAGTTGATATTTTAGTAAAGTGATGCAAAATAAATGAATAACTGTATTTATGGGTTATGGGCGCTATGACCAAAACACTCACTGATGCGTAGCCTACACAGATTCACTCACTCAGCAGCCTCGCCAACACTCACCTTTAGCGTCCTGGGGCCTCATTTATCAAACTGTGCGTGAGACTCTGACTTTGAAAGTGCGTGGGAAAGTAACGCAAAATTCTGAACGCAAAGTTTGTGCAAACCCTGCGTATGCGCCGGTACGCACGCCTGACCGCAATCTTTCCTTCGCTGATTCCACCTGGAGCAGAAAGCTGCGGACCTCACGCCACGCCCTCTGGACACGCCCTCTGCCCGCCTCCATTTGACCATAAAAGGCAAAGCAAAGTGACTTATGAATGAGATTTCCCTAAACATGAGGCGATAATGAGTGGGTTTTACCGAAGGCGACATGCAGAGAGGGAGGGGCAGAGAGGGAGGGGCAGAGAGGGAGGGGCAGAGAGGGAGGGGCTGAGAGGGAGGGGCAGAGAGGGAGGGGCTGAGAGGGAGGGGCAGAGAGGGAGGGGCAGAGAGGGTGTCTCCGGGTCAGTGTCTGGGTGGAGTGAGTGAGGAGAGGTCAGTGTCCGGTTGGAGTGAGTGAGGAGAGGTCAGTGTCCGGGTGGAGTGAGTGAGGAGAGGTCAGTGTCCGGGTGGAGTGAGTGAGGAGAGGTCAGTGTCCGGGTGGAGTGAGTGAGGAGAGGTCAGTGTCCGGGTGGAGTGAGTGAGGTGAGGTCAGAGTCCGGTTGGAGTGAGTGAGGAGAGGTCAGTGTCCGGGTGGAGTGAGTGAGGAGAGGTCAGTGTCCGGGTGGAGTGAGTGAGGAGAGGTCAGTGTCCGGGTGGAGTGAGTGAGGTGAGGTCAGAGTCCGGTTGGAGTGAGTGAGGAGAGGTCAGTGTCCGGGTGGTGTGAGTGAGGAGAGGTCAGTGTCCGGGTGGAGTGAGTGAGGAGAGGTCAGTGTCCGGGTGGAGTGAGTGAGGTGAGGTCAGAGTCCGGTTGGAGTGAGTGAGGAGAGGTCAGTGTCCGGGTGGAGTGAGTGAGGAGAGGTCAGAGTCCGGTTGGAGTGAGTGAGGAGAGGTCAGTGTCCGGGTGGAGTGAGTGAGGAGAGGTCAGTGTCCGGGTGGAGTGAGTGAGGAGAGGTCAGTGTCCGGGTGGAGTGAGTGAGGAGAGGTCAGTGTCCGGGTGGGTTTTATAGATCGGAAATAAACTTTGCGTTCAGAATTTTGCGTTACTTTCCCACGCACTTTCAAAGTCAGAGTCTCACGCACAGTTTGATAAATGAGGCCCCAGGACGCTAAAGGTGAGTGTTGGCGAGGCTGCTGAGTGAGTGGATTTGTGTAGGCTACGCATCAGTGAGTATTTTGGTCATAGCGCCCATAACCCATAAATATTCATTTATTATTCATTCATTTTGCATCATTTTACTAAAATATTAACTAATAACTAGTGTGTTTTATCCTGATTTTCGGGCATAATGATCGCATCATCTAAACAGCGCATTCTTTTTATTTTCCCACGGGTGCACTTAAAATGCGTCAGAATACAGTAAATAAAATATGATTTTACCCAGACACTGGATCCAAACGTTAGGGGCACTCGGATTTTGAATGAATGCCTCAAGAGATATGTGGTTGAGAACCAGTGTTCTACCTACTGACCCCCAGAGCCTCACACACCTGAGCATCTGTTTCATAGACTCTGCCTTTAGTCTCTTTGACTAAACACATGTGTTTTATTGTGAGACTGTTGGTAATGTCCATCCCTGAGAACATGTCTGTTTACTCTTCTCTGGACAAGAGTTTTACAACATGCAGTTATTTGAAAGTTTATGATATGAATGTATCATGATAATTGTATCTGTTGCAGACAAACCGAGGAACACCAGCATTGAAATTGTCGGTCAAACCAGAGAAGTAGCAGCTGGTCACTCTGTGGTTTTTCAATGTAACACTGACGCAAACCCTCCTCCTGGAACATACTACTGGAATCAAAACAATCAATATCGTCCCAGCACAAGAATAAACAGTCTGGAGCTGAGGAGTGTGGGAAGTGCAGACGAGGACTGTTACAGCTGCAGAGCAAGCAACGAGATCGGATCAGGAACTTACAGCACAGGCCTCTGTTTAAAAGTACTCTGTAAGTAACTGCAGGTCATCAGTCACTATGGTGTTATATACAAGTAGGAATGTGCAATATGATGATTATAGTTCATCTCTATTTGATTTCATATGATGTTCAATTATTAGTGAACCATTTGTTTTTAAAGCTTTTATATCAGGACTCTCTGATATATGAAAATGTAGAAAACCACAGAAAGGTTTTATGGAATTCATAAGACAGCACTGTGAGAAGAAGAGTCCTTATGTTCTTAGTGAACAGCTCCAGTTTAGAACAAATAAAATGAATCTTCAAACAGAGGCTTTTACAAGTTGAAGTCGAAGACTAGAAGAAGACATGAAACAGAAGGGCACTTTAGAAAGCTGATTTGACACACATAGGATAACTAGAATGAGTTTTTTGGCTTTTAGCCATCTTGAAACGTCATTTGTCAAACTTGTCAGTCCCATGTCAGTTGAACCTAAAGTTTGTGAAGTCTTTATTAATAAGTGATCATGTTGTTTCTTCTCCACAGATCCTCCCTCTAATCTGATTCTGTCCATGGACACAGAGGTGACTGAGGGTCAGAGTGTGTCCATCTCATGTAGCGTGGACAGTTCTCCTGCCGCCTCCCTGACCCTCAGCAGAACCTCACAGGGTTCTACAGAAGAGCTGAAGAAAACCACTGACCAAAACTCTCTGAGTTACTCTGTCACTGTGAGCTCAGCCCATTCAGGACAATACACCTGCTCCGCCCACAACAGAGTGGGGTCACAGAGCACGCAGAGGTCACTCAGGGTCAAGTGTGAGTCAAGTCATTTTTACACAGTTATTTCACAACATTAAGTCTTCAGGCACGTTTCATTTCAGTACAATATTTGAGATTTAAATGTCCAATGACTTAGTGCTTGTGTCTGCAGACGGGCCTAAGGAGGTGAGAGTCCAGGCTTATCCAGGGCTGACGGTTAAAGAGAACATGACTCTGACGTTACACTGCCGCTCTCAGAGCGATCCTCCTGTGAGCTCAGTCTCCTGGAGCAGAGTCACAGCGGGGCAGGAGCTCCATGTGCACACTGGGACCGTCTACACCGTGAAGTCTGTCAGTGTGAACGACAGCGGCCTCTACAGCTGCACTGCCCACAACCCCATCAGCCGAGGAACATCTGCACCAGCTGAGCTCAAAGTCACATGTGAGAGGGTTTTATACAGTATGAGTGATAGAGATTGTGAGTTGATTGATGCAACATAGATGGAGTTTTCAGGGATCTCCAACTTTCCAGAACGAGCTAATTTATTTGTTTTAACATTTGTGGATACTAATCTTTCCATTACTTCCATGTCTCTCGAGCTGTGTAAGAACTTACATTCATCATTCCATTATGAGGCAAATATCCAATTAATTTGGCCATTGGATTTGGCAGATACAAAACACGTTTGACATTTGAACATGTTTTCCTCAAATGGGCCATGTTGATGAAATATTTAAAAAGAATCTCTCATACCTTTCCTTTAATCTTGTGTCCAGTTGGTCCAAAGCAGGCGTTGGTGCTGAGAGCAGAGGAGGAGCAGGGCTCTGATGGCAGCAGGTCAGTGACTCTGAGCTGTAGTAGCCACAGCTTCCCCATCAGCCGTTACACCTGGTACAGGAGCTCAGAGGGACGAACCACCAAAGTGTCTGAGAACATCAACTACACTGTACCGTCCACACAGCCTGGAGTCTATTACTGCACCGCCAAGAACGAACTGGGCCAGAGCACATCGGAGCCCGTCAGCCTCTTTCAACCAGGTCAGGAGCCACAAACAAACCTTGGCCAAAGCAAAGATGATAAAAGCCCATTAATGTGAACTTTTGAACATTTTCAAATAATGAGGACCATGACTACTTCAAACACAAAATGCACAAATACAACTTCAAATTCTAAGATAAAATCCAACTGACCAAATGTACAATCAAACTGCAAGTGAAGGGACACATCAACATCAAGTACAACAAAAACACAAAAAAATGCCATAAATATTTTGTCAATGGCATGCCAATATTATATGTACCAATCACATAGTTACACTTCCTGTTATTATAAAAATAAGTGTGTGAGCTAACCTTTACCACAATGTAATATGTATGGAGACTTACTTCCCATGTCTATTTTTTTAGCTCAAACATTGCACTGAATAGCCTCCCTAACATTGGCCTAAAGTTAAATCTTACAGTTTTTAACGGTATATTTGACAACGACATTGAAAAGAGGTTGTTTCTGTTTCTGCAGGGAGCGTTGTGAAGTTCATTCTTCTCGCTCTTGTGCTGCTGATCATTATCTCCTGTGCCTTCCTTCTTTACAGGTATTTACACAAACAGTAACTCTTGTTTTAGTTCAGGTTCACCAACAAGTTATTTAACTGTCACTCATGTTCGTCTTTAGACTCAAACGTAAGAATTCAGCTAAGGAGGGACGCACAAACACGCCATGGTGGAGGAGTTCTTCAGGGATTGTGGTAATAACTTCTATTTCTATAACACACACCTTCTAACATTCATAAGTGATTGAGTAGTGGACGCAGCATTGTTTCCATTTTGACATTTGTATCATACTATTTAATCAAAGGGAAAGTAACTGGGTGGTTTTCCCTTGTGCTGATGTTCTTCCCTTTACTGCAAACTGCTCCAACGCATGCTGAAGCTTGTCTTAATGATCAGACTGGATGACTGAGATCTTGTGGTCCTCTAACCAGGTGCCTTTCGGTCCCTGACTTCACCTAAAGTGAATATCTCCATTGTGAGATCAAAAAAGGCTTACCTTATCGCATCATGTGAATAAACATTATGAACAGTGCTGGGGACAAAAAGCAGCCTTGGGGGACTCCAACAATGCTGTCGACCATGTGAACAAACCTCCTGATATGTTCATACCGGGACTTCATATGCAGTATTCATCCTAAAAGGGATGATAAAACACATAATGAAGCAGATTTGTTGTAGATTATTATGTTGCTTTTTCGTTCAGGGACGATGGAACAGCTCCAGGGACGGCCCAGGTGATGCCAGGGCAGAGGCGAGGCGAGATGTCCCAGAAGCACAGCGAAGAGCGGACCTGACGTAAGCCAAAACAAGGACGAACCATTCCCTAACCACCCCATGTTACACATGTTGTAGTATCAATGTTGAATGCTTTAAATTGTCTTTCTGTGTTGACAGGAATGGTGTATCAAGCGCCAACGCTCTTTACTCCACTGTGAACTTTCCCAAACAGGTAGTTCAGTTAAGTTTATTTGAGCTGTTTACATTCAGGTACATGCATAAGTGCAATATTTATAAGTCATGGGTTAAAGTCCTCCATCCCTCCGTCATTTTGACCAATTTGGGAAAAATGTCCGTCCCCCAGAAACGGTCAGAAATAAATCAATAAAAATAATGTTGAGATAGCGCATTCAGCGGCACGTCTGCGGTGAATGTATTGGACTACGGCTATCAGCCAATCAGAAGTGAGTTAGAGTATTGAGACGGGGGCATTAGCTCCTTCGAAGTGAAAGCGTTTACTTCAGTTAGCAACTTTTGAAGTGGTGTTCGCCGTGAGTCGCCTCCCACTCGGGGACATCGATGATGCAGAGGAAGAGGCCATGCGCTCGTGGTCAGGGCAGGGATGCAGGTGACACGCACAGATCCTTCTCCAAATGTATTGCTTGTTACAACAGTCTGGTTATACATGTTAAAATGCACTGAAGCACTTCTAAAGCGGTCGTCATTGAGCGCTTATGTTACTAGCTTATTATTGACCATTAAAGTGTGGCTACAGTACAGTCACCTGACGAAACCAAAAACTAACGAGACTTCCAAATACTCCAAATACTTCCAAATACTCATTTTATCACAAGCAGTGGGGGAGTAGTGTGTGTCTTTAGGCGTGTTTGGTATGTTTCACGTGACAAACATGTCCATGTAACTGTCTCCTGAGGTTCAGCCCACCTAAAGTACTGTGAAACTGCAGCTTCTGAAAGTTTGGAAAAGTCTTAACAATTTTTGATTTACTACAGCAGCCTGATATTAAAATAATACACATGTATTTTCTGTTGGTACAAACCCAACCCTTAGCAGGTCTTAGCAGGAATATGACTGACACAATCAATATGCCATCCCTTGACCAATGTGCTGCACTAATCAACATCACTGAATCTTAAAGCAGATTGCTGATTATATATCACAATCCAACGCTAAAATCCATACACTGAGCTAAGTAGCCACCATACTTTGATTTACATCTACATCCTAAAAATTGTCCCATCAAGTTGAAAACTGCAGTATGCAGTTGGTTGACACTGAAACCACAGAAGTTGTGTTTTAATTCAGGGACTCAAGTTAAGCAAAATCTACAAAAGCTTTTCACCATGTAATGTTTCTGCATCGAAATCTTACCTAGAGTCCATCATCCATCCATCCATCCATCCATTTCCTTCCACTTTATCCGGGGCGGGGTCACGAGTGCAGCAGTCTCAGCAGAGATGCCCAGACTGCCCAGGACACCAGCGTGTCCCGGGTCTTCCATGAGGCCTCCTACCAATAGGACGTGCCATGAACACCTCCCGCGGGAGGCGACCAGGAGGCATCCAAAACAGATGCCCTAGCCACCCCAGCTGGCTCCTTTCGACGTGAAGGAGCAGCGACTCTACTCCGAGCTCCTCCCGGGTAACTGAGCTCCTCACCCGATCTCGGAGGGTGTGCCCAGCCACCCTGCGAAGGAAACTCATTTTGGCCGCTTGTATTTGAGAGCTTGTCCTTTCGGTCACTACCCAAATCTCATGACCATAGGTGAGGGTGGGAACGTAAATCGATCGGTAAATCGAGAGCTTTGCCCCGACTCAGCTCCCTCTTCACCACGACAGACCGATACAGCGACCGCATCACTGCTGACGGCGCACCGATCCGTCTGTGGATCTCACGCTCCATCCGTCCCTCACTCGTGAACAAGACCCCGAGATACTTGAACTCCTCCACTTGAGGTAAGGACTCCCCACCGACCTGTAGAGGGGAAGCCACCTTTTTCCGGTGGAGAACCATGGCCTCGGATTTGGAGGTGCCGATCCTCATCCCGGCCACTACACACTCGGCTGCAAACCGCCCCAGAGCATGAAGGTCCTGGTTTGTTGAAGCCAACAGAACAGCATCGTCTGCAAACAGCAGAGATGAGATCCTGAAGTTCCCAAACCGGACACCCTCGGCCCCTGGCTGCGCCTAGAAATTCTGTCCATAAAGGTAATGAACAGAACCGGTGACAAAGGGCAGCCCTGGTGGAGACCAACACGCACCGGGAACAGGTCTGACTTACTGCCGGCAATGCGAACCAAGCTCCTGCTGCGTCATACAGGGAACGGAATTTGTTGCCTTGAAGATGAAGCATAAATGGTAAATGGCCTCAACTTCTATAGCGCTTTTCCACCTACATTAGGCACTCAAAGCGCTATACAGCAGATGTCCACTTTTCAAGTTGTTTGCTTTGCCACTAAAATCATGTTCAAACACAGCTTTTTGTAAGATTTGTCTTTTATTTTAACGACTACTAAATTATCGCCCCACTCAACCAGTTTGTGTCTTCTCAGGATCGGCCAGGCCCCAGCAGCCAAAACGGCACAGACGGTTCACTGTACTACGCCTCTCTGCACTTTGACAAGACCAAACAGTAAGTAACAGTAACATGAGTAAGAGTCCATTGAATATAATCACTAACCAGTCTGTCTATAGGAAGGTGCCCCCAAAACCAAGAGAGGATGACGTTGTCTATGCTGCGGTTAAGAAAAATGACCAGGTAGAAAACATGTATCCAATGTTGTTTGAATTAAACGTTCCAATCTCCTAAAATCACTATTATTGTGTTATTTTTGTCTCACAGGATACTGGAGATGTTTATGAGAATGTCGCTGAACTGCAAAAGCAGAAATATCCAAATTCTTCCGACAGCAGCGATGATGAGGTGGAAGTGAGTTACGCACAGGTGAACTTCAGGAGCAAAGTGCGGAGCAGAGACGGCACCGGGACGACAGCGGAAAAGGAGGATTATTCTGAGCTCAACTTCAGAAAGAACCTGTCATAAAAAGGAAGAGCTGAAATATTGAACTGGAAAAGTGTCTTTATTAAAGGGAGGGGTTTGTTTTGGAGCAGCAGGTCCTTAAAGGGACAGAGGTGATTTGCAGCAGGCGTTGGAACCAAGGAACCAATACAAACAACATTGAATGACCGGTTTAGTGGTAGCTTTGTTCAGCAGACGAAATATAAGATACTGAACTCAGCAGCAAATGCTATAAAACACCAGCTCTCAATAAGTAAATATGATCTCTCTTCTTCCTGTAACATGTGTGTTCAGCTATATGGCGCCAACACCTCCCCGTCTTCATACCAGCAGCAGAACTGACAGCCTCATCAGACTCTCAATCTTCTTCCCTTCAGCACCACTGTCATTTGAGGATTATGCTTTTTTTTTGTCTTCCTCATTTTTTATTTATGTTTTTCTGTGAGATGTGAGTCTATGTAATTAAAGTCATTGTGAAACATGTTGACAGTCTCTCGTGTGTGAATATACATTAATGACACTAATAAGGTGAAACGTAATGAAAACTTTGATCTGATTATGATGAGTGCAATGTAGTTTGACTTTGTGAAACACTAGAACGGGGTAGGCAACGTCAGGCCCGAGGGCCAAATCCGGCCCACCAGCAAGGAACCTCTGGCCCTCAAGAAGATTTGGACGAATATTTTTACATAAATCAGGGAGTGCTTAACATTTGTAGAGTTAAAATATAAAATGTAGGAAACTACCGTATTTTTCACACCATAGGGTGCAGATATAAGCCTTTAATTTTAACAGTGCGCCTTATATCCCGGTCCATCATTTAACTTCCTTCAGTGAAAGGCCTGAATATTGAACTGAGGACAGACTATTTTCTTATCATAAAAAGACGTATGGTTCAAAATCTGTGTGCATTTACAAGACAGAGCGATAAGTGGTAAGTTTGATTATGTATGTTTGTGTGTGTGTGTATATATATGTATGTGTGTATGTGTGTATGTGTGTGTGTTTATGTGTATGTATATATGTATATGTGTATGTGTGTATGTGTGTATGTGTGTATGTATGTATGTGTGTATGTGTGCTGTCTGGCAGAAATAAAATGTCTTTAAAAATAGAATACTAAAGTGATATGGATATGAAATGATCTATTTCAGACTGACTCATTTATGAGAAACGAAAGGTGTTTTAGGACTTTGAAGTTCTGCACTTCAAAGTCCATTGTTTTTAATGTATTTGTTATTGCACATGTTGATTGTGTTGTATGTCTGTGGATGTACTGTTTTTATCGGGTTCGTACTGACACTTCTTCTGCAACCTACTGCTTCCCTACTGGGATTAATAAAGTACACCTTAAAGGCCTATACTTGATTTTTTTGATTACAAACTCTGAAAAAGGAAGCCACTAAATGAAATTGAAATTAATAAAATCAGGTACAGTGCCTTTAATTTTAAGTTAGTAAGCGCAGGTGGGACTCAAACCCATAATCTCAGGATCAAATGTGTTCCTTTTCTGTTATTATAAAAGCCTCTTTAAAGAAGTACTAAGTAGCTCATGGCCCTAGAGAGGTGTCGTAGCAAGTTACAGTTTGTTACTAATAAATTGTCCGTGAGAGTAAATACTACGCTGACAGAAAAGACAAAGGGAGAGAGAGGGATATGGTACATCCAATTACACAATGGAGACATTTTTTTTGACTCAAACTTGGCTGTAAACACTGTTTAAGTGGCGCTAGCCCGCAGTTAGCTTTGCCCGTTAGCCTGTTAGCTTCTTCTTTGTGATTCCATTAGTGTGTATTGCGCCTCCGGGTTGAAGCAGGGAAAGTTGTGGTTTTCTGGCCAGAGACACCAGGGGGAGATAAAATAAAATCATCTTGTACTAGCCCCACATGGACTACGGAATGGATTCATTAAGGTAAACAAGTTACTTAAAGGCCCTATACCTGATTTTTGTATTGCCAATAATAAAAGGGGACGCCACTAAATTAAAACAGCAGTTGTGGTCCAAACTCATTCGTAACTTTCCTAATATCTTTGTAGCATCCAAATTCTTTACAGGGACAGGTTTATAGGCAAATTTCACAACTTGCAGGGTCACTTTTCAGTGTCACGTTCACAAAAATGCTACAAAAATATCCTGAAAGTTCATGAAATTTATACAGATAAATTCTAATTTGATACACGCCGTTTTCCCTACAAGCATTGGAGTTTGCAATATACTTAAGGAGCATAAAATAATTTTCATTCCATTTCTAGGAGTAAAATCAGGTATAGCTCCTTTAAAGGTGCTAGGGTCCATTCAGTTTTGTCAATCCAATCAGTTTTGTTGCAATCAGCAAATCCTATTGTATGTGTCTACTTTTCTAGAACCTAAGATACAGCAGAATACAAAATACAATACAATACAATACAAAACCTTTAAATACATACAAAATACAGCAGATACAAAAAAAATATGCTTAATATATATATATATATATTATTATATATATATATAGATGTATAAGACAATTGTGGTGTCCAAATGCCCCCTGGTGTATATTTGAAGCAATTACAATAGACACTGTATGAAGATGCTTGTGGTGGCTGGTGATGTGAACACCAGGGGGGGCTGCTGCATTTATCTACATACAATTTTAACTTCAAAAAGAAAGTAGGTTACATTTGGGGAATTTTATTGTATTATTTTATGGGAAATATTATCAAAAGACACAATTGAACAGTAAAAAAGCAAAAGACAAAGAAATGAAAGTACAAAGATAATCATAATGCATATGTTTGTTTTGCACCTTTAAGATCGAGATGATTTGTAAAAACAGAATCAGAACAATCGCAGGGATCGGGTTATTTTCACGTTTACTGCTTCCATTATGTGCCTCACAGCCTGTTTTACACAAGTGTCTGTGAAGGTTTTGTTTTGTTAAAGGAGTTGACCCTGTCAAAGGAGTTTGGAGACCCCTGCACTAAACCACCTTGATATAAACATGCTCAACTCTGTATCTGGAGACACAGGCGGGTAACGTTTAGGAAATAATTACAACAAATCCACTGTTCTAAGTGTTTTTAGAAGCGACACATCAAACAAAATCCACGTTACGCAGTATTTTACTTCAATCACGCAATTTATTGTAGAGTAATCCTGTTTTTTTGGGTCGTTTCTTTCTTGTACTACTGAAGCGCTCCGATCTGTATGTTACTGCGTCATGAAACAACTCTATATTTTTCAAGCCCAATCAAATATCCTGACAATCCCAAATCTCTCACTCCTCAAATATGCATGATATGTGCACTTTAACAGCAGGTTTTGCTTTTATGTTGGACAATTTGAGAGTCCAGTGAAACAGTTGGCCCTATGTTACTTTATCAACTTATCATTCATTAAATGACGCATAAACTATACATTTTTGGGCTCCATATTTATCGTCTCTACATTTCTTCGCTTTTTTCCCCCATTTTTCTAACGTAGTACCTTTTTTTTTTTACCCAAAGGAACTTTTGTTTCATTGTATTTCATGTTTACAGTGGGATATTTTAAGAGAAAGTATCACAACATGTTGAGTTTAACTAATGGACCCTAAAGCAGAGACAGAAGCCGGGGGTAAGTTTAAAGAGGGGGTATTATGCTTTTTTTCAATCACATAGCACCAGTCTATAGCACACTACAATGATAACCAAACCTTCTGTTGGTCTGTAAATGCAGTAAATTAGAATAACTGCCTTGTATAAAATTGCTCTCTCAAAATGGCTGTAGCGAATGTCTTGAAATAGGCCTCTGTCTCTTTAAGAACCTCTGAGCCTTTCTGACACGCACCCTCCACACGCTGTCTGTGGCATCAGTGGGGAGGGGGTTCTGTTGAGGAGCAGTGGTTGGTTACTCGGCTGGTGACAAAAGCTCGGAGGCGTCTCCAGGAGGTGGGGGCGTTCCTAGGAGGACTCAGGCAAACCTATCCCTAAAATGGCCGCCATCAGAGTTTTTACAGATTACTCAGAAATACGTGAATGTGCCAAGGCAACACTTCAGGCATGTTTTTAATGAGGGAGTGACACAATAACATGATGTAAAGCTTGAAAGAGTCCATTTTGCATAATACCCCCCCTTTAACAGTTTATTTTTCTCACAAACTTGGAGCAGGCAGTGGAGGCAGGGAGCTGGACGAGGAGATACAGGACGAGGTGTTGCCGGTAATTAAACCAAAATATACCTTTAAATCCAAGAGCAGGGAAGCACTACCGATCCGGACGGAGTCATCTGGCGGGCTGGTGCTGAGACATCCTGGTGCATCACACTGAGGCTGATCTGCGGCGCCAGGAGAAGTCAGCCACGCCCCTCGCCACAAACCGCTCTGCTGCAAAGAAGAGGAAACAGAGAGGAGGCAGCAGACCAACCAAATCATAACAGAACAGCTTCAGAGCACGTTTCTGAGGCATTCGGTCTTAAATGATATTGTTTATTGCAATATTTTCCTGCCTCGATATGTTGAGCTTCAGATTTTGCTATAGCGACACACCGAGCCCTAATGGAGATTTTAATGCTGCAAATGCAAAAGTTCTTGGCATAAACATTCAGTCGAAGAGATGAATGAGGGGAAATTTTGATATTCGAAACTAGATTGGACGCAACAGGAAATGTTTGTGTAAAATTTCAGTCAAAACTGTAGCCAAATTTGTGTTTTCCACCATAGATTTTGTCTTTTTGATGCATGCACGTAGAAGGAAACTTATACTTTTTAAGAAATGTACATAAAAGGCCAGCTTGTATCCTATGTAAATGCTTTTTTTAATGACTTTTAAGACCTTATTTTTTGTGAAATTAATTCAACGAAACCTTGCCTATGTGCTTGAAATTTAAAAATGCCCTCCTGGGAGTCAAACCAGTGATAGGCCAGTCCTGTCAGCTCACAAGCAACTGTCCCTGGGTGGAGTCGAACCACCGACCTCTCAGCCATCGGCCGAGTGCGCTGAGCGCCTGCGCCACAGAGACTTTTTATACTCATTCATTCAATTTCACCCTCATTTTTATTTATTCAATTTCACCCTCATTTTTATCTATTCAATTTCACCCTCATTTTCATTCATTCATTCACCCTAATTTAAGGCGAGACGCTGCAGGTGAAACATACATTTTTCAAGTTATGTTGGTTGAATGTCAGTACCAAAAAAAACATATTCATTCACAAAACGTATTCATTCACAAATTCAAAAATCTTGATAGTGGATATTTAGCCGGGACCAGTTTTTTGATTGTTATTCGTATCACGTGGTAACGTTCACTTTACAGCCTGGAAACTGTTTGAAGAAGAAGAAGAAGAAGAAGATCTTTATTTATATAGCGCCTTTCACAGACATATAGTCACAAAGCGCTGAAGGGCTTTCTCTACAGAGCGACCCTCTCATCAGAAAACCAACTAAACAATTGATCCTGAAGTTTTGTCTCCAAAACTGATGGAGCCATGCTGACCACTCGTTTAACCACTGGGTCACTACAAGGAAAAAAAGGCACACAAATATCACAATGCACCTTTAAGCTCGCACTAACCATGGCGTTTATCAGGCTGTAAAGTGAATGTTACCACGTGATATGAATAACAATCAAAAAAATGGCCAGTACAAGATCAAATATGTACAAATATAAACTTTTTATTTTTCACAGCTATCGCTAATCATGTCAAACAGGAAGATTCGATCATGTGAAGCATATTGACGAATTGTTTTAAATGCCTAATTTCTATATGAAACAGGAGAGAAGTAAATAAATGTTTTTCCCTATTCACCTGCAGCGCTTCGACATTAAGTCATTCCCACTGAGATGACTAAATCTCTTTTTCAGGGGAGTCCCGGCCCCAGAGAGGAACCGATTGTGCATGTTTTTTGTGGTAGGGGAAACCGGAGTACCCGGAGGAAACCTACGCAGACACGGGGAGAACATGCAAACTCCTCCGTGCCGCCCTTAATGGTGCCTTTGGACACCGCTGCCTGTAGAAGAATCACTGGTGTAACCTGGAGAGAGACAAACAGTGTCAAGGAGAGAGACAAACAGTATTAAGGAGAGATAGACATTAACATGACATTAAAAGGACATGACCCCTCTATAATTTTGTACGTTTCTGGACATGTGAGAACCATCAGTGCTACGAACAACCAGCATTATGTCAAAGTGGAATTCATTCATTTGTGAGCAAGGGATAAATTTGATATCAAAGCGATGTCGAATCAGATAAAGTAACTAGTTGGTCCGCTGCTGCATTGAGTCACCAGCCAGCGAAGTTCTCGTAACCTCGCTTGCTGGTTGGGTCAATACATCAGCGGGACAAACAGTGAGTATTCAAAGCCTCGCTATTGGCTACAGTTAAGGTATTGGGTCTGCTCAAACCTCCAAAGAACCTGTTAAACTGTTAAATCTGCAAATGCCCAAATGTGTCCGCCCTGCGCTCCCAGATACCTACTGTATGTTCCCTGCTTGTACGACGGCGCACCGAGATACAAACAGAGAAACTTGGGTACCGTGGAACTTAAAGGTCGGACCACGTTAAGACCAATACATAATTGTAAGCTGTTTTACAAGTCTCCTACACCTATAAACTCACCTAAATCCTTCCAGATTGTAAGTGGTTTCACAGGTCTCCTTTACCTATAAACTCACCTAAATCCTTCCAGATTCAAAGCGGTTTCACAGGTCTCCTACACCTATAAACTCGCCTAAATCCTTCCAGATTGTAAGCGGTTTTACAGGTCTCCTACACCTATAAACTCGCCTAAATCCTTCCAGATTGTAAGCGGTTTCACAGGTCTCCTACACCTATAAACTCACCTAAATCCTTCCAGATTCTCAGCGGTTTCACAGGTCTCCTACACCTATAAACTCACCTAAATCCTTCCAGATTCTAAGCGGTTTCACAGGTCTCCTACACCTATAAACTCACCTAAATCCTTCCAGATTCTAAGCGGTTTCACAGGTCTCCTACACCTATAAACTCACCTAAATCCTTCCAGATTCTAAGCGGTTTCACAGGTCTCCTACACCTATAAACTCACCTAAATCCTTCCAGATTCTAAGCGGTTTCACAGGTCTCCTACACCTGTAAACTCACCTAAATCCTTCCAGATTCTAAGCGGTTTTACAGGTCTCCTACACCTATAAACTCACCTAAATCCTTCCAGATTCTAAGCGGTTTCACAGGTCTCCTACACCTATAAACTCACCTAAATCCTTCCAGATTCTAAGCGGTTTCACAGGTCTCCTACACCTGTAAACTCACCTAAATCCTTCCAGATTCTAAGCGGTTTCACAGGTCTCCTACACCTATAAACTCACCTAAATCCTTCCAGATTCTAAGCGGTTTCACAGGTCTCCTACAACTATAAACTCACCTAAATCCTTCCAGATTGTAAGCGGTTTCACAGGTCTCCTTCACCTATAAACTCACCTAAATCCTTCCAGATTCTAAGCGGTTTCACAGGTCTCCTACACCTATAAACTCACCTAAATCCTTCCAGATTCTAAGCGGTTTCACAGGTCTCCTACACCTATAAACTCACCTAAATCCTTCCAGATTGTAAGCGGTTTCACAGGTCTCCTACACCTATAAACTCACCTAAATCCTTCCAGATTCTAAGCGGTTTCACAGGTCTCCTACACCTATAAACTCACCTAAATCCTTCCAGATTCTAAGCGGTTTCACAGGTCTCCTACACCTGTAAACTCACCTAAATCCTTCCAGATTCTAAGCGGTTTTACAGGTCTCCTACACCTGTAAACCCACCTAAATCCTTCCAGATTCTAAGCGGTTTCACAGGTCTCCTATACCTAGAAACCCACCAACTAAACTCCTGACATCCCCTCCAAAGTCCATTCACTGTCACATGTCCAAAAAAACACTACATTGACTCTGTGACTGAAGCCAATTCGTCCAGAGTCAACTCTAAAAGCATTTTCCCTGCGCCGTTGGAGTCACGCTCGCCCCCTCAGGTTGCACCAGGGTCTCGTGCAACCTGAAGTTGTAAAGGCAAGTGTGCTCGCTGTTTCCCCAGTTGCTCTCCACGTTGAGTCGGACGTCCTTGAAGGCCTTCTGGACGGCGGGATCCACGGGGAACGTCTGAAAGGCTTCTCCGCTCGCGTCATACTCGAATCGACCCAGAAACGTCTCACTGTTGTCGCTGCTTTCCACTCCCTGAAAGCACAAAAAAAACAGACATTACGTTTAGCAAACATCAAAATATTGATTGATTCTCCAGATTGGCTTTAAATAATGCCTCAAATACTTACATAGACGGAGAACAGTCTTGGCGCGGAGATAACTTCCCCTGTCGGGGACTGGGCTTTGGTGATGTGTCCCACCGTGACGTGGCTGATGTGGGTAGGTTTGTCCAGCTGGACGTGGAGTTGGCCAGCAGATCCTTGAAACGGCCAGCAGAACCCAGGCACCAGATTCTGACATTTCTGAAGGATCCAGGCGTGCTTGGGAAACATCCAGTTCAGCATTTTCTCGATGTAGCCCATGCGTGCGTACGTGTCTGAAGAGCGGGATCCAAGAATCGTGAAATCTGAGGAAGACAAAAGATTTTCGTTAGTACAGGTGTTCAGAAGTCTTTAGGCTTAATAAACATAACACTATTCATATTTTATAATCAAATGAGCTGGTCAAGAGTTCGTCTAGAGCTCCTCCCTCAGGCAGCAGTAGGAATAACATAACTAATCTAAAAACAAACTTTCAGACAGAGCGATTAACACAATTTGAGCACAGTCTATTCAGAACCGATCCAATGTTGTATTATGGGTTTTAAAATGTGTACAAATTAGGGTACTTCAACAGTAGAAGAAGCAGTGACCAAGTTAAACAGGGTCACGACAGGATTACGCAAAACTCTATGAATGACGTGGTACGTTTTAGACAAGGGAACTATACTAAAACATTATTTAAACCTCCAAAAAGTTGGCTTTGTATGCCTGTAATACTGTACAATATTACTCTGAACATACCCTGTCCATCCAGCTTTGGCGACAGGATTGACTCGTCGCTCGTCATTTTCGTCGATTCGTCTGGGAACGACCTCTGGATTGACTCCTCGCTCGTCATTTTCGGCTGTTCGCGCTGCACCGGCGAGTAGATGAACCTTATGCTGGCGTAGGCAACCACATTGAAGATGCAGAGGGCGAGAATGAATGCATGACGCCTCAGGAAGCCATGGCCAGCGGGGGGCGCTGTGGGGGACCTCTGGTCTCTCGTTTTAGGTGCCCTGGAAGAGAGAAACATGTGTTATTTGGGGCTGGATCAACAGATTTGCATTCCTATACAGTTTAAAGGCTCTACCTATTTTTTTTTTTATGCTCACAATGGAATAAAGAGTATTTTCAGCATTTTAAACTGTTAACTGTAGCTCACACTCATTTCTAAGCATCGTAATACAGTTTGAACACACCACTTCTCCAGAGGGATTGGTTTATAAGCACATTTCTCAACTTTAAAGGCGTCGTAATATAAATAACAATAGTGTACCATCAATAAAATGGCTGCAAAGATACTCACCTGTGCGGACGTTCGCAGTAGTTGACAGACGGCCTCCCATCAGCGCTGTAGTATCCGTTCTGTTGAAGACGAGGGCTTCTCCGCAAATCTGCGAAGAAACAAGGAGTTGTTAGTGACAGCGAAAGCAAAAAAACATCATGGTTTTAGGTATTCTTTTGACACTATCAATAGTTTCTGAAGTCTGGAAATAGCACTAACAGGTCTCAAGAGCCAGATACGCTCACATATGGTTTAAAATACACATACAATCCACAAACTATGGTCAGGTAGATGTTACAACATATTTTAATGCCCCTTCCCTCCCTCACTTGACGTAAGGCCAAGCCAAACGCTTATTAGCACTTAACACTTACAGGATTAACGTCCATGGAGTTATTAGTGACAGTGAAAGCAAAAAACATCATCTTAAAGTATGTTTTTGTCGAGATAACAGTGATAAAAGCTAAACAACGTTGCCTACTTGAATTCAGCTATCATTCAAGGTCATGTTTTGACACTACCAATAGTGTCAAAGTCTAGAAACAGGGCTTACAGATAAAACCCACAAACTATGGTCCGGTAGATGTTACAACATATTTTTGTCCTTCCCTCGTCCTTCACTCGATGAAAAACCAAGCCAAACGCTTATTAGCACTTGACACTTACCAGAATTACCGTCCATGGCTCCTTTGAAGGTTGAATCTCGTCTTTTTGTTGAGATAATTTGCAGAAAAGACGACTTCTGTGCCACCGTGCGATCAGTTTACTGTCAGCTAAAAACAGCAGTCTGGCAAGAATGTGCTAGTTGTTATAGATACACATACATACCGTCATCTTTAGAATCCTCCGCATGGAATTATTTAAATTAGCTATTGCCACGGCGACCGTCATACAATTGAAGGAAACATCTCATTGAAATCGTGATTTTTCACTCTCTTTACCGTTTTCTGGCGGACCATGAACATATTTATCACGCACCAATAAAGTCGAGCCAAAATCGATTCCATTTGAGAGTTTTGTCCCAGCAAATTGTTCAGTGGAAGCAAAAAACGGCAGTGTGCTAACGTTAGCATAGCGTAGCATAAAGCTAACGTAAGCTTCCTGTTAGCATTGTCTGTTTTTATGGATTGTCAAACCATTTTGTTCCTCGCCATTTTTCTGAATATTCATTTATTAGAAACATGTGTTCACAATAAAGCATTTGTTCCAGTAATAGAGAAGTTTCAGGGGGTTTTCGCTTTGTTTTTAACCCCTTTGGCTGCTACAAACATGACTTTAATGGCACTTCCCAAATGCTAATAATTATTAAAAAAAAAATACATTTTGAAAGGAAATGCACGTTTATTTGCTAAAAGGTGACTTTAATAATAAAAATAAAAATAATAATAATAATGGCTTACACTTGTATTGCGCTTTATAAGTCTGTTATACCAAGTGCTACATTATTCATTCACTCCATCCCCTTATGTTAAATTCTCTCAGGGCCCCCTAGCAATAATAATTGAAAAAACAAAGGCATTTTCTCATCATTTTACAGTCAAAATTAAATAAAAAGCAATGTCTGTAGATCAAATCTGGTTCACTGTAGTACTTTCTTTTTTTTCAATGTACTTGTTTTATAGACAGCTTTAGGGGGCCCCCTGTAGTGTCTGTGAGTCCCTCCAGGGGGGCCCAGACTCCACTCGGAGAAACACTGGCTTACAGTCATTGCCCTATTTTTTTTTTTTATGTAATTTTAGCTGTGACATAATAACAACTTCCTTTAAATAGAGTTATTTATTATTGCCCCTTCTGGAACCGTCACCTTAACGTGGTGGAGGGGTTTGAGCACCCGAATGATCCTGGGAGCTCTGTTGTCGGGGGCTTCGTGCCCCTGGTAGGGTCTCCCAGGGCAAACAGGTCCTAGATGACGGGTCAGACAAAGAGCGGTTCAGAAGCCTCTTAGAGACCAACAGGCTCGGTTAGAACCATGAGGCCGTCCTTCTGTGGACCCACCACCTGCAGGAGGAGCCGGGGCAATGGATGGATGGATGGATGGATGGATCGTTTTTTTCAATATTCAAGTTTCTGTTCAAAACATAAAAAAAAAAAACATAAACTTGAAACTAAATATAATAGTACATAAACACAAAGGAAAATGTAAAGAAAGAATATTTTAATGAATGGTTTTTGACTATGATCCCGATGGTCTGTGTGTGTTTTATTACTGAGGGAGATCTCAAACGCTTGCTCATAATCATATACGACAATGCTGCCCCCTGGTGGGCAAATAAAGCAAGCTGCATTTCAAAACATGTTGGAATGAGGATCACATGTATTTGAAAAAAACATTTTGACCCAAGAAAACAAAGAAATTCAGTGTCACAAATCACAAATCCACTTACTCAAAATATTAAAAGACTGTTAAAAAATCAGCAGAAACACTAGAAACTTAAGTCATTTCACTTGTTGAGAACTTATTACTTTCACTCCACTACATTTGAAGGATAACTGTAATACTATTTTCTCCAATACAAAGCAAAAAACACACTTATCAATATGCTATGTTCATTTTAAAAGCCTAATAACGCACAATCCAGAACAGTAGGTGGCGCTGTGCAGATGTACTGTCAAATGCCACTGACTCACAACCACTGAAGCCACTTCTACTTTGAATTAAAGGTATAGAGATGGGCAAAATGAAGCTTCATGAAATCCAAAGCAGTTACTCCACAGTGACATCTTTTGGCAACGTGTCATTACATCCGAATGTACAGAGTTTCAGGATTCAGCCATGTTATTGATGTGTCTGTGGTGGAAATAAAACCACATTCTCTTTGATTCTATTTACCAGTAAAATATGGACTTTTCCTGAATTGTTCTTAAAGAAATAAATTAAGCTATGGCCATAAATGTTTTTTCCTCAATGCTTCAATGCTCAATGCAAGTATTTTCTCCATGCTGTACTTCTCTTTAATGGAGCGCATTTTCTCCAGCTCGACTTCACCCAAATGAAAAAACTTCTTACCACCTAAAGGCCAGTTTAGCGCCTCATTTGAAAGTGAAGACCTACAAAACTTGTGTAAGATTTTTCCTTCCTTTGTCCTTATTTCTGCATTGTCATCACTTTTTTGTCAATAGATTTGTGTAATGCAGTGTTAAAGCAGAACCAACCAATTTGTTTACCTTAATATAGCCTTTCCGTAGTCCCTCTGGGGGTAATACAAGTGTTAGTGGGATGATTGGGGGGGTCTTTCATGTCTCCCCGGTGTCTCTGGCCAGAAAACCACACTTGCAACTTTCCCTGCACTGGGTCGCAGTCACCAACACACAATAATAGAATCACAAAGAAGAAGCTAACAGGCCAACTGTGGGCTAGCACCACTTAAACAGTATTTACAGCCAAGTTTGAGTAAAAAAAAAGTTATCTATTGTGTAATTGGATGCACAATATCCCTCTCTCCCCTTGTCTTTTCTGCTACGTTGTGCAGTATGGCTTTAAATATGAAATTAGATTATTGGATTGATTATTTTTGCCTTCAGTGTTCCCTAACCCCAACCCTCGCTTATCATCTATAAACAGTGAGAAAATGATCCTGCACTAATCCTGGTGTATTATTGCAATGGTGAAACATTGTGTATAGTCATGGCAGACGTTCATGTCGGCATTACAAGTTTGCGTTGTGTTGGGGCGCTCAATAAAGCTCAGTGTTGAAGTTCAGGCTACGTGTGATGGCCGTGTTACAGTTAGTGAATGTGAAACTACCTGTATGACCCACAAACTCCTATTAGTAGATCAGATTTACCCGACAACGCCACCCAGGGTTGTAGTGCCAGGGACACTATCAGAAAAGGCCTCGCTAGTTCGTGATTGAGTGGACCAGGAGACGTAATTGAAAAGTTACAATATTTATTATATAGGTCAAGTGTAAAATACAGTTTGAGGATTCACACATAAAATCCAACATTTGTACAATAGACCACGTTTCCAAAAGCAGCAGCCCCCCAAGATGTTCCAAGTCTGTGCTATATGTCCTACCAGAGCGTCGCGCCGGCCCACGTGGTGTCGACTGACTTGGCACGGCGGGTCAGCTGCGCACACCGGGCAGCCAACCTGGGACCAGGGCAGTGTCCGGGCTACTCTCTAGCAGTCTTTACGCTTCATTGTTCGGATTGGGGGCAAGGGACGAAAGGGGCGAAGGGAATCTTGAGCCAGGTGAGGCGGGAGGGGGAGGGAAAGGAATTGGGGCGAGGAACGAAAAACAACCAATGAAGGGACCAAAGGAGAAGGAACCAAGGTAGGCGGGACCAAATAAGGAGAGACCCGCTCGGATTCCAATCCTAAGAAAGGTACATTTTTAATCACAATTGAGACTATATGGCTGTAGAAAACCTGCGCAGCAGAGAAGAGCACACGTAGCCTACTTACCCAAAAGCGCTTAGGCGCGCCGCACATATTTGAAAGCCACACTAGATAAGGAAAAGCTAGTTAGTGAACTAGAATTACAGATTAAATTTAATATTAACAAAGTTCTTACCGGAGTGTGGCACGAGCGAGGCGCGGCACGAGCCTGGTGTAACACAGTCGTGCGTAAAAGCACTTGCCTGACGCTGCGCACTACAACCAGCGCCAGATTAGGTTACAGTTTTAACAAATGACGATATTGTGCACGGAGGCGGCTTACCAGGACTTTGTTAACGGAGATGCGTGCAGCACGAGCCGCAAAGTTGTTCCAAAGTGACTGAGCCAAGCTGTAGAAGCAACACACACGCTGTGCGTCAAAGGAAGCTGGAGAGAGATTTGTTTTAGTACGACGGAATGAACGAAAGATTGATTGACACGCAAGATACTCACTGTAGAACGAAAACACTTTCGGATAAATCGCTGGTTTTAAGACCAAATTGATTGGCAACATTTGTTTGGCAAGGCTCCAGTCCGGCTCGTGCTGCTGCCAGCTCCCAGGCAGCGGGTGACGTCAGAGGCGAGAGAGCTAGCGCAGGTGAGGTACCCACCTTTTAAAGGTCCTATCATGCAAAATCGACTTTTTAGAGCTTTTAGCCATGTTGTTATGCTATTTCTTTATCAAAAACACCCCCAGAGTGGTTTGCAGCTTCATTCACGCAGCTCTCAGTAATCCTCCTGAATCCTGCTCTCTGAGCAGCTGCTCCTCCCTCTCCTCATGAACGACTGAGTGTTCAGTTGTGTCGTAACAGCGGAACGGAAGTGCTCGACGTCTGTAATGTAATGTCTTACAGCCTGATTTGAATTTATAAAACAGCTTTTTCATTATTTCTGTTGTAAGAGAGATGAAAGAGGAAAAAAATAAATAAAAAGGCTGTGCCCGAGGTGCTTCCAGGTCAGCTGTGGCCAAAACAAACACCCCTGAGCGTCTGAACAGATCAGTCATGTTTGCGCTGCAGCTGTGAAGATGGAGCTAGTTATAACTGGACACACCTGTTCTTTATTCTTACCTAACGATAATGTCACGGAGAAAAAGAAGCGCGTTTGGCTACGAGGACGGGAGCTTGTTCAACCTTTTTCAAGAAGAGGCCAATCGAAGTTGTTTTTTTCTCTGGGATTCAGCGACTATCACCAAAATATTGTTTTTCTGTGACTGTCACTGATGGATGTTTGGTGAACCTTCGCCAGAATCAAAGTGGATTAACTTTTATAACCAACGCAAGTCCCACAATGTAAACAGCGATGGACCAGAATGGTGAGTTTATTAAAACGCGGGTTAGCTTGTGTGTTAGCATATTAGCATGTGTGTGTTAGCATATTAGCATGTGTGTGTTAGCCATTTATGAAGCTGTGTTGCAGATGTCAACTCCGTATAACTGCATCGTGAAGTATCTTCACTTATTGTTGTTTATTTATATTACGGTAAAGTTATTTGTGCGGAGAGAGGGGGCGGAGTTAACTGAATCGAAGCGTTTTGTCTTCCGGGTTCGAAAAATACCTCCAGAAAACACTTATATTTATCACAAAAATGAGTGCTCCATAATGGTAGAGGTACAATATATCATATACATGCCTATACTTAACTTTGGAATGATATAGATCCTTTAAAGGCTCAGTCGGCACGCCATAGGCCGCCCACGGTTAAAGGGGCCTACTACCACATATGCAGAAAAGAAAGCATGGTTTGCCCATTTCAATCAATCAAACTTTCTATTTTTAAAGCGCTTTTTGTTTTGCTTTGCAGATTTAAAGTGATTGAAAACACCCCGACCCCCAAATACGTAAACACGTACACACTTACACAAATGAAAAGACGCCGCTTCTTGTGAGTGTTTTTGTTAACTTTAGCAGTTCTGAAAGATAAGAACCAAGGCCATTCAGACATTTAAAACACTTAAAACACACTAAAACACCTTCCAAACCACTGATTCTGAAACGTCTTACAGACCCAAAAAGTAAAGGCGTTATGCTGACCACTCATACAGCTGCTGGGTCATTACAAGGTAAAATATATCAACTTTTTTTCCGTCTAAAAAGTTGAATAATGTACCTTCAAACACCCATCACCCCATCAAGGTAACTAATGTGTAGCAGAGTGGAGGTTGCTATAAAATAAATAGTGTTGCCACAACACCACCCAGCATAACTGGGAAATACCTTACAAGTCTAAGGCACACAGGTTCATTAAAGGACCGGGCAGAGGCAAATGATTTACAAAAGCATGTTTTGTTTTATTATACAAGTTAAGTTTGGTTTCTTAAAAAGTCTGTTTCGGATTTTTTCGTTCTTTAAAAGCTGAATCCAGGACGTACAGGAGAGAACAGGATTAGACAGACATACAGGCAGGGGAGGCATGATGGTGCTGCCAGGACCCTGCAATTACATTTAACATGAGTACAGAACAATGCATTTTACAGGTGCCCAAACAAATCAAAACTAAAAGATCCTACCAGGTAGCGAAAGCGAAGCGAGACACCCTACGAGCCCGCAGACCCCGGACCACGTCCAGCTATACTGCCCCACTCGGACCGGCATCAGCAGCGCTATGTGAACAGTAGGAACTTAGACAACGTACCCGCATGACAAGACACAAGCTGCGAACACGCTTACCATCGAGGCATGGAAGTTGCACACAAAGTTGACAGCCTTAAGCCTACGTCGCCGGCTTGACGCTCCCGACACGACGCACAACCAAGCAACCCCAGACTAGCTGCTAGCGAAGCCTCGCATCAGGTGTGACGTCAGAGAGGTGAGAGGACAGGTGAGGGGGAAGAGGCCTCTTTTATAGTGCACCCCCTACATTCTATTGGCTTAACGCAGGGACACCTACCCCACCTCACTACAAATGTTTGACTGATAAAGGTAAAGTACAGCTTGTGAAGCAGTGTTCGTATTCGTGTATTAGACATTTTTTATCATTGTTTCTCTTCGCTTTCACATGGTGAAAAAGAGGAAGTGTTCCGGCCGTGAGAAGGAGTGCACATTGCACTTAGTAAAATCATGCTGCCCCCACTGTGCATGGGTGAACATGCAAATGCTGCGAGCCAGAAAAGTTCCCTCTTTTATTTTTATTTCAAGACTCCTCAGTTCACGGTATGGTAACTTACGGTAAGTCTGATATTGTTACGTATTTTAGACACTATTAAGACAGAAGAAACAGAAGAAGATTTTTTTTATTATTTGTTAAACTGTAACAGGAAATGCCAACATAAATCGTTGAAATAGTTTTATGAAATCTAAAACTGTATTTTTTCTGAAAAGTGTTTATTTTAATGTACATTGATAATAGAGAAGGACAAATCAACACAGTGATTTTGTTGTGATATAATTTCTGTTTACTTCTAGGTGACTTTTGGATCTTGAATGAAAAGTGAGTGAACAGATGAAGCTGGGCGCTGTGATGGGAATGGCCTGTCAGTCAGTCAGCTGGCTCATTCTTCTGATCACAATTACAGGTATGCGAGCTATGTATGTATTAGTACTGAATGTATGAACAATAATTAGACCCTAATCCAAAAACTGTGAGATGTCTTAATTTAAAATTAAAACAATTTCTGAAATAAAATGGATAAATGATGGATTGTGTCTTCATTAACTGGAGATGACAATGAATGAAATGCGCCGTCGAAAGCCGCCTTTCAATAAGTTATTTTTTTAATACTGAAAGTGTCATTGGCCACACTTCATCAGATTTGTGCAGTATTAAGCATTTGTGAGGGGGGTCGTTCTGTGAGGGATGGGACGAGCTCAAGGCTTTAGGTAAAATATAAATCCAAAATCAACACCAATATTTCTGCTTACTTTTAAACCTACATTTATTACACAATGCTATCTCATTCTACCATACCTAAATTATGGCATGGAAGTTTGGGGGAATAATTATAAAAGTGCAATCCAACCCATTTTTGTACTGCAAAAAGCCGTCAGAAGAGTCAGCTACTGTATCAGATCATTATGCCCCAACAAATCCTGTGTTCATTAAATCAAAAATACTGAAATTAAACGATTTAGTTGATCTCAGCTCAGCTGCTACGCAGAAGGTTCATAACCATAAGCTTCCTGAATGTATTCAAGGAACCCAGAGAGACTGGGTGTAATCTAAGAGGAACTCATATTTATCAGAAAAGTATATATTTGGAACAAACATCAAAGCCCAGACCAGACAGACGACCAAACTAGACCAAAGCCAGATGTGTCTCAGTCAGAGGAGTAAATGTATGGAATAGTCTGAATGACACCTTAAAAAACTCAACATCCTTAAATGCTTTCAAAAAATGTTCAGATCTAATGTAAATGCAGTTATACAGCACGAGAACTAAATCACATATAAACTCATCTTTGAACAGTATATTTTGTCTTTACAACATAATTGATTGATTCGAGCCAAATCTATTGATGAATGTGTGACTTGTGTGAATTTACTTTTTAACCAATTGATACAAACGTTTCTGTCCTTATCTTGCAGACGGTAAAATAGCTTTATGCTGGTGCTTTGAGATGTAATTAAGCTGTAACAGGGTTTGGCTTTAGGCGAGTGTTTCACTTCAGCCAAAATGCTTTCCAGTCATTGTTTCATTGTTTTCAAGTTTTGTCGTTAATCGTGTCTGTGTGAAGATGCCAATGTGCGAGGAACGCTGTCCTTGTGCCGGGGAGCTGACAATACAGTAACACCACCCCCTCCAAGAGACACTAAGAAGCATTGATTCTAATGACACTTCTGACCTCCAAAGACCGGCTTAAAGGCCTGGCTCCAAAGAGCTTTTCTTTTTCTAAAAATTGCTTTGACCCATGTGACAACACTGGGGTAGGTGAAATATTTTTAACCACGTTGGTTCTTGTTTACCAGCCTGAAAAAGAGGAAGCATTTTCAGTGCATTGACTGGCTCCAGAGCCTGTCAATCAAGCTCTGGAGCTCTGTGGAGGCTCCGCCCGCCCCACGAGTGCAGGGCTTACCGCCTTTTTGCCCTTTTAAGGAACAGTCTGGGTAGGAGGAAACAAAGCGGCCATTAAGGTTCACACATGACTCGGGACCTTTTCTATGAATGGGGCTGAATAGGTATTAATCTATCTTTAATTATTACATCTATGGAAGATACAGACTGAAATAAACCACCACCAAATTTACCTTATGCGCCAATTTCCCATATACTATAAGTTAGTGATAAAATTTAACTCAACTCTTTGCTGACCCCAAAATACTTCTCTCAGTGGGGAGGTGGAGTGATCTGGAGGTGGCCAATCACAATCCAGAGTCCTGTCTCACCCCCCAAACTCCCCTTTCTAAAGCATGTTCAAAGCTTTCCTCCTCAAATGTTAATCATTTAAAACACCTCGACAGTGATAAAAGCCTTTATTTCTCAGACGATCCATAAACAGATCCTATAAGAGCTCAAACACTTTCCCTAATTTGAACCATTCCAGACTTGTGACTAACCGTCAAACAATGTAGGTGCTCAAACACTATGAACGGTGAGTAAAACTGTGGAGAAGTTTCCAGATGATTTTGAATTTACCAGATGCTTTCACCTTCAGAATCATTTTGTCACAGTTTCATTGCTCAAGGTCACGTTGCATCCATAGACTTTGTGTTATGATCTGTTCTTAAAACTTAAACTTCAAAACAGAAGCAAATATTCAAGATTTGTGAAGTGAAACATTTTCATTTCAGGGAAGCTGCTTTCTTGAAGAGTATCTT
Organism: Gobius niger; assembly: GCF_951799975.1. Classification (NCBI taxonomy): domain Eukaryota; kingdom Metazoa; phylum Chordata; class Actinopteri; order Gobiiformes; family Gobiidae; genus Gobius; species Gobius niger. The sequence goes on from NC_136859.1 coordinate 31,051,269, forward strand.
GTGATAATACAGCATGAAGATTAAACTAAGTTTTTCTTCCTCCTCTTGTCCATCAGCTGGTCCCTGCTACTCCTACAGTCCTGCAGTGATAGAGACCACCTCACTGAGAGCCTATGTGGGGACGTGTGTGGAGATCAAGTGTAAAGTCACTGGATATTTACCTGATGAAGACGCTCTGTGGTTCTGGATCAAGGACGGGGAATGGAGTTACACTATTAATGATGTCAGTGGCACCATCGTGTACAGTAACAAACCCACAGAACGTCCCGTCAGCTCACAGTTTGGAGGAAGAGTCAATTACACTGGATCAACACGATTATCAAACAGTGCCACATCCTCCAGAGGACCATCATGCAGTGTGTCTATCTGTGACCTGAGAGCAGAGGACAGTGGAGAGTACTTTTTCAGATACATCCCCAAGGAGCCAAAAAATAGATGGAGTACATATAACAAGCCTAAACTTACTGTTACAGGTAAGTACATTACTTACTTTTAACCTTTAGAATGATGGCAGATGATTGTACTGGTGGATGAACAAAGAAACATTAAAACCACAGTCTTTTCCTGTTCACAGTAAACCCATGTCGCATCACTTTCAAGAAACCAGACCCTGTACAAGACGGTTACAATGTCAGACTCAGTTGTTCTACTCCAAGAACATGTCCTTCATACCTGAAAATTGAAAGTGTTCCTCCGTCTGGTTTGGAAACATATCAGTCTGGGGTTAGTTACTCAGCCACAGCAGTTTACAGAGCCACATGGAGGGATGACGGCAGAGAGTTCACCTGTCAAACAAAGTGGAATAAGGATCCGCAACTTGTTAAGAAGATCAATATCACTGTGTTGTGTAAGTTGTTTTCAATAACGCTCTCACTTGAACATTTGTACAGGACACTCAAGCATCCTGGTAATTTAGAGACAATTTAAATAACAGTTTTGTCTTTTGCGTCTAAACATGGTTAGATCAAACCTTTTTAGATGATTCACCTGGTCACCTGATATGGACTTCAGTCTGTTGGCAGTTGGCCCTCAGAGAACCAAATTTGTATTCACATAATGAGAACTACTGTTGTGTCTCTTTGGTTTATACAGATTCTCCTCAAGACACAGCGGCTGAAATAAACTCTAATGATGTTAAAGAGGGTCAGTCTGTGACTCTGAGCTGTTCAGCCAAAGGAAATCCCCCTCCCACATTTACCTGGTACAGATCCAGTCAGGGAAAGACCCCCACTCCTCAACACAGTGGAGCTGTTTGGGAAATTAACTCAGCTCAGATTCAAGACAGTGAAGATTATGTGTGTCAGGCCCAAAACAGACATGGGGCACAAAGATCCCAGTATGTAAAAATAGATGTTAAATATAAGATACTTAAACGATTTGGCTTTTTCCATCATTTTGAATTGGCTCTGACACTGGCGACTTGTTTCTGAAGGACCTCGTGTAGAAGTGAGAGCGTTAGCCCAGCCTCCATATACACAAGACCAAAGACTGACTCTCACCTGTGAAGTGCTGCAGAGTAAACCCCCTCCACACACATTTACCTGGTTTAAAAACCACCAGAGACTGTCCTCCGTACAGACGTTTTCTAAGACTCTCCAGCCTGAAGACAGTGGCTCTTACTCGTGCTCAGCTCAAAACACTGTGTCTACAGCTCGCTCTGGATCACTGCAGATACAGGTTCAGTGTGAGTTTTTAGGCGTATTGTTCTGTACTCTACATTACTGGGAGATGTTGTTGATGTCCCTTCTCTGTGGAGAGCAGAGGAACCTCTTTGCAGCTTCTTTACATCAAATTTCTACTCAGCTTGTCCTCTGTTCTTCTTTCTTCTGGAGGTGCTCGGAAGCAAAAACCCCAACAAGCTGCCTGTGCTCTCCTCTTTTATAATGTCTAGAAGCCCATACTTTCCTACCCCCTCCTAGCCTCTCGTCTTTCCTGTCCACTCAGTGTGGTCATTCCCACCTAAGGTCTGTCGGTGCAGATTTCCGTTTGAGCTAATTCCTCCTTTTCTGAACTGTCTGGTACAATGAGATTCCCCTAATACATTTTGGCAGCATACCATACCGAGAGCATATATTGCCATAAACCAACAGCAGTCACCTAAGTAATTACTTAAAGTACTATGGCCCACCCTGGTCGCAAGACAATAAATTGCCCTGTTTAAATATTTCAAGTTATAGGTCAAACATGACTAATGCTCCTTGCTTGGCTATTTCAGAGGAAGCTTAAGCTATGCGAGGCAGAAAGAGGTTATAACATTAGGCACTAGTCTGAATGATCTCATCCTCTTTGACACCCCCTCTATGAAGTGAATTCAGACTATGGGGGCTCCATAATCAAAGGACTCAGGTGGAAATACATCCATCCTGTCTTCTAATTGTCCCTCATCTGGATTTTGATCTGCATTAAAGTGTCCTCTCTGGCTGTCTGCCCTGTCAACACGTTGAGCTCTCTCTACAAGTGACCTTGAGTGAAGTCCTTGAGTGAAGTTTTTAAAGTTTTATGACGAAAGTGAAGTCGTTTTAAAGGCTTTTAATGGATTGAGGTGTGTTGTTTTGGGTTTTTTTTGTGCGTCCTGGGGAGAGTCCACAGTTGGAAGTACACAAGCGTTACTGTCGGTTCTTGCCAGAGGTCCAGGCTGGGTCGGCTCTGCTTCTTGGCTTCCGGGTCCGGCCACTGGTCAAGTTCTGTGACCCCAGTGTTCCCCACGGCCACTCTGTCCTCTGTTCCAAAGACCAAAGCTCTACAAACAGGAGTGAATGAGGGAGAGAAAAGGTTCAGTTGGTTCTTTTTAACCCCTCCTGGTGTGAACGTAGCTCCACCCCTTCAAATGTGCCAAATAATTAAAGGGGGGGGTATTATGCAAAATTTACTTTTTCAAGCTTTCCATCATGTTATTATGTCATTCCCTCATTAAAACATGCCTGAAGTGTTGCCTTGGCACATTCACGTATTTTTGAGTAATCTGTAAAAACTATGATGGCAGCCATTATAGGGATAGGTTTGCCTGAGTCCTCCTAGGAACGCCCCCACCTCCTGGAGACGCCTCCGAGCTTTCGTCACCAGCCGAGTAACCAACCACTGCCTCTCAGCAGAACCCCCTCCCCACTGATGCCACAGGCAGCGTGTGGAGGGGGCGTGTCTAAAGGCTCAGAGGTTCTTAAAGAGACAGAGGCCTATTTCAAGACATTCACTACAGCCATTTTGAGAGAGCAATTTTATACAAGGCAGTTGTTCTAATTTACTGCATTCACAGACCAACAGAAGGTTTGATATAGACTGGTGCAATGTCATTGAAATGAATCTTGAAATCTTTAAATGAAATATGCCACTGGCCCAAAACAAAGGGGGAAAAAATACACTAGCAAGAAATAACCACACCCAAAATTAAAGAGGCAGTGCAGGAGGCCACAGTTCTACCATGCTACACATTTACCATGTAAAAGTCAGAGTTGAACTGTGCTTAAATATCAATGCAGAAATATAACCCAATCCTATGTAGTATATAGATACTGAGCCAAATATTTAATACAAAGAAATATAATTCAAGTTTTATTTAACTTAATGAAAAAGGAGTCAGATTAGACCCGAGAACAATCTTATTAACTAGTTCAGCAGTTCATTAGTGCAACTTTTAACAGACAAAACACTTAAAATGTGTGTATTTAATTATATTCTTGTGATGTTGCAAGCACCTGCTGAACTAATCAATGTGTGCTTTTATTTTGGTGTGCTGGATCGCAACAGGAAGTCACTTCTTGGGCATCGTTGTTATGATTTGAAATTATGCACAAAGTCAATTTTGGAAAGTTTGGGGCACTTGGAGTATAAATGAATGCCTCATGAGGTGGTTGGGAACCACTGTTCTACTGTACCCTTCATGAATACAATGCAATTTGATAATATAACACCCAGAGCCTCATTCATCAACTGAGCATCTGTTTAGACTATGCTTCTGGTATCTTTTACTAAACTGAACACACATGTTGTTAATGTGAGACTGTGTGTGTGTGTTTACTCTTCTTAATTGTATCTGTTGCAGACAAACCGAGGAACACCAGCATTGAAATTGTTGGTCAGACCAGAGAAGTAGCAGCTGGTCACTCTGTGGTTTTTAAATGTAACACTGACGCCAAACCTTTTCCATGGGGATTCGACTGGAATCAAAATAGTAATTATCGTGATCGCACAAGTGAAAACAGTCTGGAGCTGAGGAATGCGCAAAGAGCAGACCAGGGCTGTTACAGCTGCAAAGCAAACAACAGGATCGGATCAGGAACTTACAGCACAGGCCTCTGTATCAAAGTACTCTGTAAGTAACTGCTGGTTCTCAGTCACTATGGTGTTATATACAAGACGTAGGAATGTGCAATATGATGATTATAGTTTATCTCTTCATGATGAGTCGTCTATTTGATTTAACATGATGTTCAATTATTAGTTAAACATTTGTTTTTAATTATCAAAGCTTTTATTTCAGGCCTCTGTGAGAGGAAACGTTTTTGTTCCAGTTTAGAACAAAAAGTCTTCAAAGAGAAGCTCAAATAAGGCTTTTATGAGTTACTCTAATAATAGAAGAAAACAAGAAACAGAAGGGTACTTTATATACTTTGGATAACTACGAATACAGAGTTCCACTGGCTACAAGGGCTCTGTGCGTGAAATGTATTTGTCAGACTTGTCAAAGACATGTCATTTGAACCTAGACAGTGAATGTCATGTTGTTTCTTCTCCACAGATCCTCCCTCTAATCTGATTCTGTCCATGGACACAGAGGTGACTGAGGGTCAGAGTGTGTCCATCTCATGTGGCGTGGACAGTTCTCCTGCCGCCTCCCTGACCCTCAGCAGAACCTCACAGGGTTCTACAGAAGAGCTGAAGAAAACCACTGACCAAAACTCTCTGAGTTACTCTGTCACTGTGAGCTCAGCCCATTCAGGACAATACAACTGCTCCGCCCACAACGGAGTGGGGTCAAAGAGCACGCAGAGGTCACTCAGGGTCAAGTGTGAGTCAAGTCATTTTTACACAGTTATTTCACAACATTAAGTCTTCATGCACGTTTCATTCTAGTACAATATTTGAGATTGAAATGTACAATGACTTAGTGCTTGTGTCTGCAGACGGGCCTAAGGAGGTGAGAGTCCAGGCTGATCCAGGGCTGACGATTAAAGAGAACATGACTCTGACGTTACGCTGCAGCGCTCAGGGCGATCCTCCTGTGAGCTCATTCTCCTGGAGCAGAGTCACAGCGGGGCAGGAGCTCCATGTGCACACTGGGACCGTCTACACCGTGAAGTCTGTCAGTGTGAACGACAGCGGCCTCTACAGCTGCACTGCCCACAACCTCATCAGCCGAGGAACATCTGCACCAGCTGAGCTCAAAGTCACATGTGAGAGGGTTTTATACATTATGGGCCCGATCTTGTGCATCAAAATGGAGACGATAGTGTGACATTTTGCGCTCAGTTGGAGCGCACTTTGTGATCTTGCCACTCCAGACTTAGCGCATTTAAGTGGATGGAGACACACATATTTTCCTCCAACCAGATCGACTCCGCGTCCAGGAGAGTGGTTGTGTGGGAGTGGGGGGTGAACATGTGCATTTGTTTTGCTTCGCGTTCATGCCAAGCGCGGCCGATCCGCGCCACAGCGGACGCTGTAGCTCTTTTTCTCTCGAGACGTGAACATGGTTTAGCTAACGATGGGGTAAATAACGTTTTTAGTTTGACCTGTGAGAGCCTAAGGCTTAAGAAAGAACGCAAGACAGCGCAATGTAAACGAGGAAGTGAATGTCAGCCGTGTCTCCATCAGTGCAGTCACCTCCTCTTGTGACGCCCCCTCACAGGTGGCGGAGGCGAATGGCACATATAGCTCCGCCACTCGGAAAATAATTCGCCAAGAACCTGCGCCGCCACAAGATCTGGCCCTATGTGTGATAGAGATTGTGAGTTGATTGATGCAACATAGATGGAGTTTTCAGGGATCTCCAACTTTCCAGAACAAATACATTATTTGTTTTAACATTTGTGGATGCTAATTACTGCCATGTCTCTTGAGCTGTGAAAGAACTTTCATTCATCATTCCATTATGAGGCAAATATCCAATTAATTTGGCCATTGGATTTGGCAGATACAAAACACGTTTTTGTTTTCCTCAAATGGGCCATGTTGATGAAATACTTAAAAAGAATATCACATACTTTTCCTTTAATCTTGTGTCCAGTTGGTCCAAAGCAGGCGTTGGTGTTGAGAGCAGAGGAGGAGCAGGGCTCTGATGGCAGCAGGTCAGTGACTCTGAGCTGTAGTAGCCACAGCTTCCCCATCAGCCTCTACACCTGGTACAGGAGCTCAGAGGGACGAGCCACCATAGTGTCTGAGAACATCAGCTACACTGTACCGTCCACACAGCCTGGAGTCTATTACTGCACCGCCAGGAACGAACTGGGCCAGAGCACATCGGAGCCCGTCAGCCTCTTTCAACAAGGTCAGGAGCCACAAACAAACCTTGCAAAGATGATAAAAGCCCATTAATGTCAACTTTTGAACATTTTCAAATAATGAGAACCATGACTACTTCAAACACAAAATGCACAAATACAACTTCGAATTCTAAGATAAAATCAAACTGACCAAATGTACAATCAAACTGCAAGTGATGGGACTTACAACTTTGGGGTATAGAACCATCAAACGCATCAAGTGCAATAAAAATATTAAAAATGCCATACATTTTCTTTCCAATGGCATGCCAATATTATATGTACCAATCACATAGTTACACTTCCTGTTATTATAAAAATAAGTGTGTGAGCTAACTTTTACCACAATGTAATATGTATGGAGACTTACTTCCATTGTCTATCTTTTTATCTCAAACATTGCACTGAATAGCCTCCCTAACATTGGCCTAAAGTTACATCTTACAGTTTTTAACGGTATATTTGATAACGACATTAAAAAGAGGGGGGGAAATACTTTTAAAGATTAAAAAAGGAGTTGTTTCTGTTTCTGCAGGGAGCGTTGTGAAGTTCATTCTTCTCGCTCTTGTGCTGCTGATCATTATCTCCTGTGCCTTCCTTCTTTACAGGTATTTACACAAACAGTAGCTCTTGTTTTAGTTCAGGTTCTCCAACAAGTTACTTATCTGTCACTCACGTTTGTTTTTTAGACTCAAACGTAAGAATTCAGCTAAGGAGGGACGCACAAACACGCCATGGTGGAGAAGTTGTTCAGGGATTGTGGTAATAACTTCTATTTCTATAACAAACACCTTCTAACATTCATAAGTGATTGAATAGTGGACGCAGCATTGTTTCCATTTTGATATTTGTATCATACTATTTAATCAAAGGGAAAGTAACTGGGTGGTTTTCTCTTGTGCTGATGTTCTTCCCTTTACTGCAAACTGCTCCAACGCATGCTGAAGCTTGTCTTAATGATCAGACTGGATGACTGAGATCTTGTGGTCCTCTAACCAGGTGCCTTTCGGTCCCTGATTTCACCTAAAATGAATATCTCCATTGTGAGATCAAAAAAGGCTTACCTTATCGCATCATGTGAATAAACATTATGAACAGTGCTGGGGACAAAGAGCAGCCCTGGGGGACTCCAACAATGCTGTCGACCATGTGAACAAACCTCCTGATATGTTCATACCGGGACTTCATATGCAGTATTCATCCTAAAAGGGATGATAAAACACATAATGAAGCAGATTTGTTGTGGATTATTATGTTGCTTTTTCGTTCAGGGACGATGGAACAGCTCCAGGGACGGCCCAGGTGATGCCAGGGCAGAGGCGAGACGAGATGTCCCAGAAGCACAGCGAAGAGCGGACCTGACGTAAGCAAGGACGAGGATGTTGTAGTATCAATTTTGAATGCTTTAATTTGTCTTTCTATGTTGACAGGAATGGTGTATCAAGCGCCAACGCTCTTTACTCCACTGTGAACTTTCCCAAACAGGTAGTTCAGTTTAGTTTATTTGAGCTGTTTACATTCAGGTACATGCATAAGTGCAATATTTATAAGTCATGGGTTAAAGTTCTCCATCCCTCCGTCATTTTGACCAATTTGGGAAAAATGTCCGTCTCCCAGAAACGGTCAGAATAAATAAATAAAAATAATGTTGAGATAGCGTATTCAGGACGTCTGCGGTGAATGTATTGGACTACGGCTATCAGCCAATCAGAAGTGAGTTGGAGTAGTGAGAGGGGGGCATTAGCTCCTTCGAAGTTTAACCTGTTAAGCCCGGGGTTTTATTATTTTTGTCTCAGATCTTGGATCTTGGCGTTTGGTCATATTTGAGCCCCGCCCACTCTGAGTCTCTGTGATCTGATTGGCTGCAGAGTTATACTGTAGGTCAGACACCGTGAGTCACAGTAACATGACGCTAAATAGTGAGCTCTTTATTTTCAGTAAAAAGTCTGAGGCCTCATTGCTCTTCAGGCACAGGCTGAGAAGTGACGAAGGAAGTCTTGGAGATTCTGCTCTAGAACATTACTCTTCTGCTGGACGTAACATTAAAATATTTGCATTCAAGTATTCCTTAGTGATAGGTGTGAAAATCCTGAATTTATGTGTTTAAAAAGTAAGTTAATTATTTATTATTCTCACTCTAAAAAAATACATCATATCTGCTGTAGAGTCAGCAGATGGACAGATGTTACAGAAGAAGCTCATGAGGTTCATTTCTTCAACAGTTTCTATAGTAACTATTTTCTCCAAATTAAAAGTAGATCTACCACAGTCCTGTCCACATCTGTCATGTTTTTTTTAGAGTGATAGTACATACAACTAATAGTTTAATTAGATACAGGATTTTCACATTTTTTTGTATAATTGGAATGATAATTTTCATAACATTATGTTTTTAGTACATATTTGTGTTTCAGAATATGATATAACTCTTATATCCAGCAGAAGTCTGAAGTTCTGTCTAAAGCAGAAGCTCCATGACTTCCTTCACTTCTCAGTCTGTGACTGAAGAGCAATGAGGCCTCAGACTTTTTACTGCAAACAAAGAGCTCACTGTATTTAGCGTCATGTTACTGTCACTCACGGTGTCTGACCTAAAGTCTAACTCTGAAGAAAGTCAACTCACATTTACACTGAGAAGGTTGGAAGGGCGCCCCCTTGTGTCCTGTGGCGTCCAACTGCCCGGAGCAAAACTGGCCCGATCGGGGGCCGTTAGGGTTGAAGAGTTTACTTCAGTTAGCAACTTTTGAAGAGGTGTTCGCCGTCAGTCGCCTCCCGCTCGGGGACATCGATGATGCAGAGGAAGAGGCCATGCGCTCGCGGTCAGGGCCGGGATGCAGGTGACACGCACAGATCCTTCTCCAAATGTATTGCTTGTTACAACAGTCTGGTTATACATGTTAAAATGCACTGAAGCACTTCTAAAGCGGTCGTCATTGAGCGCTTATGTTACTAGCTTATTATTGACCATTAAAGTGTGGCTACAGTACAGTCACCTGACGAAACCAAAAGCTAACGAGACTTCCAAATACTCATTTTATCACAAGCAGTGGGGGAGTAGTGTGTGTCTTTAGGCGTGTTTGGTATGTTTCACGTGACAAACATGTCCATGTAACTGTCTCCTGAGGTTCAGCCCACCTAAAGTACTGTGAAACTGCAGCTTCTGAAAGTTTGGAAAAGTCTTGACAATTTGTGATTTATTACAGCAGCCTGACACTAAAATAATACACATGTATTTTCTGTTGGTACAAACCCAACCCTTAGCAGGTCTTAGCAGGAATATGACTGACACAAACAATATGCCATCCCTTGACCAATGTGCTGCACTAATCAACATCACTGAATCTTAAAGCAGATTGCTGATTATATATCACAATCCAACGCTAAAATCCACACACTGAGCTAAGTAGCCACCATACTTTGAGTTACATCTACATCCTAAAAATCGTCCCATCAAGTTGAAAACTACAGTATGCAGTTGGTTGACACTGAACCACAGAAGTTGTGTTTTAATTCAGGGACTCAAGTTAAGCAAAATCCACAAAAGCTTTTCACCATGTAATGTTTCTGCATCGAAATCTTACCTGGAGTACATCCAACCATCCGTCCATTTCCTTCCACTTTTTCCGGGACGGGGTCACGAGTGCAGCAGTCTCAACAGAGATGCCCAGACCGCCCGATCCACGCACACCTCCTCCAGCTGTTTATGAGGGCACCCCGAGGCGACACCAGGCCCGCTCGGAGACATAGCCCCACCAGCGTGTCCTGGGTCTTACACGAGGCCTCCTCCCAATAGGACGTGCCATGAATACCTCCCGCGGGAGGCGGCCAGGAGGCATCTGAAACAGATGCCCTAGCCACCCCAGTTGGCTCCTTTTGATATGAAGGAGCAGCGACTCTACTCCGAGCTCCTCCCGGGTAACTGAGCTCCTCACCCGATCTCGAAGGGTGCGCCCAGCCTCCCTGCGAAGGAAACTCATTTCGGCCGCTTGTATCCGCGATCTTGTCCTTTCGGTCACTACCCAAATCTCATGACCATAGGTTTTAGTTGAGTTTAGTTGCCTTGTGAACGAAATGCGCTTTATAAATAAAGTTGCCTTGCCTTGAGAGTGGGAACGTAGATCGATCGGTAAACCGAGAGCTTTGCCCTCTTCACCACGACAGACCGATACAGCAACCACATCACTGCTGACGCCGCACCGATCCGTCAATCGATCTCACGCTCCATCCGTCCCTCACTCGTGAACAAGACCCCGAGATACTTGAACTCCTCCACTTGAGGTAAGGACTCCCCACCGACCTGTAGAGGGGAAGCACCTTTCTCCGGTGGAGAACCACGGCCTCGGATTTGGAGGTGCTGATCCTCATCCCGGCCGCTACACACTCGGCTGCAAACCGCCCCAGAGCAGCTGAAGGTCCTGGTTTGTTGAAGCCAACAGAACAACATCGTCCGCAAACAGCAGAGATGAGATCCTGAGGGTCCCAAACCGGACACCCTCTGGCCCCTGGCTGCGCCTAGAAATTCTGTCCATAAAGGTAATGAACAGAACCGGTGACAAAGGGCAGCCCTGGCGGAGACCAACACGCACCAGGAACAGGTCTGACTTACTGCCGGCAATGCGAACCAAGCTCCTGCTGCGTCATACAGGGAACGGAATTTGTTGCCTTGAAGATGAAGCATAAATGGTCAATGGCTTCAAGTTCTATAAAAATCATATTAAAATCATGTTCAAACACAGCTTTTTGTAAGATTTGTCTTTTATTTTAACGACTACTAAATTATCGCCCCACTCAACCAGTTTGTGTCTTCTCAGGATCAACCAGGTCCCAGCAGCCAAAACGGCACAGACGGTTCACTGTACTACGCCTCACTGCACTTTGACAAGACCAAACAGTAAGTAACAGTAACATGAGTAAGAGTCCATTGAATATAATCACTAACCAGTCTGTCTATAGGAAGGTGCCCCCAAAACCAAGAGAGGATGACGTTGTCTATGCTGCGGTTAAGAAAAATGACCAGGTAGAAAACATGTATCCAATGTTTGAATTAAACGTTCCAATCTCCTAAAATCACTATTATTATGTTATTTTTGTTTCACAGGATACTGGAGATGTTTATGAGAATGTCGCTGAACTGCAAAAGCAGAAATATCCAAATTCTTCCGACAGCAGCGATGATGAGGTGGAAGTGAGTTACGCACAGGTGAACTTCAGGAGCAAAGTGCGGAGCAGCGACGGCACCGGGACGACAGCGAGGGAGGAGGAGGAGTATTCTGAGCTCAACTTCAGAAAGAACCCGTCATAAAAGGAAGAGCTGAAATATTGAACTGGAAAAGTGTCTTTACTAAAGGGAGGGGTTTGTTTTGGAGCAGCAGGTCCTTAAAGGGACAGAGGTGATTTGCAGCAGGCGTTGGAACCAAAGAACCAATACAAACAACATTGAATGACCGGTTTAGTTCGTGGTAGCTTTGTTCAGCAGACGAAATATAAGATACTGAACTCAGCAGCAAATGCTATAAAAACACCAGCTCTCAATAAGTAAATATGATCTCTCTTCTTCCTGTAACATGTGTGTTCAGCTATATGGCGCCAACACCTCCCCGTCTTCATACCAGCAGCAGAACTGACAGCCTCATCAGACTCTCAATCTTCTTCCCTTCAGCACCACTGTCATTTGAGGATTATGCTTTTTTTTTGTCTTCCTCATTTTTTATTTATGTTTTTCTGTGAGATGTGAGTCTATGTAATTAAAGTCATTGTGAAACATGTTGACAGTCTCTCGTGTGTGAATATACACTAATGACACTAATAAGGTGAAACGTAATGAAAACTTTGATCTGATTATGACGATAGGAGGTGTGTGTGGATTGTGACACACTAGAACGGGGTAGGCAACGTCAGGCCCGAGGGCCAAATCCGGCCCACCAGCAAGGAACCTCTGGCCCTCAAGAAGATTTGGACGAATATTTTTACATAAATCAGGGAGTGCTTAACATTTGTAGAGTTAAAATATAAAATGTAAGAAACAACCGTATTTTTACCTGGCCTTGTTGGCTTATGGGACTCCGGAGGCAGCTGAGAGGTACCGGCAGGCCAAGCGTGCTGCAGCTCGTGCGGTCGCAGAGGCTAAAACTCGGGTCTGGGACGAGTTCGGAGAAGCCATGGAGGAAGACTATCGGTCGGCCTCGAGGAGATTCTGGCACACCATCCGGCGCCTCAGGAGGGGGAAGCAGTGCTTCACCAACACTGTTTACAGTGCGGGTGGGGAGTTGCTCACCTCGACTGGGGATGGCGTCGGGCGGTGGAAGGAATACTTCGAGGACCTCCTCAATACCGTCGTCATGTCTTCCGATGGGGAAGCAGAGGCTGGGGACTCGGAGGTGGTCTCGCCCATCACCGGGGCTGAAGTCACCGAGGTGGTGAGAAAACTCCTCGGTGGCAAGGCTCCGGGGGTGGATGAGATTCGTCCTGAGTACCTTAAGTCTCTGGATGTTGTAGGACTGTCTTGGCTGACACGTCTCTGCAACATCGCGTGGCGGTCGGGGACAGTGCCTCTGGATTGGCAAACCGGGGTGGTGGTCCCTCTCTTTAAGAAGGGGGACCGGAGGGTGTGCTCCAATTACAGAGGGATCACCCTCCTTAGCCTCCCCGGTAAGGTCTAATCCAGGGTGCTGGAGAGGAGGATCCGGCCGATAGTTGAACCTCGGATCCAGTGTGTAGCGGCCGGGATGAGGATCAGCACTTCCAAATCTGAGGCCATGGTTCTCCACCGGAAAAAGGTGGCTTCCCCTCTACAGGTCGGTGGGGAGTCCTTGCCTCAAGTGGAGGAGTTCAAGTATCTCGGGGTCTTGTTCACGAGTGAGAGACGGATGGAGCGTGAGATCGATAGACGGATCGGTGCGGTGTCAGCAGTGATGCGGTCGCTGTATCGGTCTGTCGTGGTGAAGAGGGAGCTGAGTCGGGGCAAAGCTCTCGATTTACCGATCGATCTACGTTCCCACCCTCACCTATGGTCATGAGATTTGGGTCATGACCGAAAGGACAAGATCGCGAATACAAGCAGCCGAAATGAGTTTCCTTCTCAGGGTGGCTGGGCGCACCCTTCGAGATCGGGTGAGGAGCTCAGTTACCCAGGAGGAGCTCGGAGTAGAGTCGCTGCTCCTTCACGTCGAAAGGAGCCAGCTGAGGTGGCTAGGGCATCTGTTTCGGATGCCTCCTGGTCGCCTCCCGCATGTCCTAGTGGGACAGGGCCTCATGGAAGACCCAGGACACGGTGATGGGACTATGTCTCCGAGCTGGCCTGGTGTCGCCTCGGGGTCCCCCCAGAACAGCTGGAGGAGGTGTGTGTGGATCGGGAAGTTTAGGCATCTGTGCTGAGACTGCTGGATGGATGGATGGATGGAGTTCATCAACTCATGTGGTTCCCACAGCTGCCTGCAGAGGGAGCTTATTTTCCGAGCCTCAGATGTCCACTTTTACAGTTATTTGCTATGCTCCTAAAATCATATTCAAACTTCAAACAATATTTGTCCTTTATTTTAACAGCGAGTTTGCCTTCTGTGCAGTGGTTCTCATCAGTCTTGAACCACTGTGGTTTTCCACTCATGTGGACACATTGAGTTCATTTTCACTTTTCTGTTGACAGTGTGACTTGAGTCATTTAACGACAAAGATGAACCCATAAGATGCCTGTTGAAAATTACTAAATACTAATACTAAACAATTGAAATGAATCCACTAGAGCTCTATTTGCAGCATAATGATTGGCCTAAAAAAATCTGTCTCTTTCTCTTCGAAGAGGAAGTGGCCTGACTCAAAGGGGGACTGCACAGCACATAAATAATCATTTAACTTCCTTCAGTGAAACGCCTGAATATTGAACTGAGGACAGAATATTTTCTTATAATAAAAGGACGTATGGTTCAAAATCTGTGTGCATTTACAAGACAGAGCGACCAGTGGTAAGTTTGATTATGTATCTTTGTGTGTGTGTATACATGTGTATGTGTATATATATGTATGTGTGTTTGTGTGTGTGTGTAATGTGTATATATGTATATATGTATCTGTGTATACATGTATGTATGTATGCATGCATGTATATGGGTATGTGTGTATGTATATTGTCCTTGATACTGGCAGAAATAAAATGTCTTTAAAAATAGAATATGAAATGATCTATTTCAGACTGACTCATTTATGAGAAACGAAAGGTGCAGAACTTCAAAGTCCATTGTTTTTAATGTATTTATTATTGCACATGTTGTGTGTGTTGTATGTCTGTGGATGTACTGTTTTTATCGGGTTCGTACTGACACTTCTTCTGCAAATGAAGTTCCTAACGGATAAATAAAGTGAATTTGATTTGATTTGACTCTAAACTAACTCAAATCAAGGCCAACATTATATTATTTTTTTTGTAATTTTGCACCCATGGAAAAGATGTGAAACGCCTTTTCAAATTACACTCAAGATAAAAACGAAATAGTATAGATTCTGGGGGAATGTTTTATTTTTAAATCCTTCCAAGTTGCCTCCTGTGGCCAACAAAACACTGCGGCCTTTTCCTGTAAATGCAGATGAGTCTGGAGAAATGATGTCTGTGTGAAATCAGATTTTAAACACAGAACTGTCATTTATTCTTCATGTCAGGAGATTTACTTTGACGAACTGTTCATACTGTTGTTGTGTCCTCGGGCCTGACACACCGGGCTTTTTCTGTGTGATCGCATAGTCTGACTGAGTGGCTGGTGGTTTGAGGGGCAAATGGCACAGATTAGCAGCCTTGCTCTCATCAGTCTGTCCTAGGGCAGCTGTGACACCACATATTTACAGTCACTGTGGAGAAAGAATAATGACTTTTTAATTATTTTATTGAATTATTTCAATTTCAAATATGCATTAGAATAACTACTGCCCTAAGACGGTGCATTGTTTTCTTTATCTTTCATTCTTTTTCTTAAAATAACCGTTGCTGCAGGAAGTAGACGCTGCTGGGAAAGTCACTAAATATGGCTAAAAATGAAAATGAACAGCAGAAGTTACTGGTGGGATGAATGCAGAAGTTTAATAAATGAGTACAGTGGCAAAGTGTAATTGATTATAAACATAATCAATGTTATAATCATTGTGCAGGACATTATTACAAACTGTCTTTACTCACACAAGACATTGTTGATTCCAAAATTTTCATTTGTTCTTCTGACATGTTAATGTTTCAACGGTTCAAACATTGTTCATTTCGATGTGAGATAAAGTTATTTGTGTGTTTTGCTTTCATTTCATTTCGCCTATATATGATATGTTACTGTATATTATCCTCTTCAACCTGTTTCTTTGTAGTGTGGGCTGCCAGCCTGAGCCATTACAAAGCTAACTACGCTTTGCTGCGCCATTGCGATTGACTGCGGAATTGCGGGAAGCGAATGCAGAATTGCATAAACTGTTTAAATTGCATAAATTGGTTAATTTGCATAATCTATTTTGCATAAACCGGTGACATGCACAAAATGTCATGTTGCATAAACTGTATAAACTGCATAAACTAGTAAAATGCATAAATGGATTGATTTGCATAAATTATGTAAATTGCATAAAGTCTTTAAAACTCATAAATCCAAATGGCATAAACTCTTAAGTTGCATAAACGCTTTAAAATGCATAAACTGGTTAAATTCCATGAAGTGGTTAATTTGCATAAATTATTAATATTGCATAAACTTTTTATATTCCATAAACTGGTCAAACTGTTGAAATGGCCCCAGTGCTTAATCGGCAGAAGCTGCACAAATGGCTGAAAGGCCTGGAGTCTCCCCATTGGCTGGATTCCCCCATACACACTCATGGGCCAGGTCCACATACACACCAAGGCAAAAATGTCAAATTACCGTAAAAAAAAAAAACCTTGAAAACTGAGGAAGGACAATTTTTTCACAAAGCCCACAAATTGCAGAAGCTGATCATGCACAAATTGCAGAAATTGCAGAAAATGCAGGAAAAAGTGCCGGAAGGATTCCACAGTCAATCAATAAATGTCTATCAGTCAGTCAGTCCACGGGAACTTCTGGAATAAGATGGATACAGGGCTGGGCGTGGGAACTTCCTTTTTTGAAAATGAAATGTATTAAAAAATGATTATAATTGAAACTCCTTATTATGTGTTGCCTGTCACACAACTTTGGAGATTTATTTGAAAAGAACAGTTTTTCATTGTCAGCCTCTATTGTCAAAACGCTGATTCGTACGATTTTGAAAGATTTGGTCTACACTTTTAAGCATGTTGACCGGTATATTGGAAATTGCAGTTTGATTGTTGTTCTGTAGGTCTTCGGGGTCTGTGGACGACCGCTCTAAACCAGAGATCTGAGATAATCCCACAGGAAATAATCACAGGGGCGAAATCAGGCGAGTACGCAGGCCAGTTTACGTCCCCTCTCTGGGAGATCAGCTGCACTGGGACGGCATCGGTCGAAAAGATCCATTGCATCGTGAGAA
This sequence comes from Gobius niger, assembly GCF_951799975.1. Classification (NCBI taxonomy): domain Eukaryota; kingdom Metazoa; phylum Chordata; class Actinopteri; order Gobiiformes; family Gobiidae; genus Gobius; species Gobius niger. The sequence goes on from NC_136859.1 coordinate 31,068,239, forward strand.
ATTCCACAATGATAACGTTCAGACATGCCACGGTCCACTGCTTATGAGCTGGAGACCAATTTCTTAGACATTTCCAGGTTTTGTAATGTCCTCGTCGGTCCTTTCTTTCTTTTAGACTCATTCCCCTTTTCCTTGAGATCGTCCACAATAAAATCAATTTGCGATCAGGGACACTGTCTCACGGGGGAATTTACAAGTGACGACTGAAACATTTGTGGAGACCAAACTTCCCAGCCCACTGTGACCCTCCAAACTTTGCAAGTTTATCTATCTATGATTTATTTACGTAGATCTCAGAGGTGGAGATGCTGGTTTGGCTGCATCGCAGAATGGTTCATACTGGATCAGAAAAAGTCGCAAATTGAAGCCTCCCATTGATGTGCTTTTGTTACGTCTGAATGTTTACATATGTTTCTAATGAATTGCAAAGGTTAATACTAACTCAGTATAGATATGATTGGGTTATAAGTATGTCCGTCTTAGAAGAAGTCACACATACAGTAAGTGTGAAAAACAGGCCTGTATTTGTAGCGAAAGGCAGTATTTTCAGACTTAAGGAGGAAGTGCCCTGACACAGAGGGGCCAGACATTGACACTGACATAGTAACAGTTTTGGGTGAACAGGCAAACTGCTTGAAGTCTGGATACAAAAAAATAAACAACACATTTAAACAATCTTTAAATGTTTTACACTTCGGTCCAGAGCCTTCAGGGTAAGTCTGATATTTGCTTATTCATGTTATATTAGAGATTCTGTTCTTTCTACACAACACTTTATAATCAGCAACTTATATTTAAACCTACAGTTTGTGCATGTGAAGAAGCCAAGAACAAGTATAAGAAGCAAAAATGTGACGTATCATTAAGGGCTGATCATCAGTTTTGGCCCTATTTTTGCTGAAGGATATTGTCTTCATAATGCCTTCCGTCCTGGTGCCTGTCTGTCCACATTTAAGGGGAGACCGGGGTTGGTTGTGTTGCATGTGCGCAAATATTTCGGTACGAAATCTTGTTTCAAATGAAAACCACTCAAACAAAAAGAACCCTCAAATTAAATTTAGTGGAAAATCGATTAAAAAAAATGACTTATACCACAGATAGCTGACCTGATACAGAAAACTGAATGTCTTTTTCAGATCCTGCGTTGCAGAAGGGACGTGTGAGAAAATGGCGTCGCATTCAGTCGTCCGTCTCCTCCTTCTGATCCTCGTTTCAGGTGTGTGAGAGAGAGAGAGAGGGTCACTCTGTTGTGAGGGATTCTTTTTTATCAACTTTTCTCTATCTTTCATCTCCATCAGCTGGTCCCTGTGACTCCTACAGTCCTGCAGTGATAGAGACCCCCTCACTGAGTGCCTATGTGGGGACGTGTGTGGAGATCAAGTGTAAAGTCACTGGAGATTTACCTGATGAAGACGCTCTGTGGTTCTGGATCAAGGACGGAACACGTGATAGAAGTATTAATGATGTCGGTGGCACCATCGTGTACAGTAACAAACCCACAGAACGTCCCGTCAGCTCACAGTTTAGAGGAAGAGTCAATTACACTGGATCAACACGATTATCAAACAGAGCCACATCCTCCAGAGGACCATCATGCAGTGTGTCTATCTGTGACCTGAGAGAACAGGACAGTGGAGTGTACTTTTTCAGATACATCCCCAAGGAGACAAAAAATAGATGGAGTACGAAAAACAAGCCTAAACTTACAGTTACAGGTAAGTACAATATTTTTGGTGGATCAACAAAGAAACATTAAAATCACATTCTTTTCCTGTTCACAGTAAACCCATGTCCCATCACTTTCAATAAACCAGCCCCTGTACAAGACGGTTACAATGTCCGACTCAGTTGTTCTACTCCGAGAACATGTTCTTCATACCTGAAAATTGAAAGTGTTCCTCCGTCTGGTTTGGAAACATATCAGTCTGGTGTTAGTTACGAAGCTACAGCAGATTACAGAGCTACATGGAGGGATGACGGCAGAGAGTTCACCTGTCAAACACGAGAAAACAAGGACCCACAACTTGTTAAGAAGATCAATGTCACTGTGTGGTGTAAGTACAGAACATTTTCAACAACGCTGTCACTTGAACAAAGTGAACTCAGGCTCCGGCCAGACCAGTTCTAGTCATTTAGAGAAAACTTTAATTACAATTTTGTCTTTTGAGTTTTGGACCTTTTCCAACGTTTTCAATCCTGCTTTCAATCTGTCTGCACTCAGAGAGCCACATTATTCACATCTGAGAACTACTGATTGTGTCTCTTTGGTTTATACAGATTCTCCTCAAGACACAGTGGCTGAAATAAACTCTAATGATGTTAAAGAGGGTCAGTCTGTGACTCTGAGCTGTTCAGCCAAAGGAAATCCCCCTCCCACATTTACCTGGTACAGGTACAGCCAGGGAAGGAACCCCACTCAACACAGTGGAGCTGTTTGGGAAATTAACTCAGCTCAGATTCAAGACAGTGGAGATTATGTGTGTCTGGCCCGAAACAGACTTGGGACACAACAATCCCAATATGTAAAAATAGATGTTCAATGTAAGCCATAACTTGGATTATTTGATTATTTGAATTGGCTCTGACACTGGCGTCTTGTTTCAGATGGACCTCGTGTAGAAGTGAGACCGTCAGCCTCACCTCCATATACACAAGACCGAAGACTGACTCTCACCTGTGAAGTGCTGCAGAGTAAACCCCCTCCACACACATTCACCTGGTTTAAAAACTACCAGAGACTGTCCTCGGGAAAGACGTTTTCTAAGACTCTCCAGCCTGAAGACAGTGGCTCTTACTCGTGCTCAGCTCAAAACTCTGTGTCTACAGCTCGCTCTGGATCACTGGAGATACAGGTTCAGTGTGAGTTTCCAGGCGTTTTGTTCCTACTTGTATAAACCTTTCTTATTTTTTGTATTTGGTTGGGACAGTGCATGTTAATGAACACACTCATGCATGTAAACACGCCAACATGGCACTCTCATTCATCCTGGCCTATTGTACATGTTTTTAGTGGTAGGGGAAAATGGAGTAACTGGAGGAAACCTACGAAGACACGGGGAGAACATGTAAACTCCACAGAAATGTCCCGTCCAGGTGGGAATCGAACCCAGACTGTCTAGATGTGAAGCACGAGTGCTGTCTGTTGCAGACAAACCGAGGAACACCAACACTGAAATTGTCGGTCAGGCCAGAGAAGCAGCAGCTGGTTTTAAATGTACCACTGACGCAAACCCTCCTCCTGGAACAACTGGAATCAAAACAGTAAATATTGTCAGGGCACAGGTGTAAACAGTGTGGTGGGAAAAGCAGACCAGGGCTGTTACAGCTGCAGAGCAAACAACTGGATCGGATCAGGAACTGATCTGTTGAAAATGTAAAAAACCACAGAAAGGTTTTATGGAATTCATAAGACAGCACTGTGAGAAGAAGAGTCCTTATGTTCTTAGTGAACAGCTCCAGTTTAGAACAAATAAAATGAATCTTCAAACAGAGGCTCAAATGAGACTTTTATGTCATTTGTCAAACTTGTCAGTCTCATGTCAGTTGAACCTAAAGTTTGTGAAGTCTTTATTAATAACTGATCATGTTGTTTCTTCTCCTCAGATCCTCCTTCTAATCTGATTCTGTCCATGGACACAGAGGTGACCGAGGGTCAGAGTGTGTCCATCTCATGTCGCGTGGACAGTTCTCCTGCCGCCTCCCTGACCCTCAGCAGAACCTCACAGGGTTCTACAGAAGAGCTGAAGAAAACCACTGACCAAAACTCTCTGAGTTACTCTGTCACTGTGAGCTCAGCCCATTCAGGACAATACACCTGCTCCGCCCACAACAGAGTGGGGTCAAAGAGCACGCAGAGGTCACTCAGGGTCAAGTGTGAGTCAAGTCATTTTTACACAGTTATTTCACAACATTAAGTCTTCAGGCACGTTTCATTCTAGTACAATATTTGAGATTGAAATGTACAATGACTTAGTGCTTGTGTCTGCAGACGGGCCTAAGGAGGTGAGAGTCCAGGCTGATCCAGGGCTGACGGTTAAAGAGAACATGACTCTGACGTTACGCTGCAGCGCTCAGGGCGATCCTCCTGTGAGCTCATTCTCCTGGAGCAGAGTCACAGCGGGGCAGGAGCTCCATGTGCACACTGGGACCGTCTACACCGTGAAGTCTGTCAGTGTTAACGACAGCGGCCTCTACAGCTGCACTGCCCACAACCCCATCAGCCGAGGAACATCTGCACCAGCTGAGCTCAAAGTCACATGTGAGAGGGTTTTATACAGTATGAGTGATGGAGATTGTGAGTTGTTGTTGGTGGCAGTGCAACATGGATGGAGTTTTTATGGGGTCGCAAACTTTCCAGAACGAGCTACTTTATTCGTTTTAACATTTGTGGATGCTAATCTTCCCATTACTTCCATGTCTCTTGAGCTGTGAAAGAACTTTCATTCATTGTTGTTCCATTATGAGGCAAATATCTGCAGCATTATGGGCCTCAGGCAGCGAATAACTAGGACAAGCTGGAACTTAAAAACTTTATTCAATTTACCCATTACCAACCAATCGAGTTTGACATCGGCAAATGATTTGATTTAATAGGATGCAGGATTGTGCACGTGATCATTTAAACATTTGACATTTGAACATGTTTTCCTCAACCATGTTCAAATGTTTGAGGAACATTTGAAGGACAGCCCCATCCCACAAAAAAGGTCATGTTCATGAAATATTTCAAAAGAATCTCACGTACCTTTCCTTTAATCTTGTGTCCAGTCGGTCCAAAGCAGGCGTTGGTGTTGAGAGCAGAGGAGGAGCAGGGCTCTGATGGCAGCAGGTCAGTGACTCTGAGCTGTAGTAGCCACAGCTTCCCCATCAGCCGCTACACCTGGTACAGGAGCTCAGAGGGACGAGCCACCAAAGTGTCTGACAACATCAACTACACTGTACCGTCCACACAGCCTGGAGTCTATTACTGCACCGCCAAGAACGAACTGGGCCAGAGCACATCGGAGCCCGTCAGCCTCTTTCAACCAGGTCAGGAGCCACAAACAAACCTTGGCCAAAGCAAAGATGATAAAAGCCCATTAATGTGAACTTTTGAACATTTTCACTACTACTTCGAACACAAAATGCACAAACAATACAAATTCTAAGATAAAATCCAACTGACCAAATGTACAATCAAACTGCAAGTGATGGGACTTACAACTCTGGAGTATAGAACCATCAAACGTATCAATACCATACACTTTCTTTCCAATGGAATGCCAATATTATATGTACCAATCACATAGTTACACTTCCTGTTTTAATCAAAATAGCTCATAAATCATGAAACTGTGTGTGTGAGCTAAATGTTTCCACAATGTAATATGTATGGGCACTTCACTTCCCATGTCTATTTTTTAGCTTTATTACATTGCACTGAATAGCCTCCCTAACATTGGCAAAAAGTTACATCTAAAGGTCAGCCCACACTACACGATTTTTCTAGTCTTAAACGATTTTATATAGAATGGGGGGGTCCGCACTACACGACTCGATTCAGTGCGATTATAGAACGACTGAGAAACGCAAGAGCGAACACACTACACGATACTAACAAATAAAGTAGTGCTGTTTCGTGTGGGGCTGTGGCCATGGAATGAAATGAGTTGTTTGTTCCGCTGTGGTGTTTTTCTTTCTTTCTTTCTTTTTCTTTCTTTCTTTCTTTCTTTCTTTCTTTCTTTCTTTCTTTCTTTCTTTCTTTCTTTCTTTCTTTCTTTCTTTCTTTCTTTCTTTCTTTCTTTCTTTTTTGTGTCTTTCTTTTTTGTGTCTTTCTTTCTTTGTGTCTTTCTTTCTTTGTTTCTTTTTTGTGTCTTTCTTTCGTTCTTTGTGTCTTTCTTTCTTTGTGTATTTCTTTCTTTGTGTCTTTCTTTCTTTTTGTCTTTCTTTCTTTGTTTCTTTCTTTCTTTGTGTCTTTCTGTCTTTGTTTCTTTCTTTCTTTGTGTCTTTCTTTCGTTCTTTGTGTCTTTCTTTCTTTGTGTCTTTCTTTCTTTGTGTCTTTCTTTCTTTTTGTCTTTCTTTCTTTGTTTCTTTCTTTCTTTGTGTCTTTCTGTCTTTGTTTCTTTCTTTCTTTGTGTCTTTCTTTCTTTGTGTCTCTCTTTCTTTGTTTGTTTCTTTCTTTCTTTGTGTCTTTCTGTCTTTGTTTCTTTCTTTCTTTGTGTCTTTCTTTCTTTGTGTCTCTCTTTCTTTGTTTGTTTCTTTGTTTCTTTCTTTCTTTGTGTCTTTCTTTCTTTCTTTTTTATGTCTTTCTTTCTTTCTTTGTGTCTTTCTTTCTTTGTGTCTTTCTTTCTGTTTGTTTGTTTGTTTGTTTGTTTGTTTCTTTCTTTCTTTGTGTCTTTCTTTCTTTCTTTCTTTCTTTGTGTCTTTCTTTCTTTGTGTCTTTCTTTCTTTCTTTGTGTCTTTCTTTGTTTGTTTGTTTCTTTGTTTCTTTCTTTCTTTGTGTCTTTCTTTGTTTCTTTGTTTCTTTCTTTGTTTCTTTCTTTCTTTGTGTCTTTCTTTCTTTCTTTGTGTCTTTCTTTGTTTCTGTCTTTATTTCTTTGTCTTTCTTTCATTGTGTCTTTCTTTCTTTGTGTCTTTGTTTGTTTCTTTCTGTCTTTGTGCCTTTCTTTCTTTCTTTCTTTGTGTCTTTCTTTGTTTCTGTCTTTCTTTCTTTGTGTCTTTCTTTCTTTGTGTCTTTGTTTGTTTGTTTCTGTCTTTGTTTCTTTGTTTCTTTCTTTCTTTCTTTCTTTGTGTCTTTCTTTGTTTCTGTCTTTGTTTCTTTCTTTCTTTCTTTGTGTCTTTCTTTGTTTCTGTCTTTCTTTCTTTGTGTCTTTCTTTCTTTGTGTCTTTGTTTGTTTGTTTCTGTCTTTGTTTCTTTGTTTCTTTCTTTCTTTGTGTCTTTCTTTGTTTCTTTCTGTCTTTCTTTCTTTCTTTCTTTCTTTGTGTCTTTCTTTCTTTGTGTCTTTCTTTCTTTCTTTCTTTGTGTCTTTCTTTCTTTGTTTCTTTCTTTCTTTGTGTCTTTCTTTCTTTGTGTCTTTCTTTCTTTGTGTCTTTCTTTCTTTGTTTCTTTCTTTCTTTCTTTGTTTGTTTCTTTCTTTGTGTCTTTCTTTGTGTCTTTCTTTCTTTGTGTCTTTCTTTCTTTGTTTCTGTCTTTCTTTGTTTCTTTCTTTGTGTCTTTCTTTCTTTCTTTGTGTCTTTCTTTCTTTGTGTCTTTCTTTCTTTGTTTGTTTCTTTCTTTGTGTCTTTGTTTCTTTGTTTCTTTGTGTCTTTCTTTGTTTCTTTGTGTCTTTCTTTCTTTCTTTCTTTCTTTCTTTCTTTGTGTCTTTCTTTCTTTCTTTCTCTCTGTCATTGACCGCTGCATTCTGTGTGTTCGCTTTGGGGACAGTACAATCACTCACGTTTCTCCTGTGAATGTTTGATTTCGTGCGAATGGAGTCTAGTCGTGTCTTTGTGCTGCCCACACTACACGATTCCAACGCCAGTCCAGTCCTGACCCCCCACACTACACGCTTCCAACGCCAGTTCAGTCCTGACCCCCCCACACTACACGACTCGACTCTGTGCTACTGCCTTCGACTAGACACAACTCAAGAAGACTCGGTGCGACTGAGAATTAGAGCAAAAAAAGTCGTGTAGTGTGTGCTGACCTGAACAATCTGCAACAGTATGTTTGATAACGACATTAAAAAGAGGGGGGGAAACACTTTAAGAATTAAAAAAGGAGTTGTTTCTATTTCTGCAGGGAGCGTTGTGAAGTTCATTCTTCTCGCTCTTGTGCCGCTGCTCATTATCTCCTGTGCCTTCCTTCTTTACAGGTATTTACACAAACAGTAACTCTTGTTTTAGATCAAGTTCGCCAACAAGTTATTTAACTGTCACTCATGTTCGTCTTTAGACTCAAACGTAAGAATTCAGCTAAGGAGGGACGCACAAACACGCCAAGGCAAGACAAGGCAAGTTTATTTATACCGCGCATTTCGTACACAAGGCAACTCAAATGATCAGACTGAATTCCAAAATGCTTTCGTAAGATTTGTCCTTTATTTTACAACTACTAAATTATCGCCCCCCCCCCAACCAGTTTGTGCCTTCTCAGGATCGACCAGGCCCCAGCAGCCAAAACGGCAACGACGGTTCACTGCACTACGCCTCTCTGCGCTTTAACAAGACCAAACAGTAAGTGACAGTAACATGAGTGTTAGAGAAATAACAACGGTGTTCGAGAGGAAGGATGAAGAATAGGCAGCGGTCTGGATGGTAACTGTTTATACAGGAGGAGTAACCATTGGTAAGGGACCCGGAGACATGAACACGAGAGGGGATAAATACCCTCTCGAGCGTCATGCTGATATGCAAGCAAACATTCAGTGGCTGAGAGTGGGCGCCTGAGCACCACAGCTAAGGCTATGACCGAGATAGTACGACTTTACAGTATGATAAAGCGATTTAGTGTTTTCCTCTTACAATGAGTAAGAGTCCATTGCATATAATCACTAACCAGTCTGTCTATAGGACGGTGCCCCCGAAACCGAGAGAGGATGACGTTGTCTACGCTGAGGTTAAGAAAAATGACCAGGTAGAAAACATGTATCCAATTCTTTTTGTTCGTTGGTTCCCTCCTCCTGAAATCACTATTGTTATATTTTCTTTCTCTTACAGGACACTGGAGATGTTTACGAGAATGTCGCCGAACTGCAAAAGCAGAAATGTCCAAATTCTTCCGACAGCAGCGATGATGAGGTGGACGTGAGTTACGCACAGGTGAACTTCAGGAGCAAAGTGCGGAGCAGAGACGGCGTCGGAACGACAGCGGGGGAGGAGGAGGAGGAGGAGGAAGAAGAGTACTCTGAGCTCAACTTCAGAAAGAATCTGTCATTAAAAAAAAAATGAGGAAAACTGTATTTATTAAAGGGAGGGGTTTGTTTTGGAGGGGAGCAGGGCCTTAAAGGGACAGAGGTGATTTGTAGCATGCTTTGGTTTAAGGAACCAGAAAAAAACTACTTTGAATAACTGTTTTAGGTCATGGGAACATTTTCAAGCAGACAAAATATAAGATACTGAAAAAGATGCACAACATAATAAATGGCATAAAAACAGCCTGCAGCCTCAAATAAATATGATCTCTCTTCCTCCTGTAACATGCGTGTTCAGCTATGGGGGCAACACCTCCCCGTCTTCATACCAGCAGCAGAACTGACAGCCTCATCAGACTCTCAGGGCCAGATCTTGTGACTGGCGCAGTCCGTGCGCAACTCTAAACGCAACGTGGTGCACGCGCGATCTTGCATGTTGCGCTAAAGGCTGCGCCACTAGGGAGAGGGGGGTTATTTAAGAAAAAGAGGCCGACTGAGGCAACACTTGGAGCCGCTCTTCTGTGGCAGCCTTCACATTATGTTCCTCTTTACATCGCGCTGCCTTGTCTTCTTCCTTAGGATCAACGTCAAATTGAAAACAAAAGTGAAATTGCCTTGAAAAGTCTGTTTGAGCGTAGGTTACGCACGGCTTACTTTGATGCTGTAGATCAACACACACACCCCGAACACCAAACCAACAACAGTTACCCATAAATAAATCACACATGCCTCAAGTGCCACAACACCAGGTGTAATCTGAGTTTTAAGGAGACATTTCCATCGTGTGTCAGTCTTTACCTCCTGATGATGCTCCTTGTGTAGCCACAGCTCAGTCCAAAAGAAAGAAGCGCATTTTACAGGGCGCATAGCAACTTTTTTTTTTTTCCAATTCAGCCGCTCCAAGAATCCTGCAGCTGTAGCGCAAATGTTCCAATAGCTACAGTTTTCTTGCAACTGCTGCATAACTCTGTAACTCCTCCACAGCCGATATGACGATGATGATCAATTAAATCCTTTACATTTCGTAACTTTGCACATTCGAACGGTGTCCAACTGTAGCGAGTGGCAGCTGTGGCTGCAGCAGCGGAGGGACCGTTTTATTTCTTTCATCTTTCGTCTTCTCTACAGCCTACAGCCTAAGAACCACAAGAGCTGGCCCTCTATCGTCTTCCCTTCAGCACCACTGTCATTTGAGGATCATGGTTACTCGCAAAAAAAAAGCTGTTGCAGACCCTGATCTTTGGTCTTGTCTTTCTGACTTTTTGATTGACTGCGGAATTCTTCCGCAGTCAATTATTGGTTTTCATGTTCTTTATTATTATTCCTCTTCCATCTTTTTCCCGATTTTCTAGAGCTTTCAGCACCTTCATGCTTTGTGCAATTTATGCAAGTTATGCATCAAAACGTTCCGCATGTTGAGGAGAAGGGTGCTATTACTTTTGGGACTTCTGCAACTTACGGTTTTTCCGCAATTGGCCGAAATGTCGGAGATTTTTCCCATTGACTTATAATGGGGCTGCCGCAAATCCATGCTTTTCTGCACTTTTTTCTGCATTTTATGCAATTTCTGCACTTTGTGCAGGTTCAGCTTCTGCAACTTGTGGGTTTTGAGAAAAAATTTGCCTTCTGCAGTTTTCCAGTTTTTTTATACGGGAGTTTGAAATTTTTGCATTGGTGTGTATGGGGGAATCCAGCCAATCAGGAGACTCCATGCCTTTCAGCCGTTTGTGCAGCTTCTGCCAATCAAGCACTGAGGCACTTTCAACAGTTTGACCAGTTTATGGAATATAAAAGTTTATGCAAATTTGATTATGCAATTTGAAGAGTTTATGCAATTTCTGCATTCGCTTCCCGCATTTCCGCAGTCAATCGCAATGGCGCAGCCATTGCATTTCTAGTTATTTTTGTTTTTCTTTGAGTTGTTCTCTCGCTCGATGCTGACAAAGTTATTTTAATTAAACTCATTGTGAAATATGTGACAGTCTCTCGTCTTGAGTCTCACTCACCATAGAACAGGGATAGGCCTGAGAGCCAAAATGTGAGAAACTACAGTCATTTAGCCTACTTAAAACAGAATGAGGTCACAGTGTACTGTATTATCAACATGGCATTTGTAGAAAGTGGTGTTGGCAGGATTTGGTCTTTTTACCGATGATGAAAGCCATTGGATGACAAGCTGCAACCTAAAATAGATGTATTCTTAACTATAAAGCACTTTGCCCTTTAACCCTAATGTTTATGCTAACTACAGTATTTTTCCACTCTCTGTTGAAGCCTGTAAATCTGAAATCATTACTGAAACAAATGACAGTGTATTTGTATTTTTTCCGTTCATCTTCCCTAGAGCTGGGTGCCGTTTGTTTTTTTCAATACCTCTGCTTTAACGATACCTGCTTTACAGAAGGTACCGCAGCAGCATCACCTGTAACTTCATTTTTTGAGCAGAATTCTCACTTAAGCAGCGATAAAAAGAGAGAAAGGACATTATTACCTCCCGCACTGTGCTGTTCGACAAAAGGAAAGCGCTCCATGAGGACACATTGAGTTGATTTTCACTTTTCTGTTGAGGGTAATTTCCTTAAAGTGAGTCATTTCACGACAAAGATGAATCCATAAGGTGCCTGTTGAAAATTACATATAATATGTTTTATATAATAAACTACTTTCTGCTTTTTGACTAAACAATTAAAATGAATCCACTACAGCTCTATTTGCAGCATAAAGATTGTGTTCGGTGACATTTACAGCTACCTGATACACAACAGCTTAGCAGGCTGTCGGTGCCACAAGTCCGGATGGGTCAGATACTCTTTGGACTCCAGCGAGGAAGGACTTTTCCATCATTACTACAAAGGTTGGTAAATGTACAACCTGTCAAAAAAACAGAGTTTACAGGGAAAAACACAATCACCAAAAAGATTCGGTGTGTCAGTTTGTAGAATCTAGTTTAATCCAAGAAAAGCGCGAGTATTAACCATCACACTACAGTGACACTGACTGTGTTTCAAATGATTTATAAGATGAAATAAAATACAAGGTGAGCATTTGGTATTTGAAAAGGAAAGAATTGGATGTGATAATACTAATAACTGATCTTGGAACGCATGCATGGGTTTAGGCCCAATGGCAGAAATTTCTTGTATGTTTTTTTATTCATTGTTTGAGTGGATGTGGATATGCAGGGGCACTGGCCCGTTGCTTCTGCTGTTTTGCTTTGTCCTGTTGGCTTTGCCATGTGCTCTGTTTGCACATTTGTGTCTAAAGAAACTGACACTTCCTCCTGTGGTCTCTGGAGGGCCTGGAGGTTTGGCACCGCAGTCCAGATCGCTTGTGCGTCCAATACTCATGCCCTCGGTTTTGTCTGCCAGGCAGAAGGGTGGCAGGCAGGAGCGCTCCTTTTAAGCCAGAGGTATTTTAATAATCAACAATTGTAAATACATTGAATACAAATGAAAAGAACTGAGATGACATGTTTTCTACCTTCAATATACTTACTTGCACGCCTTCTGGCTGTAATGCTTTACTTCCCCAGGACGTCTGGGTGGCCTTGTTGGATAGTTTATACCAGTGGTTCTCAACCTGGGGGTCGGGACCCCCAAGGGGGTCGCGAGACAAATTTGGGTGGTCGCCAGCTCATTTAGATCAAATATACATATTTTCATTACAATATAATCTGATGTTTTATTGTGTTTGCTATTTTACCAGAGTGCCATTGTTTGTTCGTAGTTTGATGCATTTTATTTCAGCCATTTTATTTTTTTTCTGTTTTTTTTAAAGGAATAGGCCACCGTTTTTACATACTGAGATATGTTCTTACCTAACCTTAGCCGAGTTAATATATCCCCGTCTGGTCTTTGTCCGTGCGCTCTGTCAGGCAAACGGAGCACATACGCAGCCTCTCCCACATGTCACATAGCTCCGAAAAAGCTCACGATAGAAGCTACCAAGCTCTTCCACGTGTTCCCTATTTAAATAAAGTTACGTGAAGTGTTTTCATGCGAAGTATATTTACACAGAAATGTAACATGTCGATTTTATAAGCAGATAAAAAGGGGTACTATATTGTGAGGCGTAATGATACGAGGAGCACAACGTCCGCGCAGTAACTCCTAAAGACTTCCCCCGCTCACTTCCGTCAATAGAAGCTGGCCTATTCCTTTAAGAATTATGTAGGCTAACGTTCCTATTTCCCACGGTGTGACCCGGGCGGGGGGTCACGAACCTCTGTTATAATGGGGGTCACAGCTCCAAAAGGTTGAGAACCACTGGTTTATACAAAGGATTATCATTTATATTCTGTTGACCCCTCAGCTGCCACATAAGGAAGATCCCAGTAGAACCATGCATTTATCTACCTATGGATCATTTCTCTACAGATCACAAAAAGACGCAAATTGAAGCCTCCCACTGATTTTTAAAGATATGTCAGTGTTAAAAGAAGTCACACATACCGCACCCTTAAAGTGTTAAAAACAGGCCTGTATTTTCAGCTCTACTTCCTCTTCTTCTTCTTTCTTCAAAGCGCCCTGACACTTTAGTTGCCCTACGCAGAAGGGACTCACTGCAGTTTTGGGTGAACAGGCAAAACACTTGAAGTCTGGATACAAAGAAATAAGCCACACATTTAAACAATCTTTAAATGTTTTACGCATCGGTCCAGAGCCTTCAGGGTAAGTCTGATATTTGCTTATTCATTTTATATTAGAGATTCTGTTCTTTCTACACAACACTTTATAATCAGCAACTTATATTTAATCCTACAGTTTGTGCATGTGAAGAGGCCAATTTGTCTTTACAACAACAAGAATATAAGAAGAAGAAGCAAAACGGTGATATAACGTGGAAGTTTTGTGAGCTGATTTTTTACCTCTTGCCCTATTGTTGCTGAAGGATATTGTCTTTATAATGCCGTCCGCCCAGGTGCCTGTCTGGGGTTGGTTGTGTTGCATTTTGGTTCAACATCTTATTTCAAATGAAAAACATTAAAATAAAAGAACCCCTGAAATTATAAATGGGTCCAATTTAGTGGAAAATCAATGAAGCTCTTAACCCCCACCTGAACTGAGAACAATTTCTCCAGTTCAGCTTTACCCAAATCTAAACAGTCACAGATTATAGGTCAATGTTATGCCTCATTTGAAAGCTAAGACCTGCAAAACTCATCTAAACAGATCTTTGTCCTCGAGTTGTTGCCGTGTTGTCACATTTTACACTTTTTTTGCCACTATTTTGTCGCTCTTTTGGGGCTTTTTTCTTGGCACTAATAGCTGACCTGAAACAGAAAACTGAATGTCTTTTTCAGATCCTGCGTTGCAGAAGGGACGTGTGAGAAAATGGCGTCGCATTCAGTCGTCCGTCTCCTTCTTCTGATCCTCGTTACAGGTGTGTGAGAGGGAGAGAAGGTCACTCGGTTGTGAGGGATTAGTTTTGAACAAATTCTTCTTTTTTCATCTCCATCAGCTGGTCCCTGTGACTCCTACAGTCCTGCAGTGATAGAGACCCCCTCACTGAGTGCCTATGTGGGGACGTGTGTGGAGATCAAGTGTAAAGTCACTGGAGATTTACCTGATGAAGACGCTCTGTGGTTCTGGATCAAGGACGGGACACGTGATAGACGAATTAATGATGTCAGTGGCACCATCGTGTACAGTAACAAACCCACAGAACGTCCCGTCAGCTCACAGTTTGGAGGAAGAGTCACTTACACTGGATCAACACGATTATCAAACAGAGCCACATCCTCCAGAGGACCATCATGCAGTGTGTCTATCTGTGACCTGAGAGCAGAGGACAGTGGAGTGTACTTTTTCAGATACATCCCTAAGGAGCCAAAAAATAGATGGAGTACGAAAAACAAGGCTAAACTTACAGTTACAGGTAAGTACAATATTTTTGGTGGATCAACAAAGAAACATTAAAATCACATTCTTTTCCTGTTCACAGTAAACCCATGTCCGATCACTTTCAATAAACCAGACCCTTTACGAGAGGGTCACAGCGTCAGACTCAGATGTTCTACTCCGACAACATGTTCTTCATATCTGAAAATTGAAAGTGTTCCTCCATCTGGTTTGGAAACATCTCAGTCTGGGGTTAGTTACTCAGCTACAGCAGATTACAGAGCTACATGGAGGGATGACGGCAGAGAGTTCACCTGTCAAACACGAGAAAACAAGGACCCACAACTTGTTAAGAAGATCAAAATCACTGTGTGGTGTAAGTACAGAACATTTTCAACAATGCTGTCACATGAACAAAGGTGGAACTCAGGCTCCTGCATTTCTAGTCATTTAGAGAAAACATTAAGTCTTCAGGCACGTTTCATTTCAGTACAATATTTGAGATTGAAATGTCCAATGACTTAGTGCTTGTGTCTGCAGACGGGCCTAAGGAGGTGAGAGTCCAGGCTGATCCAGGGCTGACGGTTAAAGAGAACATGACTCTGACGTTACGCTGCCGCTCTCAGAGCGATCCTCCTGTGAGCTCAGTCTCCTGGAGCAGAGTCACAGCGGGGCAGGAGCTCCATGTGCACACTGGGACCGTCTACACCGTGAAGTCTGTCAGTGTGAACGACAGCGGCCTCTACAGCTGCACTGCCCACAACCTCATCAGCCGAGGAACATCTGCACCAGCTGAGCTCAAAGTCACATGTGAGAGGGTTTTATACAGTATGTATGATAGGGATTGTGTGATCAATAGTAGTTAATTCCCTCGCAGTGCTAGTTAAAGAGATAGAGTTTTTATGGGTCTCTTACTTTTTTCCCTCGGGAGCTCCTTTCAAGAATTAGCCACTTTATTTGTTTGTATAAACTTGTCTTCAAGGAGCGTGGCTGCTAGACTTCCCATCTTCCTTGAGCTTTGTAACTTGTGTTCCCATTATGAAGCAAATACTTGCACCTCTGTAGTCTGTTGGCAGGGTAAAACCAAGAGAAACTGGAATTTAAAAACATCATTTAGTTTAGTGCAGTCCCTTTATGTTGTGTCCAAAATAATTTTAGCTCTTGGATTTGGCCAATTCAATTGTCAGCAGTTACAAAACAAGATTTGAACTTTGAACATGTTTTCCTCAAATGTTTATGAAGTGTTTCCATGTTTATGAAATATACCTTACATACCGTTCCAGTTGGTCCAAAGCAGGCGTTGGTGTTGAGAGCAGAGGAGGAGCAGGGCTCTGATGGCAGCAGGTCAGTGACTCTGAGCTGTAGTAGCCACAGCTTCCCCATCAGCCTCTACACCTGGTACAGGAGCTCAGAGGGACGAGCCACCAAAGTGTCTGACAACATCAACTACACTGTACCGTCCACACAGCCTGGAGTCTATTACTGCACCGCCAAGAACGAACTGGGCCAGAGCACATCGGAGCCCGTCAGCCTCTTTCAACCAGGTCAGGAGCCACAAACAAACATGACAATCTTGGTAACTTTCCAATAAAATCCAACTGACCAAATGGCTGGTTAGAGTACATTTTTACTCGCCAAGACATCAAGACCACCAGCAGGTGGCGAGTCAACTTGTAGCCTGGTTCATACATACAATTCAAATTGTAAGTAGCTTTTAGGTGATGGTCCCATATATCCCACAACTTTGGTGTATAGAACCAAGCAACAAACGTATCACGTATAAGAAAAAGGAAAAAATGCCTATACATTTTTTCCCGACGGCATGCTGATATTAGGTTATGTACCAATCACATAATCACACTTCCTGTTATTATAAAAATAACTCATAAATCATGAAACTCTGTGTGTGAGCAAACTTTTTTTTTTAGCTCTAACATTGCACTGAATGGCCAAAAGTTACATCTTACAGTTTGTAACAGTATATTTGATAATGACATTAAAAAGAGGGGGGGAAATACATTTAAGGATTAAAAAAAGAGTTTCTGTTTCTGCAGGGAGCGTTGTGAAGTTCATTCTTCTCGCTCTTGTGCCGCTGCTCATTATCTCCTGTGCCTTCCTTCTTTACAGGTATTTACACAAACAGTAGCTCTTGTTTTAGTTCAGGTTCTCCAACAAGTTATTTAACTGTCACTCATGTTCGTCTTTAGACTCAAACGTAAGAATTCAGCTAAGGAGGGACGCACAAACACGCCATGGTGGAGAAGTTGTTCAGGGATTGTGGTAATAACTTCTATTTCTATAACACACACCTTCTAACATTCATAAGTGATTGAATAGTGGATGCAGTATTGCTTCCATATTGATATTAGTATCATACTATTTAATCAAAGGGAAAGTAACTGGGTGGTTTTCCCTTGTGCTGATGTTCTTCCCTTTACTGTAAACTGCTCCAACGCATGCTGAAGCTTGTCTCAATGATCAGACTGGATGACTGAGATCTTGTGGTCCTCTAACATAGAGCCTAAAGATGTCATAACAAGTTAATTTCTCGATTGCGAGATCAACAAAAGGCTTTTCTTATCGATCCATAAAAATGACGAACAGGGCTGGGGACAAAGAGCAGCCCTGAGGGACCCTAACAATACATCAACCATGTGAACAAACCTCCTGATATGTTCATACCAGGACTTCATATTCATCCTAAAAGGGATGATAAAACTCATAATGAAGCAGATTTGTTGTAGATTATTACGTTGCTTTTTCATTCAGGGACGATGGAACAGCTCCAGGGACGGCCCAGGTGATGCCCAAGCAGAGGCGAGGCGAGATGTCCCAGAAGCACAGCGAAGAGCGGACCTGACGTAAGCCAAAACAAGGACGAACCATTCCCTAACCACCCCATGCATATTGCAGTATTAATATTGATTGCTTTAATTTGTCTTTCTATGTTGACAGGAATGGCTTATCTAGCGCCAACGCTCTTTACTCATCTGTGAACTTTCCTAAGCAGGTACATGCATAAGTTACCTTCACCACAAGCTTACGTTCCAAAGTTGGTTTGTGTTGGTTGTTGGGTGGTTTAGTGGTAATATCAGTGTCTTAGCAGCAACATAACACTGGCACAAGCAATGTACCATCCCTTGACCAATGTGCTGCAGTAATCACCACCATTGAACCTTAAAGCAGATTACTGATTATAGATCACAATCTAAAAAGCTAAGTAGCCACCATACTTTATTTTGCATCTACATCCTAAAAATCCTCCCATCAAGTTGAAAACCTCAGTATGCAGTTGGTTGACACCACAGAATTTGGCACAAAGGTTTTGACCATGTAATGTTTCTGCATCAAAAACTTACCTGGAGTAAAGTTTAATTTCATTCACTAAATTTTAAGTAATCATGTTCACCTTTAAAATCACTGTTATTATGTTATTTTTTGTTTCACAGGATACTGGAGATGTTTATGAGAATGTCGCTGAACTGCAAAAGCAGAAATGTCCGAATCCTTCCGACAGCAGCGATGATGAGGTGGAAGTGAGTTACGCACAGGTGAACTTCAGGAGCAAAGTGCGGAGCAGAGACGGCACCGGGACGACAGCGGAGGAGGAGGAGGAGGAGGAGGAGGAGGAGGAAGAGTACTCTGAGCTCAACTTCAGAAAGAACCTGTCATAAAATAATAAGAAAACTGTTTATTAAAGGGGGGGGTTTGTGTTGGAGGGGGCCCGGTGACAGAGGTGATTTGTAGCATGCGTTCCCAGGTGAAAAATATATATACTTAAGTATGTTAAAATTTAACAATAATAAATACATTTTCAGTATCCAACTTAAATTAACTTTTGGCGTGCTATATTGGAACAACTTATTTAGTATTTAATCTATTTAACTTGCATTTAATATACTTTTGCATGCTGAAGTGGACCTATTTTACACATACTCAATCTATTTATAGCATATTGGATTTTATATATTAAATTTTGGTCTAATAGAACATTTAAATTTCACGGTAGCACTTTATAATAAGGGTACATGAATTCATCCATGAATTCATCATCATGTAATACTCATATTTCAATATATTTTTTAATATATTCAACAATGTATTCTTATCATATTTGATTTTTTTTTAAATGACCAGAATGCTCACTCCAGCCACTAGGGGGCAGATTAAATAAGAATAAAAGGAAAGAATTGCACAGGTGTCCAGCAGAAGGCACTGATAAAATAAGAAATCAGGATATAAACAACACACTGGCTGTTTCTCAATTGCGAGGATCCGTCCTCTGTTTGGCCACTTCGTTGACGTCCTCGGTGGCGGCTCCTCCAAAACAGAGCGGAGTGTCCTCTCTCCGCCGCCTTTGAGCTCAAATGGAACGGCCTCCGGAGCGAGCGGCTGCGTCAGGTCACGTGTCAATCTATGCTCATTAAAACAAATGTTTTATGAATAACAGAGGCCAGGAAACTGTTTATGTGGAACAAAACTTTTTTAAAGTGAGTTCAAACTCATAAAGTTTTGCGAGAAAAGAAAAAAGAAACTATGCTGCAGTGCATCATGGGTAATTTCAGCTCTCCGAGGCAGCGGAGGATCCACAGCTGTATCCTTCGTAAATGAGCCAAACGGAGGAGTCGAGCTGCGAGGGAGCGAGTGGTCCAGGTGAAATGGAACCACTTGGCGGCGCCGTGATGACGTGAATGACGTCCGAAGTGGTCGAGACGCCGAGGATCCTGGCAATTGGGAAACAGCCATTGTGTGACTTGCAAGTGCGAAATGGACTGTCTGCCCCTGGGCAGCTGTGGCTTCAATAGTAGCTTACTACCCCGGAGTGTGGAGTGAATGAATATTGTTTGAGTCGGTGCGGCTCCAACTCAATTAAGGCTTCTCATGTAAATTAATTGCCCACCCCTGTTTTATGGTAAATGGTCTCAACTTATATAGCCACCTACATTAGGCACTCAAAGCGCTTTACAGCAAGGATCCACTCACCCATTCATACACCAATGTACGCAGACACTGGGGGCAATGTGGGTGAAGTGTCTTGCCCAAGGACACAATGACAGTGTGCACTTTCAGGAGGTGGGATTCGAACCCATGGCCTTCCGATCATGAGACGACCCGCTCTAACCATCTGCGCCACTGTCGCCCCACTGTTCTATAAGATCAACATTTTATATATAAAATCCAATATGCTATAAATAGATTAAGTATGCGTAAAATAGGCCCACTTTAGCATGCAAAGTATATGCACTTGGAATTGAATTTTATTGCAATTTCAGTTCAACTTCAATAGATTAAATACAAAATAAGTTATTAAATAAGTTACTAAAATAGCACACTAGAAGTTAATTTAAGTTGGATACTGAAAATCTATTTATTATATTACATTTTAGCATACTTAAATATAAATATATATTTTCACCTGGGTAGATATAGATTATTATAGTATTTTTTCACAAGGGTATTGTAAGGATAATTAAAAATAATGGTGCTTAAGTTTACCTGTAAAATAGAATTTTAGTTTCAGTTTCATTTACTTATATTTAGCGGTGGGACTTGATAACATGTTTTCAATCGAGTTCATTACAGGTCTGTAATTACTTAATCGCATGTTAATCAAAAAACAAAAACAACATTTTTTTGCGCCTGAATTATTCAATAACTAGATAGAAACACGAGTTCACCAACAAATGTATTTATTGTTAATCTGCAGTTATTCAAGTAACAGAGGCAAAGTGCATTTATAGCTATTTAGCTTTCAAGTGTTTAAGGAACTCTGATGACTCATGTAACTTGAGTGATCAAATTAAACAGTTGAATTACTGTTTAAATTACTAATTAAACAGTAATAATAATGCCACATCTATATAAAAATAAAAAATAAATAAAGCAAAAGGGCCATAAAACAGCGCCTTTAAGTGTTTAACAATTGCGTAAATAGAAATGAAAGTGCCATTTCTTATCCCGACAAGGGTTAGGGTTGTTGTGGCTCAGAGTGGGCGTGGCCGTAGTGTTTGTTTGAGGCTAACGCTAACACAGGGCTGTCAACTCTCACGCTTTCACCGTGAGACACACGCATTTGAGTGCCTTCACACGCTCTCACGCCACACTCCTCATATCACACGCTCAACCAAAAATCATCCCTGACTTTTTGCAGTGAGCGGCTGCAGATGCTTTATTTTGTCTGTGCCTCCACGGCTCCTCTGGCGTGTGTTTGTGTGTCTGTCGGCGGCTCTAGTGATGTGACATGAACGGGTTCGCGGAGGTGAACGGCTCATTTTATGTACAATATTATTCGAATGCATGACGCGCGGGACGTGAGCGCGGCCTGCGGAGAAAGATTTTAGAGCGCGGCTCCGGGGAAACAGCGAGAGAGCGCCCGAACGCTCCCAGCGCCAGCTCTCCCGGGCCATGGGAGAGAAAAAGGCGCGTGGGTTCTGTGAGTGACGAGGCGGCTACAGGAGCCCCGACACTCACATCGTCCACCTGTTCACTCAGCTCACTCCACTCCTCGCTGCCTCCGGAGCGACATCACCGCACACTGCCTCCTCCTCCGCCCCGGTCACCTCCACTGCTGCTGCCCCACGAGGAGCTCAAAGTGAGCAGCATAAGGCAACGAGTTTGAGAAATAAAAGTCCTAATGAAATAATAAACAACGGTTACAGCGGAGATCGCGTTGAACCAGACCTCTTTTACTTTAGTTTTTTTTCCCTCTTGCGCGACGGAGAGAGAGGCAGAGAAAAAGTAGTTATTACTGTGAATAATCATTCAAAGTTTAATCATCAAACATGCTCTAACATACTGCGAAATACAGGGATCAAATGTTCATATTTTCTAAAGCTTGTGCTGCTGTTTGTTGGTAATAATTGGAATGACTGACGCAGAGAAACAGACATTGTGTCATTGTACCTTTTGGCAGGGCTGTAACATGAAGGGGCCTCTGGGCATTTGCTGAGAGGCCCCAGTTTTAAAGGGGCCCAGAAATATAATTCTTTAACACCAGTAAATAAACCAGCTAAAATTATTGTTTATGATCTAAACTGCACCAGATTGCAGGAAATCATATCTGAAGTCCAAAAAAATTCTTGGGGGAGGACCCCCAAACCCCCCCTTCAGAGTGCCCGCCCACACTTTCAATAGGTTCTGATGGTCATGTGGGGTGGAGCCAAACGCCCTCTGATCCATCATGCAGCTCCTGATGAGCTCAGTCATGTAAAACGTAGACTTGTTTTTGGGTTAGAATTTAATACGATTACGAGACACTATCGCCATGAAAAAGGCCCCCCAGCTCAGGACCGACCAAAGTCTCACTCCAGAGTTTGGTGAAAAGTTGGCAGCCCTGCTAACATTAGCATCGAGACGTCTCTGTGTTTGCCCCAACTCTTTTTTGAACAACCTGCACACAGCAGTACAGCTGTCTAGTGTCACATCAGGATGTTTTTTAAAACAAAACCTAACGAGTCCCCAACGGGTCGAGTGAAGCATCTCCGTCCATTGCTGTTGTGGGCGGATGTGCGTCACATATACGGGCTTACCAGAAACACGCAAATAGAAAGGTTCAGGCTTGGGGGGGAAATAAAATTAATTACGTTAAAAAAAAAAAAACTTGTGTTAAAGTCCCACCCCTATTTATATTAAGTACTTTATTGAAATACATTTTAAATGTATTAGAGAAAAGCAGGTATACTAATAATATATTGAAGTGTATTTCATTTTCACCTGGGTTGGTTTAAGGAACCAATAAAAACAACTTTGAATGACCTTTCTAGATCATTTTCAAGCAGACAAAATATAAGATACTGAACAAGATGTATTACATAATAAATGGCATAAAAACAGCCTTACCTCTCAACAAGTAAATATGATCTCTCTTCCTCCTGTGACATGTGTGTTCAGCAGAACTGACATCAGCTTCTCAATCTTCCCCCTTCAGCACCACTGTCATTAGAGGATTATGGTTACTCGAGTCAAAAAAAAGAAAAGCTGTTACAGATCCTGATAATGATTCTTTGGTCTTGTCTTCTTCATTTCTGACAAAGCTATTTTAATGAAACTCATTGTGAAATATGTTGACAGTGACAGTGAGTCTCACTCACCGTAGTACCGGGATCGGCAACGTCAGCCCTCAAGAAGGTTTTTAGAAATATTCTTAAATCAGGGAGAACTTAACATTTGTAGAGTTAAAATATAAAATGTGATAAACTGCTGTCATTAAGCCTACTTCAAAGTGTCCAAACTAGTATATTATATTATCAACATGGCATTTGTAGAAAGTGGTGCTTTATTTGGGCTAAAAGTGGCAGGTTTTTGGTCTTTTTTACCGAGGATGATTGCCATATGATAACAAGCTGCAACATAAACAAGACTTATTCTAACCTATAAAGCACTTTGCCTTTTAATCTATCATGTTTATGTTCACTACACTATTTCTCCATTCTCTCTGTTGAAGCCTGTAAATCTGAAATCATTATTGAAACAATTTACCGTTTCAACTTGGAGAGTGTATTTGTACTTTTTCAGTACAAATTTGTTGAAATAAATCTTCCCTGAGAACGGCTCATGACGGCAAACGACCAGGTTTTGGGTCCCGCCCCATCAGTCTTGAACCACTGTGGTTTTCCACTCACGTGAACAACACATTCAGTTCATTTTCACTGTTCTGTTGAGAGTGCAATTTCCTTTAAGTGAGTCATTTCACGACAAAGATGAATCCATAAGGTTCCTTTTGAAAAATACATATAATATTTGATATAATAAACTACTGTGTACTTTTTGACTAAACAATTGAAATGAATCCACTCCATTTGCAGCATAATGATTGGCCTAAAAAATCTGTCTCGTTCTCTTGAAGAGGAAGTTTTATTTGAGTACAGGCCTGTATTTTTAGCTCTTCTTCTTCTTCTGGCTTCAGGAGGAAGTGCCCTGACACGTAAGTGGACTTAAGCAAAAGGAACAGACATAAATGAGTGCAGTTTTAGATGAACAGGCAAAGTGCTTGAAGTCTGGATACAAAGAAATAAGCAACACATTTAAACAATCTTTAAATTGGTGCAGAGCCTTCAGGGTGAGTCTGATATTTGCTTATTCATTTTATATTAGAGATTATATTCTTTCTACACAGCACTTTATAACCAGCAACTTATATTTAAATTGTCATATAACAAGTATATAACAAGAAGAAGTAAAAAGCTGATACAACACTGAAGTCTTGTGAGCTGATTTAGGACTATTTTGAAGTGCTGAATAAAAAAAAATGGTCTTTTTTTTAACCTCTTGGCCTTGTTGCTGAAGAATATTGTTTTAGCTTTACTCAAATCTAAACAGTCACAGACTATTGGTCAATGTAACGCCTCATTTGAAAGCTAAGACGTGCAAAAGTCATGTAAACAGATCTTTGTCCTCGAGTTGTCGACACTTTGTCACTTTTTCAACTTTTTTGTCACTATTTTGTGGCTTTTGTCACATTTTCGTCGCCTTGTTGTATTTTTGTCCTTGTTTTCATCTCATTTTTGTCGCTATTTGGACCCTTTCTTTCAAGAAGCTTTCAGATTTGGGTAAAGCCAAACTGGAGAAATGTGCTCGGTTCAGGTGTGGGTTATGAGGTTAATAAAGAATCCACTTGGCACAAATACCTGACCTGATACAGAAAACTGAATGTCTTTTTCAGATCCTGCGTTGCAAAAGGGACGTGTGAGAAAATGGCGTCGCATTCAGTCGTCCGTCTCCTTCTTCTGATCCTCGTTACAGGTGTGTGAGAGAGAGAGAGGGTCACTCTGTTGTGAGGGATTAGTTTTGAACAAATTCTTTATCTTTCATCTCCATCAGCTGGTCCCTGTGACTCCTACAGTGCTGCAGTGATAGAGACCACCTCACTGAGTGCCTATGTGGGGACGTGTGTGGAGATCAAGTGTAAAGTCACTGGACATTTACCTGATGAAGACGCTCTGTGGTTCTGGATCAAGGACGGGAAGAGTGATAGACGAATTAATGATGTCAGTGGCACCATCGTGTACAGTAACAAACCCACAGAACGTCCCGTCAGCTCACAGTTTGGAGGAAGAGTCACTTACACTGGATCAACACGATTATCAAACAGAGCCACATCCTCCAGAGGACCATCATGCAGTGTGTCTATCTGTGACCTGAGAGCAGAGGACAGTGGAGTGTACTTTTTCAGATACATCCCTAAGGAGCCAAAAAATAGATGGAGTACGAAAAACAAGGCTAAACTTACAGTTACAGGTAAGTACAATATTTTTGGTGGATCAACAAAGAAACATTAAAATCACATTCTTTTCCTGTTCACAGTAAACCCATGTCCGATCACTTTCAATAAACCAGACCCTGTACGAGACGGTCACAGCGTCAGACTCAGTTGTTCTACTCCGAGAACATGTTCTTCATACCTGAAAATTGAAAGTGTTCCTCCGTCTGGTTTGGAAACATATCAGGCTGGGGTTAGTTACTCAGCTACAGCAGATTACAGAGCTACATGGAGGGATGACGGCAGAGAGTTCACCTGTCAAACACGAGAAAACAAGGACCCACAACTTGTTAAGAAGATCAGTATCACTGTGTGGTGTAAGTACAGAACATTTTCAACAACGCTGTCACTAAGTGAACTCAGGCCGGCAGTTCTAGGTGTAAAGAGACAACTTAAATAACGGTTTTGTCTTTGACCTTTTCCAACATTGCTTTCAATCTGTCTGCACTCAGAGAGCCACATTATTCACATGTGAGAACTACTGATTGTGTCTCTTTGGTTTATACAGATTCTCCTCAAGACACAGTGGCTGAAATAAACTCTGATGATGTTAAAGAGGGTCAGTCTGTGACTCTGAGCTGTTCAGCCAAAGGAAATCCCCCTCCCACATTTACCTGGTACAGACCCATCCAGGGAAAGACCCCCACTCCTCAACACAGTGGAGCTGTTTGGGAAATTAACTCAGCTCAGATTCAAGACAGTGGAGATTATGTGTGTCGCGCCCAAAACAGACATGGGGCACAAAGATCCCAATATGTAAAAATAGATGTTCAATGTAAGCTATAACTTGGATTGTTTTATTATTTGAATTGGCTCTGACACTGGCGTCTTGTTTCAGATGGACGTCGTGTAGAAGTGAGAGCATCAGCCTCACCTCCATATACACAAGACCGAAGACTGACTCTCACCTGTGAAGTGCTGCAGAGTAAACCCCCTCCACACACATTTACCTGGTTTAAAAACCAGCAGAAACTTTCCTCGGGAAAGACGTTTTCTAAGACTCTCCAGCCTGAAGACAGTGGCTCTTACTCGTGCTCAGCTCAAAACTCTGTGTCTACAGCTCGCTCTGGATCACTGCAGATACAGGTTCAGTGTGAGTTTCGGTTTGTTCTGTATTGTGCATTTGTAAAAGTCAGAATTGAGCTGTGCGTAAATATCAATGCACAAATATATCCTGATTCTATGTAGTATATAGATACTCAGCCAAATACAAATTAAAAGGAAATATAATTCAAGCTAATGAAAATGGACTCTGATTAGACGTGTCGTACTACAGTGTTTCCCAACCAGGGGTACAAGGACCTGAAGGTACTTGAGTACTTGGTAGGGGGTTGGAATGAGTTTAAAAAAAGAAGGGGAAACTAAGTAGAATTTCAATTACAATATTACTTTCAAAGATAGCTAATTTAATGATGTTATAGATGGGACTTTGAGAGTATTTTTGCTTCATTTTGAACATAAAACTCTACTGAATAATCAATGTTTAGTTGCTCATTTTGTTCAAACTTTGGCAAGTTCGGGGAACTCGGAGGATTAATCAATGCCTCAAGGGGTGTGTGGTTGAGAACCATTGTTTTACTGTACACTTCATGAATACTGCAATTCAATATGCACAATAAAGCTAAAATACTTCAATTCAAACCTTTTTCTGGAAGAAATCCCCTGATAAGTGCTCCACCCAGATGGGAAACACAACACAAAGACACGTCTAACTCTTGGTTAATTTAAATCTATTAAGAACTCAGTATGTTACAAGGTAATAGTTAATCACAAACAGAACAGTCTCCATTGTGTGTCCAGTTGGTCCAAAGCAGGCGTTGGTGCTGAGAGCAGAGGAGGAGCAGGGCTCTGATGGCAGCAGGTCAGTGACTCTGAGCTGTAGTAGCCACAGCTTCCTCATCAGCCTCTACACCTGGTACAGGAGCTCAGAGGGACGAACCACCAAAGTGTCTGAGAACATCAACTACACTGTACCGTCCACACAGCCTGGAGTCTATTACTGCACCGCCAACAACGAACTGGGCCAGAGCACATCGGAGCCCGTCAGTCTCTTTCAACAAGGTCAGGAGCGAGACCACAAATATATTCAACTAGACCCAACTAGACAACATGAAAAACTCATAAAGGTTATGTATTTGTCTCTAAAGAAAACTACTGGAAGTTCATCTCCCCTGCTATTAAACTGGTCCTCATTGTTTTGCTGACTGTCTTCCTTTACAGGTTTGTTAAATGAGGGAATACAGGTTTTAATACAGACATATTTCTTTTTAACTACTCCTTTTATATATTATAGACTGATGAGAGATTTATGTAAGAATTCAGAAACTGAAGAACCCACTTCAAGCAGATACGTGGTAAGAACTCTGCCAAATCAAAATACACAAATACAGAGATCACCGACTTTTCCTTAACCCGCTGTGAGCTGTTTTCACACACAACAGAAATGGCCGAGAGCTGCTAAAGCTTCAAAGACGCTTCTGTAACTGTGTCACTTATGGCGGACTTTACTTCAGAGTTTGTCACCAAGATACTTCAGCTCAGTTTAAACAAAAAGACTCGACTTTGCTCTCTTGATGAACCTTTTGTGCATGTTTTAGGTTGATGGGAGAAACCGGAGCTCCAGGAGGAAACAGGGATTCAACCCGGAGTCTTCTTCCTTTGAGGTGAGAGTGCCTCCTTTCCTTCATTCTTCTGCCTGAAGTGCTTCCACACACTTTTTGTCCCCGGTTTCTTCTTGTTTAGGAAACAGCAGACTACCAGAACATAGACGAGGGGCAGGAGGAGACGAGTCCACCTCTGACAGACGGACGGGAGGAGCAGGTGCAGGTGGACGTGAGCCGGGCCCAGGTCACTTTCAGGACCGCGGCACCAGACGAGGAGGACGAGCAGGAATAACAACCTGATCCACTGGACAGCAGCTCCATCAGCGAGGACAGGGAACAGAAGCTACACTTGTACATAGCAGATATCTCGCAGATGACCTGTGGAGTCCCCCAGGGGTCGATCTTGGGACACCTCTTATTCAGCTTGTACACGCTTCCATTGGGTCAGCTAATAAACAGCAAACTATGCAGATGACTCTCAGATCTATGTGTCACTGACGGCTGGTGAACAAGACAAAACTGAGATCATTGTTTTTGTCCCACAGACACAAAGGCAAAGTGTTTTCAGTCACCTTGAGTCTCTCGCTCTAAAACCTAAAAATATTCAGATTCAAAATCTCGGAGTAATCATGGACTCAGACCTGAGCCTGAAGGAGCTGTTAGACGGCTGTAGAACATCCAGATCGCTGCTGCTCGAGTCCTGACAATAGCCAGGAAATACAACCATATTAGTCCAGTGCTCCGGTCTCTGCACTGGCTTCCTGTCACTCAGAGAACAGAATTTAAAACAGATCTGCTTCTGCACAAGTCTTTTCATGGTTGAGAACCACAGTGTTAATGTGTGCTGTCCTTGTCACATAAACAAATAAATAAATTCATCCCTGACACGTTAGAGCCGTGTGAACCATCTCGGACCCTGAGAACCTCAGGGAGGGGTCCCCTGGTGGTTCCCAGAGTCAATAATGAACACGGTGAGGCTGAGTTTCAGCTTCATGCAGCTAAAATCTGGAACAGTCTTCATGAGGACGTGAGACTCAACTGAAAGTATTTTATCTGCACTCTTTGCTTTTTACTGTAGTTAATGAATTTGTATGTTGATGTTTTATGGATTGATTTGATCTGCGTTCTTGTAATTTTCTGCAACTGTGAAGCACTCTACAAATAAACTTGCCTTGCATTACTTTTATGGTTTATTAATGGATCACACATTAGTCTTTACCTAAAGAGGAGGAACAGTGCAGTTTTCGTCAGTGGGAGAATTTTATTTCTTCTTTATATCCGATGATTTAGGACATGTTATTGTTTTTTTCCCCATTCTTACAACAGCTTTTGTACATCACTGCTCTTAAAGAATGCGGTCGCTCACAGAACCATCGCTCTGAACAGAACAGGAGGGTGTATTTTGATATTATAGCAATATGTACAGTAATGCTAATTGTTTATGAACATATTTCACCTTGTATTATGTCATCTTTAAATTCTACATTCCACATGCTCAAAACACAGGCAAGAAAAACAACATTGACGCTGAAAGCTTATTTTATTGAGACGTCTTTCTTCAATGCGTACATAAAAAGGTAAAAACGATAAAGTACATGGAGCAGACCTGACATCATTCATACAAACTGTTTTGCCATGAACAACATGGCTAAAAGCCCTAAAAAGTCGATTTTGCATGATATAGGCCCTTTAAAGCAACTCAGCAAAGATATGTCAGTGTTAAAAGAAGTCACACATACCGCACCCTTAAAGTGTTAAAAACAGGCCTGTATTTTCAGCTCTACTTCCTCTACTTCTTCTTTTCTTCAAAGCGCCCTGACACTTTAGTTGCCCTACGCAGAAGGGACTCATTGCAGTTTTAGGTGAACAGGCAAAACACTTGAAGTCTGGATACAAAGAAATAAGCCACACATTTAAACAATTTTTAAATGTTTTACACATCGGTCCAGAGCCTTCAGGGTAAGTCTGATATTTGCTTATTCATTTTATATTAGAGATTCTGTTCTTTCTACACAACACTTTATAATCAGCAACTTATATTTAATCCTACAGTTTGTGCATGTGAAGAGGCCAATTTGTCTTTACAACAACAAGAATATAAGAAGAAGAAGCAAAACGGTGATATAACGTTGAAGTTTTTCGACTTTTTTGTCACTATTTTGTGGCTTTTCGTCGCTCTTGTTGTATTTTCATTCTTGTTTTCATCTCATTTCTGTCGCCATTTGGACCCTTTCTTTAGAGAAGCTTTTAGATTTGGGTAAAGCCAAACTGGACAAATGTGCTCGGTTCAGGTGTGGGTTATGAGGTCAAAAAAGAATCCACTTGGCACAGATACCTGACCTGATACAGAAAAGTGAATGTCTTTTTCAGATCCTGCGTTGCAGAAGGGACGTGTGAGAAAATGGCGTCGCATTCAGTCGTCCGTCTCCTTCTTCTGATCCTCGTTACAGGTGTGTGAGAGAGAGAGAGAAGGTCACTCTGTTGTGAGGGATTATTTTTGAACAAATTCTTTATTTTTCACCTACATCAGCTGGTCCCTGTGACTCCTACAGTCCTGCAGTGATAGAGACCACCTCACTGAGTGCCTATGTGGGGACGTGTGTGGAGATCAAGTGTAAAGTCACTGGAGATTTACCTGATGAAGACGCTCTGTGGTTCTGGATCAAGGACGGAACACATGATAGAAGAATTAATTATGTCAGTGGCACCATCGTGTACAGTAACAAACCCACAGAACGTCCCGTCAGCTCACAGTTTGGAGGAAGAGTCACTTACACTGGATCAACACGATTATCAAACAGAGCCACATCCTCCAGAGGACCATCATGCAGTGTGTCTATCTGTGACCTGAGAGAAGAGGACAGTGGAGTGTACTTTTTCAGATACATCGCTAAGAGTCGAGATTATAAGTGGAGTACAAACAACAAGGCTGAACTTACAGTTACAGGTAAGTACAATATTTTTGTTGGATCAACAAAGAAACATTAAACCTCATTCTTTTCCTGTTCACAGTAAACCCATGTCCGATCACTTTCAATAAACCAGCCCCTGTACAAGAAGGTAACAATGTCAGACTCAGATGTTCTACTCCAAGATCATGTTCTTCATTCCTGAAAATTGAAAGTGTTCCTCCATCTGGTTTGGAAACATATCAGTCTGGGGTTAGTTACTCAGCCACAGCATATCACAGCGCCACATGGAGGGATGATGGCAAAGAGTTCATCTGTCAAACACGAGAAAACAAGGACCCACAACTTGTTAAGAAGATCAAAATCACTGTGCAGTGTAAGTACAGAACATTTTCAACAACGCTGTCACTAAGTGAACTCAGGCTCCTGCAGTTCTAGTCATTTAGAGACAACTTTAATAACGGTTTTGTCTTTGACCTTTTCCACCGTTGCTTTCAGTCTGTCTGCACTCAGAGAGCCACATTATTCACATGTGAGAACTACTGATTGTGGCTTTGGTTTATACAGATTCTCCTCAAGACACAGTGGCTGAAATAAACTCTAATGATGTTAAAGAGGGTCAGTCTGTGACTCTGAGCTGTTCAGCCAAAGGAAATCCCCCTCCCACATTTACCTGGTACAGACCCATCCAGGGAAAGACCCCCACTCCTCAACACAGTGGAGCTGTTTGGGAAATTAACTCAGCTCAGACTGAAGACAGTGGAGATTATGTGTGTGTCGCCCAAAACAGACATGGGACCCAAATATCCCAATATGTAAAAATAGATGTTCAATGTAAGCCATAACTTGGATTGTTTTATTATTTGAATCTGCTCTGACACTGGCGTCTTGTTTCAGATGGACCTCGTGTAGAAGTGAGAGCGTCAGCCCCACCTCCATATACACAAGACCAAAGACTGACTCTCACCTGTGAAGTGCTGCAGAGTAAACCCCCTCCACACACATTTACCTGGTTTAAAAACCACCAGAGACTGTCCTCGGGAAGGACGTTTTCTAAGACTCTCCAGCCTGAAGACAGTGGCTCTTACTCGTGCTCAGCTCAAAACTCTGTGTCTACAGCTCGCTCTGGATCACTGCAGATACAGGTTCAGTGTGAGTTTCCAGGCGTTTTGTTCTGTACTTGTATAAACCTTTCTTTGTTTTTATTTGGTCGGGACAGTGCATGTTAATGAACACACTCATGCATGTAAACACGCCACACTAGATCATGGCACTCTCATTCATCCTGGCCCATTGTACCCATTGTTTTAGTGGTAGGGTAAACCGGAGTACCCGGAGGAAACCTACGCAGACACGGGGAGAACATGTAAACTCCACAGAAAGGCCCCGTCCAGGTGGGAATCGAACCCAGACAATTTAGATGTGATGCTCAAGTGCTAACCGCTAACCGGTAGTACTACTACAGTGTTTCCCAACCAGGGGTACAGGGACCCCTTGGAGTACTTGAGTGCTTTGGAATGACCTCAGATTTAAAAAAAAAAAAAGAAAAAAAAAAAAAGGTGAAACCGAGTAGAATTTCAATATTACTTTCAAAGCAAAGTTCATTTTAATGATGTTTTTCAGTGAAAGGTTTTTAGCTTCATTCTGAACATAAAACTACTATATACTGAATAATCTATGTTTAGTTGCTCATTTTGTTTAAATCTTGGCAGGATCTAAACGTTAGGGGCACTCGGATTATAAATGAATGCCTCAAGAGATATGTGGTTGAGAACCAGTGTTCTACCTACTGACCCCCAGAGCCTCACACACCTGAGCATCTGTTTCATAGACTCTGCCTTTAGTCTCTTTGACTAAACACATGTGTTTTATTGTGAGACTGTTGGTAATGTCCATCCCTGAGAACATGTCTGTTTACTCTTCTCTGGACAAGAGTTTTACAACATGCAGTTATTTGAAAGTTTATGATATGAATGTATCATGATGATTGTATCTGTTGCAGACAAACCGAGGAACACCAGCATTGAAATTGTTGGTCAAACCAGAGAAGTAGCAGCTGGTCACTCTGTGGTTTTTCAATGTAACACTGACGCAAATCCTCCTCCTGCAACATACTACTGGAATAAAAACAATCAATATCGTCAGAGCACAAGAATAAACAGTCTGGAGCTGAGGAGTGTGGGAAGTGCAGACGAGGGCTGTTACAGCTGCAGAGCAAACAACGAGATCGGATCAGGAACTTACAGCACAGGCCTCTGTTTAAAAGTACTCTGTAAGTAACTGCAGGTCATCAGTCACTATGGTGTTATATACAAGTAGGAATGTGCAATATGATGATTATAGTTCATCTCTATTTGATTTCATATGATGGTCAATTATTAGTGAACCATTTGTTTTTAAAGCTTTTATATCAGGACTCTCTGATATATGAAAATGTAGAAAACACAGAAAGGTTTTATGGAATTCATACAATAGCACTGTGAGAAGAAGAGTCCTTATGTTCTTAGTGAACAGCTCCAGTTTAGAACAAATAAAATGAATCTTCAAACAGAGGCTTTTACAAGTTACTCGAAGACTAGAAGAAGACATGAAACAGAAGGGACTTTAGAAAGCTGATTTGACACATATAGGATAACTAGAATGTGTTTTTTGGCTTTTAGCCATCTTGAAACGTCATTTGTCAAACTTGTCAGTCCCATGTCAGTTGAACCTAAAGTTTGTGAAGTCTTTATTAATAACTGATCATGTTGTTTCTTCTCCACAGATCCTCCCTCTAATCCTATTCTGTCCATGGACACAGAGGTGACTGAGGGTCAGAGTGTGTCCATCTCATGTCGCGTGGACAGTTCTCCTGCCGCCTCCCTGACCCTCAGCAGAACCTCACAGGGTTCTACAGAAGAGCTGAAGAAAACCACTGACCAAAACTCTCTGAGTTACTCTGTCACTGTGAGCTCAGCCCATTCAGGACAATACACCTGCTCCGCCCACAACAGAGTGGGGTCAAAGAGCACGCAGAGGTCACTCAGGGTCAAGTGTGAGTCAAGTCATTTTTACACAGTTATTTCACAACATTAAGTCTTCAGGCATGTTTCATTCTAGTAAAATATTTGAGATTGAAATGTACAATGACTTAGTGATTGTGTCTGTCTGGATACTGATCTTCCCATTACTTCCATATCTCTTGAGCCGTGTAACAACTTTCATTCATTGTTGTTCCATTATGAGGCAAATATCTGCAGCACGATGGGCCTCAGGCAGCGAAAAGCCAGGACAAGCTGGAACTTAAAAACTTTATTCAACTTAGGCATTACCAACCAATTTGAATTGGCTCTGACACTGGCGTCTTGTTTCAGATGGACCTCGTGTAGAAGTGAGAGCGTCAGCCTCACCTCCATATACACAAGACCAAAGACTGACTCTCACCTGTGAAGTGCTGCAGAGTAAACCCCCTCCACACACATTTACCTGGTTTAAAAACAACCAGAGACTGTCCTCGGGAAAGACGTTTTCTAAGACTCTCCAGCCTGAAGACAGTGGCTCTTACTCGTGCTCAGCTCAAAACTCTGTGTCTACAGCTCGCTCTGGATCACTGCAGATACAGGTTCAGTGTGAGTTTCCAGGCGTTTTGTTCTGTACTTGTATAAACCTTTCTTTGTTTTTATTTGGTCGGGACAGTGCATGTTAATGAACACACTCATGCATGTAAACACGCCACACTAGATCATGGCACTCTCCTTCATCCTGGCCCATTGTACCCATTGTTTTAGTGGTAGGGTAAACCGGAGTACCCGGAGGAAACCTACGCAGACACGGGGAGAACATGTAAACTCCACAGAAAGGCCCCGTCCAGGTGGGAATCGAACCCAGACAATTTAGATGTGATGCTCAAGTGCTAACCGCTAACCGGTAGTACTACTACAGTGTTTCCCAACCAGGGGTACAGGGACCCCTTGGAGTACTTGAGTGCTTTGGGATGACCTCAGATTTAAAAAAAAAAAAAAAAAAAAAAAAAGGTGAAACTGAGTAGAATTTCAATATTACTTTCAAAGAAAAGTTCATTTTAATGATGTTTTTCAGTGAAAGGTTTTTAGCTTCATTCTGAACATAAAACTACTAT
Source organism: Gobius niger (assembly GCF_951799975.1). Classification (NCBI taxonomy): domain Eukaryota; kingdom Metazoa; phylum Chordata; class Actinopteri; order Gobiiformes; family Gobiidae; genus Gobius; species Gobius niger. The sequence goes on from NC_136859.1 coordinate 31,102,836, forward strand.
ATATTTAATAATCTATGTTTAGTTGCTCATTTTGTTAAAATCTTGGCAGGATCCAAACGTTAGGGGCACTCGGATTATAAATGAATGCCTCAAGAGATATGTGGTTGAGAACCAGTGTTCTACCTACTGACCCCCAGAGCCTCACACACCTGAGCATCTGTTTCATAGACTCTGCCTTTAGTCTCTTTGACTAAACACATGTGTTTTATTGTGAGACTGTTGGTAATGTCCATCCCTGAGAACATGTCTGTTTACTCCTCTCTGGACAAGAGTTTTACAACATGCAGTTATTTGAAAGTTTATGATATGAATGTATCATGATGATTGTATCTGTTGCAGACAAACCGAGGAACACCAGCATTGAAATTGTCGGTCAAACCAGAGAAGTAGCAGCTGGTCACTCTGTGGTTTTTCAATGTAACACTGACGCAAACCCTCCTCCTGGAACATACTACTGGAATCAAAACAATCAATATCGTCAGAGCACAGGTGTAAACAGTCTGGAGCTGAGGAGTGTGGGAAGTGCAGACGAGGGCTGTTACAGCTGCAGAGCAAACAACGAGATCGGATCAGGAACTTACAGCACAGGCCTCTGTTTAAAAGTACTCTGTAAGTAACTGCAGGTCATCAGTCACTATGGTGTTATATACAAGTAGGAATGTGCAATATGATGATTATAGTTCATCTCTATTTGATTTCATATGATGTTCAATTATTAGTGAACCATTTGTTTTTAAAGCTTTTATATCAGGACTCTCTGATATATGAAAATGTAGAAAACCACAGAAAGGTTTTCTGGAATTCATAAGACAGCACTGTGAGAAGAAGAGTCCTTATGTTCTTAGTGAACAGCTCCAGTTTAGAACAAATAAAATGAATCTTCAAACAGAGGCTTTTACAAGTTACTCGAAGACTAGAAGAAGACATGAAACAGAAGGGACTTTAGAAAGCTGATTTGACACATATAGGATAACTAGAATGTGTTTTTTGGCTTTTAGCCATCTTGAAACGTCATTTGTCAAACTTGTCAGTCTCATGTCAGTTGAACCTAAAGTTTGTGAAGTCTTTATTAATAACTGATCATGTTGTTTCTTCTCCTCAGATCCTCCCTCTAATCTGATTCTGTCCATGGACACAGAGGTGACTGAGGGTCAGAGTGTGTCCATCTCATGTCGCGTGGACAGTTCTCCTGCCGCCTCCCTGACCCTCAGCAGAACCTCACAGGGTTCTACAGAAGAGCTGAAGAAAACCACTGACCAAAACTCTCTGAGTTACTCTGTCACTGTGAGCTCAGCCCATTCAGGACAATACACCTGCTCCGCCCACAACAGAGTGGGGTCAAAGAGCACGCAGAGGTCACTCAGGGTCAAGTGTGAGTCAAGTCATTTTTACACAGTTATTTCACAACATTAAGTCTTCAGGCTCATTTCATTCTAGTACAATATTTGAGATTGAAATGTACAATGACTTAGTGCTTGTGTCTGTCTGGATACTAATCTTCCCATTACTTCCATGTCTCTTGAGCAGTGTAACAACTTTCATTCATTGTTGTTCCATTATGAGGCAAATACCTGCAGCACGATGGGCCTCAGGCAGCGAAAAGCCAGGACAAGCTGGAACTTAAAAACTTTATTCAATTTAGGCATTACCAACCAATCGAGTTTGACATCGGCAAATGATTTGATTTAATAAGATGCAGGATTGTGCACGTGATCATTTAAACATTTGAACATGTTTTCTTCATGTTCAAATGTTTGAGGAACATTTGAAGGACAGCCCCATCCCACAAAAAAGGTTATGTTTGTAGGGTATGAGGGTTTATTAATCAATTAATTTGTTTATTAATTAATTAATAAGTTGTAGATTAGCCTTAAAATTTAACGGGGCACCAGTTCGGAAAGCGAACAAAATAAAAGTAAGAATAGGAGGCTAAACTACAGATTTATCTGAAGGAAATGAGGTCTTGGACGTACACATGGACCCTTATTCTGGAATAATAAACACAGACATTACCAAAGCAAACTGTGGTTTATGGAGGTTTAATGATCAAAATCAATTAACAGACGGCATTGAATATTAAAGTGCAAACAGAGTAACCTAGAAGGCTAACAGGATGAATAATCAGATAAAATGTTCTAAAATTGTATCTGAAAGTCAATAAGGTGGTTTTCTGAGAAGTTATGTGAGTCTTATTGAGCTAGGTCTATGAGCTTACGACCGTGAGAGAAAGGCTTTCCACTCCAACTGTGGTCAGGCGGTCCAAAGTCCTGGTGTCCGACGGCCTGTGGTCGTGGTATGGTCTCGCATGGCGATTCTCAAGCTGATGCAGGCGAGGCGGGGGGTCTCTCTCCAGCTCCTCGGGGCCTTGGGGTTTGGATTGACCAGCTAGACTCCAATTGGTTTCGCTGAAAGCTCAGCGATCAAAAATGTTGTTGTCTTGTAGGAAAAATGCAAATGTTCTTAAAAGAAGTAACAGATAGTTACAAATCACGTCAAACGACGGGCTCAAACTTAAAGTTCTTGTGGTCCATCTGAGACAAAGGAGAGGTCAGAGTTCAGCGGGGGATGTCATCCTGCCGTCTCTCCTTCTCCAACCCTCTCAGAAGCGCGTTTTTAAAGAAGAGCAAGGGTAAGGGAAGTTTCTGGCTATTTCTCCTTCCTTTATACCAAGGGGGCGGCCCCTTTTTCTCCGTGGATTCGACCAATCGTTTCAGTCCGTAACTCGATATGACGATCCCAAGTGGGAATGTCTTTGGGAGAGAATTCAAGAAATACATTTCTATTGCGATAAACACATTAACAACTTCACAACTTTCCAAACAACATTTCGACAGTATGTTTGTACATTGCGTCTTTGTTGACCTGGGGAAGAATTCATCATTAGAACAGATTGGTTGAGTTCATTCTCACTGTCCATGAATTGAAGAATTGGCTTATTACTCAAATCGGATGTTTGAGATTCAGTCTTTAGTCCAATTCGAAGGTCAATACAGGGTTCTCATTTCTGGTTGTGAGGGTTAGGATAGATCGTCACAGTCTTTTTCTCCTGAACTGTATTCGATCTTATCAGCCATTCACAAGACAGGAAGTGACGACATCCCAAAAGTCATAAAATGGCCTAGGAGTTTTGGAGTGGGGGTTGAGCTGCTCTCTGGAATGCGTTAACAATGGCGAAAGGCAATAGGCGAACCTTCACACGCTACAGTCCCCTCTTCGTGGCAGGCTCCACCCTACGGCGGAGGTTGGCACGCCATTTCCGTGATGTGATGGGATGGCCGTTGACTGAAGACGATGCCCGATGTTCATTGACACAGAGTCGGCTCAGGTGTTTGCTAACTGTGGCAATATTAGGCTAAATGTGTGTAGCAATAGGCAAGTGTGTTTACAGACTAGGTTTAGTCTTACGTGTTTGTTGCTGTGGCTACAATCTTAGCTAGAAGCTACATGTGTTGCATTGTGTGCAACTATGCACGACTTAAGTCCTAAGGGTTCAGGTTTGACACCTAAATTTGGAAAAGCGGTAGAAGCGCTAAATTTACTGAGGCGGTCCATTGGAAAACAAAGTCTCTAGAGTTGCTGATATCTAAGGCTGCGAGTTCACCAAGATTTCCTTTACAACAAAAGATTTTGCACAATGGATTGAAGAGTCTTAAGCAATACTTGAGCATTGACAACTGACTGCTGATTGAATGGTATTCTGTTGTCCAGAGTTTAACTGCAGTCAAACTGAAAACAAAGCCTCAATGGTTATGACAGCATGCATAGAGGATAGCAGAGGTTAGTAAAAAGTTTAAAGTAGCTCCCCCCTTTGGTTAGAGAAGGAATTGCTATTGAAAAACTTTAGTGATTGCTATTGACACTGAATAGACTGGCTAGTGTCTATTTACAAACAGGAGCTGTGTTTCCTGTTTATTTACAAGTGTGCATCTGGAGCACCAAGTTCATCTGTCCAGTGGACTAGATGTTTTGTTTCAGAGCTTGGAGGCAGTTGCGATAACTTACCTTGTTCCCTGATAACTTACCATGCCATACTGGTTTGGTAATGGCAGGTGTTAAGTGTCTCTGCTTTTGGAGATCGTTCTGTTTATCTCCAAACATTTGGTTTGTGGGCTTTACCCATTTCTTCAGACCTGATGTCTGACATTGGCTGCAGGTTGACCTGTTAATCGTGCCTTTATCATTTGCATTTGTACATGCATGTGGGCAGCAGGATTCCTTTTGCCTTATTTCTTGCATTGTCTGAGTGCCTTTGTGGGCCGACAGAGAGGATTTATGTGCTTGAGCCAGCGCTACCCCCCTGTGGTTCGGGTGCACCATGAGCATAAGAGAAGTGAGTGTGTCCGGGCCAGGCTGGATCCGTTGGCGGGACCAAAGGCCGAAAACATGAGGTAAGGATCGTTCACAAGCAGCGTCTGTGTTAGGGACGACATTGGAGAAGGCATCAGACCGAGGTGAGGCAAGGTCTGATAAGTGTGAGCAGGGAAGCTCAGAAAGGGTGGAGGAGGGGGTTGAGGTGGCCAATGAGGCAGCGTGAGGGGCCACAATAGAAGATAGGGTGGGAAGGGTGGGAAAAGGCTGAACAGAACCTGGCTGGGTGAGCTGGGGTTCTAGGCTAGCCTTTACAGCGTTGTCATCAATGACTGCCTGCTTGGATAAGATCTTCAATGAACTTTGAAGTTCATTGTTTTGTCTGGGGTCACAAAGGTGACCTTGAGTCTTCTCTGGGCGCATTTGTGGGCAGTTCAGCTCAGGTAGAGCTGTGTCCCTGCACAAGAAGTTGGTTTGGGGTCTCCAGACGTTATTCAGAGACTGAGTTGGGTCAGAACCTGACTTCTTGTGTTTGTAGTCCTTATGTTTTGGGACAGGTGTATGTGTTAGAGTGGCACACTGAAAGATCTCACCATAGTTTCCTGGATGTGAGAAAGGCCAAGGTTTCAGCACCTGTGCATAGAGTATTGATTCTTTGAAATCAATAAGAGGCTCAAATCGATTGAGGAGATCCTTTCCGATAAGGAGAGGCATCATATCAAGTGGGGACACAAAGAATGGATGGACCACTGTCATCGGTCCAATTGTCAAGCGAATGTACGCCATTTCTGTGAATGCAGTTTGAATGTCTGCATATGGCTGGATTTCAAGGAAGCAAGAGTGAAGATTTATTTTTCTTCTTTTATGTTGTAGTGCTTCCTGAATTTCATTAAAAAGAGAGGTTGACATTATGCTGACGTCAGCACCTGTGTCAAGGATTGCTTCCTCTTGGAGAGCATTCTCAATAGTGGTTGGCATGTAAAATTTTCCAGCCAAACCTTTTTCAGTGAGATTACACAGAAAACGTTTGAAAGGTTGTTTAATTGACATTTTATCACAGCTCTGATGGATTAAAGAGGCTAATGAGGATAGCTCAGCTTTACCATCATTGTCTGGAGTCTGTTCAATAAAAGTGTCATTTTCATCACTGAAGTGAGTCAGATCAGCTGAGCTGTCAAGTTCACTGACTTGGTTTTGAAAGCCATGATTCTGATTTCTTTCAGGTTCTCCTGACGAGAAGAATTGAGAATTTTTGTGTATTCGGAGATGCTTTGTGCTATCCCGATTTTCTCTGTTCTTTCTGTGATGAGTGTAATGACCCCCCTGTTGGAGATGCTGCTTTGTTTGGCACTGTTTGCCATAGGCGGGGTTTTGCCTACACTCAAGTTCAGGGCTGGAGAGCAGCGTTTGCTTATGCTTCTCATTTGTCTGTTGACATTGGGCCGGTTTTACTTCACTTTTGCGTTTCTCTGCTGGAGAAGAACGCATGTTTGAACTGCTTGACTTGCAGTTTTGAGTTCTTATCTGTTGTGAGTTCTTTAACTCGAGATTAAGAACTGGGGAAGGTTCTGGATGTTTTATCATCGATTGTTTGTGTTTCATGAAAGCACGCATCGCTAGTTCACGAAGCTGGTAGCTCGTTTGAGTAGCGGGATCTGCGGTGATGCCAAGGTGGTACCTTGTTGTGGGATGAAGATTTAGAACAAAAAGTGTTTTAAAGTGGAGGTCTTCCTCCATCTCAAGTTCGTTTGAACTAAAGTAGGCATCGCGCAGTCTGCAGTAATAAGCCTGTGGAGACTCTTGTCGAGTCTGCTTCACATTTAAGGCTGCAGTTAGGCCAGTAGTCAGGCAGTTTGAGAACTCTTTTGTGAGAGCTTGGCAAAGGCGACCATAGTCTGCCTTTGTGTGACGGGCCTGTCTATCAATGAAACTTCCCACATTTCTACTTGAAGTAAACCTGATTAGGTAAATTCTATCTTCTGCCGTAGAGTCTGGAAATCTACGCAGGTAAAAGTCAATGTCATTTAAGTAGGTGCTTGTATCGTTAGCACCATCAGACTTGGGTTCAAAGCGAATGACATGTTGTGCAATTCTGTCAAGATCTTTGATTGGAACACGATATCCACGCTCAAACTCACCAGTGGAGATCTTGACGGGATCGTTTGTTTCCTGTGAAGCATAACATTGATCAGGTGGCTCAGAGATGAGCCTGTCCAACCGCTGCAGGTGCGGTGGCTTGGGGTTCAATGTTAAAGCAGGTGGGGGAGAAAAGTCCCTTAAGAACTTATTTGTTTTCTCCTGAAGTGTTCCCAGGGGATACACTTGAGATCTCATTCCTTGTTCAGGAGGATCTTCTTGCTCTCTTTTAAAGCTCTTTTCTTCCTCACTGATCGTGCGCCGTAGCGTCGTGTGATCTATTTTAATCTGAGCTGCTGTAAGCTGGCTCTGAATGTGAGTTAGTTTTGTTTTGTCCTTTTCTTGATTTTCTTGGAGAATCAAAATTTCCGATTTTAAATCTCTTACCTCTAGGGTGGCTTTATTGAGAAGGCACTCAGACCTGTTAAGGTTTTGAGTCGTCCTGTCTAGCTCAGCATGGGCTGTCACTAGCTCCACTTCTCGTTCCGAGAGGGTTCTGCTAGTTTTGTCAAGTTCTGAATCTGCAAATTTCAGTTCTTGCTCTTGCTCGAAGAGTTTTTGTCCAACCTCTTGATGTTGGTTTTCTAGATGTTTAGTTTCTTTGTCATTCATAAGCTTTGCATTCTCTTCTTGGAGAGAGGCATTTTGTGATGTAAGTTCATCATTTTGTCTCCTTGTGTCTGTCAGTACTTCTTGTGTTTGTTTAAGTTGTAAATGCATTGCAATTGCCATTTTAGCTAACAATGTCAGATTCTCCTCTTGTTTTCCTGTAAGTGATGTTATACTTACCAAAGATGTAATTATGGATTCAAGTTCAGAGGGATCTGTTCCCTGCATTTTGTCTACACAGTCAAGGACGTCTCCCTGGCCTGGTCTGCAGACAGCGGCGAGGTTCTCTAGTTCTCTCGGAGGCATGTTGCTTTATCAAAAACTCAGACAACTTTAAAGTCTGACTTGACCTTCTGTGGGTCTCAATGAAACAAACCAGTTTTAATTGTGCTTAACTAAAACCAGGGTTGATAGATGGAATGAAGCAAGACATGAAAGGAGAATGGGACAAAATGAATGAGAAGAAAGGACATGGACATTTTGGAGAGTGATTATTGAATTAAAATCAAATTAATTAATTAAATTCAATATCAAAATTTGACTTAACTGATTGATGACTGTCCAGCAGTCAGTCAGTTAAAATTGATTTCAAGAGGTGGATGAAAATTCACTAAGTTTTACTTAGAGAGGGTAAATTTGAATTGAGCCCTTTAGCTTAAAAATTGTAAAATTTTATGCGTTACAATTTGAGATTGCAATTTAAATTGCAAGGCTGAGCATTGGTCTAGATAAAGGCAAATAAGAGCTTGTAGTGTGGCCACAAAACAAGTCATTAAGTTAGACCCAATCAGAAAAGACCAGTTAAAGCCGAAGACAAGTGTTAGTCTTGAGAAGGAAGAACAGTACAGTAACTGTTAAAGATGGAAAAGGACAATGTTTTGGCTTTATTTTCAATAAAACAACAGTAAACTAAGGTACAACTGAATGTTTTTATAGTTTAAGTTTTATTGTCTAAGTTACTCAAGTAAAGCTTACTTACTTGGAAGAGAGCGTTGTGATCAAAGCTCACTTAAAATCACTTCTGCCTCTGTCTCCTCCTTCACGGTAGGGGGCAGAGATAGTGGCACAGCCTTCGGTAGGCGGGCTCTAAGGAAGTGATGTCATTAAGACCGGCCCACTCTGGGGGATGATTGACTCATTCTGGGGCCAGGGGTGAAACATCTCCTTGACCAGAGCTGTAGGGAGGGGGGTCTTATCTGTTTCCGCTCCTGATGAGGGGAGAACAGTTTAACACCAATGCAGTTTAAAGTTACAATTTCTGGAAAACTCGCAGACAAATTATATTACTTACTGCAAAATACAGGTAATTTTTAATACTGGAAAATTCGCAGCTATTAAAATTTGGTTACCTTAAGGCCTTTGAGAATTGTGCTTTTGATAGCACAAAGAGAACATGCATGTTTAAAAATCACATTTAAAGTAATGTGCTGCGACCTGTAAACGGTAGCATTGAGAGAGAGTTGCGCAGAGAGTTTTGTTTTCAATGGACACCTTTAAAATGCATTTTTCTTTCTTTTTCAACAACTTTTTGATAAGATTGAACCTCAAAGTTTGCTTTGGAATGATCAGTGATCATTAATAACAGATAGAGTTTATGACGGCTCACACGGGGGCGCCAAATATATATAGATAATGCTCGCACGGGCGGCATCAGATTAATGAATTAACAGAATAAGCTAGAAGGCTAACAGGATGAATAATCAGATAAAATGTTCTAAAATTGTATCTGAAAGTCAATAAGGTGGTTTTCTGAGAAGTTATGTGAGTCTTATTGAGCTAGGTCTATGAGCTTACGACCGTGAGAGAAAGGCTTTCCACTCCAACTGTGGTCAGGCGGTCCAAAGTCCTGGTGTCCGACGGCCTGTGGTCGTGGTATGGTCTCGCATGGCGATTCTCAAGCTGATGCAGGCGAGGCGGGGGGTCTCTCTCCAGCTCCTCGGGGCCTTGGGGTTTGGATTGACCAGCTAGACTCCAATTGGTTTCGCTGAAAGCTCAGCGATCAAAAATGTTGTTGTCTTGTAGGAAAAATGCAAATGTTCTTAAAAGAAGTAACAGATAGTTACAAATCACGTCAAACGACGGGCTCAAACTTAAAGTTCTTGTGGTCCATCTGAGACAAAGGAGAGGTCAGAGTTCAGCGGGGGATGTCATCCTGCCGTCTCTCCTTCTCCAACCCTCTCAGAAGCGCGTTTTTAAAGAAGAGCAAGGGTAAGGGAAGTTTCTGGCTATTTCTCCTTCCTTTATACCAAGGGGGCGGCCCCTTTTTCTCCGTGGATTCGACCAATCGTTTCAGTCCGTAACTCGATATGACGATCCCAAGTGGGAATGTCTTTGGGAGAGAATTCAAGAAATACATTTCTATTGCGATAAACACATTAACAACTTCACAACTTTCCAAACAACATTTCGACAGTATGTTTGTACATTGCGTCTTTGTTGACCTGGGGAAGAATTCATCATTAGAACAGATTGGTTGAGTTCATTCTCACTGTCCATGAATTGAAGAATTGGCTTATTACTCAAATCGGATGTTTGAGATTCAGTCTTTAGTCCAATTCGAAGGTCAATACAGGGTTCTCATTTCTGGTTGTGAGGGTTAGGATAGATCGTCACAGTCTTTTTCTCCTGAACTGTATTCGATCTTATCAGCCATTCACAAGACAGGAAGTGACGACATCCCAAAAGTCATAAAATGGCCTAGGAGTTTTGGAGTGGGGGTTGAGCTGCTCTCTGGAATGCGTTAACAATGGCGAAAGGCAATAGGCGAACCTTCACACGCTACATGTTTATGAAATATTAAAAAGAATCTCTCATGCCTTTCCTTTAATCTTGTGTCCAGTTGGTCCAAAGCAGGCGTTGGTGCTGAGAGCAGAGGAGGAGCAGGGCTCTGATGGCAACAGGTCAGTGACTCTGAGCTGTAGTAGCCACAGCTTCCCCATCAGCCTCTACACCTGGTACAGGAGCTCAGAGGGACGAACCACCAAAGTGTCTGAGAACATCAGCTACACTGTACCGTCCACACAGCCTGGAGTCTATTACTGCACCGCCAGGAACGAACTGGGCCAGAGCACATCGGAGCCCGTCAGCCTCTTTTAACCAGGTCAGGAGCGAGACCACAAATATATTCAACTAGACCCAACTAGACAACATGAAAAACTCATAAAGGTTATGTATTTGTCTCCACAGAAAAGTACTGGAAGTTCATCTCCCCTGCTATTAAACTGGTCCTCATTGTATTGCTGACTGTCTTCCTTTACAGGTTTGTTATATGAGGAAATACACGTTTTAATACAGACATATTTCTTTTTAACCACTCCTTTTATACATTATAGACTGATGAGAGATTTATGTAAGAATTCAGAAACTGAAGAACCCACTTCAAGCAGATACGTGGTAAGAACTCTGCCAAATCAAAATACACAAATACAGAGATCACCAACTTATCCTTAACCCGCTGTGAGCTGTTTTCACACACAACCGAAATGGCCGAGAGCTGCTAAAGCTTCAAAGACGCTTCTGTAACTGTGTCACTTATGGCGGACTTTACTTCGGAGTTTGTTACCAAGACATTTCAGCTCAGTTTAAACAAAAAGACTCGACTTTGCTCTCTTGATGAACCTTTTGTGCATGTTTTAGGTTGATGGGAGAAACCGGAGCTCCAGGAGGAAACAGGGATTCAACCTGGAGTCTTCTTCCTTTGAGGTGAGAGTGCCTCCTGTCCTTCATTCTTCCGCCTGAAGTGCTTCTTCACACTTTTTGTCCCCGGTTTCTTCTTGTTTAGGACACAGCAGACTACCAGAACATAGACGAGGCGCAGGAGGAGACGAGTCCACCTCTGACAGACAGACGGGAGGAGCAGGTGCAGGTGGACGTGAGCCGGGCCCAGGTCACTTTCAGGACCGCGGCGCCAGACGAGGAGGACGAGCAGGAATAACAACCTGATCCACTGGACAGCAGCTCCATCAGCGAGGACAGGGAACAGAAGCTAGACTTGTACATAGCAGATATCTCGCAGATGACCTGTGGAGTCCCCCAGGGGTGGATATTGGGACACCTCTTATTCAGCTTGTACACGCTTCCATTGGGTCAGCTAATAAACAGCAATAAACTATGCAGATGACACTCAGATCTATGTGTCACTGACGGCCGGTGAACAAGACAAAACTGAGATCATTGTTTTTGTCCCACAGACACAAAGGCAAAGTGTTTTCAGTCACCTTGAGTCTCTCGCTCTAAAACCAAAAAATATTCAGGTTCAAAATCTAGGAGCGATCATGGACTCAGACCTGAACCTGAAGGAGCTGTTAGACGGCTGTAGTACATCCAGATCGCTGCTGCTCGAGTCCTGACAATAACCAGGAAATACAACCATATTAGTCCAGTGCTCCGGTCTCTGCACTGGCTTCCTGTCACTCAGAGAACAGAATTTAAAACAGATCTGCTTCTGCACAAGTCTTTTCATGGTTGAGAACCACAGTGTTAATGTGTGCTGTCCTTGTCACATAAACAAATAAATAAATTCATCCCTGACATGTTAGAGCCGTATGAACCATCTCGGGCCCTGAGAACCTCAGGGAGGGGTCCCCTGGTGGTTCCCAGAGTCAATAATAAACACGGTGAGGCTGAGTTTCAGTTTCATGCAGCTAAAATCTGGAACAGTCTTCATGAGGATGTGAGACTCAACTGAAAGTATTTTATCTGCACTCTTTGCTTTTTACTGTAATTAATTCATTTGTATGTTGATGTTTTATGGATTGATTTGATAGGCTTTCTTGTAATTTTCTGCAACTGTGAAGCACTCTACAAATAAACTTGCCTTGCATTGCCTTGATGGTTTATTAATGGATCACACATTAGTCTTTACCTAAAGAGGAGGAGCAGTGCAGTTTTCGTCCCTGGGAGAATTTTATTTCTTCATTATATCCAATGATTTAGGACATGTTTTTTTTCCCCCCCATTCTTTTAAAACAGCTTTTGTACATCACTGCTCTTAAAGACTGAGGTCGCTCACAGAACCATCGATCTGAACAGAAAAGGAGGGTGTATTTTGATATTAGCAATATGTACAGTAATGCTAATTGTTTATGAACCTATTTCACCTTGTATTATGTCATCTTAAAATTCTACATTCCACATGCTCAAAACACATGCAAGAAAAACAACATTGACACTGAAAGCTTATTTTATTGAGACGTCTTTCTTGAATGCGTACATAAAAGGTAAAAACGATAAAGTACATGGAGCAGACCAGACATCATTTATACAAACTGTTTTGCCATGAACAACATGGCTAAAAGCCCTAAAAAGTCGATTTTGCATGATATAGGCCCTTTAAAGCAACTCAGCAAAGATATGTCAGTGTTAAAAGAAGTCACACATACCGCACCCTTAAAGTGTTAAAAACAGGCCTGTATTTTCAGCTCTACTTCTTCTTCTTCTTCTTTTCTTCAAAGCGCCCTGACATTTTAGTTGACTTACGCAGAAGGGACTCATTGCAGTTTTGGGTGAACAGGCAAAACACTTGAAGTCTGGATACAAAGAAATAAGCCACACATTTAAACAATCTTTAAATGTTTTACACATCGGTCCAGAGCCTTCAGGGTAAGTCTGATATTTGCTTATTCATTTTATATTAGAGATTCTGTTCTTTCTATAACACTTTATAATCAGCAACTTATATTTAATCCTACAGTGTGTGCATGTGAAGAGGCCAATTTGTCTTTACAACAACAAGAATATAAGAAGAAGAAGCAAAACGGTGATATAACGTTGAAGTTTTTCGACTTTTTGTCACTATTTTGTGGCTTTTCGTCGCTCTTTTTGTATTTTCATTCTTGTTTTCATCTCATTTTTGTCGCCATTTGGACCCTTTCTTTAGAGAAGCTTTTAGATTTGGGTAAAGCCAAACTGGATTAATGCGCTCGGTTCAGGTGTGGGTTATGAGGTTAAAAAAGAATCCACTTGGCACAAATACCTGACCTGATACAGAAAACTGAATGTCATTTTCAGATCCTGCGTTGCAGAAGGGACGTGTGAGAAAATGGCGTCGCATTCAGTCGTCCGTCTCCTTCTTCTGATCCTCGTTACAGGTGTGTGAGAGAGAGAGAGAGGGTCACTCTGTTGTGAGGGATTAGTTTTGAACAAATTCTTTATTTTTCACCTACATCAGCTGGTCCCTGTGACTCCTACAGTCCTGCAGTGATAGAGACCCCCTCACTGAGAGCCTATGTGGGGACGTGTGTGGAGATCAAGTGTAAAGTCACTGGAGATTTACCTGATGAAGACGCTCTGTGGTTCTGGATCAAGGACGGGACATGGAGTTACACTATTAATGATTACAGTGGCACCATCGTGTACAGTAACAAACCCACAGAACGTCCCGTCAGCTCACAGTTTGGAGGAGTTATGAACATATTTCACCTTGTATTATGTCATCTTTAAATTCTACATTCCACATGCTCAAAACACATGCAAGAAAAACAACATTGACGCTGAAAGCTTATTTTATTGAGACGTCTTTCTTCAATGCGTACATAAAAGGTAAAAACGATAAAGTACATGGAGCAGACCAGACATCATTTATACAAACTGTTTTGTCATTGATGAACACAAGGCAGTATTAGCTTGGAGAGGTTGCGACGCGCGTCAGATAAGATGGAAAGAACACGGTACCCAAAAGTGATGTAATATTAGGGTAATTACATGGAAACAGGACGGACGAGTTATAATAAAGTAATATGGTCATAACCTTAAAGGAATAGACTCTTCCACGTTTTCCCTTTTCAAACACGGTTTAATGCGGACCAGACAGGTTCAACAAGAACATATATCAGTGTGCAAAAACGGTGGCCTGTTCCTTTAAAGGGACTAGATGCAAGTTGCCATCTTTATGCTCACTACTGCCACCTCAGGCTTCTATATTAAGCTTGTGTATGATGAGCTTAATAGTCCCTTTATAGTAAACAGGTTTTGACAGGGGCGGACTGGGACTGAAAAACAGCCCTGGACTCTGACTAGCCTGGCCCAAATTAGCGTAATTGTGACACTTCCACAAATACATGTTAACCTCTTACCACCCGCCTTAACATTAACGAGTGGATTTTCCCCAGAGTCGTAGAAACAGAAGCAAAATCATTAATGTAAATAATAAATAATAGTGGTCCCAAAATTGAACCTTGTGGTACACCATACTCCACGGAATTCCTTTTAGATTCATGTTTTTTTATACTGGGCTTTACCCAAATCTAAAAGCTTCTCGACTGGAGAGCAACAATGTAACGCCTCATTTGAAAGCTAAGACCTACAAAAGTGACGGAAACTTTTCGTCACGTCGCCACATTTTTGTCATATTTTTGTTGTTTTTTTCTCACGTTTTTGTTGACTTTTCATCCTCTTTTTCTCACTATTTTGATGCTTTTCTTTGTTGCTTTTAGATTTGGGTAAAGCTCGGTTGAGGCGGGACTGGTGGCCCTAGAGCCAGTGGCCCTTCTGTGCTCTTCCAGAATGGACATATGGCCAGTCCGCCCCTGGTTTTTGATGCTTTTGGAAATATGGTTTATTTAGATAGACAACATCTGTTGTTTATTTTATTAAAGCAGCAAATTAATGAACAAATGTTGGGCAGAAAAAATATTTTCTTTGATTTTTTTTTTAAGCTGCTGACAGGAAGTGACACTGAATAGATAAGAGGTAAAGTCCCAGAGCAGTTTGACTCATTAGCTGAAATATGTTTGTCATCATTTTAGCCAAAGTACTGTTTTTTGTTGACTAAAATTAGACTAAAAACTAAATTAAAGTAAGCAATAAGACTAAAGCTATAACTAAACATTTTCATCAGATCATTAAAACTAAACAGAAATGAAAAAGAAGAGAGAGAGAGAAAACAATGAAACAGTTTGAAAGAGTCTCACATTGTTTAAATTCAATGTTCAATTCAACTGTGGTTCTTTATCCATGTGACGCAGGTTAAAATTGATGTCAGATTTTCATTTTTTTATTGTACAAATCGTTGTCATTTTTTAAATCTGAGTGTAATGTGTGTTTTTATTTCTTTGGCACAGAGTGTGTCTTAGTTTCCACCGACCTACTTCTGCTTTGTGGTCCTTTATTTTCATCTACAAAATAAGATTTAAAAAAAGCTATAATTCTGTACGTACTAAGTGGATTCCTTTTTAGTAGCACCTGGAGTGATCGCTGTGGCTCAAACTAGACTTTTCATGACTTTCACAAAATGCTAACTATTTACATCGATTCTAGAAGGATCATCTACAGCATTGATTTTAATTTGGAGAATCTAAATGACTTGTTTCCAGATTAGGGTGACCAGAGTTCCCACATTAAAAACCGGGACACAATGGGAGTTTGTGGGGGGAGCTAAATTGTGACTTTCTTCACCCACTTTGAATAGTCAAACTTCATGTTTCTAAAAGTCTAATGTGAGTTCAATCAACCAAATAGCACTGAGGTGATAGACTTTTAGCTAGGGTTGGCCAAAAGTTTCAAGGAAAGAAACGACTCTGGCGTAGTTCTGCCGAAAAACCAAGACAAATGGGAAAGCCAAAATTGGGACAACTCAATGGTTTTGGAGAAATCCACTGGTGAGATGGGACAGAGGGCTCAAAACTGGGAGCGTCCTGGGTAAACTGGGACATCTGGCCACCCATTTCCAGACAACAAGATGCAAAGGTGACAAAATTTACATGAAACTATTATTATTTGACTGAATCTTGACTAAAACTAGTTGTTTTTTTGCACAAAGACAAAAGTATCTTGTCAAAATGATCAATTGTATCAAGATTGTAAATTACCAGGAAACATTGTTAGCATTTTCTGTGTAACATAATGGAAATAAGGCACTGTATGTCACCGTGCTACTTTCATCCTATTACCAATGTTACAACTGTGCCAAAAAGGTCTGTATGGTTTGTTTCTACTCATTATCCCAAAGCCTCGTCACAGACCTGTCCATTGATACCATTGACCTCTTTAGTTTGATCAGAATGTATGTCCGACCTCATTTCTTCATCGCCTTCGTGTCCCTCATGACTGGAGGGTTGAGGAATATCTTCAACTGCCTTCGACTCGAATGCAGCTCCTTCACAGCTGTGGTACACCGGGTCCACCTCCTCAGTGTCCTGTGGGCCTTTCAGTGCTCCGTTCACCCGGGTCAGAGGCTCTTTGGGAAAACTCACCTGGGAACAAAGCACTGGTGTAAGACTGTACAATACGTTTGGACACTGGTATTTTATGTTGTATGCAGCAGCTTCTTAGAAACTCACCTCATGACCAACGATAGTGTCTGTCGATTCTCTGACCTTCTGGTATGGTAACTGGCTGTGTTTACGTTTTCTGAAATCCACAACAAAAAACACACATTCTTTATTATTTTGCCAATCATTGTTATTTAATTCTGCACTTCCGAAATAGGTCAACATTGAGTTGAGTTGTGCCTGTGCAAATGAGGGAGAAAGAGTGCAAGTTGGGACAAGTTTCTCAGTATTTTAAGCCCCTTCAAACACCACAGCAGCAACAGCAGATGCAGTTCAGACCTGCACTGTTTGGTCCACTTTAAACGGATCAGGGTTCGTTCTGAACGCTGGTACGGATTTTTTATGCAGGTGTGAATACAACAAACGAATCCTGTCAGCCTCAGCGGTGGCACTGTGTGAATGTAACAGCCACATAATTGTCTGGCAGATACGTTTGTAGATGTTTGACACTTCCAGCAATGCACAATGAAAATTCTGGAATACGAAAGTATGTCCCCCACAAGGCTGTGTGTCCTGATCCTTCCTATTTCCGAGGCTTAAACAAATCATCACTGACCTGCAAAAGAAGAGCAGCAGCGGGAGGCAGACGACACACATCCCCATCGCTCCAGCGACAGAACCAACCAGCACAGACAAGGTATGGAGTCCTGGAGAGACCAAAATACACATTACACACATGGACTTTACATACATTTTCAAAAAGTGGCCCTTGAGCTCGTAACCCTACCCAGCTGAGCGTGGCTTGACGACACGTTGTAGACCAAACTGTCCTTTCCCAGTGCGTTCAGGCTGTGGCAGACCAGCGAGGGCATGCCCCGGTCCAGAGCGTGCAGAGTGATGGTGCTCCTCGCTCGGACGACGCTCACCTGTTCCGCTGTGATGGGGGTGAGGGCCGAGTGGTTCACCCTGCCCCCGGACAACTCCCACAGCAGCGAGGGCCCCGGGTTCCCCTGACTGTCACACGTGCAGCGGATCAGGGACAGGGTCTTCACACAGCGGGACGAGGGGAGGATCTCTGGAGGAACTGGAGGAAGAGGGCAACAAAGGGCACAGGTTTGGAGCTCTTATCATCAAAGAGCTCTTATATCTAGCAAGATCAAATGGCCAATATTAATCATATTTTAGGGACCCCTTGTGGTTGATATGACTGAGTTCTCTTTACCTTCTCTCACATGTGTACGGTGTACCTACATATGTGCAGATACAGGTTCTTGTCAAATCCACTAAATGTCAAAGCTCTTGTCTACCTTAGCAGAGATTATCGGTACAATCGAGATGTCCAATTTCACATAGCAGCTTATTTGAACTTTTCTAAAAGATTTTCTAAACAATCAGCCACCGTAGTTTTTAAAAACATGTCCTCACGCAGCTCTGGAATATGTCGCACTGTTTGCAGCCGTCTTAAAAAACCAGTGAAAGTGGCATTTGTGGTGCTGGAACATGCAATGTTTGTGTGGCATTATCAGTTTTATCTAAATGCATTTTATTGAACTGATTTATTTTAATTAAAGAAACGGTCAGCAGATGGCGCTAGTGCATGCTTTGCCTGTCTTCCTTGTGATTCAATTAGTGTGTATTGGTGGCTCCGACCCAGTGGCAGAGAAGTCGCAATTGGGATTTTCTAGTCAGAGACACCAGGGGGAGATTTAAGACCCCTCCAATCATCCCATAACACGTGTATTGCCCCCAGAGGGACTACGAAAAGGATTTATTAAGGTAACCAAGTTACTTAGTACTGCTTTAAATATTGGTTTGGCCGCTAACACACGGTTTATTTTAGCGTCGCAGGTGGTTGAGAGCCTCAGCACGCACCACCCCATGGCGTCCATCGCTCTCTCGGTGTGTTGTGGTCCGGGGTCTGCTGGGGTCCTCGCGTGGTGTAGCCGGGGTGCTATTGAAGCACCAGGCCGGCCAAGGGGGGTGAGATGTGGGTGCGCGACGGTAGGATCCACCTTGCCTCGTGGTTAGCCCTCTTTTAAAGTAGCTTAACTATTCATAAACTAACCTCTGTTTAATTTAGGTGGACCCAATGGGCGATGCTGCCGTCTTGTTTCCATTGCATTTTATGATCTAAATCTGTTAATGGATATTTGTAACTCAGTAATTTGTACAATCTGTGTTTAAACGAAAACCAAACATGAACCAACTATGTGTTCAAGCTGTGAGCCAAATGAAAGCTACGGTGAACTAACGATTGTAACGAAATCTGTGAAATGAAATGACTACTGTAAGCAAAAGTATGAAACAAAAATCCGAACGCTACAAACGCAACACAGAAATAAAGTGACAGTTAAAGGAACATGCTGCCTCTGTCCTTTTGGTTCAAAGTACCTGTGTGCCTTAAAGCACATTATTTTAGTTACACTAGATGGCATTGTCTTGGCTTTTAAAATTAGAAATTACCACCACCATTTGTAATACTACATTTGGAACAGGCTCTTGGACTAAAGCTGGGCTTACACTGTCACATTTTTGGGGTGATTTTGAACATGCCAACCTTCAAAAATGTTAGATTGTGAGGTGAATTATATCTATTTTAACATCGTGGGTTACTTCTCTTCTCTTTCTGTTTGTATTGCACAAGAATTGACTTTTTGGGATCTAGCCTAGCACCACTCTAGCCGATATAGCCAATGAGCACAGGCCATCTTGAATATCCCAGTGTAACAGGCCAAATTAACCCCCGTCCAGATTAAACCCGGATATAGTTTGAAAAGTGAAACAAATGAAAGTAGTGCTTTACATGTGACGTTGATGCTGATGGGCTGGGAGAACTCCGCCCCGTGGTCATTGAGCGCTCCGCAGTAGTACTGGTCCTCTGACAGCCTGGTCACATCAACGCTGTAGTCGCTCCCATGTCCCACCAAGGCCCTGAGTCGCCCGGACACTCTGTACCAGGTAAAGTTCACGGAGCCGGGGTTAGCATCGGTGGAACAGGACAGAGTCACCGAGCTGCCCTCCTCCACCGGACCAGAGGGGGCGCTGGACACCGCGGTCTTCTTTGGAGGATCTGGAGTAGATCAGAACACAGTTTATGTGTTGCATATTTAACAACCTGTGACTTTTTCAGGGAGTGTGGTTGATAATTGTTTCACTGGTTTAAAACGTTTTAGGGAAACATTGTCAACAGAGGGCAGCAGAGTAAACTTCATGTCCTTTTTATGCTCGCTACTGCCCCCTTCTGGTCTAACGCATAACTGCAGTTTCTATATTAAGGCACTTCAGACCCAAATCAACAACATTTTGAGTTTTTAACATCAACAACATTTTTAAACTCTGTATAGTCCCTTTAACAAGCTCAAGATTGTATATTTAAGTTAGATAAGAGAAAATAAAAAAGAAAGACAACAGAAACTCGATTCCTTTTAAGCGCACATCATTAAGATTAATATAGTTATCATGAGCACCAATACAATATATTTCATGAATAAATGCAGAGTGTGTTATGTATTATTCATGCACATTGACACAAGTAATGCTACATGGGTTGTGATGATGATGATGGTGATGATGATGGTGACGATGACGATGACGACGATGACGACGATGATGATGGTGATGATGATGATGACGATGATGACGATGACGATGATGATTGTGATTATGAATAACAGTAATACTAACTGTGTCATAAATAACGCATAAGGAAAAAAAAACACAAAAAAATAAATGTATACACTTGTTATAAAGTGTAACATACTGTGATTGTTGACTTAATGTAATGCATTGTTGCATTTGATGTAAATATGTAACCATATGTTATTATTGCAACCACATTATTATTGAAGTGAATAGGGGGTGGGAGTTAATAAGCTTGTCTTCTTCCCACTCCTTTTCGAGCTAGAATGCTGTTGTTTTTTTGTAATTATTATTATTTTTTTTCTCGCTTTTGTGTCTGTTTTGTGTAGCTCGAAATAAAATACTCAATCAAAGTTATAAATAGACACTTTCATGATTGTCATGTTAAACAAAAGCCTTAAATGATACAGACTAAGGGCAACAACAGTGTTAGTGCTACTACTAACAGTGACAGTGAGGAGAATATACCGACAGAAATGTGATCATACTAATCTTGTGATTCTGGCATGAAGAAAGAAACACAATTGTACAGCGACAAGAACATGCTTTGTCTGAGAGTATTGGCACTCCAATAACGTACGACTGAAGTGTATGGACAGATAGAGCCAAGACTTTTCAGCCTGAACTTGTCTTTCTCCACGTCCGGTGACATCTTGCTGAGAGCACAATTGTTTGCAGTCACACAGAGAAAATAAAACAGTGCATTATGTGGAACAGAGGTCCTCACATCCCACAATGCAACAGTGTCCGTGTGCAGACAGGCAGGCCACGTCATGTCTGTAGGCTCACAGCTGGGCTCACAGCAGCAGAGGAGTGGAGTCTCTCTATGTTGAATGGAATGGAATTGAAGATAACCTATAACCTTGTATCGTCCTCGTATGCAGACTTTGGAGATGAACCACAATCTGGACTTTCTCAATCTGTTTTTTATGTTTCGTCAATAGCCATTCATAGCTTCCGACGCATGAAATTTGAAAAGAACTTTGAAATAAAACATTGCACTTACAAACAAGTCCGGTGTCCAAATAGGTATTTATTTTGCGTGTGGTCAATCGTGGACATTCTGCATACTCACACTGGACGTCCAGCTGAAAGGCGTCAGACTTGTCGCGTCCCAGCTGGTTCCAGGCCTCGCAGTGGTACTCTCCGCTGTGGTTGTGGTCGGCCACCTCCCAGACCAGGACGGCCCCCCTCACCTCTGCGCTCACCTGCCCGTCTTTGAACCAGGAGTAGTGGGTCAGCGGGGGGTTGGAGCGGCTCTCGCAGAGCAGGGACACTGAGCTGCCCTCCAGCACTGTGCCGGGGGGGTCCGCCTCTATGGACGTGTTCTTTGGAGGAACTGGGGGGGGGGGGGAGGAGATAAAGAGATTTCATAATAGTGGAGGTGTTCAGTCCTCACTGTCAGAGCCAATGAAGATCCATGGAAACTAAACTACTTACTACATGTTTCACCTCTAGCATCATCGACTTGTATGACTCAGTCTGATAAAGCTTCTTTACAAAGTCAGGTGATTATCAAAGGGAGCTATACTTTGAGCTGCACATCTCTGCAACTAGAAGTTAAAAGCCCTTCCCTATCGCATCAGATAACTATCTTTAAGTTGAGGGCGCAAATACAACATCAGCGCGCGCATTACACAGGGATCGAGGGCGCGTGCACTAAAAGTGAGCACAAAAACTATAACAGAGGCTGATGTGTCTTCATACGCCCGGTGTTTGCATTTCAGCTGCTGTTTTCAGCCCACTGCGCCCTCTCTCTTCCAAAGTTTGACCACTCGGGCTCCTTCTGAAACCATCAGATTGGTAAGAGCTCTTACGCCAAACCGGATGTGCGTCAGCGTCCGCCATGGCAAGTTGCTTCCGAATTGGTCTGTCAGTTAGGAAGTAGTTAGGAAAAGGAGCCTTGATGCTAACTATCATAGCCACTTTAGCATAGGGACCTCTGGTGCTAACTAACCGGTGATTAGGAGCTATGTGCCATCCCACAAGCCACTGCGCCAAACCCCCCCACCCCCCTCGCCCCCACCCTCGAGTGATTCATGCGCAACCACTGTTGATTGACAGGAGCACATTTAATAATAAAAATAATAATAATTAAAAAGTAAGATTCTGCACAAGCCAAACAGTGATAAATCCATGTTGTCATCCCCACAGCTCAGTCACATGTCAGTGTTAAAGAGGAAACTCAGGAAACAGATTAAATGCTTTTGTTTCATTTAGTAAAAAACTTAAGCCACATGGATCATTTGCATAATGTAGTTTTATGAAACAGCTGTTGAAATAAAATAACACTAAAGGGAAATGTTTGGATCATTTGGATTTATTTTTCTCCTTAAATGTCTTTGTTTGGACACTATGTTGTTGTTGACACTGTACACTAGGGGGCGACATGCACTTTTGTTTGGCCTCACTCCACCAATAACTTTAAAGAAGAAGAAAAACAGCTGTTGGTGATGTCACTTCCCTTTCCCCTGTTTAAGGACGGACGGATTGTTCAAATGCAGCTGAAGCTCTAGTTCCCTAACTGCATAAAGATCTAACAGTCGACCCCATGAAAGGTTAAGGAGTTAGTTGCCAGTGTTAGTGCTTAGAGGCTACAATTTGATGGTTTCAGACGCAGCCTCGGTTTTCTTCTTCATTCAGCACGTTACGTCATCAGAATAAGGCTGATCACAGTCGATCACAGATACTCAATGCAGATACAGTCTATGGACTGAACACGCAAACATACTGGATTTTTTACTCACAAAAAAGGCTTTATTACATTCCAACAACTACGTATTGTAGCCGAGGAGTAGTTAAGAATATTTCATTTTAATCTTTAATCCTTATAATATATAGCTATGTTTGAGCAAATCTGTTCAATCCATAGACTGTAGTAAAAATGGACGTCTTCTGCTCACTCCTCCCCGTTTACCAGAATGACCACGGCCGTGGGGCAATTCATGGTGGATTTACAGACTCCCCCTCCCCAGCTCTGACGAAGCATGTTCCTAAAAAGGACATAAGGGCGGGATCTTCACCGTAGACTCGGCCCCTGCGTGACGTGTAGCTCGCGCTGCTCCAATGCTAACAGTCCGACCCTCATTAAGTACGAGATTTCAAAAATTCTTCTTACGAAAACCAGCTTGGTTTCATATATTGTGATTAACCCAGCGTTATCTCAGGAGGAAGATCTAGCCTAGTCTAGTGTTGAAACAATTGAAACCAGGCTTTAAAGTAGTTTTTAACGTGTCTAAAGTCCAATGCTTTTCAATGGGGGCCTAGTGGCGATATGGAGGTACTACAGCAACGGCGGAGCAATGGTGGCCCCCACGTTTGTGGTCAAAAAAGCAGGGCAGCCAGCGGCCATTGGTTCAATCACACGGCTCTGCTCGCACTGGCCAATCAGATTGCAGAACATGGACTTCCTTTTTTTGTCCTATCATCATCGTCATCATCATTTATTATCATTATTTGTGTTATTTGTATTATTATTTTTAGTAGTAGTAGTAGTAGTAGTAGCATCATCTATTTTTTCCACATTTTATTTATAATATTTATTTACTACTTTTTTAACTATTTTAACGTATTAGGTGAAATATATCTGTACTGTTGTTTACTATATCTGTGATTAACTGGTCAGCCTTATTCTGATGACGTAACGTGCTGAATGAAGAAGAAAACTGAGTGGTCAAACTTTGTTAGAGCGAGGGCGCAGTGGCTGAAATGCAAACACCGGGCGCATGAAGACACATCAGCCTCTGTTATAGTTTTTGTGCTCACTTTTAGTGCATGCGCCCTCGATCCCTGTGTAATGCGCGCGTTGATGTTGCATTTGCGCCCTCAACTTAAAGATAGTTATCTGACGACATACTTCCCAGATTGTTTTATTACAAACAATGAAAGAGGAAATCACTAAATTCAAATATTCGTTGTGATCCAAAGTCATTCCTAACGTTCCTAACACATTTGTGTCATCCCACACTCACACTGCACATCTACCACGGCGACCGAGGAGTTCTGCTGTCCGCACTTGTTGCTGACTTGGCAGAAGAACTGGCTGTGAGCTTCTGAGGCCACGGTGGTGATGTTCTGCGCAGATCCCTCCTCTGTGATCTGACCTTCAGCCACCGAGTACCAGGAGAAGGAGCTCACAGCGGGGTTAGCACTGGCCACGCAGCTCAGGGTCACCGGGCTGCCCTCCCTCACAGGACCAGGGCTGAGCACGGACACGTTCTTCGGGGGATCTGGAGAAGAGGAAGACAATGTGCTTTCATAAATATTTACTGTGATATTTAGGTTGTCTACAATGATAAAGTGAAATAGATTTCCAATAACCATCATGTGACATTCTTCTATTAACTGACTATTTGGGCTTCTGTTTTCCCACTGCTGTATTAACCGTGGCATTAACAGTCGGTGCAATGTTGATACTTTTTCATTGGCGTGGCCCACTTTGCTACAGTCAGATTAGAATACTAAATTTGAGTAACTGTATTTCGGCACAGACTCTTTTCATGTAAGAGTATTTAGGATACAGTTACTTTCCAACAATCAAAGGAATACATTGCAGTACTCAGTCATTACATTTCAGCATGGCGCCTTCACTTTTCATCAGGTTCAATAGTTTGGGAGGTTTTCACAGCTGCCAGACCCTCTCACCAGAAAACCTACAAAACAATTGATGCTGGAGCGTTGTGATCGAAAGTGAAGGCGTCATGCTGACCACTCATACAGCTGCTGGGTCACTACAAGGTCAAATACAACTCTATTTTCACATAAAAAGTTCCATAAGGCACCTTTATTAATAAAGAAAGATCAAAACAGGGAAGTGTTAAAGGAACAGGCCAAAGATGTTGTTAGCATTTGGCCTCCCCCAGTATATTCCAATGGCTCCAAACGAGGATGAAGTTGGAAGCGACCACGCTCTTCCACGGGCACAAAGACCAGACAGGTACGCATCAGCTCAGCTAAGCTCAGGTAAGAACATATCTCAGTATGGCCTGTTCATTTAAGCTCTCTGTCTCACTTTTCATTATCAATGATCTGTCTCTCCTCCAAAACACAAATAAAGGTTTAAAGCTCCTCGCTTCTCGGTTCATGCAAACACATGTGCACCATGCGTCATGTGATGAGTTTGTATTCAGAATACAGTACTGGGATTGAACGGAATATGTTACAAAATACTAGTATTCAGTATTCTACATACAAATTCAAAATATTCTCCCCAACACTACAGTATCTAAAGGTAGTACCAAGGCAAAATCCTCACAGTGGTTTGAGCACAAACTGGTGAAGTAAATGTATAGCTTGTGCTCATTTATGGCCATTTTCCCCACATTTGTTTTTAAATTGTTGACTTATTATATGTAAAACGGTTATGAACTTGATTTCCAACTGCCTTAGCCCCTCTTTTTGGGGTGGTCCAGGGACCCCACACTACGTACATTTCAACCCTGTGAAGGACTGCACTGCAAAAAGTATTTAGCTAGATCAGTATAAACATCTCAATTTGAGCATAATAATCCAAATTTTAGTTGTTTTGACTAGTTAAGAAGTTCTTGGGCATTTGTCCTGGATTATTTCACTTGTTCTTAGATGTTTCTGACTCGTTTCGATACATTTCGTCCTTATTTCAGGTCATTTTTTTTGCCAATGGGGAAAGAAAATTGGTCTTATCTCATTGGCAACTTTACTTTCTTATTTCAAGTGAGATTTACCCTAGAACTGGTCTGAAATGTCCTCAAACAAGAAAAGTAAACTTGGTCCGATCAGGAAAAATGTCTAAATGAGTGAAAACCGCTCAAAACAAGATACATTTCCTCAAATCAAGTCATTTAAGCCAATGCTTGATATTTACTTTTTGTAGTGTGGGAGGCTAAAACTTTGATGTGAATGGCATTAATCCTCTTCTGACCTTAAATCTTTGAGTCTTTTTATTTTGGCCTCGATGTTTTTGTCCCTCTCGACCTTCGCCTTGTAGTCCGTTCAGGTATTTTACTGCTTTTTCTCTTGCGTGTCACATACTGGTGAAGTAAATGTATAGCTTGTGCTTATTTATGGCCATTTTCCCCACATTTGTTT
Source organism: Gobius niger (assembly GCF_951799975.1). NCBI lineage: Eukaryota > Metazoa > Chordata > Actinopteri > Gobiiformes > Gobiidae > Gobius > Gobius niger. Next base: position 31,128,803 of record NC_136859.1, read on the forward strand.
TTAAATTGTTGACTTATTATATGTAAAACGGTTATGAACTTGATTTCCAACTGCCTTAGCCCCAATTTTTTGGGGTGGTCCAGGGACCCCACACTACGCTGCTGTTTTGACTCAACATAAACACTTTTACATTTCACTATATACAGGGAATAGTTCCCATGGTAAATGGCAAATGGACTCAACTTACTGTATATAGGGCTTTTCTACCTTCATCAGCCCCAAAGCGCTTTACAGTAAGGAACCAGTCACCCATTCACACTGTCATTCACACACCAATGTACGCAGGCACTGGAGGCAGGGTGAAGTGTCTTGCCCAAGGACACAACGACAGTGTGCATTTGCGGGAGCTGGGATTCAAACCCATGACCTCCCGATCACGAGATGACCTGCTCTACCCAATGGGCGCTGGCTGCTCTGCTTTATGACCACGACACTGGGGGCCGCCATTGCTGTAGTACCTCCATATCGCCACTAGGCCCCCATTGAAAAGCATTGGAGTTTATTATTATTATTATAAATTGGTTTTATATACCGCTTCTCTGGACACTCAAAGACGCTTTACATTGCACTATTCGTCCACTCCATACTCGGTGGTGGTAAGCTACTATTGTAGCCACAGCTGCCCTGGGGTAGACTGACGGAAGCGAGGCAACCAGTCTGCGCTATTGGCCCCTCTGACCACCACCAACCACTCACTCACACACTCACACACTCACTCACTCACACACTCACTCACACACTCACTCACACACTGTGTTACCAAACGGTCTCCCATCCAAGTACCGACCAGGCCCTTCCTTGCTTAGCAAAGGCGGTGTGGAGTTTAGAAAACAACTTTAACGCCTGGTTTCTAGACTAGGCTAGATATTCCTCCTGAGATAACGCTGGGTTAGTCACAATATATGAAACCAGGCTGGTTTTCGTAAGAAGAATTTTTGAATTCTCGTACTTAATGAGGCTCGGACTGTTAGCATTGGAGCAGCGCGAGCTACACGTCACGCAAGGGCCGAGTTTACAGTGAAGATCCCGCCCTTATGCCCTTTTTAGGAACATGCTTCGTCAGAGCTGGGGAAGGGAAACCCGCCATGAATTCCCCCACCGTGGTCATTATGGTAAACGGGGAGGAGTGAGCAGAAGACGTCCATTATTTTTTACAGTCTATAGCTCTACCACTTGCGCCACCGTCATACATACATACTGTACATAGTTACAATTTCATATTTTATGTCTATTACATCAATACAAATGTGCGTTTCACTCACAGAGCACATGCAGAGTCAGACTGGTCTCATACAGCAGCTCGGTGTGGACGGCGGCTCGCCTGTAGAGGGCGCTGCAGGAGACTGTCGCTCCGTTATGCTGGTGAGAGGCTGAGAAGCTCATCACAGACGACGCAAGTCCCCCCTCAGAACTCCTCACCACCTCCCCTAAGACCGGGCTCCAGTCCAGGACGGGAGCCTCAGAGGGACACGGGGCAACGGCGGAACAGCTGAGCGTCACCTGCGACCCCTCCTCCACCTCCAGCTGGGACGGACTCAGGGTTGGTTTGGGCAGGGCATCTGGGGCGACGAGAAGGGGAAATGGAACGTTCATCCAAAGCACTTCATCAAGGGACATTCTTTTCATACTCGGAGCCACAGTGCTTGTGCCCCGTGGTTCCCAACCTTTTGTGTCTCGCTTTTTTGTACGGGATGTCCTAAGCCGATATTCAGTATCGGTATCGGTAGCTGATCCAGGCATTTTTTAGGGTATCAGATCGGATTTTGTCACTGGATTGGGGCCGTTAAAGCTGCAGCGGGTCTGGCCAGCAAGTTTACAACAGCACTGTGGGGAACCTGCAGGCTGGAGCTGCTGCAGGTTCAAGACCACAGCCAAAAATGCTATCGCTGCTTCTCGAAAACTCACTCTTAAAGAAGGGGTATTATGCTTTTCTCAATCACATAGCACCAGTCTATATCTCACTACAATGATGACCAAACCTTCTGTTGGTCTGTAAATGCAGTAAATTAGAATAACTGCCTTGTATAAAATTGCTCTCTCAAAATGGCTGTAGTGAATGTCTTGAAATAGGCCTCTGTCTCTTTAAGAACCTCTGACTCTTTCCGACACGCCCCCTCCACACGCTGTCTGTGGCATCAGTGGGGAGGGGGCTCTGCTGAGGAGCAGTGGTCGGTTACTCGGCTGGTGACGAAAGCTCGGATGCGTCTCCAGGAGGTGGGGGCGTTCCTAGGAGGACTCAGGCAAACCTATCCCTAAAATGGCCGCCATCAGAGTTTTGACAGATTACTCAAAAATACGTGAATGTGCCAAGGCAACACTTCAGGCATGTTTTTAACGAGGGAATGACAGAATAACATGATGTAAAGCTTGAAAAAGTCGATTTTGCATAATACCCCCCCTTTAACAATCTGCAGCCGTTAAAAAAATGCTAATATCAGAGAAAAGATCTGCTCCCTGGTCTTGCACAGGCCCTAAACATCATGCAAGAGACCTGAAGTTGAAACCTGACCTGAGTTGAAACTATAATATATATTTTTTTCGTTGCTCCGTTACCTTGAATCCTAACGTGCACGCTGTCGTAGAAGTTGAACTTGAGCGAGTCACACTCCAGTCTGAAGTAGTAGTCGTCGTAGTGGTGCGGCGGCAGGTTGTAGAGGACGGTGCCACAGTCTCTCTCCTGCAGGTTGCCGGTTAGATTCCCCTGGAGCAGGTTGGCGGCCGCCCCGGAGTGGAACACCTGCGTGCGGCTCCAGCTCCCTCGCTTCCACACGGCCTGGCAGGAGCCGTCCAGCTGCGGCTCGAACTCCGGGGGCAGAGTGAAGGAGCAGGGGAGCAGCACACAGGAGCTGGACAGGCCCACCACCTGACGGGGCATGTCCACCGCCCAGTGCTGGCACGGGCGCGCTGAGGGCGGGGGGCAACAGAGTCAGGACATTTAACATGACCTCGAAACCCCCAACTTGACCAAACCATTCTCTCAAGTTCTATTTTATGCTTTCAGAGTTTTTTGTGTCGTGTTTTCATTGAATTGTTTGTTGCACTTTTGTTTACCGCCTGTGCACCAGTGCAATGCCTCATTTGAAAGCTAAGACCTTGTAGTTTCTGAAAATATGTGTAAGATCTGTGCGAGTAAAACGTTGCTTGCAGGTAACTAGCAATTGTCCAAAAAAAAAAAAAATCTAAAATCTAAAAATCTTTTTTTTGTTTTAATGGTTTGGATGTGTGCATCTGTAGAGAACCGAAGCAGAATATATTTACACTGCGGCGTGTCAGAAATGTCAACATATGTCCTTAATATAATCAATTAAAGCCAATGTCAGCTTAAAGGGATATTTCAGGATTTTTGACATAGGGCCTCATTTCCTAGTTATCCAGAGTGTTGTTGATTTCTGGAGATATTTTTTTTTGGAATTCATGCAGTTCTTATATTTGACGGGTTTCGTGGTGCTAGGCTAATGCAAGGCTAGCACATTTCTATGGTATCAGCTAGCCTGCATTAAAAACAGTCTGACCTGCTCCATAGAGCACCTGAGGCAAATCACTTACAACACCAGACTAACCATATAAATGTCTGTGTCCATAGGATAATGTTTGGAATATAACTGACCTTGCATCACATGAATGATCGCATTTTGAGGGACTATTTTCTGGTAGGGATGGGTGGATCGATACCAAAGTATCGATATATCGATACAAAACGTCTACTTTTTAAGTATCGATATTGGGCAAAAAGTATCGATACTAATTTGCATATGTAAAAGGAAGGCGGGGCAGCAATTGTCAACACAAAAGGATGATTTATTTCTTTGTTCTGAGCCAAAACAGTCACAACAGCAAAGGATTGAACTGAGCCAGGCATATCACTCTGGTTTAGGTTCTGTTTGTCATTTAAGTATTAATTTTAAATGTTGTTTATGTATTTAATTTCACATAAGCCATAACCAGTTAAAGTAATATAATTTTAATTGACCAATTAATTATATAAAACAACCAGTTTTAGAAATTTGTTTGATTGAAATACATTCACCCATATGAAATGACCAGTATCGGCATCGGTATCAGTATCGACAAAAAAGACCCCAAAAGTATCGGTATCGAATCGATTCCAAAAAATGTGGTATCGCCCATCCCTGTTTTCTGGCAGATCACTCCACCGCTGCGTAGTTTATACAAACACGAAGCTGCTGCTGCTCAAATATAAGGTATTTGAAATGCAAAATGGTTAAAATTATTCTATGGACACAGACATTTATATGGTTAGTCTGGTGTTATAAGTGATGTTTTTAATGTTTAATGTTTTTAATGCAGGCTAGCTGATATCGTAGAAATGCGCTAGCCTTGCATTAGCCTAGCCTAGCACCACGAAACTCTTCAAACATAAGAACTGCATGAATTACAAAACAAAAAAATATCTCCAGGCACCAGCAACACTCTGGATAACTAGGAAATGAGGCCCTGTGTCAAAAACCCTGAAATATCCCTTTAAGTTATGCCTGCAGTCTGGCCATGAACACTAGATGGCGCCATGCATAAGGTGAATAACGTCACAGCTGCAGAGTGCTATGTCATTTGGATTATTATTCTATTACAGTCACAAGCATTTTCTTTTCCTTGAAATGTTGTCTTGATCAGTGACTTTAACATAATTGTATGTACTTTAATTAGCGTTGGGACTCTTTGTATTACATTGTAATTAATTAATCACAATTAATGGCATTTAAGCATCATTTATTTCTGGGTTGTATTTATTTGAGATGCTTCTTTGTATTTCCCTACAGTTTAACTTGCCTTCATGCAGATGTGAGGCCTGTGTGATCATTTCAAACTCTTCAAAGACAAAAGCAGCTTGATTTATTTTGGAGAATTATCTTTTTGAATAAGTTTATGTCGGTTTAACTGTGTGAATAAACAGGTTTGACAGTAAAATTGCTTTTGGCTTTACACCATGTGTGTGCCGCTAAAGAAAAGTGCGATTCATATTTTTAACCTCTTAACTCCCGCCTGAACTGAGAGCCTTTTCCCAGTTCAGCTTTACCCAAATCCTGTAGGCCAGTGTAACACCTCATTTGAAAGCTAAGATCTACAAAACTCATCTAAATGGATCTTTTTCCTCACGCCATCAGATTTTTTTTCCCAGCATTTTTTGGGGTATTCAACTCATTTTGTAACTTTTTTGTAATTTTCTTTCACTTTTTGTCACATTTTTGTCAAATTTTTGACATTTTTGGCACTTTTTCATCACTTTTCGTCACTTTTTGTAATTTTTTGGTCATTTTTTAAAATACACATTTGTCATTTTTTCATCACTTCTTTGTCAACATTTTCTCACTTTTTTCTGACATTTTTGGGACTTTTTTATCACTTTTTGTCACTTTTTGTAATTTTTCGGTCAAATTTTTTTTGACATTTTCTGTGGCATTTTTGTCACATGTGTCATTTTTTGTCATTTTTTAATCATTTTTATCATTTGTTGTCACATTTTTGTCATTTTTGTCATCACCTTTTTGTCAAAATGTTCACACTTTTTTGTCACATCTTCATCATTGTTTTCGTCTCAGTTCTGTCGCTATTTTCACACCTTTTTTCCAGAAGCTTTTGGACTGGGGGCAAAGTCAAATTGGAGAAAACGTGCTCGGTTCAGGTGGGAGTTAAGGGGTTAATCGCATTAAAACCTTATGTCATGAATTAATCGGAATTCACTGCAAAAAGTCACGGCCCTAACTTGACTCTTGAATACATTCCTTTTGTCTTGTAAAGCACTAGAAACTGTGCTCTACAAATAACCTTGCCCAACACCTTAAAAAGCCTTCACGCATCACAGGTTAAATCATATTTCTTCCCATCTGCTGCTAAAATATGAATACTTATCCTACATGATTCTCATTTACCTGGCAGCAGGCAGCTCAGCAGCAGCACCTGAAGAACCCTGGTCATGCTTCGGACAGTGCAGGTTACCTAGAGGGACTGGTTGGTTGATAGGTCGAATGGAGTGATGTAAAAAAAACACCTAAAATAGCAGTAATCCGACAGAGCACTGAGTCCGTACTGTATGTACTGGGTCTGGTCAGTGTGAGAGAGGGTGGCACGTCCAGTGTGGATTATTGTGGGGGGGACACAAGGCAAAACAAGTGCCCCTCTCTCCACACAGCACTGGACTCTGAATATACTTCCACTGCACAGGACACAGGGGACACTTGTTCTCCTAGGGGACAGTAGAGCGCTACAGGAACTGAAAGATGAACTTTGGAGCACAAATCAAACACTTTCCCACAGTTAAAGTGAACTGGGTAGAGACTAGTTGAGTATCAGATATACCGTAAATGCTCTAATACTGGCCTGTATTCCATTAGCGGCCGGGGCTCTAACAGAGGTTGGGTTCGCGGCTGGCGGAGGCAAATTAAAGCCGGTCTCTAAAACAGGCCGGGGCTTTTATTAGAAACTACAGCGGTAGAAATATTCCCCATGTTAGGAATTTGTCTCATACTCGTGTAAATGAAAACTCACGTGCAGGAAGTAACAAACTGAACCCGGGCCGATGGGGACGCTGCGGAGGAGCTGATCCGAGCGTAACTTTGACACAGATTTAGCCACTTTTCAAACCTCCTGTGATTATATTTGGAAACAGGGCAAGCAACAAATGTTGTGTGACCCTCCAGGGTTTTAATAAAGTCACCATCGCGTCTTCAAAGCACGTCCAGCTGCTCCGTGTGCAGGTCAGTCCCACGCCTCAAAATAACTCCTCCCATCAGCGCGAGCGTCTCGTCTTCTCTCGGGTCAGTCTCATGATCGATCACAAACACAAACGCTCCGCCTAAACTCGCCTTTACACAAGATAACAACAAATAATCCGGTCCGCGGTCAAACGGAACAGAAACCTGCAGTGACATTGATGTCAAAGCTCCGCTAACAGCAACGAAACACTTCCTGTTGTCCTGACAAAATAAAAGGCGTCAATGTTCCAGCCGCTGGGAGAGGGTTTGAAATGTTAATTAATGAGCCTAATATTTTAGGTGCAAATGGACACAAATCTCGTTTTTTTTTTTCATTTTTCTGGTCCGTTTTGCTCAAATAGAAATAAAGGCCTGTCTCTAATTGTGGCCTGGTTCCAATAAAGGCCTGGTCCTAGAGTAAATAAAGGCCCGGGCCTATATTAGAGCATTTACGGTAGTACATTTCAACCCTGTGGACTGGGAGGCTAAAACTTTGATGTGAATGGCATCAATCCTCTTCTGACCTTAAATCTTTGAGTCTTTTTATTTTGGCCTCGATGTTTTTGCCCCTCTCGACCTTCGCCTTGTAGTCCGTCCAGGTATTTTACTGCTTTTTCTCTTGCGTGTCCTGTAGCGCTTCTGTTTTCGGCTGATCTTGTTTAAATTACTCTCTCTCTCTCGGTCTCTCGAGTTTGTGAGTCTTTCCAACAGGATTAGGTTTCCTCTCTGATGCAGCCTGAATGGTCTCCTCCAAGTAAACCATCATGTCGACACTTTTGTGAAGATTTTGCTCAAGCAGAAGGTTGTTTTCTTCTTCCACTTCGTTGCCTCTTCTGAAGCCCTGCCACAGACCGTCTTTATTACCTCTTTCTCACTTTGGAGCCTAATTATCCGGTCACTTTCTGTCATTACTTTTATTTATATACACTGCTCACAAAAACTTAGGGCACACTCAAAAAACACAATGTAACAAGTCAATCAAATTTCTGGGATATCAGACTGTCCAGTTAGGAAGCCACGCTTATTGTGAATCAATTTCATTTGGTGTTGTGGAAATTAAACAGACACAGGTGGAAATGAGAGGCAATTAGCAAGATCACTCCAAAAGAGGAATGGTTTTGCAGGTGGTGACCACAGACCATTTCCCTGTCTTCATCCTTTGGACCGTATTTTTGGAACACTTTTGCATTTGTCCAGTGTTCTCACCACTAGAGGTATCATGAGGAGCATCTACAACCCACAGAAGTCGCTCAGGGAGTGATGCTCATCCAAAATGGCACGTCCATTCGTGCTGTGGCAAGAAGGTTTGCTGTGTCTCCCAGCGCAGTGTCCAGAGCATGGAGGAGATACCAGGAGACAGGCCAGTACACCAGGAGACCTGGGGGGGGCCGACCGAGGTCAACAACCCAGCAGCAGGACCGCTATCTGCTCATTTGTGCACGGAGAAACAGGAGAAGCACTGCCCGAGCCCTACAAAATGACCTCCAGAGGGCCACAAATGTGCATGTTGGTCCTCAAACGGTCAGAAACCGACTCCATGAGGGTGGTATGAGGGCCTGACGTCCACAAGTTGGGCCGGTGCTTACTGCCCAACACCGTGCAGCCCGATTGGCATTTGCCCGAGAACACAGCGATCGGCAGATTGGCCGATGGTGCCTGTGCTCTTCACGGATGAGAGCAGGTTCACCCTGAGCACATGTGACAGACGTGACAGAGTCTGGAGACGCCCTGGAGAACGTTCTGCTGCTGCAACACCATCCAGCATGACCGGTTTGGTGGTGGGTCAGTGATGGTCTGGGGAGGCATTTCATTGGAGGGCCGCACAGCCCTCCATGTGCGAGCCAGAGGCACTGGGGACCGGGATGAGATCCTCAGACCTATTGTAAGACCATATGCTGGTGCTGTGGGCCCTGGGTTCCTTCTGATGCCTGATAATGCCAGGCCACATGTGGCAAGAGTGTGTCAGCAGTTCCTGCATGATGAAGGTATTGATGTTCTGGACTGGCCTGCTCGTTCCCCAGACTTAAATCCAATAGAGCACATCTGGGACATCATGTCTCGGTCCATCCATCAACGCCACGTCGCCCCACAGACTGTCCAGGAGCTGACTGATGCTCTAATCCAGGTCTGGGAGGAGATCCCTCAGGAGGACATCCGTGGTCTCATCAGGAGCATGCCCAGGCGTTGTAGGGAGTGCATTCAGGCACGTGGAGGCCACACACACCACTGAGGATGATACAGACTCGTTTTGAGGAATTTCTACAGAATCTGGATCAACCAGTGACCTGATTTGTCACTTTGATTTTGACTATAATTTTGGATCCAGATCTCCAGGGGCTGAGAATTTGATTTCCATTTATCATTCTTATGTTATTTTGTTCTCAACACATTGCCCTACACTATGAATGAAGATTTTCATCCGAAAAATCGAATTGATTGACATCTAGGATGTGTTTTTTGAGTGTGCCCTAAGTTTTTGTGAGCAGTGTATTTCTGACAGTTTCTAGGCGACACACATAATCTCTAATCGTTCAAAATGACAAAAACCCTTTGTTGCGACGGAAAACTTTAACTCCTGAATTAGAATGAATGTATGCGGCGGTAACAAAGGCCTCCTGCTGACTTATGATTAAATAATGCAAGTAACACGCACTGAAACCCCTTAAAATGACAAAAAACATTTAATTGTGCACATGATAGGTCTTCATTCATTTCCATTAAAAATCCACAGTCATTCAAAATAAAAATAACAAAATAACTTAATTCAAGAAAAGTGAATATACAATGCACTTCAGTGAGCAAAGAGAGCTTGTTTTGCTATTTCAAAATATAGTAGAAAACTGTTTAACCTTTGACACAGTCCTTTTGCTGGAGTCTGTCGCCCCCTTGTGGTGAAAAAGTATTTTAGAGTCTTGTAATGTTTGATATGACCACAGGGGGGAGCTCCAAGTGTGACTATACTCATATTTGCGTAACAGTCTTCTTTAAAAAAGTCCTTGGCTTCCTGGGTCAAGTCCGTGAGGTAGTTCTCCTGACTGTGGACCTCGTGGTACCCGTCCCCTCAGTAGTGTAAGTGCACTGTTAAGCGTCACGGGACGTCAGTATCGGCTGTGCTCGTCTGTTGCCGTGACGATGACGTCCATCCAGATCCTCATGGACACCGGGTTCGAGGCGACCAGGAAGAAGAGGCGTTCGTAGGTCTTCACGCAAAAGGTCAGGGCGGGACGGGGCGACTACAGGGGAGACAGGACAAGAAGAGTTTCCTTTAGTGAAGTGACCGCATTTATTCATCAGACGTTTAACCACAAAGTAAAGGTAAACTAGATCAGGGGGGTCCCCAAACCATAAGGCCGCGACCCCCAAAATCACCAGACCAACAACCCAGGACCCCCCCTCTGTAAAGTATAATTACAAGTATGAATTCAGGTGCACGGCATTTAATATCTGGTTTAAAGTTTGGATTTAGATCATTTACTTTAATTTAATTAATTTCACTAAACACAAGGACAACATGATGTTGAACCAGTCCAAGCAGGGATTCGAATAGCTGACCTTAGGGTCAGTGAATGCCTCTCTGACCAACTGAGCCGTATAGCGTTGCTAAACGTTGGATGCATTTTGTGAAAAAGGAACGTCACTTCTCTAAGTTCACTCACAGATGCTGCTGTTCGTAGGTGATCATAGTAAACCTCCTCTATGGCCTGGAAGTAAATAACTCCTTTCAGTTTCCGCTCGTCACAATCTGCAAAACAACAGAATCAAATCCACAATTAGAGCAAATAAGGCAGAGTTCAAAGTAAACTGTCAGGGGGTGACTGTGGGGCAGGTCACGACTCGTCTCCGCCCCCTCGCCCACGCCCCTGCTCTGTCCCGGCCGGTCTGACCTGTGTAGTAGGCCAGCCGTCTGTGGTCCATGTCGAACAGGAACCACCTCTTCTTCCACGTCTTGACTTTTCCGCCCCGTTTGGTGAGGAAGCCCGCGCAGCGCCGCGGCGTGAGGCGCAGGTCGACGCAGCCCCCCACCCCGTGGCCCAGCGACTCGATGTGCGCCCGCAGGTCAAAGTTCGGGGAGAGGAAGAGCGGCAGGCTGCGCAGCTGTGGAGACAAACGCACTCTTATCAGCGTTCAGCCTGGAAAAGAGGTCACGCATTCTTGCTTCATGGACATACTGGCTCTTTTCAGAGTATAATGGGGGTACACTGTTTACGTGGGATGGAAAATGCTTCATTTGGGAATGTGCAGCTCAAACAGAACATATTACATACTTTAATTTTAATGTCTGCTCCATAAACAACTGAAATAAAATATCTGTATCTACTTCCTGTTTTTGCTCAACCTTTTTTATTTGATCTGTTTATTTGTCCGGAACAGAGTTTCCATCCGCTGTCATGCATTTGCGCACACACACACATTTTCATTCACTCTGGTTCTCCCCGTGTCTGCGTAGGTTTCCTCCGGGTACTCCGGTTTCCCCTACCACTAAAAACATGCACAATAGGCCAGGATGAATGATGTGTGAGTGAATGTATGGTGGTGGTCAGAGGGTCCGTTGGCGCAGACGTGTGTAGTCGCGAAAGCGCCTCTGTCAGTCTCCCCCAGGGGAAACTGAAGCTACAAACGTAGTTTACCACCACCGAGTATGGAGTGAATGTACAATTGTCTCATGTAAAGCGCTTTGTGACCATGTCTGTGAAAGGCGCTATATAAATAAAATTCTTCTTCTTCTTCTGGCTCCGAAGAGGGGACCTATTGTACATGTTTTTTATTGTTGGTGAACTGGGGCACTTGTAGGAACCTCCGCAGGCACACAGAGAACAGGCACACTCCACAGAAAGGCTCCACCTGCCCTGGGAAATGCTAAACGCCCAATATGTTTGAAATGCTTTCAGTACCATGCAAGGTGAAGCCCTGATTAGTTTATTATTTGACATAACCATCCATCCATCCATCCATCCATCCATCCATTTTCGTCCACTTGTCCGTTGCCGGGTCGTGGGGGCAGCCGTTGGAGCTGCCCAAATCACATTGCACCAGCCCCTTATAGCTCCTCCTGCAGGTGGTGGGTCCACAGAAGGACGACCTCATGGTTCTAACTGGGCCTGTTGGTCTCTCATAAGGGGCTTCTGAACCGCTCTTTGTCTGACCCGTCACCTATAGGACCTGTTTGCCATGGGACACCCTACCAGGGGCACGAAGCCCCCGACAACAGAGCTCCAGGATCATTCGGGTGCTCAAACCCCTCCACCACGTTAAGGTGGCGGTTCCATTTTTGACATAACAATAGTATAAAAAAGATGGACAGAAAGTGGACTGTTTTTCTATCTCTTTGGAGACTTTTTTCTGCTTCTTACATTACATGCAATTTGTGTAGAATTGTAGTGCAGCACTTTGGTCAACAGCGTTTTTAAAGGCACACTGCGTAACATTTAGCATTATACACAGACACAGACAATGCTATTTTTGCAGTGGGTAATCAAAGAATGGATTTGTATGAGGACCTAAACCATTTAAACCTCGAATTCTGCTGAATTTATTCGACATCTCCATGGAGACGAGCTGGAGACGTCCCGGCTCCCGGTGAAGCTACAGTCAGGTCTGAGGAGAGCTGAGCCGCTCACAGCAAAGACATATCAAATATTTAGTAAAGCGTTCCTGAGAACATCTTCAGTGCAGCTCTAAGTTGTGGTGAACCAGACCTGTGTGGGAGGCTGTTGGTGCCAGTGTGTTATTTCCAATTGTGAAACCAAGCCATAAACCAGTCAGAACGTAAAAGTGATGTTGCAGAAGTTTGATTAATTACAAGTTATGTGGTTTCCCACTGCACCCACTGTGTGCTCAATGGGACCGAATTAAAGGCGAGACTGGATACCAAAACGTCTCCATCTCGCAACCCCACTTCTTCATGGGCATAAATCATACAGTGAGAAACTGAGATTCAAACCAGATATATTTCTAAAATGAAAACACAAATGTCGTCGATTTCATGTCAGTTGCCTCCAGTTGTAAGTTAGTCAGTTTAGCACAATGGAAGGTACCGGTCAGTCCTTACCTCTGGGGAACTGGGCACTGGGCTGGTCTTGGCCTGTTCTGGGGGCTCGGGTTTGAGAGGAGACTCCGGTTCAGGTGCCTCTGTTCTCTGGGAGTTCAGCTCGATCACCTTCTGCTTCTTCTCCTCCAGCATCAGCTGCCGTCGCTCCTCCTGCATGAAGAGATCCACTATTTATTAGGGTCGTTCCGATACCGATTTATCACATCGGTGAGTCCCCATGCTGCATTTTTTTTTAAACAAAGTGAGCAGTGGCCCTTGCTTTCATTGTGGCCAAGTATAAACCCAAACGATCGAACCAACTGTCGGATTTAAAGGAGAAGAGGCAGAGAGCTCACAGAGTACATGCTATAGGCAGCAAGCGAAGGTGCTCTTCACACTCTTGGGCCAGTAGACTAATAGAAGAGGAAGAGAGGGAGCCGAGGCACTCTGGATTTACGGTGTCACCGCGGTGCAGCTCCCGCTCTTCCTCAACTATCGGATTTGTTCTGTGTCACAGCGAGATATTAATATTGCATTAGAAAAACCCCTGCAATTTATTCCCGAGCAGCGAGGATGGAACAATATAGTCACAGAGTAAGACAGTAGATAAAGGGCCGTTTTTATTATATTTTTGTAGGGGGCCAGTGCAAATCTTATCCATCTGCATATTTTTTTAATATTCTTTTTATTATTTATCATGTTTTCTTCTGGATTTCCAATTTTCATCTTTTTATTTTTTTTTATTTTATGGTTGTTTTTGTTGGGGGTAAGGGGGGAAAAAATCAAAGCCCTTTGTTTAGTTGAAACTAGAGGTTAGATTTTTGGCCCGAGCCCGACCCGACATTCGGGCCGGGCCGGGCCGAGATTTCCCGCATGAGAGTCGGGCTCGGGTCGGGTCGGGCTCAAGTTTTTTTTTTTTTTTTTTTTTTTTATTAATGTCATTATAATCTCTAATACAAATCTATGCAATAGGCGGAGTCTATTGGATACAAAATGTGGCAATACGCAATATAAAATAGAGGAGTCCGGGAGGGAGGTGGTGCAGGTGCGGGGGGCGCACGTGCTGCTGTGTTGTCACGTTTAAGCAGCATGGTCAGGCTGGTATACCGGCGCGAGAACATCACTCTTCAGTCTTTCTCTCAGGACAGCGTTTCATTAACAGTGGATAAATAAGCAGTTTGGTTCCTGTTACTGCGTAGAAAGTAGCTTTTAGAGCGCGATGTTTATGAAACATGAAGGAGGAGGAGAGAGAGATACGGAAAAGAGGAGACGGCAAAGAGCGTGCTGCGTGCACGTATGCCGTGCGCGTAGCCGCGTACCTCGCAAACATGGTGCTGCTGTGCAGATGCTCCTATCTGAGCCTTAAATAAATAATTATTTACGTCGGGTTTGTTTCGGGTTCGGGCTGACAATTCACGTTAATTGCTCGGGCTGGGTCGGGTCGGGCTTTATAACCGCGGGCTCGGGTCGGGTCGGGCTTGATTTTTTGGGCCCGATCTAATCTCTAGTTGAAACTTGTTGTTCTGACTTCTCAATAAACAAAATATATAAAACATTTTCCATAGTATTTAAAAAATATTGTATGTTGCCAGAAAATACCCTATCTGTACAAATGTAGTTACATAGGTGGTCAGTAGTAAAGTCACATTTCTTAAAGGAACAGGCCACTGTTTTACTGTGATATGTTACCTTGCCTTAGTTTAGACGAGTTGATGCGTAACTGTCTGGTCTTTACGCGTGCGCTCAGTCACGCAAATGTTGTTAGCATTTAGCCTCTCCGAGCAGAGAGAACACATGTAAAAACGGTGGCCTATTCCTTTAAAGTGCTAGTCTGGAAGATTACACAAAAGGAGGAGAGAGAAAGTGACAGATTTCAAAAGCAAGCAATCCCGCCCTCTTCCCCTCCTGATTGGGCCTGACAGACCGGTTCACAGGAAAGCTCGTCTCATTGGTCAAAGTGATGGCACCGGGGATTCTGCTAAGTTGCTGAGATCAGCAAAGGAAGGGACTTTAAAAAATGAGACGTACGCAATCTGTCACTTTAAGTACTGCGCTTCAGTAAAGGTTTTGAGCATCTTTACCTGAGTTCTATTTTTGTGGAGGACTTATTACTTTCTCTCCACTACATTAGAAAAAACAATAAAATACGTTCTACTCAACATTTAAAGGCTCCAAAGGAAAAAGTTGGTGAGTTTTGTCCCATTTAAGGCATTAAAACGCACACTCCAGAACAGTAGGTGGAGCTGTGGGGATGTCCTGTTAATGCCACTGGCTCACCGCAAGGAAGGAGGTTTGTCCCCCTCTTTTTGCCAAATCTGTGGTGAATTTAACACATTTGAAGCCGCAACGGTAAGATTCTTAACACTTAGCTTAACAATATTTGCACATTTTCTATTTTCTAAAACCTTTTCTTCAGTAATTTAGTCATTTTTGACCAGATTTTGCCATTTCAAATCACTCAAATCCCAAACGTGCCTCACAAACCGGTGTCACTGAAGTGGGCCATGTCTAACGCGGTGTGTCTGTGCTCCTTCCAGGTGCTACTCTGTTCCCATCGCATCACTCAGCCCCTTCACCCTCCTACGCACCCGCTCTCTGAGGAGACGCTCCCTCTCCGCCTTGGCCTCTCTCAGCTTCTTCTCGATCTCAACAAGATCCAACAGGCACGGGCTGAAACGGAAAATTAACATATGAGAGAGGCACTGACGTAAATGAGTAAAAGTCACGTTTGTCTCTATTATCAAAGAAATGATCTATATGGTCTATATGCTCTTCACCTTTCACACTCAATACAAAACTTATTTTATACAAAGCAATTTCATCTTGCATTTACTCGACAATGTGGAAAAACAAGTCGATCAGATCATTTTCTAATTCTTAAAGTGAAGTCATTTAAGGACAGCCTGGAAGCACACCCTTGTGTATTCATGAGCTCTTGACCTCTGCTGACCCCAGTGCAGCTGTCAGGTGGAGCTGACTCCTGCAGGTGTGCCATGGCTGGAGTGACCAGGTCGTAACCAACCAAATGTGGAGCAAGAAGCAGTTTTCAGAGAGAACCTCTTAACTCCCGCCTGAACCGAGAGGATCTTTTTCCTCACGTCATCAGATTTTTTTTTCCAGCATTTTTTTGTTAGGTATTCAACTCATTTGTGTAACTTCTTCGTCAATTTTTTATCAATTTTTTGACATTTTTTTGTCCAATTTTTGTCAAATTTGTATCACATTTTTGTCATTTTTTGTCACATTTTTGTCACATTTTTGTCACATTTTTGTCATTTTTTGTCACATTTTTGTCACATTTTTGTCATTTTTTCGTCAAATTTTTATCACTTTTTTGTTATTTTTTTGTCAAATTTGTATCACATTTTTGTCAATTTTTGTCACATTTTTGTCATTTTTTGGTCAAATTTGTATCACATTTTTGTCACATTTTTGTCATTTTTTCGTCACATTTTTGTCATTTTTTCATCACATTTTTATCACCTATTTGTAATTTTTTTGTCACATTTTGTCACTTTTTGTCATTTTTTTGTTATTTTTTTTGTAACATTTTTGTCACATTTTCGTCATTTTTTTTAATCACTATTTTGCCAATGTTTTCTCACTTTTTTGCCACATTTATATCATTGTTTTGTTGCTATTTTCACAGCTTTTTTCCAGAAGCTTTTGGACCAGGGGTAAAGCCAAACTGGAGAAAATGTGCTCGGTTCAGGTGGGAGTCTGAACTGTTCTACTTTACATGAAGGAGGCCCACATCCGCGATCCACAGTCCAGTCACATTATTATATTTGTAAAACATGGAGAAAGGAAGTTTTTCTTGTGGAATATCTATATACCTAACTAATGAAACCCAACAAACCCGGTAGTGAGAGCGTGAAGTTCGGAGTCGGTTTCTTTTGTAGTTGTTGAAGTAGTTAAATCTCTAACCTGGCGGCTCTGGAGCTGGTGGTGCTGTTACAGGGAGTGTGCAGCCCCCCTCCGTTACTGCTCCCAGGTCTGTGCCCGTTACTGTGCCCGTTGCTGAGGCCGTTGGTGAGGCCGTGACTGAGCCGGTGGGAGGTGATGGGAGAGATGTAGGCCTCTGGGATCTGACCGTCCCGCACAAAATCTGAAAGAGGAAACATCAGTCAGTCAAAGAAAGACGCGCATAAAGGAAATACACCGATACAAATAAATGAGAAACTGAAACTACAATGTGGCAGACGGCAGCTCTTGAATCGCTCATGAATGATCAAGCGACTAGAGGAGGCAGGGGCGGCCTGGGACTGAAGGAGGGCCCTGGACTCTGACCAGCCTGGCCCAAATTAGAGTAAATGCGACACTTCTTGACCGAAGAGCAACAGTGTAATGCCTGATTTGAAAGCCAAGACCTACAGGAGTGATTGAAACTTTTTGTCACATTTTTGTCATGTTTTTTGATGCTTTTTTGTGTGTTTTCGTCACATTTTTCGTCACTGTTTGTGTTTTATTTTTGTGTATTCGTCACTGTCTTCTGTTTTTGTTACATTATTATGGCTATTTTGTTGGTTTTTCATTGCTTTTCTTCATTGCTTTGTTGTGTTTTCGTCTCTTTTTGTCATGTTTTTATTGGTTTTTCATTGCTTTTTTTTTCGATGCTTTGTTATGTTTTTGTCATGTTTTTTTTGTTGCACTTTTTGTGTTTTTTTTGTTGCTTTTTCGTCACATTTTTGTTGTGTTTTTGTGGATTTTTTTGTTGGTTTTTCAGAGCTTTTTATCGTTGCTTTTTTGTCACGTTTTTTTGCTGCTTTTCCGGCACATTTTTTTGTTCCGTTTTCATCCTCGTCGCTGTTTTGATGCTTTTCTTTTAAGCTTTTAGATTTAGGTAAAGCTTGGTTAAGGCGGGGGATGTGAGGAGAAAATTGAGACGCCAGACCGGCCCTTCTGTGCTCTTCCAGAATGAACATATGGCCAGTCCGCCCCTGAGAGGAGGATAAAAAACATACTCTACTGCAACAACTGCTGAATTATGAATATACTTTCAACGAGATGAAGATACAAAGATATGGACTGGAGCAAAGTGGTTCAACAGCCCATGAATGCCAAAATATGGGGAATTCAAACATTAGCTTCATGCTAATGCTAGCTGCCGGTTTTCCACTTCTACTAGACATGTTCATAGTCCACCAAATACGTCGAGCTTCATTACCTCTCGGCTGTATCTATGTTGCAACTACTCTTGATAAATGGAAATGATCCTTTTCGAACCACACCCGCTTTATGAGCACGCAGGCTCTGATAATGAGAAAGTCTCCATCTCAGAATCCAATTTCTTCATGGGCATAAATCATGCCGTCTGGGAAACATTTGCTCGGCCGTGTGTTTGCCAAGAGCAACTTGGATGCTATAAACAATTAGGAAATAAGTCGGCTAATATGGTTTTACACATTTTACATGGAATCCGTCTGGACTTGAGGGAGGCTTGTTGCCACATGGATCGAGCAGTGGTTCCCAACTAGTAGGTCGGGACGCAAAAGTGGCCCGTGGAACCACATTCAGAAGGTCCAAGTGAACTGAGCATTAACATTAATATAAAATGAGTTGTTCTGATCATGATTTTAGATTATTGAGCAAGGCAAGGCATGTTTATTTATACCACGCATTTCCTACACAAATCATTGTGCCTGGGGGTTATTCAAATAATAAAGGAACAGGCCACCGTTTTTACATACTGACATATGTTCTTACCTGAGCTTAGACGAGTTGATGCGTACCTGTCTGGTCTTTGTGCGTGCCCTCAGTCATGCAAAACGACCAAAGATGTTGTTAGCATTTGGCCTCTTCCAATGTATTCCTATGGCTCCAAACAGGGGTGAATTTGGAAGCTACCAAACTCGTCCACGGGCACAAAGACCAGACAGGTACGGATCAACTCGTCTAAGCTCAGGAAAGAACATATCTCAGTATGGAAACACAGTGGTCTGTTCCTTTTAGTCAGTGGTTCCCAACGATTTTTGACTTTCGTACCCCTTTGGCCTTTCACTGGTCAACCGTGTACCCCCTACCTCAAGGGTGTTACAGTTTATTTATGTTTCAAAGTGGTATTTGTAAGAAAAAGGACAATGTTGCAGTCAAAATAAACCTACAATTCTCCCAAAGCAACACATTTTACTGAAAAACATAGCTTTTACTATAAAAAATGATGCTACATTTTCCCCTATTTTCCATCTGAAATAGTTACAAGTACCCCCAGCTAGGTCCTCGAGTACGCACAGGGGTCCCCGTACCCCTGGTTGGGAAAATAAATATAGATGTATTGTTTCGAAGCTTTTGCTGTATATCACTGAGTTTAAATTTATGGGTTTGTTTTGTCGAAATATTGGATTCATTTTTTCCCAGAGGAGATTTTCGGCACCTCGAGTCGTTTTTTGTCTTTTCTTTCACTTGATTTATTATTAGGGGCCAGTGTTAATTTCGTCGACTATAATACTTAGTCTTAATTTTAGTCAAAGTGATATTTTTGACGACTAAAATTGGACTAAAACTAAATTAAAAGTTTCTCATGAGACTAAAACTGTGACTAAAATGTCCAGATATTTTAGTCGACTAAAATAAGACTAAATAAAAATGAAAAGGAGAGACTAAAATCAGCCAAATTTCTATTGACCGTCTGAAAGAGCCTCATATCATTTAAATTCACTGCCAAAGGATCAGCTCTGAGCTTTGTTCATGTGGAGCAGCTCCATGAAGTCGAGGACCACGATTAAATATGATTATAATGAATATTATTAATGCAAAGTCGACTAAATTAGTCTTATATTTAGTTGACTAAATTGACATGCAATTTTAGTCGACTAAAACTAGACTAAAATTGAAAAGTTTTTTTTGACTAAATCTTAAATTACATTTTAGTCAAAAGACTAAAACTAAAATAAAATATGTTGTCAAAATGAACACTGTTAGGGGCCACAAAAAAAACACAGCTCATGGGATGTTTGTGGCCTGTAGTGTTTAGCATCTATAAAAATGGAGGAGGAGGAAGTTAATAAAGTTAATATCTGACAGAATGATGCTGTTGCATGTGGGGCCACCTGTTTGTCAAAAAACATAATCGCTTGAAACATTAGACAGATCCCTCTAATGTTATCACACAATGCTCATACGTCGTATTTACATAGATTGAAAGCTTTTTGAAAACAATATGGCGCCACAGGAGAGGCTGCACACATTATTTGTTTAAGATCATCTGTCACATCGTACAGGTATATCCAGCTTTCTCCTCTCCCAACAGCCACCTGTCGACTAAGGCGCACCTTTGATTTGCCTAAGAGGGCGGGGCCTGAACAAACGCACAAAATGACAGTGCTCGAGTGGAGTCTTTCTGTCCGGTGTCGTCATGCGTGAACTCAAAGCAATCACCGATACAAAGGGGTTCAGGTGATGTCATGCGATTTCAAAGACCCGTCCGTGGGTTTACGAGTGGTCAAATCTAAACCTGAAGCTCACAATGATAAAAGATTTACAGTGTTGTGCCTGAAACCCGTAAAATAGATGCAGATAACAAGGAAATTAGGAATGTCAAATGTTGATATATCCATGTTTACTGGGCTCCATTTGAAACAAAAAAAACAGCACAAAGATCGATGTCTTCTCTGTGAGTCACTGGAAAAGCCGTGGGATTATTTAGTCACACGGAAGTTATTGTTGTCAGCGGAAAGTTCGCTACTCCACAAGATAAGTGAGTTTGGGAACCTAAACTCGGACGAAAAGCGAAGGACTAGATTCTGAATAGATTATCTTTGTGCCAGTTGTCGTTTCATGTGGACGGGCTGTTTAAACACAATCAGATGATAGAGATAACCCTGAACGCTTATCCAATGAAGACTTTAAGGTGAGACACTGCAGGTGAATAGGGAAAAAATCTATATTTACAGATATCAATTTGAAACTGTTGCTGTAGATCACTGGCATAAATGTGAGAGAAAAAATACATTGCAAGTTTTCTGTCATTTTATCTTTTCATATAGAAATAATGCTTGTGTGTGTTTGTTGGCTGTCTTGCTTTCTTCACATGAAACTTTGACCTTCTTCTTTCTCGCAGAGAGCTCCATAATGAAGATCAAGCGCCCAAATTTCCCATCTTTTCTGCGACAAAATCTGAATAATGGACAGAGCTACATTCAAATTTATGGTTTCATTTTATTGATGAATGAGTTACCAAGACTTTCTCAGAGGGGATTTTGGATTCCTTGTTTAGTTTTAAAATAAGCTGTTTTTTAGTGGAAAAATTTGTAAAAAAATAATTTTAGCCTCATTTTTTGACATTCAAAACTCAATAAATGGGGCTTCGGGATTAAATAATAAAAAATCCCTCTGAAAAAATCTTCCAAATATTGTTCAGTCCAAGGCTGGAAAATGTGAAGTCTTTAGGTCCGACTGACGTGGACATAGTGTCGCCACAATGACAGAAAAATGTGTTTTGAGAAAAAGGCCCTTGAAATTGTGTTCTCCCATATAAGTCTATGGGGGAACATTGAATCAGCGCAATATTTAAACATGTTTTTGTGTAGATTAGGTATATTTTCTGTTTCCGGGTGAAAGCTTGTATGTTCAGAGACCAATTTGGCCCAAAACCTGAAAACTGAAAAAAATTGAGTTTTGCCTGTAGTGTCTCCCCTTAAAACAGAACCTCAGGTGAGAGTGATAATCACGCATGCCAGAGATAAATTATCTTTTAACGTGCTCTAAAATGCAAACAAAATAACAACCTCTGCACTAAGCAAGCTTGCCTGAACCGGCTTTAAAAAGTGCTTTTGTTCACAGAAAAGTATTTGAGCACTACAGTGGGTTAGATATTGCGCGAGTTGAGTCACAGTGCTCTTATTTACATACTTGTACCCGCATTCAGTTTGATTACTTTTATTTTTGCATGTCAACTTCCTGTGTCACGGCTCGACTTCCTCCACAGCGTCTCAAACTATCCGCGGGAGCTCCCTACACATAGATACAGACGGCATCTCGTCATAGAAGGGGGCGTGGCTTCGCCGAGGGGGAAAATAGAATCTTTTAGGAAACACAATTTTTCCCTCTTTTTAGACATTTTCTGGTGGAATATGAACTTATTTATCACATACAAATAAAGTCAAGTGTAAATCGGGTCCATATGTATTTTTTCTCACAGCAGATTGCTCAGTAGAAGTGAAAAAACGGCAGTTGTAGCTAGCGCTAGCTAACCGTTAGCATTAGTCCGTTGTTTATGTATTTATTTAGTAGAAAACTATATTCATAATTCAGCATTTGTAGTTTTTGAATAATTAGAGAAAGTTTAAATTTTTTCAAAATTGTTTTCCCCCTTAACTGTTTTCAAACATGACCATATATGGGCGATTCCAGAGATGCCGTCTGTATCTATTGCGCTCTGAAACTTGACCTGGTGACAGCGAATCTTAGGCCAACAATAAACGGGATTCTTTTTCCTCTTCTTCCTCAACTTCTTCTTTCTACACTTCCTCTTTTTCTATTTCTTCCTGCACTTCCATTTTGTCTTCTTCAGCTTCCTCTTCTCCTTTTTCTTTCTCTTCTTCCTCCTCTTCCTTTTCCTCCTCTGCTTCCTCTTGAACTTCCTCTACTTCCTCTACTTCAACTTCCTCTACTTCCTCTTCAACTACTCCTTCTTCAATGTCCTCTTCTTTCCCTTTTTCCTCAACTCTCTCTTTCCCATCTTCTTCCTCCTCTTCAAATTGCTTTTTTCTTTTACCATTTTGCAAAGTCGTCCTCTCATCAAACACATACTTGGAGTTGTATTTTGAGGCACTCGCGCATCTTTGAGTGATCTTTGGACCTTCTTAGCAGCACAGCAACAGCTCCCACAAAACTCCTCCTGAGGTCCTACGTATTCCAGGAACTGCTCCCCTCACCTCTCGCCCTCTTACTAAACTTAATCCATTCATCGTGGAGTAAAAACATTGGCCATAACTTCACAGCATTGGTGGGAGGAGCTTAGAGTTGGTTTGCTTGAATAAACCAGGAAGTCAAACTACTGGATGTGTTGTTTTTGATCAATACTGCATTTTCTAACGAACAAAGTGTAAGACAGTTATAAAGATATGTTGCAGATTATTACCAAATACTTGAACATCCTTTTAAAAGTATAAGGATAAAGTATTGGGACCAAACCTCACCCTGTGTGGACAGAGGCCGGTCGTTCAGCTTGTTGTTCCTGTGCGAGCTCCGTCTTCTGGGTAAGCTGGCCGAGTCCCGGAGAGCGTCCTGGGAAACAAGACAGCGACTCAGTGTTCACAGCAGCAGCAGCCACAACAACAGGCGCGACTAACACGTCCAGGGAACTACGGGTCGTCAGGGAAAAGCGGCAGTAAACAAGCAAGAGTCTCCATAGCAACGGAGCGACATACCTGAGGAGACTTCTGGGCCAAGACCGGGGAGAGCGACATCATGCAGGGGGCGGAGCCGGCGATGTTGGACCAATCGGCGAGCGGCTTTTTGTCCTTGAGAACCTGTCGGGCGAGAGCGGGGGTTGAGTTTGAAATCTGGGAGTGCACGGCCGACGTTACAAGAGGATGAATAATGCGAGTTTATACAATCACAACATTTTAGCACATGGTTTACAACACAGTTAATCGTAGTATGGTGGAAAGAAGAAGAAGAAGAAGAAGAAGATCTTTATTTATATAGTGCCTTTCACAGACATGTGAAAGAAAGATGTTGTGTTTAAAATGGTTTTATATGAAAAATACTGACAAGGCCCAGCATAAATGACGTTAAGGACGACTTTAACAAATATTTTAAGGCCGATTTTTGACTAATTATTAATCAATTATCTAGTGTGAATGTCATCTTCTTAACCCCAGGCTGAACTGAGCACATTTTCTCGAGTTTGGCTTTACCCCAATCCAAAAGCTTCTGGAAAAAAGGTGTGAAAATAGTGACAAAACTGAGACGAAAACAATTATGAGAATGTGACAAAAAAGTGACGAAAAATTTATGAAAAAGTGGCAAAAATGTCACAAAAATGACAAAAGAAATGAGAAAAAAAATGACAAAAAATTGACAAAAAATTACAAAAAAAATTACAAAAATGTGACAAAAATTTGATTAAAAAATGACAAAAAAAGTGACAAAAAAGTGACAAAAAAGTGACAAAAAGTGACAAAAAATGACAAAAAAAATTACAAAAATGTGACAAAAAATTTATAAAAAATGACCAAAAAAGTGACAAAAAAGTGACAAAAAAGTGACAAAAAATTACAAAAAATTACAAAAAAAATTACAAAAATGTGACAAAAATTTGATAAAAAATGACAAAAAAAGTGACAAAAAAGTGACAAAAAATGACAAAAAAATGACAAAAATGTGATAGAAAATCGACAAAAAGTTGACGAAAAAATGACAAAAATATGCCAAAAAAATGGCGGAAAAGCTACAAAAACAAAAAAATTATGGAAAAAAAATCTGATGACATGAGGAAAAAGATCCTCTCGGTTCAGGCGGGAGTTGAGAGGTCAAGAGAGAGTTTTGTTGTGAAATGTGAAAATGCAACAAAAAAATGCCCCAAAAAAAGTTACGATAACGCGGCAACAATGCAACGAAAAGGATTCGAGTTTTGTAGGTCTTAGCTTTCAAATGAGACGTTACACTGGCCTACAGGCTGCAACCTTTAAGATGTGGGTAAAGCAACAAAAAAAAAAAGGTGATTTCTTTTCATGTTTTATAATTTAAAGACAGAAAACCAGTGCTGCAGTGCAAACACAAGAGGCATTTCACCGGCATTCATCATCTGTCAAAGCAAGTTTGCCAACCCCAGGCCTGTCACGCTTTCTGCAAACTGTTTATTGGAAAAGGAACCTGTCATGAACCAAGAATGCTGCCTCTTCAGTCACATCAAGATGACGGGCATCTCCCCGGACGGATCTAAACGACCTCGAAATGATGGTTACGGCGCTATCTTCCCCCCTCCCTCCCTCACAAACAAACAAACAAACAAACAAACCAACCAGCGCACGAGCGATTCAGCCGTATTCCACCCTCTACTAACTCTGGTCTCATGCTTCAGTCCTACAGGCGACACATGCTACACACTGCATCAGTAAATAACAGTAGGGGATTAATGGAAACAAGGCTACAATTGTTGGGAGGATAAATCACATGTAGCGAGATCTAGAAATCTGTATTAAATCATCGAAATCACTTGTACAAGCTTTGACAAAGGCACTACTCTTATCCACAGTCTCTTAAATCTGTCACTTTTTTTATAGCGCCTAACCCGGCCCACGGAAAAGCTTGATAAATGAGCGTGAAAGTTTATATCCTTGTCTTACCGTGCGTTAGTAATAGTCCTGTCAGCTCGCCTCTCTCGCTCTCACATGTGCACAGGCTTTCACAATGGGAGCGCCCTCCGTAGAGTAACTCCTCCCCCTCTCTCTCCCTCCCTCTCTCCCTCTCTCTCCATGTCTCCAGTTATGTCCCATAGCCTTCCCTTTCCCCTGGATTATCAGTCTGTCAAACGTTTGATAGCAGAAAGCCAAATCCCTGCTCGGGAGATAGCAGCAGTTTAATTAGTGACAGAGTAAATGGTGATACAGCGGAAAGTGGGGCTGTTTTCCAGTCACGGACACAGTATACAAAATTAATTTAGTACGTGACTGGATTAACCGAGATTTCTAGCTTGTCGAGACTGGTGACTATGCTAACCAGATTGACTTTTTACTTGGGGGTAATTATGCAGACAAACTTGTTTATCAAAGAAAAAGCCTGAATGCACAATATCAGAGTGAGGCCCATCATGAAGGAATGAATGATGAAATGAACCTCTTACCACACGCTTTAACTCTGTGTTTCCTCCGGTTCTGCTTTACCCAAATCTAAAAGCTTCTTGACTGGAGCCTCTAGGCCAGTCTGACGCCTCATTTGAAAGCTGAGACCAACAAAACTGATCTTAATGGATCTTTTCCCTTACGTTGTTGCCGGTACTTTTTTTCTTTCTAATTTTTGGCCACTTCTTGTTTTATTTTTGTTGCTCTTTTGGGGATTTTGTTGCTCTTTTTTGACTTTTTTAATGCGTTTTCGTCACCTTTTTGCCACTTTTTACTTGAGTTTTTGTGGCTTTTTTGTTGAACTTTCTTTGTTTTTGTTATCTTCTCATTTTTGTCGCTATTGTGATGCTTTTTCCAAGAAATTAGCACACTTGGGTAAAGCCAATCTGGAGTAAGGTGGGGGCTAGATGCAAGTTGGCCATTTTATACTCACTACTGCCACCTCAGGTCATACGTGTAACTGCAGCTTCTATATTAAGCTTGTGCAAGTAACAACGTTTTGAGTGACAGCGCAGGATTTTAGAGGCAGTTGTGGTGAACAGGTCTCGGCTCATTCTACAAATTAGGCCATTGCTGAAACATGTAGGGGTAGGAAAATACATAATTTTAACATTTTTAAACTCCGTATAGTCCCTTTAATTTAATTTAATTTAATTTTAGTCCCTAAATGGTGCTGCCCCTTTGTACCTCTCGGAGCCCCTTAACCCTACTTCTCGGTCTTTTTGGTCGGCTAACCAGCTCCTCCTCAGCGTCTCAAGGACAAATCAGATGCTCAGTGGGGACCGGGCTTTTGCGGTGGCAGGACCTAAGTTGTGGAATGACTTGCCTTTATTTATAAGACACGCACTGTCTGCACCTGTTTTCAAATCTCTTCTTAGAACTCAACTCTTTAAAGGGACTATATGGAGTTTAAAAATGTTAAAATCACGAGGCACACCACCAGCAGAAAATGTAAAAAAATGTAACTCTGTAGCCTATATTGAGTCGTTCTCATCAAAGTGTCTTGAATAAGAACATCGTATAGTCTCGCTAGCCACAATGCCATTGATCATTGCAAATGAGCTACCTGCGGCCACTTACTGATATGGAAGAGTATTATATGGTTACTCTGCCGATCACTAGAGGGCAAAGACATTCGAAAACTGTACATTATTTGCGGATAATAATGATTTTTTATTTTTTTTTAAACTAGGTGAAATTGCATAATTTCCCAAGGCACACCAGACAATATCTCACGGCACACTAGTGTGCCACGGCACAGTGGTTGAAAAACACTGTGTGTAGAATGAGCCCAGAAGTATTCACCACAACTGCACTGTCACTCAAAAAGTTGTTACTTCGGGTCCGAAGTGCCGTCATGCACGAGCTTAATATAGAAGCTGCAGTTACACGTGTGACCTGACGTGGCAGTAGTGAGTATAAAATGGCCAACTTGCATCTAGTTCCTTTAAGTTGGCGTTTGGTACACCCTAAGAAGTTGACATTTTAAAATCTGTTTTATATGTTAAGGTATTTGTATTTTGTAGCACTTTGGTCAACCTGGTTGTTTTAAAGGGGGGGTATTATGCAAAATAATTTTTTTTCAAGCTTTACATCATGTTATTATGTCATTCCCTCATTAAAAACATGCCTGAAGTGTTGCCTTGGCACATTCACGTATTTTTGAGTAATCTGTAAAAACTCTGATGGCGGCCATTTTAGGGATAGGTTTGCCTGAGTCCTCCTAGGAACGCCCCCACCTCCTGGAGACGCCTCCGAGCTTTCGTCACCAGCCGAGTAACCAACCACTGCTCCTCAGCAGAGCCCCCCTCCCCCCTCCCCTCATCACTGATGCCACAGACAGCGTGTGGAGGGGGCGTGTCGGAAAGAGTCAGAGGTTCTTAAAGAGACAGAGGCCTATTTCAAGACATTCACTACAGCCATTTTGAGAGAGCCATTTTATACAAGGCAGTTATTCTAATTTACTGCATTTACAGACCAACAGAAGGTTTGGTCATCATAGTGTGATATAGTGCTATGTGATTGACAAAAGCATAAAACCCCCTCTTTAAAATGCGTTATAAATAAAGTTGCAGTTGTATCGTCATTGCTAATTCTGTTGTCCATAGGAAGTGGTAACCGCCGTCGACATTAAAAAAGAAGAAGTGGCTTTGGCCATGTGCGCCTCCTGCTACGAATGCACATCTCACCACAACAGTCGCCGCTGTTCACACACTTTTGCAAAATTCTTCAGCGCGATTGTGAAACTTACACTAACGTTACTCACCGTGTGACTGTTGTGCACGAGCTCCCTCCTCTCCTTCCTCAGAGAGTTGAGCTGCTTCTCCTTCTCCCTCTCCATGTCCACGAGCTGCTTCTCCAGCTGCTGCACCCGCTCCTGAAAACAGAGGCACACATCAGCGCCGCTCGCACCCCAAACTGTCTCTGCATGAACGGGACACTGTTCTATTCACTGTACAGTTTGTGAGAAAAGACTCAGCACATAGCATACACAATGGAGAGAAATGGTAAGGTAATATGAAAAGAAAAGACAATATATATGCACTTCACCTCTTTTACAGCAGGGGGGGTGAGGCAACAATTATATGCATTATAGAAAGACACCTGTAGTACTTCTTAAAACATACCAAACAAAGTAAAGCATAGGTTGGCAAACTTTTCCCCCCCTCTCTTACCACTTACTACATTACATGCAAGCTAATTCAACCTCTTTAGCCGAGCACATTTTCTCCAGTGCAAAAAGTAAATATCAAGTATTGGCTTAAATGACTTGAATTGAGGAAATGCATCCTGTTTTTGTCGGTTTTCACTCATTTAGACACTTTTCCTGATCGGACCAAGTTTGCTTTGCTTGTTTGAGGACATTTCAGACCAGTTCTAGGGTAAATCTCGCTTGAAATAAGAAAGCCAATGAGATAAGACCAATTTTCTTACCCCATTGACAAAGAAAATGACCTGAAATAAGGACGAAATGTATCGAAACGAGTCAGAAACATCTCAGAACAAGTGAAATAATCTAGGACAAATGCCCAAGAACTTCTTAACTAGTCAAAACAACTAAAATGTGGATTATTATGCTCAAATTGAGATGTTTATACTGATCTAGTTAAATAGTTTTTGCAGTGTACCTTGCGTCGTTGCCATGTTGTCATCACTTTTTCGTTGTATTTTTGGCCCTTTTTTGTTGCTTTTGTGTCGGGTTTTTTTGTGTGTTGCCATTTTCATCTTGCTTTACATCTCGGTTTTGCCGCCATTTTGACTCTTTTAGATTTTGGGTAACGCCAAACTGGAGAAAGTGTGCTCAGCAGAGGCGGGAGTGAAGAGGTTAATTACAGCACAGTGTAGTTTATTTGACTCGTTGACTTGGAACTACACGCTTGCAAATTTCTGTTTTCAGCAGCAATATTCAGGCTGCACGAGTCTCCCCAAAAATACTACACATTTATGAAAGTACAACACAATACTAGAGGTGGGCATAGATTAATTTTTTTAATCTAGATTAAAATGGCTCGCTTGAATTCTGCCGAAGCCATTCAGAATATGTGTGCTGCCCAAATAATGACTAAAAGTAAGTCTTTGAGAACGAGTTTCTTAAGTCAGCTGGTGCGTTAGACCAGGGGCTCATCTCCTGTTTCCAAAATGCATCACTAACTGCATGAGAACGTTCTACTATGATAATTGGTGACATAAATAATTCATGTTCAAGAAGATGCACTTGTGTTTACTAACTGTTTATTCAGTTAAACATTAATGTTGAACTGTAGGCCGACTACATTAGAGGTCCTGATGAACTGTTTACAGTGACAAACTAAATCTCCTCTCCACACTATGACCTGCTAAAGAAAAAAAGTCTCTCGCATGGGACAGTTGTGGCAGAAGTCCCCAAGTATTTATTTACGGGTGATGTGGGCCATCTTACTCTGTTTGTGAGCGTGGGAAACATGTGCGCGTCTCCTGATTGGTCAACAGTGTCACGTGATCACCGTCACAACAACGCAGTTCATGCTACTGCAGCTACAGCTAATACGAGCTTCACCCTGGCGATAGTTCTGTCAAAATGGAGATAAACTTCGACAACACGAAGATGCGGGACATATTTCTTTGGATTTGATAAGAAAAGGAAACGGTGAGCGGAGAAAGAGAAGGTAACGGACTCGGAAAAAAGTAGCTGTAAAGTCCGTCTCCAAACTCCGTAAGTGCTGCGGTTAAACTCTGCTCGCAGTTGAAATGCACCTGGAAAAGGCTCTTGTGAACTTTTGGGGATAAAGTTGCGCTGTGTCGTGTGGGGCTGTTTCGTGTGGGGCTGTGGCCATGAAATGAGTTGTTTATGTCGCTGTTTTAAAAGAGGGAGGCGCTGCGGTGTTTTTCACTCTGTCATTGGCCGCTGCTTCTGAGTGTCGCTTTGGAGACGCTATGTTCACTCACGTTTCTCCTGTGCGTCTGAAATTGGGCATAAAAGTCGTGTAATGTGTGCTGACCATAAAATATCACGGTGAAAGTGCAAGATATTTTTTTTATCGCCCGATAAGAGTCTCGCGGCGATAACGGCCCACCACTACACAATACATACATTTGTGCTAACCAAACTGCACAGCAGACCGTGAACTTTTCCCCTCTCACACTCCCTCAGCCGCGTCACATGACTGTACATCACGACTTTAATCACATCAGAGGCCCCCCCCGCAGAGCGCAGACTGGCCCCGGGACAGCGCAGCACCGGTCCGACTGTGAGAGACTCCCAAAGTGTCCCGGGACAAGCTGCCACTTCACTGCGACGTTCAAGCGTCTGTGCCAAGAGCCTCCTCCTGTGCATTAGGTCTGTGATTTATAGACTCGGGTTTAAATCGTGGGGAGTAGAGTCACTTTCTGGGCACCGAGCGGAGGTAACGTCGGGCTCTGCCAAAATACCACAATTGTCGGCAAAAAAGCAAAGTCTTTATTATTGTGGGAACTCCTCTTTTAGGTTTAAACATATGGCACTCTACAGGGGCTACGCTCTTCATTCCCACAACAGAATTTACTGAGAAAATGGGCAAACTATTTTACTTAAGTACAGAATACTTTTTGAGGGGGATTTGTCTTTCAAAGCTCAGCCATAGACAGCATTTATTTCCTTAATTTTTGTCATATGAAGACATAGGTGTAATTTACGGGGCTATATATAAATCAGTAGGCTATATAAAGCTATAAAGGTGTTTGCTTCTTTGACATTGGTTTCTTATTTTGGTTTTGTTGTGTGTCGGAGACTTCTGTTCCCTTCAAAGTAGAGGGGATCCCTGATAATTTAGGGGAAATAATGCACATTAACTGCATTTAGCTGTTGCTCGCGTGCTTTAAATCGATGTTTAGTTGGTGAAGATTGGTCAAATACTCATGTGGTCACTAATGGTGATCACAGAACAGGCAGGATTAATACTTTAACATTCTGCCCGTTTGTCTCGTACTCGTTCTCCTGGACAGCGGACACAAGGCAAACTGCTGCTGTTTAATGACAGTTTGCATCGGGTGCAAGGAGCGAGAGGTCGACACTGAACGTGAGCGGTAAGACCAATAAATACACTCCTCAAGATAGCGCTCCTTTATAACTTGAATAATAAAAACTTATGACTTAGTGCTGTGAATGATCTGCAGTCACACAGACTGTCACTGATCTAAAAGAGGCTTTGTCCTGGCAGAGCAGAGGGTCCATGCAGGGCAGAGAGAGGGAAGTGTGCACTAAGGTGTAGCGAGGGTGGGGCCAACGATCTCTAAAATAAACAGCATTTATATGTCGTCCGCACTATTGACGACAACTGTATATGAACTCTATTAGCCTGACCTGGTCTGACCTGGTCTATGGGCAACATTCTCTTCTCTGGTTTGGTGCAAAGTGATTTATTCCTATGCAAAGTAAAAAAAAGTGTCTGAAGAAGTGATCCCAGTTTTCATGGTTTCACCCCTCTGACAGTGGGACTGAGTGGACTGTACTTATACTTTCAATGAATTAACGTTAGCTTAAAATGATGCCCTTATATTAGCTATTAGATAAAACCTTTTGATGATATCAGTCTATAATCTTATTAAAACTATTCTTTTCAGCCTTAAAGCCCTGTTTAAAATGGGCTTGATGTTCTTTATGGTGGTGCAGTGCTTTTTATTCTATATGGTTTTGTCCACCAGGAAATTGCTTGTGTTGAGCTCGAGGTTTCAAAATATTAAATATTAAAACTATATTATTTCAGGGATTTTCATAACAATAATAATAATCCGGGAGGAGCTCGGAGTAGAGTCGCTGCACCTTCAAGTCGAAAGGAGCAGCTGAGGTGGCTCGGGCATCTGTTCCGGATGCCTCCTGGTCGCCTCCCGCGGGAGGTGTTCCAGGCATGTCCTAGTGGGACAAGGCCTCGTGGAAGGCCCAGGACACGGTGGTGGGACTATGTCTCCGAGCTGGCCTGGTGTCGCCTCGGGGTCCCCCCAGAACAGCTGGAGGAGGTGTGTGTGGATCGGGAAGTTTGGGCATCTCTGCTGAGACTGCTGCCCCCGCGACCCGGATAAAGCGGAAGAAAATGGATGGATGGATAATAAAATAAAATAATAATAATAAATAAATCAGGTTTTAACTCAATCATTTACATTTTCAAAATAAAATTGCTCGGCCCTTTTTCACTTTAAAATAATAATATAATAAATTTGAAAATGCAAATGATGGAAATAAAATCAGATTTTTAGAGAAATGTTATGGCAAAGTCTCATCTACAACCTCAGGCCTTTCTGGAGATCATTTCATCACTTCTTGCTTATTCACATTACCAGAAATTTTGAGTCACACAAATCAACAAGGACTCAGAAAAACGGGAGAAATACGGTCTTTAAATAAATTAGTTGAGCTTTGAGGCCGACTTCACGAGAGTTGACGTGCGCACCTGCTTTATGAGAATATGGCAGGAAAAGCAAACCAATATGGTGATAACGATTAATTACTGTTTGTTCGTGCGCCACTAGGACATCGACACAGTTTGCTTTGTAAACATCATTTTCCAGGAAATGTAGAGACTAATTATTATCGATTATGTGTGCCCATTTGAATTCCTACATTGGTTCCACTTACATTACAAGAATCATGGCAATTGAACATGGCATGTGCCTGTTGACACACGACTACAGACCTTCTACTTGGGCAGTAATAATGTACCTGTGCGGTGTTGACCAGGTGCTGCTGACCGGAGATCTCCTTCTCCACACTGGCTTCACTCTCAGCCCCTGGTTCTTCATCTGCTCCATCCTCCTCCTCCTCCTCCTCCTCTTCCTCTACGCCGCTCTCTTTCTCCAGCACACTGAACTCCCAGTCCTCAAAGGCGCGCACCGCGGCTTCCATGGCCTCTCGCTCCTGCATTCAGAGAAACAGCATTCAAGACAAGATATCACAATGCTTCTCTCATAGGTTTAATGGGTTTCAGCCTTAAAGGAGAAACGTCACGCAAAATACACTTTTTTATTTCTTCATAATCGTGTGTATAGAAGTGTTCTTGCTTCATTCACACACTTTAGAGCAGGGGTCCTCAGACTTTTTTCTCTGGGGGCTACATTATTGTTCCTGACTGTGATGGGGGGCTGGACCGGGTTGGCTATAATAAAAAACATATAATTGTATGACTCAGACCAAAATGCCTCTATGTGAAGTAGAGACACTCGCCTGGCACAGTCGTCCCCACGACTATATCCACAACATCAACACTTGATTCAGGCTCATATTTGTTTCACCGTAGTGGTTTGCAAAAATAGTAATCAAGTCTTCACACTTTGTTTTAGTTTCCATTTATTTATATTTTCAAATAAAACATCATTATGTAATGTGACCAAAGTAATAACTTCTTACACTTGTGCTTTACAAGCCTGTGTCACAAGTTTCTCAAAGTACTGTAGTCATTATTCATTCTCTCCACACTCTGGTGATAAGCTTCATTTACCACGGGGCTATAATGTGTTTATATTCTGATCTCTTATGTAAGTGCCCTCTGCTGGACACCTCTGGAATTATTTTTTATTTATTCAAATTGCCCCCTAGTGGCTGGCATGAGTAAACTGGTTATTTAGTTCAAATATCCTAACTCCGCACAGGGATGGGCTAGAAACGTACTTTTTTTTTTGACATACTCAGGGACCCCTGCTTTAGAGTCATCTCGCTTCATTTTTAGCCCACCACTCTAACTCATGGATTCAATTGCATCAGAGATGGAACGCAAAACTGTCAGGGAAACCGGAGTACCCGGAGGAAACCTACACAGACACAGGGAGAACATGCAAAGTCCACACAGAAAGGCTCCAGGTGGGAATCGAATCCGGGACCTTCTTGCTGTGAAGCACGAGCGCTAACTGCTGAGACACAGGGCCGCCCCATACCAGTCACAAGTTTGGAAACACTTTGTATGCATCAGCTTTTCTTTATTTTCAACACTTTACATTGTGTGAATGTCAAAGAAGGCATATTCTTAGCATCTTCTGAAATGGTTTTCATCCGTCTGTGAAGTCTAAACCATTTCTGGTTATTGGTTACTACATCGTGAAGCCCATTGAGAAATGTCAAAAATGTGCAGTAATCAAAGCAAGCTATAGAGACAGACGGCATCTCGTCATCGAAGGGGGCGTGGCCTCGCCGAGGGGGAACATAGAATCTTTAGAGAAACACAATTTTCCACTCTTTTTAGCCATTTTCTGGTGGAATATGAACTTATTTATCACACACAGATAAAGTCAGGTGGAAATCGGGCCGATATGGATATTTTCTCACAGCACATTGTTCAGTAGAAGTGAAAAAACGGCAGTTGTAGCTCGCGCTTGCTAACTGTTGGCATTAGCCCGATGCTAACATGTAGCATCAAGTTAGCATTCTCCGTTTTTTATGTATTTATGGGCTGTTGAACCACTTTGCTCCTCCCCATGTCTTTGTTTCTTTATTCAATAGAAACTATGTTCAGAATTCAGCATTTGCTTAAGTAGTTTTTGAATAATAAGAGAAAGTTTAGATTTTTCTCCAAATTGTTTTCCCCCTTAACTGTTTTCAAACATGACCATATATGAGCGATTCCAGATACGCCGTCTATATCTATTTGGAGTTTATGTCAAGTTTTTTGTTCCTCCATAAATGAATGCCTTCTGTGACAATCTACCGTGTAAAGGTAAATAGTCTTGAAATACAAGAGAACACAATACATTAAAAAAGCGTTTCCAAACATTTGACCGCTGCTGTACATCTCTGTCATGTTAGAGCTATAGATACAGACGGCATCTCGTCATAGAAGGGGGCGTGGCTTCGCCGAGGGGGAAAATAGAATCTTTAGAGAAACACAATTTTTCACTCTTTTTTGCCATTTTCTGGTGGAATATCAACTTATTTATCACACAAATAAAGTCAAGTGTAAATCGGGTCCATATGGATATTTTCTCACAGCAGATTGTTCAGTAGAAGGGAAAAAACGGCAGTTGTAGCTTGCACTAGCTAGACGTTAGTATTAGCCCGATGCTAACATGTAGCATCAAGTTAGCATTCTCCGTTATTCATGTATTTATGGGCTGTTGAACCACTTTGCTCCTCCCCATGTCTTTGTTTCTTTGTTTAGTAGAAACTATATTCATAATTCAGCATTTGTTACAATAGTTTTTGAATAATCAGAGAAAATATACATTTTTTCAAAATTGTTTTCCCCTTAACTGTTTTCAAAAATGACCATATATGGGCGATTCCAGAGATGCCGTCTGTATCTATACAGTATGCACCTCGGGGAGTCGTCTCCTGCTGGTCCCAGAGTCAGGACTGAACACAGTGACACAACTCAAATCTGGAACAAGCTTCAGGAGGATTTGAGGCAGGCGTCAACTCATTTATTTTTAGCTGCATATGTACAAATGTTTAATGTAATTGTTTTATGGATAGACTTTATCTGCAGTATTGTAATTTTATATAACCGGAAGCACTTTGAACTGCCTTTCATAAGACATGGGACAGAAAAAAGACCGGCATTGAAGCATTGGATTAGTTATTTTGTTCAAAGGCAAAGAGAGGATATCAATAGGTCACTAAATATTAAAATCCAGAAGATTTATACACATGTTGTACATTTTATGCAATCAATGTGTGTGGACAATCTCTTAAATGTAACTTGATACCGTACAACTCACTCGGAAACATTGTTGGACGGGAGATAAAAGTCTAAATGGCAAACCAAAAGAGGGACAGGCATTTACCCTATCACGCTCATGGTGAAATGGATAGTGGAAAGGGCAAATAATGAAATGATGATCCTTTTCAACTAGTTAAACGTAACTAAGCAAGCGCACACAATGTTTTTTTTGTTGTAGAGCTAAACCAGCCTAATTGAACCTGTGTCATAAAAAAAGTGAGCTCATCCGTCAGGCTAAACAAACAACTATCTTTAAACCTGTCACTACAGACTGCCGCCGGGACGAGGCCGCCTCAGATCTGGTCCAACCACTCACTCAAAGGCACACCGCACTTCATGGGCGCGTGTGCAGGCAAACTTCAGCAGATCCAGTTTGACAGATACTAAAACGAGGGGCTTCTTTAATTAGCAGCGTAAAAAACCGCTGTCGGCACTCTGTCGCGTGGAGAAAAAGAAACACACAAAAACAACATGACAAAGGAGACTAAGCACACTTACTGATACTGCTCTTTGATAATCAATAGTATGCATACAATGAGGTCAGTTAGACACCGATCTCACAAAAATCTCACAGAAATCCGTCTTGTTTGGATATTTCTTCCTTGTGTATCAAACCAGTGGCAGCATTGTCATGAGCGGGCAAGTTTTAGCCTGACTAATGAACAACATGATGATGCTGCAAAACAACAAGGTGTTGTATACGGTGGGAGGAAAAAGTGAACGCACCCTTTGGAATTTCTTACATTTCTGCCTGAATTTGTCATAAAATGTGGTCTGATCTATTTAAAAAACACGTTCTGGAATGGCCAAGTCAAAGTCCTGACCTAAACCCGATTGAGATGCTGTGGCATGACCTCAAGAAAGCCATTCATACGGGACATCCCAGGAATCTCACTGAACAACAGTTTTGTAAAGAGAAATGGTCCGAGATTCATCCTGACCGTTGTGCACATCTAACCTGCAACTACAGGAAACGTCTGGATGAAGTTATCGCTGCCAAAGGAGGGTCAACAGTTATTAAATCCAAGGGTTCACTCACTTATGCTACGCTGTGCTGTGAATGTTTACATGTTATGGCCAATAAAAATATGATAACATGTAATTGTTTGAGTGGTATGAGTTTAAGCAGACACTGTTTACTCATTATTGTGATTTTAATAAAGGTCAGACCACATTTTATGAGCAATTTAGGCAGAAATGTGAGGAATTGCAAAGGGTGTACTTACTTTTTCCTCCCACTGTATTGGCAAAACACAAAAATCACAAAATATTAGGGCCCGACCGATATAGAACTTTGGGGTCCGATACTAATATGAAGGGGGTTGGAATATAGGCGATATATAGTTGAAAAAAATGTTTAGCTCTCAAATAGTCTATAGTTAACCTCTTAACTCCCGCCTGAACCGAGAGGATCGTTTTCCTCACGTCATCAGATTTTTTTTTCCCATCATTTTTTTGTTGGGTATTCAACTCATTTTTGTAACTTTTTTGTCACATTTTTGTCATTTTTTTGTCACATTTTTGTCATTTTTTTGACACATTTTTGTCATTTTTTTGACACATTTTTGTCATTTTTGTGTCACA
Source organism: Gobius niger (assembly GCF_951799975.1). Lineage (NCBI taxonomy): Eukaryota > Metazoa > Chordata > Actinopteri > Gobiiformes > Gobiidae > Gobius > Gobius niger. Next base: position 31,166,070 of record NC_136859.1, read on the forward strand.
TTTTTGTCATTTTTTCGTCATTTTTTAAATCAAATTTTTGTCATTTTTTTGTCACATTTTGTCATTTTTTGTCACATTTTTGTCATTTTTTTTGACACATTTTTGTCATGTTTTTGACACATTTTTGTCATTTTTTGGCACATTTTTGTCATTTTTTCGTAATTGTTTAATCAATTTTTTGTCATTTTTTTGTCGCATTTTTAATCAAATTTTTGTCATTTTTTGTCACATTTTTGTCATTTTTTCGTACATTTTTTGTCAATTTCTTGTGACATTTTTGCCACTTTTTCATCAATTTTTCGTCATGTTTTTGTCAATGTTTTCTCACTTTTTTGTCAGATTTCCATCATTGTTTTCGTCTCAGTTTTATTGCTATTTTCACAGCTTTTTTCCAGAAGCTTTTGGACTGGGGTAAAGCCAAACTGGAGAAAATGTGCTCGGTTCAGGTGGGAGTTGAGGGGTTAAACATTTATAATTATAGTAAAGGTTTCAATCATTGACATATACAGAAATATATCTAATAGAGGTCGACCCTTGTAATAAAGTCTAAATTGCACATGATCCTAATGAAGCCTTTTTATCTGTGCACTTCAAAATGCAAAAGAGAAACCGAGCACGTGCAGCCTCTGCCTGTGCATCTATGTAAACAACAGCTTCACACAAGTCTGTACCTGACTGTGCCCTACTGACCCGACCCGCACCGTGCCACTCGGCTTATGAGTTCATCTCTTTTGGCTCGGGGCCTGGCGCAAATGCACGCCGCAGCCGATTCCCAGGGCACGCGGCATTACTCATGCTCTGACTCATTCTACTTTCCTAATAAAAAGCAATTCCCGGCTTCTTTTCGCCTTATCCCTCCGTAATGAGTCTCTCGGTCTGAGATTTCGTCCCGCGGCCTCACCTGCTGCAGCTGCACTCTGAGCTGCTCCCTCTGGCTCTCGGGCTGAGTGGGCAGCAGGGCCTCTCGCTCCTCGCATGTCCTCCTCAGCGCCTCCACTCGGCTCCTCTCCTGCTCAAGTCTCTCCCGCTCCTGAAAAGAAAGCAACGGCGGGATTAAAGTATGTGAGAAATGACAAAGTGGATGCAGGTTCTCAACAGGAAATCGTTTTAACTACTTTGGACACCTGAACGTGGACATATCCTGCGTATAGGGTTGAAAAACAGATTATAGTAATACAGAAGCTAGAGCTGGTGAAGACTTTGACAGCGGCTCCTCCTGCTGGCAGCTGTAGGAATAAAGTGTGAAAAAAAACGTTTTGTTTCGATTTACGCTGTGGTTTACAGCTTCAGCACGGCCAGATAATCACACTCAGAACTGATCTAATGTTGGATTATCTGCTTTAATAATAAAATGACGCAATTGCATGAGTGAAGTGCAGAACAAAGCACTGACACCGTATAAGAATGTAGTGAAATAGCAGTCCAGGTATGTCTGAAGAGGGAAAAACGATACAACATGTCCACTTTAAAGGTGCATTATGTATTTTTTTTAAACAGGAAACAAAGCACGGATCCATCCCGGAGGCCTTCAGGACGCTGAAGGATCAAGTGTTTTTTAGTGTTTCTGGCAGGTTTCTCTTTGCTGATGGAACCATATAACGCATACATTTAATTCAGAAAAACCTACCAGAAACCCTGATCCTGGAGTGCACATATATCAACTTTTTCCACGAGAACTTGCATATTGCACCTTTAAGTCTTGCTCTCTTTTTTTGTTCTTTTTTGTTCTTTTTATAAACTTAAAAGGGACTAGATGCAAGTTGGTCATTTTTATACTCACTACTGCCACCTCAGGTCTGACGCGTAACTGCAGTCTCTATATTAAGCTTGTGCATGACGGCACTTCAGACCCGATGAAACACCTTTTTGAGTGACAGTGCAGTAGAATAGAACAGGTCTGAGCTCATTCTATACATTAGGACATTGCTGGAACATGTAGGGGAGGAAAATATAAAATAAAATTCATTTTACCATTTTTAAACTTTGTGTAGTCCCTTTAGACTAAGGCATGTTGGATGAAAATACCACAAGGATAATATTGAAAATAATATGTATGAATGTTCTAATAATAATACAACGTTTTTGACATTGCTAAGCAGTTTGAGTGCTGATTTGAAAACTGAGAGGAGCATCACCTCCTTACATCAGCGAGTGAGGGATAACAATGATGTGAGTGATAGTAGAGATAATGGGAGTCTCCAAGGTCTGATTTTGTTTCCTAAAACTGAGGTAGAAGGGATAACAGCGGTGCAGGGTAATGTAAGCACCCGGAAAATGGAATCTACTGTTTGTGTTACTACATCAGCCATGTGTTTAAATGAAGATAAAGATGCCAATGTTGACGTATTGGCTCAGCATTCAGCCCTGTGAAAGGGAGCCTAGAGAAATGGTTATGTGTGATTCTGTTATTGTAAACCACAGCCATAGCTAATTTAGCGTAGCATTCTTCTACTGAAGCAGCCATTTCTTCAAGAGCATGTGATTGGACCAACGTCTCTGAACAGAAAAAAGTTACGGTTTGCATTTAACTGCAAGGAAACAGTGAAAAAGGAAATCACATAAAGGAAAAGAAGTAATATCCCCCTATTTCTAACTGACATTTTATCTTCATATACCCACATCCTCTTTCTGAAATCAAAAGTCCTGCATTTTTGCTTAACTCCTTAACCCCCGCCTTGACAGAGCGCATTTTCTCCAGTTTGACATAACACAAATTAGATGAAAAGTGATGAAAAAGCGACAAAAAAGCAACAACAACAATAAAGATTATAAAAAAAGACGAAAGTGCGACAAAAACACTTCCAAAATGTGACAAAAACACAGCAAAAGAGCGACAAAAACATGCTGGAAAAGCCAAAAAAAGCGATAAAAACACAACTAAAGAGTAATGAAACGGCAACAAAAAGTCAACAAGAAAGCGTCAAAAAAGTTACGATCAGTTTTGTAGGTCTTAGCTCTAAAGGCAGGAAGTTTTTAGATTTGGCTGAAGCCGAACTGGATGAAATGTGCTGGGTTAAGACGGGGGTTAAGAGGTCGACACCTAAACCACAAAAGGCACCCATTCCTAAAACAAGTGGAAGGTCCTCACCGTGAGCTTGTCGGTGCTGCGGTGTCGGGTCCTGTGTCGCGCCTCCTGCCGCAGCGTCTGCAGTTTGAGCGAGTGCTTCTGGATCTGGCTCTTCTCCGTCTGCAGCTCGCCCTGAAGCAACGCGATCTCCAGCTGTAACTAACAACACAAGAGCCACTCATATGATTCATCCTGACCGCTGCATGACCACGGGAGGCAGCGTATGGGTCAGGCTGCTGTTGTGAAGATAGAGGGAGATGATAAAGAGAGTGCGACGGGTCAATAATGTTGGGACAATATATCGCCAAAGCGTCGTTATTGCCGCCACAATAATATCGCTATCAGAAGTTTTCCATCTGTCTGAGATTTTGCCAACGCAACCTAAAACAACAAACTTAAAGGTGCACTATGCAACTTTCAGTGACCCAGCGTATCCATGGTTACATAATCCGTTAGCCACACAACTCATTTTTGTTTTGATTTTGGAAAACATGTAAAAAGACGTTTTATAGGAAACACATTGTTTTTCTCATATTGCCATTTTATCAATACAAAATGACTTAGGCAATTATGTTATGTGGCTAACGAATAAATAAAATGGATCCAGAAGCATCATGGGAGCCGCCGGGATGGAAAGTAAAGGCGCTATGCTAACCACCCCTAAAGAAAACTTACAATAATATTAGTTTAGGATTTTAGTTTGGTCCTGATTTAGCATTTTGTGACTTTTGTTTTGACACAATTTGATAAAAAAAATTTTTTTAAAAACACTGCAAAAAAAAGTACTCAAAGTAAGAATCTATGACCTTCATTTATTAAGTAATTTTGACTCGTAAAGTAAACAAATCCGTTAAATTAAGAGCAAAAGACACTTGCTCCACAGGCAGATTTTGTTACAGACTAACTCAAATCAAGGTAAAATATACTTGTTTCAAGAAAATTGTACTTATTACTAAGTACATTTTGCAGTATTGTTAAGGACTTTTGTTTAAATACAATGGAGCTACTGTGTTGAAATGTTCTAGTAAAATATCACAGCACTATTGTTGGCGGAATACGCATTTTTTGGTCTTGTTTGTTGTTTTAGTGGCAGTAATGTGTACCTCGATCTTGAGCTCCTCCCTCTGCTGGTCGATCTCAGCAATGCGCTGTTGGACTTTCGACGGAGATGGAAACAAACGAGGAGAACCCAGCTCCAGCTTTCTGACACAAGACTGAGGAACGAGCAGGAGAAATGACATTACGCATAGAAAGGAAAGGAAAAAACACACAGCTATTCAATGAGGGCTATTGAGAGAAAAGACGATGAGAAATGGGACTACATTCCCAACTCAAAGAGGGTTGTCATGAGCAGCAAATCAAAAAGATAGTCGAATAAACTACATGCAAACGTGCATTAAATTCACTGGACTCACATTTAACAGTTTTCGTAGCTTTTTGTTGGTTTCTTGACATTAGAGATGAACAATTTCAATATCATCTTAAGACATATTACCCTCACATATCCTACTTATAATCATAAATACTAATCTTGTCCATTTTCCTGAACGTTATACAACTAACCACACAACATGACGCCACACTCCACAAACACAAAGAATAATTGAGCGTAAATACATCTAAAAGAAAGAGGCTACCTGTGCAGAAGCCAGCGTGGTCGGTGGTGTAGTCTCTCACTCACCTTCTCGCTCTCTGTGCTGCTGCTCTCCGTGTCTGACTCCGCCCCAGAGGAGGCGGGGCTGTGGCCCTCTGCGAGCCGGCTGACCCAGGGCGGCCTCGGCGCCGTCTGCTGCCACTGCCGGCTGTTCTCCATGTTGTGCTGAGGCATGTCTGCAACACAGGCCCAGGGGAGAGCGTAAGTAAGTGTCATTGGAACCCCAAAGCTGATATTGTTGTAATTCAACCTGCCACATGTTAAACGGGATCAGGTGACGGTTCAAAGAGAGGGAAACAAAAGGAAAGCGGGGGCTTAGAAGTGGTCGAATACAGAATAAAAAGCGTGGAGAGTCCTGTTGTCTCATTGTCGTCTGGGATTCTTGGGTTTAGTGCGGCTTTTGTCATCGAGTGCAGACTTTGATCTAACCGTCGTTGAGCATACTTTAAAAAGGGACTACCGTAAAAGCTCTAATATAGGCCGAGACCTTTATTTACTCAAGGGCATCTAGGACCAGGCCTTTATTGGAACCAGGCCACAATTAGAGACAGGCCTTTATTTCTACTTGAGCAACACGGACGACCAGGAAAACGAAGAAAAACGAGATTTGTGTCCATCTGCACCTAAAATATTAGGTTCATTTATTAATTAACATTTCAAACCCTCTCCCAGCGGCTGGAACACTGACGCCTTTTATTTTGTCGGGACAACAGGAAGTGTTTCGTTGCTGTTAGCGGAACATTGACATCAATGTCACTGCAGGTTTCTGTTTCGTTTTTACCGCGGACTGGATTATTTGTTTTCTTGTGTAAAAGGCGAGTTTAGACGGAGCGTTTGTGTTTGTGATCGATCATGAGACTGACCCGAGAGAAGACGAGACGCTCGCGCTGATGGGAGGAGTTATTTTGAGGCGTGGGACTGACCTGCACACGGAGCAGCTGGACGTGCTTTGAAGATGCGATGGTGACTTTATTAAAACCCTGGAGGGTCACACAACATTTGTTGCTTTCCCTGTTTCTACAAATAGTCACAGGAGGTTTGAAAAGTGGCTAAATCTGTGTCAAAGTTACGCTCGGATCAGCTCCTCCGCAGCGTCCCCATCGGCCCGGGTTCCCGTTTGTTTACTTCCTGCACGTGAGTTTTCATTTACACGAGAATGAGACAAATTCCTAACATGGGGAATATTTCTACCGCTATAGTTTCTAATAAAAGCCCCGGCCTGTTTTAGAGACCGGCTTTAATTTGCCTCCACCAGCCGCGAACCCGGCCACTGTTAGAGACCCGGCCGCTAATGGAATACAGGCCAGTATTAGAGAATTTACGGTATACGGAGTTTGAAAATGTTAAAATTGTGTATTTTCCTCCCCCTACATTCCAACAATGTCCTAAGGTGTAGAATGAGCTCAGACCTGTTCACCACAACTGCCTCTAAAATCCTGCACTGTCACTCAAAACAGTGTTACTTCGGGTCCGAATTGCCGTCATGCACAAGCTTAATATAGAAGGTGCAGTTACATGTATGACCTGAGGAGTGCAGTAGGGAGTATAAAATGGCCAACTTGCATCTAGCCCCTTTAAAAAGTACATTTTTACAACTATTTCCTACACAAGCTGCTTTAAAAAAAAAATGATAATGGCAGAAAGCTTATTTTTATATGAAGAGCGGGTATTATGCTTTTTTATGGTATCTTTATCACTACCACTAACTTACACACCTATACTGTATATTGGGCCGATATTTTGGGATTTTACAATATCGGCTATCTGCGATCTAGCGCCGATAAAAGCCGATATCCCTGGGACTGAAGGTGATAGACTACCCGTGTTTTGCATTGAAAAGAGCGAGGTCCCTTGGCCCCAGGGGAACAGAGAAACATTGTAATGAAAACTGGTTAGCTACAAGTTCGTTTCGCTAAACCTCAGTGAATATGAATTTGCTGGACAGAATCTGGAGAATTCGATCACTGAGTTAGTGTTAACCTCAGAAATTGTATTTTATGATCGCAGCGCAAAATGCCGTGGCTAGCAACCGTATGCTAATGCTAGCAGCAGCAAGCTAGCGCGAACGGCAACTAATCAAAGCTGGGACAGAAATTATGATTGAGCCACCTAAAGTAAGAAAATAAAATTGGTCACCGCTGGAGTGGCCAGGATTACAGACCAGAAATTTGTAAAAATATGCCCCCTCCCTTCCTATTGCTCCTCTTGGCTGTGCAGCTGTTTAAGAAAGAAGGAGAGGGGGAAAAAAAGGACCAAGACAGAAAACAAAGCGGGCAGCCTGTGTGTTTTTACTCCGCGATGAAACGATCAAGAGATAAGAAAGACATTTCCTGGATACAAAGCCTCAGGAGGAAACAGGAGGAGCCGCGCTGCTTACCACAGGGGAGATTCAGAGATTACTCAAAGATGCGCAAGTGCCTCGAAACACAACTCCAGGTTTGTTTTTTGACGAGAGAATAATAACACTCCTCTCCCTTTAAAAATGCGCTTAAGTTCCATTTTACTCAAGATTTTCCAAATGTAGTTCACTTTCAGCCTTGTTTTGGCCCTAAATGTTTGAATGTAAAGGAATGTGCCATTGAAAAGGTTTAGTAAAATATCTGTATTGCTAAATTCTTGTGTATTTTTGTCCTGATATTGCGCAGCCCTATGCAATGATGTTTAATCAATACTGCCCGGTAAAACAGCCCACATTCTGCTGGTTTGTGGTCACATTTCAAAAACTTTAGTCACTCATTTCTCAGAATCACTGTGAATGGGACAAAGGATGCAACACATTTTTTGATATCCTTGAAGTGGGCTGAGCAAAGCAATGATGACTGGCTATAGAGACAAGCCACAGCAAAGTCAATGTACATCAAACCGCCCGCCGTACACAGACATGCGCAATCCATATAATCCTCAACGTGAATGAGAAAGCCGTTGTGCTATTGTGCCCATAAGCCCATATTTGTTGTGTGGTTTGGAGAAATTTGTGGGAAAATATTTCTGTATTCCAGTCTCTTGTCCTGTCCTTCCACCGGGCCTTATTAGGAGTGGGAGAATGTTCACAGATAACTGGGCTCTGATATGAAGAGACTATCTCGGCTCAAGCAGACAGGAAACAGACAACAGACAACAGCTTAAGTCAGTATCCATGTTGCAGTGGGTGTGAATAAGGCATGTCGTTAGTGGTTGTTACTCCAGATTAAATAGAAAATAGTGAAAATTAGAGCAACAGTCATCATAAAACAGTTTTTGATAAAGAGACAGCACAGATATGAAGCAAAATGTCCTAAAACCTCACACCTCACAGTTGTTAAAGTGGGCCTGCTTTTAAACCTGCCTTTAGGAACCTAACTGAAATGTACATTAACTGCATGAAGTGTGTTGGTCTAGGGCTGTGCAATTAATCGAAATTCGATTCCGATTATTACACTAAACGGTTAAAAAATGTGCATAATCGAAAAATAAGTTGTTTTTTAGTTGTTGTTGTTTTTTTTCAATTTTTTTTTTTTTTTTCTTGCATTATTTCATGGCGCTGGGATTATTTTCTCTTCGCTTTTCACCTGCCACGGCTCGTGCTTTTGCCTGACATAAAAACAAACGGCGCTGTGTGATGATGTCATCAGGCCGCGCTGCTCAGTTTACTTGCGCAGGTGTGAGGGCTGGCCAGCAGGGGGCAGGTGTGAAACAGAGACCTCTCCTTAATCGAGGCATACTTGAAATCATTTGTACTTTCATGACTGTCCGGAAAACAGAAAATATTCAGCATAGTTTTTTTTATTAATAAATATATAAATAAAATAAAGACTTTTGTTTAAAGGCAACAAATAATCGCATAATCGAATAATCGTGATTTCAATTATGACAAAAATAATCGTGATTATTATTTTTTCAATAATCGAGCAGCCCTATGTTGGTCTTTATCCTGTTGCTTAGTTGAAGCTCCCTCTGCTGGCAGCAGTGGGGATTAACACTTATATACAATACTCATACCTGAACAGATGTGGGCAGATTTGTACTCAAGTCAGAGTAACTTCATTACTTTATTTTACTCAAGAAGTAAATAAAGTAGTGACCAAATTAATTACTCAAGTACTGAGTGACTGTTTGAGCATCTGATTTATGATTCAGTCGTGACATAAATGATGCGAAACAAAACATGAAATGATGTGAAAGTTGTCACGGTGGCACAGGGGTTAGCACTAATGCTTCACATCGAGAATGTCCCGGGTTCGGGCCTCTCTGTGTTGAGTTTGCATGTTCTCCCCAGGACTGCGTAGGTTCCTCCAACCACTGAAAACATGTACAATAGGCCAGTATGAATGAGAGTGTGGCTGCGAGTGCGAGTGTGGGACAGCATTTTTTGACTCAAGTAAGAGTTCAAATATTTCATTAAAATTGCCCAAGTAGAAGTCAAAAGTACTATGGTAAAACTACTCTAAAATGCACAATTACGTTAAAAAAAAAAAAGTTACACAAGTTCATGTCCTTGAATTAATGGAACTACTCGCCTCTGTACCTGAATGTTTTTTGACTTTTAAACCAGTCAAAGCAAAAACTAAAAAGGTTAAGTGTATGCCCAATTCAAAATGCAATTAGAAATAGAAATAGTTTGGGTCATAAATTCATATTCAATGAATATTTCAAGGACTGTGGCCACAAAGACTAAAATGACTACTATAGTCAATACCACAGGAAATAGTAAACAGCCATTGTTGCCATCACAGCTACACTTACTACAACTACTATTACGACTAAATCCTCCTACTACAAAAAACAAGTACTACTACAAGCTACGATAATGGAATTGTTGATCATGTTTGATATTTTCACAAAATTGGTCAGCAGCTCGGTGTGTCCGACAATGACTCAGAATTATGTCATTAGCGTCACAGGGATGAGGAAGTTCTGAAGTTATGAACAATTGGATTAATAAAATCAAATGAATTAAATCATGACCATAAATGTGTTTGCTCAGTACCACGTGTAAATCATCATCATGTCAGTGCTGACGTGATTAGTTATGATAGAGGGACATATGAGATAAATGAGTCTGACTAACTCAACACATTAATGAAAAACACAGCACTGTATCTGAAAAACTCCTTTACAAAATAATCCAGTGCTGACTCAGCATAAGCCCCGCTCATGTTGTTAAGCAGATCAGAACTCGTGATCATAATTCAGTGTGGCATAAAGCCTCCATAACTAATAACACTAACTGAAACCAAGTGATGCTTCCATTCTCAAAAAAACAAAACAAAAACAGAAATCATAAAATCACTGCTGACGTCTTTCATAAATGAATACAAAACAGACCTGGCTAATTATTTTGTCTTCTGACGGTGAGGTGAACCAAAGCAAAGAAAACTCTCCATTCAGGCTGTTACTGTAGTGTGTGATGAGGAGTTTTTGAGGAGCACACCTTATTATTGATCCAATTTCAAGGAAAGTGCACGGAAACACAAACAATATCGTTACCCTGTGGAATGATACAGATATAAATAGGGCAAATAAACAAAAAATCTGGAAACCGATTTTTAGGATGTGCAAGTCTTCATGAAGTAAAAAGACAGCCTATAAAATAAGCAAAAATCCCAACTATTATCATGATTATACATGAACTTTAACATGTCATATCAAGTATGTTCATTTCAATGGGTGTGGTCCTCTTGGCGCGGTACTGGTGACAGTTCTGCGATACACCCCTAGCGGCTATAGGGCGACTCCAGAAGGTTGACTAAAAATGGAAGCCAATGGGGACTTTACACGTGTCAGAAACAACTTAAACGCCTGGCTCCAAAGCCCTCTTTCGGTTCCAAAATAACAGTTTCCTCTCATGATCTCTGAAAAGAGTGACGTATTTTAACCACGCTGGTTTTTTCCGATATTTGTTTGTAGCTTTGGGCTTTGATTGACAGGCCCTGGAGCACTGCGGAGGCTGCTCCAGAGTGGCGGAGGCTTTTCTCACTTTTTTTTGGAACATGCTCTGTAGGAGGAGACTGTGATCATCAGCCATCAGTAATTCCCTCTCAACTGGAGTAATTACAATAAATATTCAAACAAACACCAGGATCTCGCGTTGTTGTGATCACAAGCATTAACACAAAATCAAGCAAACTCCGCGAAATCAGTGTGGCATTGCAACTGTTACAAAAGCCCACAACTTTCACGCAACTACTCCAATAATCCACAATTTCTTTGCAACTTTTCCTTAACTCCATAACTTCTGCGCAACTAAAATGAGTTTCTGATCAATCCCGTTTTACCGTTTTGTTTTTTTTCTTCTTTCTTTATTTAAAGCAGTACTAAGTAACTCTTTCCCCTAGAGGCCATAAGCGCAACTGCAGGTGTCGTAGCAAGTTACGATTTTTTAACTCATTAATTGTCTTGGAGAGTAAATACTACGCTGACAGGAAAGGCGAAGGGAGAGAGGGATATTGTTCATTCAATTATACAATGGAAATTTTTTTTTTTCACTCAAACTTGGCTGTAAATACTGTTTAAAGTGACGTTAGCTCGCAGTTAGCTTTGCCCGTTAGCATGTTAGCTTCTTCTTCGTGATTCCATTAGTGTGTGTTGCTTTCTCCGGACCGGTGGCAGTCAAGTTGCAAACATGGTTTTCTGGTCAGAGACACCAGGGGGAGATGAAAGACCCTCCAATCATCCCATAAACACTTGTATTACCCCCACAGGGACTACGGAGAGGATTTATTAAGGTAAACACGTTACTTAGTACTGCTTTAACCAGGAAAGTCCCCCCCAGACACTCCCGATGTCAAATGCAACGAGAAGTTTGATTTTTATGTTAAACTATATCGTTTAAAGCAACTACATTGTTGGTGAGCCAATGCTGCCCTGCACATGTGTCCCAGAGAGGACAGAATCACTTGCTGGAGGGGTTTTGCACATAATAAGACAGAATATTTTGTTCTTTTGCTGCGGACGTTACAATAATTAATTCCAGCCTTTTGCAGTTTGCCGATTTGTGGCCGTTCAAACTTAGTTTTGGCATTAAACGAGTCATTCAGCCCTGATTATCCACAACAAACATGGCTTCCTGCCCCCGAGCCACAGTTCATCAGATATTATATCAACAGAGGCTAAAGTCCATACTTCATGTTAGGAATGTTAACAGTCGTACATGCGGAGGGAGAGACATCCAAAAACCACAACACGCTCCACAATTACAGAGAGGGAGACGGTATACGCTCAGCTGGGATCAAAGAACAGAGCAGTTGTGTGTGTGTGCCCGGGGTAATTGTACATGATGGCCAGGGGGAAGCGTCTCGGGAGAGGGAGATAGCGGCGTGAGAAATACACAAAACAAATGGTTCTTATGTAACGACAGCTCCGAGCTCCGACGCTTCAAACTCGGAAGATACTGATCTTCTGCCACAGAACAGCTGACTGCCCACAGCACCAGACAGGAGGCTTTTTTACTAGTACAACGACAGATGGGAAAAAAAAAAATGACTTGTGATAATATGTGAGGTCACGTGGGTGCATGTTAGGAAAGTCTCTTATCATGAATTCCCTCCAGGTCTCATGAAGTGAACTTGCCAGTAAAAAGTTCGTAAATGTCTTAATGCTGCCAACTCTGCCATTCTTAGAAGAGATATTTCAAACATCTCAATTCTTCATAGGGATGGGTTTACGAGCACGTTTTACAGCTTTCAATGGGCGAGGTGAGTGGTTATTTTTGGTCCTCATGGTGGGATGCGATACCACCCCCTAGTGGACAGAAGCGGCTCCAGAACAGTTGCTACAATATGGAGTCCTATGCAAACTTCACATCTCCACAAAACAATTTAAAGGTTTAGCTTCAAAGAATATCGTACAGGGCATCGTTTTTGTTCTGCAGATTTTTAAGTTTGAGTATTTTTCCTTTCTTCGTCAGGCCATGGAGAAATGTGGAGCTCGTTGCCGGAGCTTCCCACCTTTTTGCCCTTTATTGAAACATGCTCTGTCGGAGGATCTGCCATGTCGGATCTGATGGTGTCAATAATGTAAATGGCTGAGATGCACCGATCCAGCTTTTTTGCTTTTGATACCGATACTGGGGCTTGAGTGTCTGCTGATATAGAATGAAATGAAAGTGAATGTCCGTCTTTTCCTCCAGGAGTGAGATCAATTAAGTCTCTTCTTTTCTTGCAAACAAGATGTCACAGATCAATTATTAATTATACCTCATTACAATCTAAAGGAAAAAAAAACATTACACAAGGATTACTGGACTTTTCTATTATACTTGGGAATATGAGCCTATTAGTTTACATTAACTCACTCAAGTGATCAGATCATTTCAACTTGTGCATCACAAATATGATATCAGTTATTGCATTTCATAACCTAAAATACAAACCCATTTGGCTACTCCAGCAGTGGCTATTCTATCTACTTAGATAATCCAATCATAATTTCTGTCCCAGCTTTGATCGGTGGTTGCTAGCATTAGCATGTTGCCACACTAGCACTGGCATACCGTTGCTAGCCGCGGCATTTTGTGCAGCTAGCAAAAATACGTTTGCGGAAGTTCAGCATCGGATTTATCCAGTATTGGCTCCAATATCCGATACCAGTATCAGATCGAATCATCCCTAGTAAGGGAGGAGTGAAGAATTACGGACGGTCTACTAGAAAAATATGTCTATGGGAGCAATACAGTGACGGTAATGTAAACTAGAATAACTAGCTGCTAGTTTATGATCAATAAAAGATGCTGTCATCAAATGCACAGCGGATAAAGGTCCTTTTATCACATATGTCTGTTTTTACAATGTACTGAAGGACAAAACACATTTTATTACACTAAAAAAACAATCAGGTCCAGGCCTTTGAATTAAACAAAGTGAGCACTACTCGGTTCATAGTTCTGTCTATTGTCACATGCAAGGGTGTAAAGTTTGGTAAAATATTGGGGGGGGTCGAGAGGCAATTTTTTTCAGGGGGTCTAATTAGTTACATTAGTTAGGTTTGAATATTTTACGCCCATGGTCACATGCCCGAGTACCATGCCACACTTCTTACGTTGGAGGATAAGGCACAACAGGGGTTACTGAATTTCACAGAAGTCTAGAAAAGACCAAAATCCCATTACAATAAAACATATGCACACAGACTTATTGAATGAAGGGAGATTTTCCATTCAGGCTTTGTCAGATAATTCAAAAACAATCTCACAAACTGTGCGGTAACATGAAAAGGCCGCTCCGAGAGGTGAGTGGATCTGTGGTTTGCTCAGTGCTATCATGCCATGGGCCTGTTGACACTGGGAAAGTCCACGAGGTCAGTCACACAGACGCTGTCGCAGAACATTGCATTAGAGGCCGCCATGTTTGCCACTTTGAAGAACCCAGATCCAAACAGACGTGCCTTCAATCAGGTATACCGACCCGGTGTACACTTTTCATTACATTATCGAGTTAACCGGCATGTGTGACTGTGTCCTGATGTGTCACATGAAAAAATGCCAGAAAATTTAAATGTCCTCTCTAAGCTGTGGGAATATAAACATTTATCTGATGAGTCGGGTCAGAGAAGGTGCCAAAAAACATGTGGTTTGGCACCAAATATAGAAACTAATGTGTTTACAAGGCCGTGGCCCACGTTGGAATGGGCGTTGTGGGTTCAGTGGATGCTCGATGGATGACTGGATAAGGGCAGGGACTTCTAATTTAAAAATTTTAATGCAATTAATCGCAAAAAGTCCCGAGCCGGAACCTCTCTATTCGCGTGTTTCTGGTAAGTCCGTAGATCTTACGGCACACGCTACATTCGCTCCTCACAACAGTGGCTTTGTCCGAATGCCCACCCTCGTCCCTGACCCTTCATTTTCAGTGGAATATTTATGAAAAAAGTAGCGCACTCAACATTTCCCATAATGCATTTCAAAAAATAGTGTGATGCGATCATAGATTGCGAGAGTCAGAACAGCTGACTGCTTGAACTATACACAACACGAATGAGTGAAAGCAGCTGTTTTAATTGCGCGGTGCATATTTTTCATGAATAAAGTTCTTGAATGTAAATTGTTTTGGTGAAAGGATGCTAACGTTAGCCGCTTGCTTTTAGCTTGAGCTGTTAAATGATCAGTAGCTTCCTCTCTCAGGCATAAAGGCGATAATCCAAGCCGTTTTCATCAATCAATCAATCAAAGTTAATTTGTATAGCACCTTACAACAACACAAGGAAGACCAAAGTGCTTTACAGACAGATAAAACAATATAAAAAAATCAATCAATCAAATAAATGCGATCTAAGTCTTAAAAGCTAGTTTGAAGAGATGTGTCTTCAATCTAGACTTAAAGACTCATCATTCATGTAAAATCCATTTGAAATAAAACTGATATTTATCCATTAATATTCCACCGTCTCTTGAAAATTTAGTCGGTCACAGAAATGCATTGTTTCCAGAGTTTAGTGAACTTATAGCAGATGTAGCGTTCCGGACTCCGGGCTCACTCCGTTCTCCACACTATACGTGACGACACGCGGTGAGGAAAGAGAATTCACTACTACAAGAAGCACTACTAGAAAACCTCTGACCCTTTCCCACACGCCCCCTCCACACGCTGTCTGTGGCATCAGTGGGGAGGGGGTTCTGCTGAGGAGCAGTGGTTGGTTACTCGGCTGGTGACGAAAGCTCGGAGGCGTCTCCAGGAGGTGGGGGCGTTCCTAGGAGGACTCAGGCAAACCTATCCCTAAAATGGCCGCCATCAGAGTTTTTACAGATTACTCAAAAACACGTGAATGTGCCAAGGCAACACTTCAGGCATGTTTTTAATGAGGGAATGACATCATAACATGATGTAAAGCTTGAAAAAGTCGATTTTGCATAATACCCCGCCTTTAAGCGATTAAGACTGACCAAATTCAAGTGACAGTTTATTTGTCTATGGATCAATATTGGTCAGATAAGTTTTATGGATTTTACATGAATGAAAGAAGCGGCTTATTGCCTTTTTGCCTGAGAGGGGAAGTTATCGATCATCTAAAAGCTCAAGCCAAAGGTCGCCAGCTAATGTTAGCAACTTTCCACCACATCGATTTGCAATTAAAGTGCATGTGACACTTTAGCCCGCTACTTTTCAAAATGCATTGTGGGAAATTTTGAGCTACTTTGTCCTCTCGGGACATTCAGACACCACTTCCGAATGGCGTGACAGTTCTCTATAGAATATTTCGGTGGACGTGACTTAAAAAACCTGATCTACATGTTGCCCTGTTGTTCTGTGCCTCGTGTGACCTGTTTTTGTTGTCTTTTTGAAATGTGGGTGACAGCAGAACTCAGTGCATCAGCCGCACCAGAAGCAGCCCCTCTCATTCTGTCTAAGCCCTATTGTCCTGCGCTGCTGCTACTACTGCAGCTATAGACCCGCCATTGTTCACCACTGTGCTCATACACACTCCTGACCCAGGTGTTGCTGGCAAAGAGCTGCTGTGTCATGGTGTTGTCCAAAATCTGTTTGGAACAAGTGAAAACCATTGGAATGTTTTGATGATGTGGCAAATTGCACGACTTAAAGAAGTGCCCTGCGAATATTTAGGGATTTTCTCTTTGTGATTTGATGTGAAACCTGGACATACGGTTATACACTGTGTGTCCCCTCCAACTTGCCATCTTGTCGGACATCATTTGACAAGCCGGGCCCTGTGAAGAAAAGTGTTTATTCTCAAAACAGTTGGTCGTCTAAAGTAATTAAAGGTGCATTATGCGATCCCTGTTTAATTATAGATTGTTTTGTGGTAGGGGAAACAGCAGCACCCAAAGGAAACCTGCGCAAACAAGAAAGGCCCAACATGGGTCAGGAATGGAACCTGGGACCTTCCAGTTGGGAGGCGAAAGCGCAGACTACTTACAGTGACAAATATTTGCATCCAGACTAGTGGTGGGACTCGATTACATTTTCTAAATCGATTAGGTCTGTAATCAATTGCAACACCAAAAACAACATTTTCAATTCAAAAACCCTATTTGCAACTAAATGATTGAATAAATAGGCGGAGGCATGAGCTCAACTTCAAACATGTGTTTTAATCTGTTAAGCTTCAACAAACATATTGGTGCAAAGTGCAGCTTCAAGTGTTTTAGGAACTCTGATAATGTGTGTAACGTGTAAGCAGTAACGTTTTCCATTGCATATAGTAAAACTAATAAAGTAAAAGAGGCATAAAGCATTGCCTTTAAGAGTTTTTGCTGTACACAGTAGCAGAGAGTGCGCTATATCGTGGTCACACCATTGTGTAGTGGTGTCCAAACGTCCAGAGAGAAAAAAGTAGAGGTTCTTAAAGAGACAGAGGCCTATTTCAATACATTCACTACAGCCATTTTGAGAGAGACATTTTATACAAGGCAGTTATTCTAATTTACTGCATTTACAGACCAACAGAAGGTTTGGTCATCATTGTAGTGTGAGATAGACTGGTGCTATGTGATTGAAAAAAGCATAATACCCCCTCTTTAAATGATCGATAACTTCCACTCTCAGGCAAAAAGGCAATAAGCCGCTTCTTTCATTCATGTTAAATCCATGAAAGTTATCTGACCAATATTGATCCATAGACAAATAAACTGTTACTTGAATTTGGTCAGTCTTTATCGCTTAAATTCATTTTTACCGAAGTTAAGCAAACTTATAGTAGATGTAGTCAGTCATTCGTGACTCAGACTCGATTCCATGTAACAATCCAAACTGAGCAACTAGTGGGCTGCGTGTGCGTGAATCGCCCAAGAGAGTGAGCGTACTGTTTAGTCTACTACATAGTGCGACAGTGACTATGTGGTATATGAGGAGTCAGGGGCGAAGACACAGCCACAAACGTCTCCCGCCATTTGTTAAGTCAACGGTTTCCTCTTTGGCGCAGGGAGCTGTCATCGCTGTGGACAAAGGTCTGAGTGGGAGGAGCAGGTGAGCGCAGCTGTGACTGTGGACGGAGGAGGAGCGACTAATCCTAATGACACCTGGGCAGCCGAGGAAATAACTACAATTACTGCGGCTCATCTCAATCCAGCACACAACAGCGGCCTATAGTGTGCGCGTTCTCAACAGCGCACTTGTTTGGAGGAATTCTGTTATGGCACATTCTTGGTTAATTTGAGCCGCTAAGTGACGCAAGCGTGCCACAATATGTGCTTTATGTTTTCACACTCCCGGTCTGTGCTGTATGGAATTTGTTTTGCGAGGGTCATGCGCAGGTTTAGCACGTGGCTAATTGCAAAATACGAAGTTAAGCTGAGTGCAAGCAATGTAAAAGCAATGGACGAGTTGAGCGTATTGGTGCTGAACACGCTAACTGTTCGTAATTGTACATCATGTTAGTAAATACTTTGGTTAGTGGCAGGGTAAAGAACGTTCAAAAACACACATTTAAATTATAAATATTCAAATCACAAACATTGGTTATGTTTTTGAAAGCGCTACAGGAGTCATTAGGAGTTGACAACAGCAGTGAAAATGATTGCTCTTATTCAAAAAGTACTAAGTAGAAAGGACTTTTTCTTTGTGCAGTGCTTTTGGTCACAAAGCTCTTTACTCATGTGCTGACAGATGCACACATCTGCGCCAACGGACCATCCGACAACCATCGTTCATTCACTCACACATCATTCAATCTGGCGTTTTTAGTGGTAGGGGAAATATTATATAAAGGCTGTGCTCAACAGTCTTTGGTCGTCATTGTACAGTGGGGAAAAATAGTATTTTGTCAGTTCCCCTTAGACTAGAGGTCTGCGCGGTACCGATTTTTCAGTCCCGCGCCCGCCCGCCCCCGCATGGTGCAGTACCGCTCCCGCCCGCATCCCGCAAAGGATTGTAATTTTTATTCCCGCTCCCGCCCGCATCTGTGTTGTTTTGTCCCGCTCCCGCCCGCAAAAATCCCGCAATATGCAAAATGGGGACGTTTGCACTGCAGGAGTCATGACCAGTGCAGGAAGACGTGTGGACAGACCTCGGGCCGCGCCAAGCCCCGGGTTTCCAATATGGCCGCCTGTTGATTTCAATGGCCTGTGCTCATTGGCGCAACGAGCCAGAAAAAATTCTTACTTCCGCGTTAGTTCCGTGTTCATTGGGCCCAGCGAAAATTTTAACGGCTATTATATGCTTGTATAATTTATACTATTAATTGTTATGGCCATATTAGTGGTCTTTTATCATTTCAAATAAAAAACACAAAGAAACCTGGATGTTTATTGCCCATGCCCATGATTCTCAGCGCGACGAGAGCGAGCGCCGCAGCTCGGCAGCAGAGCGCAGCTCAACCGTATGCTGAGCAGGTCAACATCGCTCAGCCTAGTTTTTGATGTAATATAATATCTGCTCTTCACTTTTGGAACTGTTTTCCAACGTTTAATTAAAGGTTAATTATACTTCTACAATTGACCACATGTCAAGTAAATTGTATATTCTCAGCGCGACTACAGCGAGCGGAGAATCAGCCTCGAGTTGAACAGCAGACCCAGCTCGCAAAGTGGCCTACAGCCCAACGCGTATTTAAAGATCTGCACCTTTTCCCCCATCTTTAAAAGACACATTCAACTTTTATTTTTCACCATTATGACAAAGTCAAAGTCAGTTTATACCTTTGTAAGTTTTAAATAACCGCAATTTTGTACAACGCAGCATTTGATCCATTTAACTTGTGACATGAACATAAACATGAAATGAACGAGACCCACTTTCAGACGTAGTATGCAAATGTTTAATATAATAGATCCATGGTAAATGTCCTGTACAACACAATTACAGTTTTACCTTATTTAAAGTAATATTTTCAGTACATTTGACCTTTTCTGTGTCTTGTTTGGCAAATTGACTTTTCTTTTACACACCATCATTAAAAATATCAAGTATTTGTTGCTATAATGCTTCCTTATAGGAGCTGAATGTGCATGGACACACTGAAATGTTATCTTGTATTTTATGTCATGTAACATGTAATCAAAGTGTGTATATGTAGAAATGTGCATTTTTATTGATGGAACATGAGAACAAGAATCATTGCAATTTGTATAATCATAATTATCAACAATGGCAAAGTGATTAAGACCATCCTCTAATTATTAGGCTGGCAAGATCTATTATAATACATTACATTGCATTTCACAACATTTGCAGTTTAGCAATATATCACAAGTAAATCAGCAGTAGAAAAGAGTAGAACATTGTACAGTTGTGAGTAGTGTTATTTTAAATAATTTTACTGTAGCAGAATTGCAAAATTAGTTTAAAAAAAAACACTCTAGTAAAATAAATCACCATCAACATTTATGTCAATTGTCTATGGCATTGTCACAGAAACTAATAGATGTAATTGAAATGCAATGAAGCTTTTTATGTACAACATACACTAAATTAATGATCTTGCAAAAAAGAAAACTGCCGCAATATATTTGCAGAATAGGCCTAGAACACTATACACAAAAAACAATCACTGGGTTTTGCCCAAATTGTACATTTTATTGATTTACACCCGATGGCAGCAGTTAAAAAAATAAACGGTAATCCTCTGCACTCTGAAGAACACGTGGTATTAGCTTCATTTCCAGAAGTGCCCGTAATATCTTCAGTGACAAAGTGAAAAAGAATAATGCCCAAAGCTGTTATCTACTGAGCTACAAACTCAGCCCAGACCACCTTAAGTTCTTTTCTCCGCTGTCAGAGCAGATTCAACGACAATCCCAGACTGGAACAGGTCTCCTACTGGACAATACAAACATCCCAGGTATAACACATGCATTCTCACATAAAGCTTTAACAGTCTGAGCACGACTCTTCCAACAAGAAACCAAGGAGTAACTGCCCCGTGAGGAGGAGATGGGTGACCGGACACAGCCATCAGCAGCATCTGCTCAATATAGGAAGAATTACTGAGCAGCAACTTTATTACAGTTTTATTTGTGGCTATGAAACACATAACAAACTAACTGAAGTAGTAATAGCTAATCACCAGTTAGTAAAGAAGTTCATACAAAGCCGCACCTTCCATATCCGTAGTGGACACAGATCCTGCAGCAGAACAGCCTCAGTGAAGAAAGAAAAACATATTGTCATCCTTATTATACCAGAGTTCACATTTCTGGATCACAAGACCAGAATGAGAATTATACAGATCTCTACTGTGCAATTATATGTCTATTACGTGTAATATAATCACCAGTCTTGTTACATTAGTGAACAAGTATGATAGCATGAATACGTTTGTTTTGTAATTTTAACATTACTGTTGTCTCTGTTCTCTGACCTTCACTTTTGTCTTGCTTTGCTAAAACAATGCATAGAAAGACATGCAGTGACCAAGGGTTAACACCACTTTTTATTTTCGTCTTGAACAGCTCAACATGTTGCTTTTTGTTCATTTTAATGCACTTAGCATTGGTTTGAGAGACAAAGTCAATTATTAGTTATTAGACAAACTTGATTAAAAATGTCACGTCATTATTTATTGTTCAATAAACCAAAAACTAACAATTTCCAACTCCTGGAACTGATCTTAGCCAGTCAGATATTGTTCAGATCGAAATGTGACGGCAAAATAGCAGGGAAGCGTCCGACGTCATAGACACTATGAAAACTAACCTTATTTTGCTCTCGAGACGTTTGTCCAAATAACAAACTTCTCACTATGTATTAGGCCTTGTCACTATTGTAATTCGATGCACATACAGTATATTTTAATGACTAAATGGGATCGGGGTACTGTCATCTTTTAGAATAGCTTTGTTCTGTTTGTTTAAAAATGGTAGTCGTAGTAGTTTCTGTTTGCTATTTTCATAAAGCTACATTCTATAAATAACTGTGGTGTATGCTAACGTTTACAATACAGAATACATTCTGTGTGATACAAACTTACTTGCAAAGTGAGTTTTGCGTCCTCTTTTCTCTCGGTTCCCCATGCTGGTCTTCATGCTGCTGCTGCTGTTGTTTTTCCTCCGAGCCCACATGTGCTCGTACACGGACAACGAGGGCGCGCTCTGCACGTGCCCGGCTGCGCTGCCGGCACCACGTGCACGTTCTGACCAATCAACGCGGCGGAAAGCTAGAGCGTGGCTAGAGCGGAGCTCGGCTAAGTCCTTACAAATGTATTTTTTAGACGATACGTAAATTTCGAAGGGGAAAAAAGTACATGATGTTAATGTAGATGATAGTCGACACTAAATCCGACCTTTGTGAAAGTTGTAGGCGTCCTGTCAGCCGAATACGGACAGTTTTTTTTCGCATGGCTGCTCTATGGCAAAAATCCTTTCTGGGCCCAATGTGAATTTGCTGCTGCAGTACCATCGAGTGGCCGTCCGCCGACCGGCGCGCGGGCAAGGGGGGAGTGTCTTATCCAGTTATTATTATAGATCCATGGGCCGCGCACACGGGGCAGAGCAGAGACGTCTTGCTCCGCCCTGCTCTACCCTGACTCACAAAGCAAGCAGACCCGCTAAGGCCTGTCCATATAGCCTTGTGTATAACATAGGTTTGTCACGGTGTATGGGACAGTCACACCAGTTCAACCCCAAACTAAGCTATGCTCCTGTCACTGTGTAGCATCAAACACACACTGAAACTACCAAGACAACACATCAACAAACGCACGCGCTTCATGTAAGATAAGTAAGTGTAATCGCCGCACATTAAGGGCCGACTTTTCTCCACAGAATAAACATAAAAACACTACACTCACTGTGCACTCGATCTTCTGGGTCAGTCCTCAGCTCTAGTTGGAAAAACTGTTAATCCACAGGCGCGTGTCTTCACCTGCCCCGCGCCCACCGCCGCTTATTTCACATGTCAAAAGTTGTAAATAAGCCTTAACTTCTCCATGGTGTAGCTGCTGTAGCCACGCGCTGTTGTTTTGGTCAGTGGAGGCAGCGTGAGAGATGCATTCAGGGACCGTGAGAAGTGCGGGAAAGGCGCACTTCTCACGGTCCCTTTTATCCACAAACGTGAGGAAAATGTGGACAAATATATAACAGTGGGGTTCTCCAGCGGGGGGGGCAATAGGGGGGCAGGAACTGGCTCCCAAACATCAGGAGGAACGACCGCAGGAGGAGGAAAAGCCGGCCACCTGAGGAGCGGCGGCAGAAGTGCGCACTTCTTACGGTCCATGAATGCATCTCTCACGCTGCCTCGCACAACAACAACAACAACGCGTGGTTACAGTAGCCACACCATGGATAATAAGGCTTATTTACAACTTTTAACATGTAAAACAAGCTGTGATGGGCGCGGGGCAGGTGAACACAGGCCTGTTGTTGTGGATTATGCAAAAGAAGTTTTTCCAAATGGCGCTAATGACGACACGACGAGAGAGAATCATTGGATAAAGAGCAAGAGCAGCAAGTTCTTCGACGGATCCTCAGAAGATCGAGTACACAGTGAGTGTAGTGTTTTTTATGCTTATTCTGTGGAGTGAAGTCTGGCTGAATGCCATGTTGCACTAACTCATTGCGCGTGCATTTGTCCGTGTTACGCAGTGACTGGAGCTTATAACTGTATCAATTTTGAGCATGAACACAGTGATTCTGCGGTACTAATGCTCTCATTATCAAAATAGAATGAACAAATGAAATGAAAATGAAAAATTATTTAGTTTGCGGGACAGCAGTTTATTGTCCCACCCGCCCGCTCCCGCACTCTGCCGTCCCGCCCCCCTCCCGCGCCCGCAATGAGCTTTAAAAATGTGTCCCGCGCCGCACTGTTTTGCGTTGGGTCCCGCGAGTCCCGCGGGACTCCCGCGGGAGTGCAGGGCTCTACCTTAGACTTCCTATTGGATGTCAGCCAAATACTTTTTCCCTCACTGTACATGAGATACCACTATTTTACTATTCAGTTGTTTTTTGTTAATTTTTGTCACATTTTCTGCCTATTTGCACACGCTGAGTGCTTCTAAGAGTTGAATGTAACAAGTAAATTTCTCCCTTGTGAGATCAATAGAGGCTTATCTTATCTTATCTTAATATATCATTATGTACGTGACGATGCACACATGAGGCTTGTCACAATAATTACTATATCGACTTATCGTTCAATAAAGAACAGATAAACAATCCATTTTTGGGCTCGATATCTATCGTCTGTTCATTTATTAGCATTTTCACCCTATTTTTTCTTGTAAAACAGAAGAAAATTGAGCTACATTATATTTCCTGTTTATTGCAGCTTGTGTGGTATTTTAGGATATGATTTTGCACTTTTAGAACAAAGGTTTTCTGTCATTTGTATGCCTGAGAGTTGACAGTATTGTTAGATAATATCGTTCATCGCGATACTTTCCTGCCTCAATATATCGAACTTCAAATTAGTTAACGTGACAGCCCTACACGTATCATATCGAGGCTATCATCTATCCTCAGAACTAGTCCAACAAAAGGCTTAAATTGCACTGAACTTATATTCAGTAATAGAGAAACCTCAATTTTGTGAGCAGAATATCAGAATATATCATGTATTATGGACACTCTATTGCAGGGGTAGGCAAGTTTGCTCAGTGGAGGGCTGGTTTTCTTCATCGTCAAAAGACCAAGGGCCGGACCCTCCAATTGAAGCAATTGAAGTAAATCATCACTTTCTACGCTTGAATAAAGGGTTTTTTATGTTAAATTTGAGTCGGTTTGAACTAATCTAAGATCAGATAAAAACACCAATGCCAATGGAACAAATAGAAATCCCACTCGAAATCAAACAAATTAACTTTTCTGTAAAATATATTTTTCCATTGGCAAGAATAGGTTTTATCTGCTTTAAGGCCAGACCAAATCCACTCAATCTTTAGATTTAATCTCTTAATTCAAGTAGATTTAAGTCATTTCTTAGTATTCTTAGAGTATTCTTTTAGGATTATAGTCTAAAAGGGTGCTCCGCTAAGACATTTCAAGGAATTGACAGTATTTTTAACATTTCTAGAGTACTTTAACAGGCATTTAAAGATCATAATATTTCTCAAAATCATCTCGAGGGCCAGAGTTTGATGATGGAGGGCCGTTTTTTGGCCCCCGGGCCTGACGTTGCCTACCCCTGCTCTATTGCGACAAACTTGAATCGCGACAAAGTATCGTGAACTCTGCATCGGGATACGTATTACATTGTGAAGTTGTTGGCAATACCCAGCCATACACAGTACCCAGAGGAAGCCAGATATTGTGATAATTATAATTTGGTGATATATTGCTCATCTATCATTCACTTGGCTAGCCTCTATAGCCATAGCTGCCCTGGGGTAAACTGACGGAAGCAGTGCTGCCAATCGGCACCATTGGCCCCTCCGATCAACTCACTCATTCACTAGCATTATATTCATACATAGGATGAATGCCCCGAGGAAAAGTCAAAGCTGGCAAAATCATCTAGTCATTAATATTTGCATTTCCTGTAGTAAATGAGCAAAAGTACATAAAAACATTAAGACTACGGTACTATAGTTTGAGTATACTTCAAATTAAGTTACAAAACAAGCCACAACATTTCATAAAATCAGTGTTGCAGTCAAACCATGGGAAGGTTTTGCAACGATGAATCTGAAATATGTGCCAAGGATTTACCAACAGTCATATCAGCAATAATCACGACTGAACAAATCAAGGCAAGGCACGCTCTCGTCAAATACGAAACCACAGGACAATGAACCAGGAAGCAAACGCCATCACCTCAATCATTGCTGAATTTATCCCCCTGTTACCGATGACAAATTCAAGCACAAACTACAGAGCACTCCAGGCGTGTAATCCGGCCGTGCCGCTGCAGCCCCACGGATTCCTTCAGCCTGACTCAAGTCATGAAGCAACACACAGACATGCTTTAATGACAGCCCTGGACTGAAGAAACTCCCGACATCTCAGGACAACACGGGCACTTTCAGTCTAGAGTCCGAAAGGTTCTCAAACTGTGGTGCAGGTGCTCGAGGTGGTACGCTGGCTTCTTCAGAAATTCTGACCACTTTCTTCCAGTATTCTCGGACTGTAATGTGCAACATATGAGCATGGCCTGTCCGCCTCCGGGGAGTTTGTAAAGGTGTATTTCAGTATTTTCAGAGCACGTAAACGGACGACACATTCTAGGACATTCGAGAGCTAAAATGGGCTAAAATGGAAAGTAATAGCGGGGTAAGAGTGGAAAGCAATGGTGTTTTACTTGTTTTCTTGTTTATGAAGACATGTTTGTTAAGAAATGCATGTTTATTTGTTAGTTCTAGCTAGTTTGGCAGATGATGGCAGTCTCAACTTAATAAAAGTAGATACAGCGAAGTAGACACAAATCTCAGCGCTGAATACAAACATTTCAAGGGCCAAGTTAGAACCCCACTTTGGGCCTTAACAAATAACAACAACAACAAAAACTGAAACAAAAATCCAACTGAATTTAACAAACTGTTCTGATCTGAGGTCGCTGCAGTTAGTCAGGTCTAGGTTCAGCTGCAAACAATGCGAGCGATTGCTGTTGTTTTTTACTTCCGCAATTTTCGCCGGATGTTTTGGTGAATGGTCGGCAACAGCTGATGCATACAGGCCTCTAACCTCGGTTTTATAAAATGATAAAACATTATCCACATGCTACATTTCTGTGTAAATATACTTCGCATGAAAACACTTCACGTAACTTTAGTTAAATAGGGAACACGTGGAAGAGCTTGGTAGCTTCTATCGTGAGCTTTTTTGGAGCTATATGACATGTGGGAGAGGCTGCGTATGTGCTCCGTTTGCGTGACAGAGCGCACGGACAAAGACCAGACGGGGATATATTAACTTGGCTAAAGTGAGGTAAGAACATATCTCAGTATGTAAAAACGGTGGCCTATTCCTTTAAGATCTTTGCAATGATTGGGTGAATGAATTGTTATTCCAATAAGCTGCAAATACTCTAAAACAGGGCATTCAGGATTGATATGACACTGGCGAACACCTCATCGGCGTTATATCCATTAGTCAGGTAATTGCGGCTCTTAATCAAGTCCGTTTTGCTCCTGGTTTAGTCTTTAGTCCTAGTTAGGCACGGTTTAGTCTCTACTTTTGAATAGGCGTCGCATTTCCCTTTTCTCGTCTCTCGGTCTCCTGCGTGTGCCCTCTCTCACCCACGCTGTTTACCTCCGTCTGCTGATAGAGGGATGGAGAGACCGATATGCCAGGGTCACTCTAAACAAAAGGCAAGTTTGTGTACACGCACCCTGCCGTCATGGGACAGGGGATCGGTCCAAATACAGATCATTTTGGGGAGTGTTGATCATGATTCACGGCAGCGGGAGTGTGCACGAGAATAAGATATAAATAATGGTTGGAACGGGGGAAAAATAGCTATGAAATTTAAACATGTAAGTGGGTGAATGTAGCTCGTAACTGATATATAATGCAACAACTGCTCGATCAATATATGGATTTTAAATCATGTGTTGGTACCATGTCTGGGGGTTGGTGTACATGCTTTCCAGAACGGCTGCGTAATACAGTATAGCGCAAAGTTATCTTAATCGCAATAGAGTTCGGGAAAATCCACAGTTACCATGGAGATCCGCCATCTTTGCAGCTGTTAGCATACATTTTCCATAGACTCATTGGATTAAAACAGTATAAAAAGTGGAGAAAAAAGCTCCGTTAGCTGCTGAGTCACTGCTGGTAAATACATCTAACTCACTGTGGTCTCCAAGTGTTTTAATGTGAGCAATAAGTCCAGTATTTTAACTTTTAAAATCTCCGTTAGTTTACAATTGCTGCTAATCCCATAATGCTTAGCGATATGACGTCACATTCCCGTACTCTATAGCAGACAACGCAATAGGCTGTAAAAATTGCCACGATACATCTCAAAAAAATTGGCTTCACTTTTGTTCAAATGTAGCCTATAGCTAATGGGGCGCACATGTGTTGAAACGGTTTGGTAAAATATCGCCTAACATCGAATAATATCGAATATCGCGATTTTCCCTCATATCATGCAGCCCAACTTTCTATCGGTATCGTATCGTCGGCACGAAAGTTTGTTTTGTTACTATTTTGGACGTTCATAACATAAATGATACAGGGATAAAGAATAATATCAATAGAGCAAAAAGTGACATAAACCAAATACAGTTAGGCTACGCTTTCCTTGTAGTAGGGCTGCAGCTAACGATTATTTTGATAATCGATTTATCTACCGATTATTTTCACGATACATCGATTAATCGCTTGGCTGTGAAAGGTGCTTGGAAATTGTATTTTTTGAATTTTTTTGACCACATAAAGCTAAAGTGGCGCCGCTTGAGGACAAAAGATGGAGTAAACTTAAAGTAAACATTTGTAGGAGGCTCTTTGTGCTAATTCTGCTTTCTGATTGGACGAGGCAAAGACAGATATTTATGAAATTTACAATGTACAAAACACTGCAGACCCTCACTTTAAAGCAGTACTAAGTAACGTGTTTACCTTAATAAATCCTTTCCGTAGTCCCTGTGGGGGTAAAACAAGTGTTTATGGGATGATTGGAGGGTCTTTCATCTCCCCCTGGTGTCTCTGGCCAGAAAACCATGTTTGCAACTTGACTGCCCCCGGTGCGGAGAAAGCAATACACACTAATGGAATCACGAAGAAGAAGCTAACATGCTAACGGGCAAAGCTAACTGCGGGCTAGCGTCACTTTAAACAGTATTTACAGCCAAGTTTGAGTGAAAAAATATATTTCCATTGTGTAATTGGATGCACAGTAACCCTCTCTCCCTTCGCCTTTCCTGTCAGCGTAGTATTTACTCTCCAAGACAATTAATAAGTTAAAAAATCATAACTTGCTACTACACCTGCAGTTGCGCTTATGGCCTCTAGGGGCAAGAGTTACTTAGTACTGCTTTAAAAACAAAGTAGGTTTTCATCCAAAATACATAATTGTCATGTCATTTTTGCTCTATTGTAGTCTGTGTTCACTAGAAAACGATTAATCGATTGCTAAAATAGTTGACAACTATTTTAGTAATCGATTAGTTGTCGATTAATCGATTAGTGGTTTCAGCCCAACATTGTAGCAGAACTCTTTACACCGATAAGCCAACCACATTCCTATACAAATTCAAAAGACGGGGATATTCGCGAATAAAAAAAACTTATTCTAGCGTTTAAATTGACTTTATGTGATAGGCTAAATCAGACCAAGCCAAAAAAAAAAAAATCCATTTAATATTCCCGGTCAAGTCGTCTTCATCACCATGCCCGATTGTTTACAACTTGAAAACTTGCATAGTTAAAGACAAGCAGACGGACTGAATATAGGCTGAGAGTTGGCGACAATACCACTGACAGCAGGGAGAACGTAGCGTTACATCAATAACGACCAAAGAAAGTCCAAAACGTCTTACCAGTAAACCGTGGTCCCACCATGAACTTTCAACTTTCTCCTTGCTGTGTCACATTGTGGCGCGGGCGCAGTCAGACAGTCCCGTCAGTCAGAACCGCTTCCAGATCGTCAAAGCTGAAAGTAACGCGTGGAATGAAAACCAGCTTGTGGCGATAGTTTAGTTCAAAAACTCTTTCGCTTTCAGTGCCTGGGTCATCCGAATCTCTCCGGAGCAAACGCGTTGTGTGTCGGTTTTCCCCTCGTGGATAATCTCCACCTGACAGAAAGAACAGAGAGTGCGTGCGCAACAGGTGAAGGCACGGAAACGAACGCACTGCGGAGGCGGAACCGACGCGCCGGCAATGCGGAGAGCGGATCAAGAGCGGGGAATAAAGAAGTTAAAAAAAAAAGTCCAAAGTGTTAAAAGTTGTAAGGTATGCGTAGACTGGGAGACGGGGGATCTCTATTCTGGGAACTCACAGGACTTTCTCATTGCGCTGCAGTGTGTCGTCTGCTGCTGCTGAGGCACACAGCCAGCCAGACCGGAGTGAAACACCAAAATAGACTTTTCATGGACAAAGGAGGGCATTGGGGAGAGCTGGACGAGCGAGAATAAGGAGCTGGAGGCTCCTTATTCTGGTAGTATGGCTGGTAGTAGTGACAAGGTAGTAGTGACAAGTTACCATCATGCCAACTTAGCCTATATATATATAGTGAGCAAATATAGAAGATAAATAAGGATATTGTATAAAACAGTGAATCATGATGGATTTTTGATTGAAAAGACTGCATGTTTTAGTGGAATTTTGCAGCTGAAATGATTATAACGGCTGGTTACATTGTACAGTGGGGATAGATACAGACGGCATCGCGTAGAAGGGGGCGTGGCCTCGCCGAGGGGGAAAATAGAATTTTTAGAGAAACACAATTTTTCCCTCTTTTTAGCCATTTTCTGGTGGAATATGAACTTATTTATCACATAAATAAAGTCAGGTGTAAACCGGGCCCATATGGATATTTTCTCACAGCAGATTGTTCAGTCGAAGTGAAAAAACGGCAGTTGTAGCTAGCGCTAGCTAACCGTTAGCATTAGTCCGATGCTAACATGTAGCATCAAGTTAGCATTCTTCGTTTTTTTATGTATTTATGGGCTGTTGAACCACTTTGCTCCTGTCTTTGTATCTTTATTTAGTAGAAACTATATTCATAATTCAGCGTTTGTTACAGTAGTTTTTGAATAATTAGAGAAAGTTTAGATTTTTCTCCAAATTGTTTTCCCCCTGAACTGTTTTCCAACATGACCATATATGGGCGATGCCAGAGATGCCGGAGATGTCTGTGTGTCCAAACTTTTTTCATGGGGGGCCGCATACTGAAGCGTACGCAGGGTGAAGGGCCATAGATCGGTGGTTAGTGCCGCAAAACCTTTGACTAGCAGAGATTTAAATTGCGCCGCCCACACCTTTATCTCTGCTCAAAACCTTCATGCCAACTCTGTCTCACAGTAAAAGGTTAGTTGTTTGGTTAGAATTGTGTAGAATTATTACATTTCAAATAAAAAGGACTATCTCTGATGGTGTGTCCCGCTTCACAGCAAGAAGGCAGAGGGCCACCAAAAATTGGTCTGAGGGCCGCATTTGGCCCCCGGACCGCACTTTGGACACCCCTGGTCTAGTGCAGGGGTAGGTCAACGTCAAGCCCGGGGGCCAAATTCGGCCCTCCAGCATCAAACCTTTGGCCCCCGAGAGAATTTTGAAGAAACATTTATTCATAAATCAGAGACCAAATACATGAAAAGGATTCTAAAATGTGGAAAATACTGTCAATATTTTCCACATTTTCCAGCAAAACGCCCCATTAGGTCATATATCATGAGCAAAACTTATATTTGTAGAGGAAAAAGTGCGTTACTTTGGGCTATAATTGTGAGTTTCGGCCCTTGGTGTTTTGGAAATGAAGAAAATCGGCCCTCCGTGACACACACTTGCCTACCCCTGGTCTAGTGATTTTGAATGATTACAGCCCGGAAAGTTTGGGATTACTTTCAGTTCTTTTTTTTACGTTTTTCCAGACTGAGATATGTTCTTGTCTGAGCTTAGACGAGTTGATACGTACCTGTCTGGTCTTTGTGCGTGCCCTCAGTCACGCAAAACGACTAAAGATGTTGTTAGCAACATCTTTAGCCTCTCCCAACATATTCCTATGGCTCCAAACGGGGGTGAACTTAGAAGCGACCAGGCTCTTCCACGGGCACGGACAAAGACCAGACAGGTACACATCAACTCGTCTAAGCTCAGGTAAGAACATATCTCAGTATGGAAACACAGTGGCCTGTTCCTTTAAGAAATTTCTTTTACAACCCACTAACAACTGCTTCTTTATCTAACCTGTATAGGGTCACATTGTGGCTGAGGGTGTCAACATATAACCAGGAAAAGACACTTCGCTTCCCTTGTCAGTTTGATTGAACAAGCCTGACTGAGTGATTGCGCGAGAGGCTGCTGGCACAGGAAATGTTTACATGAGTCAGCCCCAGGGCAGGAGCGCATAGTCATCTGTGAAATGAGTGCTAGTTTGGGCATCATATAAGACGCTGGTTAAATACAGAGCATTATTTTACTATTAAACCTGCCAAACAAGTAACCTGTCATTTTAAAGACTGCAGATCACCATCGGTTCTGATTACACTCCACATGAGGAGAAAGGCCAAGGACGTTCCCCATGGGCCAGTCCCTTGTTTCACACTTCACCTCTGGATACCGGACTTCAGGGAGTTGATGTCTTCAATTAAAAGAGAATGCCAAACAAGTAAGTGAGAAGTCAGAGGAGTTTTATGCTTTCGGTAAGGCCTGCTTTCTCACTAATGTGTCCAGTTTCTATTATAAGCTCTGCTACATGGGACGGTTCCTTTAATAATGTACACGCTTTTACTTTCTTTTTTTTTTTCTTTTTTTTTTTGGGGCCTGCAACTTTCGAGTCGGTCGACCTCAAAAATAAACTTCCCAAGTGCTGGCCTCGTTTCTAAAAATGAAACCTGGCAGCGTTCACCACAGAGTCGTGAGTCACTTTTGGCAATCGACTCATTTAACCCCTGAAGATTTGGTTTTGAGTAGTACTTCGCAGGGCCGTTTCTAGCTTTTATGGGGGCCTGGTGTGATTTATGTTTTGGGGTGGAACAATGGTGGAAATGTGACAAAAAAGGGAGAAAACATTGACAAAAAAATTGACGAAAAAATGACAAAAATATGATAAAAATGTGACAAAAAATATGACAAAAAATGACGAAAATGTGACAAAAAATGACAAAAAATGACGAAAAAATGGACGAAAAAACGACAAAAATGTTACAAAAAATTACAAAAATGTGATAAAAATGTGACAAAAAATATGACAAAAAATGACGAAAATGTGACAAAAAATTACAAAAAATGACGAAAAAATGGACGAAAAAATGACAAAAATGTTACAAAAAATTACAAAAATGTGATAAAAATGTGACAAAAAATTACACAAAATTGACAAAAAATTGGACAAAAATTTGATAAAAATGTGACAAAAAATTGACCAAAAATTGATTAAAAAAATGACGAAAAAATGACAAAAATGTGACAAAAAATGAAAAAAAAATGACAAAAAAGTTAGCTGACTACCCAACAAAAAAATGATGGAAAAAAAAATCTGATGTGAGGAAAAATATCCTCTCGGTTCAGGCGGGAGTGAAGAGGTTAAAGCCACACACTGCATAACATTTCACCCAATTTTTCTTTTTTTTTTTTGGGGCCTGCAACTTTTGAGTCGGTCGACCTCAAAAATAAACTTCCCAAGTGCTGGCCTCGTTTCTAAAAATGAAACCTGGCTGCGTTTACCACAGAGTCGTGAGTCACTTTTGGCAATCGACTCATTTAACCCCTGAATATTTGGTTTTGAGTAGTACTTCGCAGGGCCGTTTCTAGCTTTTATGGGGGCCCGGTGTGATTTATGTTTTGGGGTGCCCGTTTCCCAAAAGTTGAGTGGAGTATGAGTGGAGTAATTCTCCTAAGCAATACAGGCTGCAGTTGCTAACGCGCAGGGGCGGACTGGGACTTACAACCGGCCCTGGACTCTAACCAGTGTGGCCCAAATTAGCGTAAATGCACACAGCACAAATACATATTGACATTACCCAAATCTAAAAGTTCTCCTGAACTGGAGAGCAACAGTGTAACGCCTCATTTGAAAGCTAAGACCTACAAGAGTGATTGCAACTTTTTGTCATGATTTTGTTGTTTTTTTCATTACTTTTGTGGCTTTGTCATTGTGTTTTATCACTTTTTTGTGGCTTTTTTGTTGCTTTTTTCATTGCTTTGTTGCTGTGTTTTTGTCTCTTTTTTGTTGTTTTTTTGTCATATTTTTGTTGGTTTTTGTCACGTTTATGCCACGTTTTTGTCACATTTTTTGTTGCTTTTTACGGCACATTTTTGTCCCGTGTTCATCCTCGTTTTCGTTTTTTTCTGTTTTGGCGCTTTTCTTTTGAGCTTTTAGATTTGGGCAAAGCTCGGTTAAGGCGTAAAATTAGAGATTAAAGAGAAAATTGAGAGGCCAAACCAGTGGCCCTAGAGCCAGTGGCCCTTCTGTGCTCTTCCAGAATGGACATACGGCCAGTCCGCCCCTGCTAACGCGTGTATAGCCACGCTTGGTTTCAGCTCAATTTCATCCAGCTTTGTTGTCAATTCAACCACATGTAAAGAATGTTTTGTCGCGTTCACATGAAGGCTCCGCGTTTACACATGGCAAGCACCGGATCGCAGTGCATAGCGTTATATTAATCCTGCCGTAGATTAACATTCCAAGCGTCATTATGAAATAGCGGTACGCAACAGGCCTTAAGGCGTTACTACAGTAAGTCCATGTGGGAGTATTCTTGACTGGAAGTGCTTTATCGCGGTCGCCTCCTCTCGGCCTCTTTGCAGCTCTTTGTGAATGGCCTGATTGGCGGCGTAAGTTATTTTTCCATTGACGTGTGGGTGGTGTGGAAGAGAGTGGCCAGGAGGTCCCACGGCGGCGCGGCGCAAGAGGGTGCGAATTAGCTAAAGTTGGCAGCGCGCGAAAGGCCCGTCATTCTCCCATGACATAGACACCTCTTGTTAGATTCGTGTTTACAGGTTAAAACAGTCAACAGCAGCAAACAGGTTTTTACAGTTACATTTTTAAAGGAACAGGCCACCGTTTTAACATACTGAGATATGTTCTTGCCTGAGCTTAGACGAGTTGATGCGTACCTGTCTGGTCTTTGTGCGTGCCCTCAGTCACGCAAAACGACTAAAGATGTTGTCAGCATTTGCCCTCTCCCAATGTATTCCTATGGCTCCAAACGGGGGTGAAGTTGGAAGGTACAAGCTAGCTCTTTCACAGGCAGTTGTGCGTACCTTAGACGAGTAAGCATCAACTCGTCTAAGCTCAGGTAAGAACGTATCTCAGTATGGAGAAAAGGTGGCCTGTCCCTTTAACCCCTTAACTCCCACCTGAACCGAGCACATTTTCTCCAGTTTGGCTTTACCCCAGTCCAAAAGCTTCTGGGAAAAAGCTGTGAAAATAGCAACAAAACTGGAACAATGATGGAAATGTGACAAAAAAGTGAGAAAACATTGACGAAAAAATTGACGAAATAAATGACAAAAATATGATAAAAATTTGATTAAAGAATGACAAAAATGTGACAAAAAATGACGAAAATGGGACAAAAAATGACAAAAATTTGATAAAAAATTGACCAAAAAATGACATAAATGTGACAAGAAATGACAAAAAAATGACAAAAATGTGATAAAAAATGGACCAAAAAATGACAAAAATGTGACAAAAAATGACAAAAAAATGACAAAAAAGTTAGTTGAATACCCAACAAAAAATGATGTAAAAAAAATCTGACGATGTAAGGAAAAAGATCCTCTCGGTCCAGGCGGGAGTTAAGAGGTTAAAGCCACACACTGCATAACATTTCACCCACACACTAGATTAAATTGAGTATTCATTCAATTTCAGGTTTTTTTTGGGTGAAAAATCCCTAAAACCATAAAGTCATCCATTGAACTCACAGAAGCGCTGTTAGCTAGCTAGTTTTTATAATTTATGTGGTTTCTCCATCATTAGCAATTTTCGGATTAGAGGCTTTTATATGCTAATTATAAGTAAACAACAACAAAAAAAACTGTATTCATAAATGACTTCTAACTCGCTGAAAAAATATAGATCATAATTTGGGATGTTTGACGGCTAAATGCTAACGGCTACACAGAAAGACCTTGAACAGGCTAACGAAGGCTGAAACATCTCCCAGACTAGCCACACTGCTAACTGGCCTACATACGTTTTTTTTTTTTTTTTTTTTTACATACTTTAAAAAATAATAACGTAACAAAAAGGAGCACCCTATTCCAGCTAACTTACATGTACTGGATGATATTCAGGTTTGTGCACCCCTGATTGGGAAACACTGTCCCGTGTGGGGCAGATGGTGCGGCAGTAAGGATTAGATCGTCTAGAATGTGGTGTGGTGCACAACAACATAATTTGAGTTTGACATGGGGACACGCCTTGTTGTTTTGACGGAGAACAAAGCAGGTGTCTGTGAGTGCGGAGGTGAGGCGCAGGGGCTGTTCCGGCGCATTGTTAGGCCACCACTGACAGATGGATACTGCTGTCGTCTGTTAGTCGCTGTGACTTGGGCCTGAAAACACTCCCTGCATGTTCCACAAAGACAACGAGCAACTATATAGCCTATAAGGTACAGGTTGAGATACTGTACATGAAGGATGTAGATTTTTGTAGCCCTGTGTATGTGGGAAGTTTTCAAAAATATATTGTTAATTGCTGAGCTCTTAAAGGATGTGTAGCAACAGTGGCGGAGTCGGTAGAGCGGGTTGTCTCAGGATTAGAAGTTCTGGGGTTCGAATCCCAGCTCCTGAAGAGGCACACTCATTGTGTCCTTGGGAAAAACACTTCACCCACCTTGCCTCCAGTGTCTGTGCACATTTGTGTCTGAATAAGATTGTGAATGGGTGAGTGGTTCCTTGCTGTAAAGCTCTTTGGGCCTAATGAAAGTAAAAAGCACTGTAGCATGTTATGTATACCAAGTACTGGATACAAGCAACCCACAATAAGTTTCAAGTTTCAAGTTTAATGGTTTTGTATAGCCCAATATCACAACAGAAGTCGCCTCACAGGGCTGCACCAAACATCAAGGCAATAAAACAGAGCAATAAATATGACAATTAAAAATTCAGGTAAATAAGAGCAGTTTTTTTCTCAGTAAGTGCCGGTCAAGGGCTGGACCATGCACACTGCATCACTGGTAAAGAAAAGTAATCAGCGTCTCTACTTTCTCCACAAGTTGAGAAGAGCCAGAGTCCCAGCCTCTGTTCTGTGCAACTTCTACAGAGGGACTATAGAGAGCATCCTGACCAGCTCCATCACTGTGTGTTTCTTCTACAGAGGGACTATAGAGAGCATCCTGACCAGCTCCATCACTGTGTGGTTCTTCTACAGAGGGACTATAGAGAGCATCCTGACCAGCTCCATCACTGTGGTTCTTCTACAGAGGGACGATCGAGAGCATCCTGACCCGCTCCATCACTGTGTGGCACGGCACAAGCACTGCCTCCTGCTGAAGGAGCCTCCAGCGCATCGTGAGAGCAGCGGAGAAGATCTGCGGAGCTCCTCTCCCTCTATTAAGGAGATGTACTCGACCCGCCTCACCTGCAAAGCCGTCAAAATCGCCAGGGACCCTTCGCACCATCACACAGTCTCTTCAAAGCAATGCCTTCAGGGAGGAGACTGCGGAATCTATGGGTCAGTTCCAGTCGACTGAGGAACAGTTTCATACACCAGGTCATCAGGAAGCTGAACTCCCTGCCCTCCCTGCCTTCCCTGCGCTCCCAACCCTGACTCCCCACCCTTCCGTTCCACAATCAAGGATGAGAGAAATATAATTTTACATCATTCACAAATTCGACAAATAAAAAAATCTTTGAATCTTTTGAGATACTCCCATGGCGATGTTAAGTACAGCAGTGGTCCTTAAGCTTTAACTCCTACAGAGTGTACCAGACTGAATTATTTTCCTCTACTATGGATGGCGGTGGGGTGCACGTGTTGGTGCTTTGATCACGTTTCTGCGGCGGGCAGAGCCATGCGTTCTTTAACACTGTCGCTAGAGCGGGGCCATCCATACATTCTCTCTCTCGGGACATGGACAGTGTTCATCGCACAGTTTCCCGTATCATTTATTTGGAAGTGATTGGATTCACAAACCTGACACATTCATCTTTTGGCTGAAAGTCCTTCCATCGTGCCTTCAAGCACATCGTATTGAGTAGTATCTTTACTTTTGAGAGAGTTTTTTTTTTCATGTGGATAGGTCCAGCCATGACAGACACATAGACCATAAACTTGTTTGAACATAACCAAATAAAAAAAGTAAAGCAGATCAAAACAGAGATTCTTGGAGTGACACTCATATAATGCTAAATGTCAAATGCAAATATTTTCACCACTAAGGGGGAAAGGCCTGTCAATTCCAAACTCACTTCGGAATGCCGAGTATTGCTTGTGTCTGTGTAACAGCATTTTATGACAGCCGCAAGTGAAGCAAGCATTTGAGTCCAAAGGTGACGCCCACAGAAACCTGTTCCACTGCAGCGGCTCAGAGCTCTCGAATTCTGACAACACTGACAACTTCAACAGCTCAGCCCAAACCAGTAAACGCCCTCCCTCTTGTTATCTCAAGTTTACATTCTGTGTGGTCCAGAGCAGCCAGCTTTCAGCAAACGACCAAAAACAAATAGAGAAATGTGAAAGAAGAGCAAGTGCATTTCAAACTATAAACATAATTACAATCTGTACACACAGGTTGATCTGGACAATTATAGTGTTTGTGGCCTGCAGGAATAACAAACAATTCACTTTTTTGCTAAATTAACTTAGCAATTTTCGACTATATCCAAAGGTTGTTGTTAGGACTGCTACTATAACTCCTATCTATAACTCCTCAACCTACAAACATGTCCTGAAATGCATGTGATAAAGGTGAAGGGGCATTGGTCACTTATTAATGTAAATACAGTGCTAATATTGTGTTTGAATTAACTATAAATTGCAGATATAAAAAATTATCTCATTGTGTAATTGGATGTACAATATCCCTGTCTCCTTCTGTCTTTTCTGTCAGCGCTTATGGCCAGGGCCGGACTGGGACTGAAAAACAGCCCTGGACTCTGACCAGCCTGGCCCAAATTAGTGTAACTGTGCAATTCCACAAATACATATTTTAACCTTTTACCACCCGCCTTAACATTAACGAGTGCATTTTCCCGGCTTTTTTTATTATTATTTTTTTGACTGGTATCATCAGCAAAAAGAACAGGAAAGGTGGTCGTAGAAACAGAAGCAAAATCATTATAGTAAATAATGATGGTCCCAAAATTTAACCTTGTGGTACACCTTACTCCATGGAATTCCTTTTAGATTCATGTTTTTTTATATTGGGCATTACCCAAATTAAACCTAAAAGCTTCTCGACTGGAGAGCAACAATGTAACGCCTCATTTGAAAGCTAAGACCTACAAAAGTGATGGAAACTTTGTCATATTTTTGTTGTTTTTTTTAAATTATTTTTAATTATCATTTTTTGTTGTGTTTTTCTCACGTTTTTGTAGGTTTTTTTGTCCTTGTTTTTCTCATGTTTTTGTTGACTCTTCATCCTCTTTTTCTCGCTATTTTGATGCTTTTCTTTTTAGCTTTGAGATTTGGGTAAAGCTCGGTTGAGGCGGTACTGGTGGCCCCAGTGGCCCTTCTGTGCTCTTCCAGAATGGACATATGGCCAGTCCGCCCCTGCTTATGGCCTCTATGAGTCACTTAGTACTGCTTTAAAGGGGCTAGATGCAAGTTAGCCATTTTATGCTCACTACTGCCACCTCAGGTCATACTTGTAACTGCACCTTCTATATTAAGTTCGTGCATGACGGCAATTCGGACCTGAAGCAACACCGTTTTGAGTGACAGTGCAGGGTTTTAGAGGCAGTTGTGGTGAACAGGTCTGGGCTCATTCTACTCATTAGGACATTGTTGGAACATGTAGGGGAAGGAAAATACATAATTTTAACATCTTTAAACATCTTATAGTCCCTTTAAAGTGATAGTCTTTAAGCTTCAAAGTGAGAGATGGAGTGAAATTTAAAAGTAAACAATCAAATTCCTCCCCTCTTAAACCAGAAAGCCCTTCTTAGTTTGCAAAATGAGGAGAACAAGGACAGAATTTTAAAACGTAAACGATCAAGCTCCTCCTCCCTCCTGATTGGACCGGACAGGCTGGTTCACAGGAAAAGCTCGTCTCATTGGTCGACACGGGAGGATACCAGACTGATAAGTTGCCGAGATCCGAGAGGGACTTTACAAAAAAGAATATATATTATTACAACAAAGGGAGTAGATGCAAGTTTGCCATTTCATACTCACTACTGCCACCTCAGGTCATACGTGTAACTGCACCTTCTATTTTAAGCTCGTGCAGGACCCGAATTAACACCTTTTTGAGTGACAATGCAGGATTCTAGAGGCAGTTGTGAATACGTCTTGGCTCATTCTACACATTAGGACATTGCTGGAACATGTAGGGGGAGGAAAATACATAATTTTTAAACTTTTTTAAAACTCTGTATAGTCCCTTTAAATCAGCGTGCAAGACCAGGTGGTCAATTAGTCGTTTTTTAGATTTGGGAAAAGCCGTTCTGGAGAAAATGTGCTCGGTTCAGGTGGGTATTAGGTCAAGCTTCCTAGATTAAAAGATAAATGCATTTCAGTCGTGATACTTTGTACATCTGATGCTGTGAATGTGACATTGTGCCTCACCTGACATGATGTACCGTTACAACAGGTAAACTACTGTTGATGGTTTCGGAGGTGGTTCTTTTACAACCTCTACATGCAAATGGTATTTTCCAACTACGCAAAACGGCCGTCAGCAGTGAAGACCTTGGCAGGAACAGTCGGGGCACGAGCAGCCGAGAATGTGCGGAATTGAAATATTTTTTAAAAAGAACCTTGAGTGAATCACTTCTGTGTCATTCGGCAAATGTGCGACAAACCGCAAAGAACGAAAGGTCAAAAATAAAAATTTAATCACATATTATAATTACAACACAGGTTAGAGATGCTTTTCAGTACATCTGTTTCAACAATCATACAAATACATCTGTAAAAGTCACATTCATCAAATATTCAACAGTAAAGCACTTTAGACTCATTTAGAGTAGTAGCAGAAATTGTTATTGGCTCAAGTTTTGATACAGGTTCATGATTTTCCTTGTTTTTTTCTTGTCTTTTTGTAAGGCTTGCTGTATTGTCATGAAGACTCGGAGAGAAGCTAAACATCATGCAGTCCGCAAACCAGATTGGCAGGAACCGCAACGTCTGAAAGAGAAAGGCAGGTCACAAACAAATATGAGTCAAAGTGCAAAAAAAAAATTCACGGTAATTTCCGAAATGTTGTGCTTACCGATTTTGTTCGGCCTGGGCAGGTTGAGGTTGTTCATGATGTCCACAAACTCTCCCAAGGTTTTGGTCAAGCGGGGATTAAACTTGCGCTCTTCGCCGACCGTGGAAACTGTCTGGCCTGACGCAGAGAGAGAAAAGATTATTAACTGCAACAGGCACACAGTATGGATTTGTATTGTTTGTGTAACCGACCTTGGTAATCGTGTGCGGGGTAGATCAGGCAGCTGTCGGGAAGAGTGAAGATCTTGCTGTGAACGGATTCGTAGAGTTTCTTTGAACAACCTGAAAGACAGACACAAAAACATTTGCAGAATATAATTTATTGTGGTGACATGGGCTCACAATATCTGAAAACGACGTAGCAGGACATTTCTCTCAGGTTTGTAAAGTCGAATTTATTGTGGACAGTGACAAAGTTACCACAGAAAAAGGTCACACGCTCGATAAATGGTTGGACGGACTTTAGCTCTGATTACAGCACATTTCGCTGTGGTGTTGTTTCAATAAGCTTTTGTTATTGTTTTTTAGGGCTTCTGGCAAGTTTTCTGTATGTTATGCAAGTGTAACCATGAAGACGGATCCATCCACA
Source organism: Gobius niger (assembly GCF_951799975.1). Taxonomy (NCBI): domain Eukaryota; kingdom Metazoa; phylum Chordata; class Actinopteri; order Gobiiformes; family Gobiidae; genus Gobius; species Gobius niger. The sequence goes on from NC_136859.1 coordinate 31,207,172, forward strand.
GAGGAAAAACCAACCAGAAACCCTTAAAACAACTGGTAATAAGAAGAAAAAGAAGAGCTTTATTTATATAGCACCTTTTACAGACATAGTCACAAATGAGACAATTGTACATTCACCTAGGGCTCAAATATCAATTTGATTTAAAAATCGAGTTGGTAAGTCAAATCGATTCATATTTTCCAAAAATCTTTTCTTTTTTTTTAAATTATTAGGCCTATGTATTCATTTATTTTTAGCTCTCTAACCTCTGCTTGGAGCAGGGGTGCCCAAAGTGGGGCCCGCGGGCCAAATTTGGCCCACCAGAACAATTTCATTGGCCCGCCAGAAAGTGACCTACTTTTGCATGTGGTTAATACTAACTCTCTCTCCCTATCATTCTCAATGGTAAATATGGATGCAGTACACTTTTTGGCCATCAGCGTCAAATTGGGGGCGCTGTTTCACTCCTTTTGCAAAGTTAGAGAAACACTGTTGTAGTGTCTTGGTATTTATCACAAAAATCGAATCGAATCGTGAATCGAGTTTTTTTTTTGAGGGGGGGGGAATTGCCCAGCTCTACATTCACCCCAGAAAACTATTTAAAATAATGCCTATTTTAAGTCTTTCCTTTTTCCCCAGAGTCCGTTGTAAGAAAAGTTTGATTGAATGTAAAAAATACATGATTTTAAGCAGAAAAGAAATCGCAAGTCTTAATTGCAACTTTTGGAAAAATGGCCCACAAAATCAAGCATTTTAGACCCCAGCTATAACAAAAAATGGCCGCAAAATCCTGGAGGGACTGGCTAACCAAGCACCCATACAGCCATTGGGTCACAAAAAGGTTGAATGCGCTTTTTTTTTCCCCACATAAAAAGTTCCATAATGCACCTTTAACAAATCTTTGCAGTCATTAAATTCATTCAAATTCATTATGTGAGTAAACAAGCGAGTGAAATGTGGATATTTTACAGTAAATTACACAAATGTTGCTAATTTTGAGCAAAAATTCTTGTTAAATTGACAAAAATGATACAACTTTACAGAAAATCTAAGCAAAACATGCAGTTGAAATTGTTTTGGAACATGTTTGTATGTATTTTTGATTGAGCGGTGATATTATTTTCAAAGTCATTTGGATTTCTAATGCCAACACCAAACAAATTAAACCCTGACAGGAGGTATTGAGGTAATGAAGACTTTCTGCTGATGGAAAAGTTGTCAGTTCATGCACTCACCTTGCACTTCAAAATGGAAAATCACTACAGCTCAAAACTATTCTACTAAAGTTAAAAGTAAGCTTTAGACTTGCTGTGAACAACAACATTGTATAACACTGCACTCTAGTGGTCACGTTGATGTATTACAAAAATGGTGGGTGAGCTGTTCATCATTTACCTTGCTGGAAGTCTGTCCTGCCACAGCCCCTGACGAGGAGTGCGTCTCCAGTGAAAGCCATGCTCTCATCGCCGGTCACCAGAGTCATGCAGCCGTCGGTGTGCCCCGGGGTCTCCCTCGCGACCAGACACTGTGGAAATCACACATGCGGTCGTCACTTAAAAAGTAGCAAAAAGGCAGATAAGGCAGTAGAAGTTGATCCTCACATGTCTCCCAAAGGTGATCTTGTCCCCTTCTTTGAGGAGAACGTCAGCCGCGGCACCGCTGTGTTTACAGATTGCACTTTTCAGCCCAAACAGTTGCTTCTTCATGAGCCCTGTGCTCGTGATGTGGTCGGCATGGCAGTGTGTGTTTACTGTCAACATGAAAAAACAGCCACAGTCCTGCTCAGATACAGCGTTTATTAAACAGAGGAGGGAGGGGGGATCATTTAAAAAATGCATGAAAATTGTATTAGGGCAGAGACTGAACTAGGGGTGGGAACCTCTGGGTACCTCACGATTTGATACGCGATACATGGCTCTCGTTAATTATGATACGCCAATAATGCAATAATCATCACCCTTTTTCTTATGTGAAACAATGATCCCTGACACTGGAAATGGGTCTGTTGAGCTGTCAGTGGCATCACTAAATTTTACATTTAAATAAACAAGAAACCACAGAGCTATTTCAAAAAGAATAAATCAATCCCAAATTAACTGAGTGCACTTTCGCTTCAGTCCAGCTTTACCCAAATCTAGAAGGTTACAGCCTATAGACCAGTGTAACGCCTCATCTGGAAACTAAGACCTACAAAACACCTTTTTGTCACTTTTTTCAAGAAGCTTTTAGATTTGTGTAGCACCAAACTAGAGAAAATGTGCTCTGTTCAGGTGGGGGTTAACAGGTTGATCTTATTGATATTTTTGAAAACTATCATTAAAAGTAGATATATTTGTGTGACAGTGTTTGCCCTCTGCTGTTCTGACTGAATTCTTGATCATTATTGGTCTCTATTGACTGTGAAAACTGTGGAGCACTGCGTCATTAATGTGCATCGCCAGATAATTTTTTGATATCGTTGTAGTTTTTTATATTGTTGTGGACACGATGAAATGAAATGAAGGATGTAAATTGCTTGATTAGATCATATTTGAGAGGAAATTAGTATGGCGCAAAAAAAAAGAATGAAATATCTTGCATTAATCTCCATAGGCATAATGCTGGAATTTTGAAGTAGTTTGTCCATTGTCAATTATATCGTTAAATATATCATTATCATATTTCTTTTTTATATTGTGATAGAGATTCTAGGCCATAGTCGCCCTGCCCCACATGACGTTATCAAAAAGAATCTATCGGACAAGAAAAAGTGTCATATGGTTCTGCAAAACATTGTGATATAGCGCCGCCAGAGGCTTTGCCATGAAAGGACGGATATTAGATATTATTCAAAAAAGCGCCGAAGATGGAAAAAAGTTTCTTCACTTCACTGTGCGGACGCCAAACTACTCCTGGTATTATTACGCCTTACAATATAGTTCCCCCTTTTATCCGCTTAGAAAATCCACATTGTTTAATTTTGTGTAATTATACTTTGTCGTGTAACACTTCACGTAACCATATTTAAATAGGGAAAACGTGGAAGAGCTTGGTAGCTTCTATCTTGACCTGTTTTGGAGCTATAGTGGAGAGAGGGAGAGGCTAAATGCTAACGCCGTCTGTGCTGTGTTTACGTGACTGAAGGCACGGGGGAAGACCAGACAGGTCCTAAAGAACTCGTCAAAGCTAAGGTTAGAACATATCTCAGTATGTAAAAACGGTGGCCTATTCCTTTAAAAGGTTTAGGGGTGAGTAGAGTAATCCAAATATGAATATTATTTGACATTTACTGTATTATTATATTCTACATTCTGTTCTAATTGTAATTTATATTCTTTGCCCCACAGTTTTTTTTTTTTTTTTTCATTTATTGTACATAAGATACATTCATTCAGTACAATTTGTTTGCACAATACCCACTGTGAGATAAAGTCCAATCTTATGTCATTTCCTCGAGTAAGAATAACATCACTAATCTTAATCTTAAATAAAAAAGTACTGAAGAAATATTACTTAAGTTGTGAGTGACTGCTTGAGCGTAAAAGTGTGATTTATGATGATATATATGATGATATATATGATGATATGATGCTATTTCCCAAGAACACACTATGATATTGCTTAAAAGACACGAGGTATTTAAATGAGGTGTCCCTTGAGGCTGTTGTTGCTTACAGATCGGGAGAAAGACGAGTGAATGAATACTGAAATGACACAAATATGAGGCGGCTCCGGTCGTACCTGCCACGGTCAGATTCAGTCCCAGTTCTTTGACGAGCTTCATGTCTCTGTTGAGCGTCTCCAGAACCGGGTCAATGAGGACTGCCTCTCTGGTCTCTGTGTCTGCCAGGAGGTACGTGTATGTGCAGCTTTCTCTTTCAAACAACTGCAAAACAAAGACACCAGCATGACTTGGCAAAAAAGGCACAGGAATTTCTCAACAGAACCAGATCACAGAGCCCTTTATTCTGACGTATTGAAATATGCGACATGTTGTCCACGTCCAGAAAGATCCCTGGAAACACACTTTTACCAAATAGTGTTTTCTTTTAGGTGATGTCAGTAAAGTAATAATAATGCCTTACACTTGTATTGCGCGTTACTATCCTGTATAAGCAGGTTTGTCAAAGCGCTACTGTCGTCATTACTCATTCACTCACACACGGATTATGAGGAGAATCCAAACAAAGTCAAACCTCTGTGCACCAGAACTTTAGAAGGAGTTTTGTATCAAACTATCAGGAATTTGCTGCCAGTGTTTGGCCTCGGTAAATACAATCATGAGTTGTACTTATACGATTTATGATAATTTAGTAAAAGTGCTTTATTCCATCACGTTAGCATCAGTTGAAGTGTTTAGGCTAAGGAGCTAACAGACCCGTGAGCTAACCTCGTTGATCTTCCGCAGATACAAACACTGATACAGTCTTGTGTACCATAACACAGGGCAGAGAGTGGTATATAGTTAACCTGTCTGAACAACAGTCCTTCGGTCCGTGCCATCCTGGTGCAGTAGGCTCTGCCAGCAGCTGTCAGTCCGGGGATCAGCGGGAGAGCAGAGCAGCGCAGTCCGGGGGAGACGTGTCTGTTGTCGGCTGGAGCGTAGCACGAGCCCTCGCTGTTCACTCTGAAGCGAAGCGCTCGAGCCAGTTGGACCGGCTTCGTCCTCCTAATAACGGAGCACATTGTTCCCGGTAAATTCTTTCCCTTGGCGTAAGCAAACCCAACCGAGCAATGGAAGTGGGAGGTTGTATAAAGATGGTGCAGATAAACAGTAAGACAGACTATTTCATGGTGCAGCAGAGCTAATGCTAAAGTCTCACCTCAGGTGAACCCATTCTGCACAGACCCTGCTGCTGCACTGTGGTCACTACACTCAACAATGGGCAAGTTTTGGTCAAAGTTTACAAGGTCAACTCAACCGCACGAGCGCGCACCCTACTGGGCTCTCCCTGCAGGGAGTAGCACGCGACGAGCCTACGTGACAAATGACAGGCTTCATTACTCTGACTGGTTTTACCAGTTTAGTTTACTATTCTTTTATAACCCAAGCGTTACTCCTTAAAGTGGTATAACATATAACAAGATCTATAAAGAAATAAACATGGGTTAATGAACAAAAAATGTGACAGCTAACTATGCTAGTGTTTCTCAAACCTTTTTTCTGTAGGCTACATGACGACGAGACTAAAATTACTCCGTGTGTGGAAGGTCAAATTCAGGACCTAATATATGGCTACATTAGGTAAAAAAAAAAAAAAACAGGACTACACAGATATCCCAGCTGTTATTGGGATATCTGTGTAGTCTGGATAATCCAATGAGGATCATGCACATGTCAAATTGTTTAGGCCTAGACCAGGCGTGGCCAAACTGGGCCAAACCGCATCTTCAATACGGCTCTCAAGTTAATCTACACAACCAAGCCCAACATGCATTGCCTAATAAGGGGGAAAACACCAATGTTTTCATTGACATAAAGATCATTCTTAACTGCAGCCATGTGTTGCTCTTCTATGTGAATAGTAATTGTTTGAAACAACCAAATTGCAACTGGTCTGGCTCCCGTGGAAAATATCCAATGTGACTCTGGCATCATAAACCTTGCCCATTTCTGGCCTAGACTATTGACCAATATGACACCTGAAGAGACACACTTCTGCAGCTATAGACTTTATTCTTTGGACTAAAATGGGACACTTTGTCATGTTTCAATGGTGAAGTGAGGACTCAAATGCAGAACAGCCAGTTTAAAGGTTAAATCAAATTTAATTGACAAAGCCAAGGCCAAAATAACTCAAAAACCATGACCGGACATGAACAAGAATACAGCGACACCGACACTGACAGAAACACAATGAACCGACAAGGACAAGGGAAAACGCAGGGATCTAAATACAGAAGGAACAGGGAACAGGTGAAACACAATCGGGCGAGGCAGGTAATCAACACAAGGGAAACAAAGCAAAACCACAAGGACAGAACAGACATGACAATACAAGACTAGAAAAAAACAGGGGACAGAACACAAATCATGACATACTTAAGAGAATGATAAAAGAAAACACAACACGCAGGGTTTGCCACTTGGCTTTATATTTTATTATCTAAGTCCAGGTCTTATCAGTAAGGGCAGGTGTTGTGCGCTGCAGTCGTCAGGGTGAGCCCTACAAAAGGCCAAGGCTGTTAGTATTTGAAAACAAGTGCCGCTGTAGGTTTTTATCACTTTGTACAATCATCCATACCTCCAAGAATCCCTCGACCCACTCCATCATGTGTGTCACTCGTGCGAACCCTCCTGGTTTGTTGCGTCGGGCACAGCCCCATGACCAGCTGGCCACTCCCGCCAGTCTCCACTCTCCGATGGCGGTTTCACATATGAGAGGCCCTCCATTGTCTCCCTTCGGACCATGAAAAATAAATAAAAGGTTTCTTGTCAGGCAGGTTTCCAAATCGAGGACACTTGATTGTCTGTAGGCTATACATTGCAGATGCCAACCCCTCCGCACATGTTGCCGGCGCACATCATGCTCGGAGTAAGGAATGCACCGTTGACATCTGGATGCGAACACACAGACTGGTTGATCACTTTGACCTGAGCCTGCTTTAGCCTACCGGATCCACGCCCTAAAGAGAGGACAAAGAAATTGAGTGTGATCCATGTTACAATAGGATACAATGCATTCAAGACTAGAGCAATTATGTGGAAATCATGTTCAGATCACATCAAGTTAAGGCCATCAAGGTACAGAGCCAGGGCCATTACAAATAATATAAAATCAGGGGTTATGCAAAACTGTCATTCCCTGCTCTGTCGATGGCACAGTAAGTATCTGACAAGTAAAAAAACATGGGTGTTTTTTGCTCTATGTCTGTGACAAAGATGCCCAATATATGATCATTTTGAGAGGCAGAGAACAGAAAGGATTTTAAAACACTATATATTGTTACCTAAAAAAATATACACCCTGGCATGTGACATTATGTTTATTTTTTAATAAAATTTGTGTACTTACAATAAATACAAAACAAATACCTTTTATTTATTTATTTTTTTGCAATGTAAGAATGTGATTAATACTTATCAATGGCTTAGGTCAGTGTTTAAGTCACCCAAAGCACCACTTTAGAAATGACTTGATTTTCCAAGTACAACCTCATAAAACACTTGATATCTGAAGCACCGCTAAGCCTAGATCAAGATCAAGTGCAGCTTAAAACATCTCTAAAAAGGATCTAAAGACACTTAATTTGGACTAAATTATGCCATGGCTGGGTGGAAACCATGTCAAGACCCAAAAAATACCAAACTTAAATGCAAAAGTAAAGCATAAATAAATGTATATATAATTGAATCTACAGCAGATTGCCCCGAGTACCAGTTTGGGACTTAAATAATTTACCTGCTATACGTGTGCTGAACTAAATGGATACTAGAAGTTGATCACAAAGACTTGCTCGTGGTTTTGCTTTTAGAGTGGACTAAAATACTTCATGTTTGCAGCAGCCCACCTTCCTCCTTCGTGCGGCCCCAGCCTGTGATCCAGCAGTTGGCACCAGGGGAAAAGGAATCCTCCGCTCGGGGCAAACAGACGGGACGCACGCCATCTGCCAAAGTTCACAAGATAAGACTTTTCATTTCATTGTGATGCGCCAAGTGTTTACAATCACCGGATCATCTCATGATCTACTGTACGACTGCATTCGGTAAATGATTGAAGGTCGAACGAGGGCGAGTTCAGAGAAAGCTTTTCTTCTCACAGGATTATCTTTTCATTAAATTTAAACAGAACTGAAAGCAACTTTATGTTCATTAACCTCTTAACCCCCACCAACTAATCCAGTTACTTTTATCCAGGTATCCAGGCATTATCTCCAAAAAACTCCACACAGAAAGGTCCTGTCCAGATGGGAATCGAACCCGGGACCTTCCAGCTGTGACGCAAGAGCGCTAACCGCTGCGACAACAAAGTTACAAAAACGAAACAAAAAAGCGACGACAACACAGTAACAATTTGGGTAAAGCCGAACTGGACAAAATTAATTCTGTTTAAGTGGGGGTTAAACGTCTTACCTCCCGCCTTAACCGAGCGCATTTTCTCCAGTTCGTCTTCCCAAATCTAAATGCATCTCGACTGGAGCTGACAACTTAAAGGCCAGTACAACGCATCATTTGAAAGTTAAGACCTACAAACATTTCAGCATCACCTGCCAACAGCCAATGATCGCTTCCGAGAGGGCCACACCCCCATCTCAGCCATCAATGCTGCACCTCTGTAGCAGCCAATCATCGCCATCGGTCCCACATTTAAGCCCCAGCAATCATGGTTCATTCGTGCTGCGACCCACCTCCGCCCCGTCTCCACCTCTGCTGCCCACGGCTTCTCCCTGCTCCATCCTTCACGGGTCTCCATACCACCACCAGTGTCCAGACTCCGAGGCAAGACATCCCTAAAGGTGCGTACACACCAAAAGCGTCCACGCCTCCAACTTCCATGTTAACCCTATGTAGAGGTGCTTCAACACGCTCCGAAATGCAAGCAAAGCCGTAGATGAGGAAAAACGCGTGTCAAAGCCAGGGAGAACAGGGAGGCCGCGCCCACTGCTTCATGCACTCAAGTAATCCAATCTACACGTGCGTTCATTTATGCCCTTTTAACCAATCAGGGATGCTGACTGGGCTCAGGCGTCACCTGTTACCTGCAACATGGAGGACAAGTTGATCGTCGCGGTGAAGGAATAGACAGAAACTTGGAGTGAGGTAATATCTTGTACTACCAAAGCATTTTTTGTGTGTCAATTTTAATGAACCTTGAATGTAACCATCAATTACCACTTAATTTGCATTGCATGTTGGAAACATATAGTAACTAATATTAGTGAACACATTGTAAAAAATATATAGATTTTTTCAGCGGAGGTGTGCAAAAATAAGTGGAAGAGTTTGAGGGACACCTCCTCCTTCTTTCAAGCAGGGGCCATGCACCACCAGCAGCAACATGAGCCAGGAGCGCCTGTGTCCCAATGCGTGACAGCAGGTCATCAAACAGGGCCCGGGACTTTAAGGGCGCACTCACACTTGTCCGTCCGTTTGTGCAGTGTGAGTAGGCTACAATCAAACCATGCCCGAGTCGGACTCGGTTCCCGACTTTGGCCCGCTTGGAGGAGGGGGGCCAGAGCGCGGCTCGGTTGCTCGTGTTTGCGCACACGCACTGATACAAGCGGCTGTTGTATGGGCGGGTGCATTTGTCACGGTAAAACTGTGAGAAAAGGCTGTATTTATCAAACAGAGCAGCGGCTGCCTCGCTCTCGTCTCCCCGGCCCCGACCGCTTCGCTCCCGGGCGGCTCCCCGGACCCCCGGCCACATACCGCTCGTCTCCCCGACTGCTCACTCCCGACGCCCTGGCCGCTTCACTCACGCGCACTTATTTCTCTGCTTTATTAAAATCGACTGTTATATTCACCATAGCCCTTTTTGTTAAACTGTAGTAAAATGCAAAGAAAAGTGAGTGAAGAGATTTGACAGGGCTCATAGAGACATTAATTCACGCAGCTGTTTAGGTTGTTTTTTTCTTCCGCATTATGTTGCGCTGCTGCTGCTCACGTGCACTTGTAAACAACTCCTCGTGCTCGGCCACGGCTCGGTTCGTTTTTTATGTGTGAGCGCGGGCCGGTCGGGGCATCCAGGCCTTTCCTCAAACGAGCTGGAGAGTGGCAGGTTCGGATGTCAAGTGTGAGTGCGCCCTGAGTCAACAACTGGTGGCCAGACACGCCTCCTATGTATGACGCTTGCAAAACTTCACGCGCAGCAAACAGGCGTTTGTCGCGAGTGTGAAGTATGTGAAGCGGCGTTGTTTGGCGTCCAACGAGAGGCAGATGGGGCGTGGACGCACCTTGACTCCAAGCTGTTCCTCCATACTGATACTGATTCATACATCGAAGTCGACCTCCGGGCTGTGATCGCCAAAGCTAATATACATGTCAATTCATTTTCCTAGTCGCCACTTTTGCCTGTTTGAGTCTGTCCAGGTTGAACTGATCTTATGCCTTGCGTTGTTGCTGTCACTTTTTCACGTTCTTTTCCATCACAATTTTGCCACTTTTTTGTTGCAAAAATTAATCGCTTTCTTTTTTACTCTTTTGTTGCTCTTTTTGTTATGTTTTTGTTACATTTTCGGTTCCTTTTTGTTGCTCTTTTGTGGCTTTTTGTTGTCACTTTTTGACGCATTTTTGTTGCATTTTCATCCTGGTTTTCTTCTAACATATGTCACAATTTTGATTTTTTTTTGAGTAATGGCAAACTGGAAAAAATGTGCTCGGTACCGGTGGGGGTTAAGAGGTTGAACTGGGTCAAAAGATAATAAACAAAATACTAACTAAGACCTAAACAAGGTCAAAAATCAGGACTAAAACTGACCGACCTTGACAATTATTTCAAGTAACATTACTCAACTGCATTTTTTCCCTTCCCAAGGATAGTTGGGGAAAAATAGGACCCCTAACTGGCTGATATATGTATACTGTGTACCAGAGTTGGGTAGAATATTCAAATATTTACTCACAAAAGGGTGAAGTTACTTTGAAATAATTGTACTCAAACAGAAGGAAAAAGTAGGAAAAAAGAGTATAGTGTGAGTACTGTGTAACTGTTTGAGCGTAAAAGTTTGATTTATGTTATGTAAACGATGAGATAGAAAACATGTGATAATTGGAACATTTTAAGGAAATACCATGAAATTTGAATATAAAAGAAATTACTATGAAAAGTAAACAAAACACAAAATGTATCAATTTTACATCAAAATGACATTTTTTCACTTAAAGATTTATACACAGTGGCTTGAGTTACAATTTCTGTACTCGTGAGTTACTTCACCACCAACCTACATCACTGCCTGTATTCCTCCAGCAGATGGCGCCACCTTTCCCTTCTTACCGTTCATGTTGATCTCTGTGATGGTCCGCAGCAGACCCACATCGTAGTCGAGGGTGGTGAAGTTGTATTTGGGGTGACAGAGCACCTGCAGCGCCGCGTAGCGTCTCCCCGGGGAACCCTCTTCAGTGAACACAGAGTTCACTTGCACGAGCCAATCTGAGACATTCAACCTTTCGCCGCGTCTACAAAAGAGGAGGAAAAACTCTGTTAAAACTATCACTGAGAGTAAATGAAAAAAGTTAACATAAACGGTTGCTAAACACAAAAATAAAGCCACCAACTCATTTCACCCAACAAATAGAATTTATTTCAATAATTCTTTTTCATTAAGGGCCCTTCACGTAACCATATTTAAATAGGGAAAAGGTGGAAAAGCTATCTTCACCTTGTTTGGAGCTACAGTGGAGAGGAAGAGAGGCTAAATGCTAACACTGTCTGTGCTGTGTTTACGTGACTGAGGACCAGACAGGTACAAATGAACTCGTCTAAGCTAAGGTAAGAACATATCTCAGTATGTAACACAACTACAACTGCAAAACACAACTACAAAAATAGGATACAATTTACCAATGATATGCAAATGTTCCAAATTTTATCTTGGACGTCCATCTCACCCAGAGCTAAAAGCAGATCAAATAAACGTTTCACCATAATAAACCTTTTTCGTAGCCCTCTGGGGTAATACAAGTGTTAATGGCATGATTGGGGGGTCTTTCAACTCCCCCTGATGTCTCTCACCAGAAAACCACAATTTCAACTTTCCCTGCCTCCGACCCGGCAGCCCCAATACACACTAATGTCTCCCTCGTTACTCTCAGTTGTCTACAAAGTCACGTTTGGCTCACATTTCTGAGGTTTGTGACATGGTACAGGTAAGTCCTGACTGATTTCTGTCTACAGCTTTCGGTTTGTTGATGAACATTTTGCAAAACGTTGTTTGGTTTATCACGATCAGAAGGAGGAACTACAAGGTCAAATATACACACGCACAAACTTTTTTGTCCACATAAAAAGTTACATTATGCACCTTTAAACACCATTAGATCATCGCAAATCCTGCAAAATCTCTCCCAGATTGTTTACCCTGATGGGATCAAATTAAGCACTGATCCCACCCCTCCAAAATAATTTTCATTTTTGACCCTTGATTGTGCAGAAAATGTATTTTCCCTCTGATTTTTGTGTTGTATTCCTTGGCTTTATCAAGTGTTCTACAATCCTACGACCCTACTGCAACATACAGTAAGTATGATGAAAATATCGGCTGCCCTGAAACCAAAGATGTACAACACATAATAGTGCATTAGAAGGTGACGTTTCATGAGCAATAAAACAAATTATACCATGGTCTGGGTGAATACTCGATTCTGATTGGCTGGTGGGGGCTAACAAGCGTGCATTATTTTCGTATAACCGCACACGTAGTCCGGTAGTTAAATCGCTCGGATATCACTCCGCGGTGGTGGGCATCGCCATAGCAACGCATGTCACAGCTGAATCAGATAAAGGCGTAATTAGTGACTGACAGGAACGTATGAGATGGATTTTGTTTAATTTCAACGTTTTTGGCCAAAACGTTTAATAAATGGGAAGTAGAGGAGACTAAGCAGCTAGATTAGCCTACTGCTTTCCATTTCTATTAAAAACGGTTAAGGCACTATTTATAATTTTCAGGCGTACATAAAATGATCCTGCATTTAAGCATATTTGGCTGGATTAGTAAAGTGAAATAAAAGTTTCAGTTCGTGGGGCCCAGGTGTAAGCGACTCCAACGCAGCTGTTTCCATAAACAGTTGAGCTCGTTGAGCTAGCTAGCTTTAGCTTCAGGTTAAACAGCGTAAAAGTGAAATAACTCCTGCCCACGAGTGCCGCATATCGGTGTTTACTTCCACGGAAAAGTGTTTCCGGGTTAGTCCTGTTGTGTTGTGATTCTGTGCTGATGTTGTTTCGTTGAGCCTGACTGAGATCCTCGTAAAAGCTGCGGAGAATGACTCGCTCTGAGACCAGCCTTCAGTGACCGGCTAATAACCCACATAAAATAGTCCCGGTGGTCTGGCATATTTAGTGAGTTTAGTAAATGAAACAAATATTTATTATAAATGTTACGTTTGTGGGACCCTGGTATAAGCGGATTAAACAACTCGGAGCCGTGTATTAGACGGTTATAATGCACTATAATGCATTATAACCGTCTAATGCACGGCTCCTCGTTGTTTAATCCTTACTTAATCAGGTAACCTGGACCTGTAAGTGAGTTTTCAAAGAGCATTTATGTTTTTCCAAGGTTAATGAACATAAATGGTCATCAGTACCAGTTTAGATCATACAAAATGTATGAGGGCCAATAAAATGAGCCTGAGGGCCACATTTGGCCCCAGGCCACACTTTGGGCACCCCTGCTTTACAATGACAGTCCCACTGCAATAATAGCCGTGTCGGTGTCTGATTATCAGTAGCATGTTTACTCAGTATTTTTACACCATTTAGTTGTGTCTGTGAATGCTGCGTTCGTGTGAACTGCAGAGCTTGTTTTGAGATGTGACATTATTGTCCCCACTTGGTTTGTGTTCATATGATTTTTATGTCAGAAAGTTGGGCTTTTGAGGACAGCAAATAATAATAATAACAGTATTTTATCTGATTCACAGAATTAACATTTAAATTTGGTGTCAGCATCTCAAAAGCTAAACCTTGGTTTAATACATGTATAAAATATCAGGTACATTTTAATTTTTGTTTTATTATTTTCTCTCACTATTAAGTTTCTCTGAGGACAACATCTCGCACTAAACTCAAGAAAGTTTCACTAAAAAACTCAAATGAAATGATGGATGAACAAAGAAGAAGACGAAGAAGAAGAAGAAGAAGAAGAAGAAGAAGAAGAAGAAGAAGAAGAAGAAGTTTAACAGATATGTACAAAGCCTTTGGGGAGAGAGTAGGCTACAGTTTGGTGACCCCAGCTAAAGAATTAAGGGATTTACATTTACTCTGTGTCTTACCCGACAAAGCAGTGGGCAGCCGTAAGGACCCAGCGCGATGAGATGACGCTTCCTCCGCAGATGTGCCACCCCTTCCACTGCATGCTGCCCATCCACTTCCACTCTCCACTGGACGGCCATGAGCCTCCCACTATCCGCTGTCTGTCTCCCAAGTGGGCCAAGTTACAATCTGCAAATGGAAGCGCATAGAGGTCATTCATCTACAGAATTTCTTTTTCCAAATTGGCAGCCTATGGAGTGAATGAATCTAAAAGCTTTTTGATAAAAACATCAAAACAGCAACGAAAACGAGGATGAAAATAAGTGACACAAAAACAGACTAAAAAGGGACAAAAAAGCAAGGAAAATGTGATGAAAAAGGCAACAAAAACGAAGAAAATAAGACAAAGAACTACGAAGACCAGACATAAAAAGAGACGAAAACACGAAGCAACAAAAGAGTAAATAGAAACAATAACAACCGTAAGTTGCAGAAGTCCCAAAAGTAATAGCACCCTTCTCCTCAACATGTGGAACATTTTGATGCATAACTTGCATAAATTGCACAAAGCATGAAGGTGCTGAAAGCTCTAGAAAATCGGGAAAAAGATGGAAGAGGAATAATAACTAGAAATGCAATGGCTGCGCCATTGCGATTGACTGCGGAATTGCGGGAAGCGAATGCAGAAATTGCATAAACTGGTAAAATGCATAACATGTCATGTTGCATAAACTGTATAAACTGCATAAAGTGGTAAAATGCATGAATGGGTTAATTTGCATAAATTATGTAAATTGCATAAACTCTTTAAAATTCATAAATCCTAAATGGCATAAACTCTTAAGTTGCATAAACGCTTTAAAATGCATAAACTGGTTAAATCCCATAAAGTGGTTACTTTGCATAAATTATTAATGTTGCATAACCTTTTTATATTCCATAAACTGGTCAAACTGTTGAAATGGTCTCAGTGCTTCATTGGCAGAAGCTGCACAAATGGCTGAAAGGCCTGGAGTCTCCCCATTGGCTGGATTCCCCCATACACACTAATGCAAAAATTTCAAACTCCTGTTTAAAAAAACTGGAAATCTGCAGAAGGCCAATTTTTTCTCAAAACCCACAAGTTGCATAAGCTGAACATGCACAAAGTGCAGAAATTGCATAAAATGCAGAAAAAAGTGCTGAAAAGCATGGATTTGCAGCAGCCCCATTATAAGTCAATGGGAAAAATCTCCGACATTTTGGCCGATTGCGGAAAAAACGTAAATTGCAGAAGTCCCAAAAGTAATAGCACCCTTCTCCTCAACATGCGGAACATTTTGATGCATAACTTGCATAAATTGCACAAAGCATGAAGGTGCTGAAAGCTCGAGAAAATCGGGAAAAAGATGGAAGAGGAATAATAACTAGAAATGCAATGGCTGCGCCATTGCGATTGACTGCGGAATTGCGGGAAGCGAATGCAGAAATTGCATAAACTGTGCAAATTGCATGAATTGCTTAATTTGCATAATCGAATTTGCATAAAGTGGTAAAATGCATGAATGGGTTAATTTGCATAAATTGTGTAAATTGCATAAACTCTTTAAAATTCATAAGTCCTAAATGGCATAAACTCTTAAGTTGCATAAAAGGTTTAAAATGCATAAAGTGGTTACTTTGCATACATTATTATTGTTGCATAAACTTTTTAAATTCCATAAACTGGTCAAACTGTTGAAATGGCCTCAGTGCTTGATTGGCAGAAGCACAAATGGCTGAAAGGCCTGGAGTCTCCCGATTGGCTGGATTCCCCCATACACACCAATGCAAAAATTTCAAACTCTCGTATAAAAAAACTGGAAATCTGCAGAAAGCCAATTTTTTCTCAAAACCCACAAGTTGCATAAGCTGAACATGCACAAAGTGCAGAAATTGCATAAAATGCAGAAAAAAGTGCAGAAAAGCATGGATTTGCGGCAGCCCCATTATAAGTCAATGGGAAAAATCTCCGACATTTTGGACGATTGCGGAAAAACCGTAAGTTGCAGAAGTCCCAAAAGTAATAGCACCCTTCTCCTCAACATGCGGAATGTTTTGATGCATAACTTGCATAAATTGCACAAAGCATGAAGGTGCTGAAAGCTCTAGAAAATCGGGAAAAAGATGGAAGAGGAATAATAATAAAGAACATGAAAACCAATAATTGACTGCGGAAGAATTCCGCAGTCAATCAATAAAGAACATGAAAACCAATAATTGACTAAATAAAGAACATGAAAACCAATAATTGACTGCGGAAGAATTCCGCAGTCAATCAACTAGAAATGCAATGGCTGCGCCATTGCGATTGACTGCGGAATTGCGGGAAGCAAATGCAGAAATTGCATAAACTGTTCAAATTGCATAAATTGCTTAATTTGCATAATCTTATTTGCATAAACTGGTAAAATGCATAAAATGTCATGTTGCATAAACTGTATAAACTGCATAAAGTGATAAAATGCATGAATGGGTTAATTTGCATAAATTATGTAAATTGAATAAACTCTTTAAAATTCAAAAGTCCTAAATGGCATAAACTCTTAAGTTGCATAAACACTTTAAAATGCATAAACTGGTTAAATCCCATAAAGTGGTTACTTTGCATAAATTATTAATATTGCATAAACTTTTATATTCCATAAACTGGTCAAACTGTTGAAAGTGCTTGATTGGCAGAAGCTGCACAAATGGCTGAAAGGCCTGGAGTCTCCCGATTGGCTGGATTCCCCCATACACACTAATGCAAAAATTTCAAACTCCCGTATAAAAAAACTGGAAAACTGCAGAAGGACAATTTTTTCTCAAAACCCACAAGTTGCATAAGCTGAACATGCACAAAGTGCAGAAATTGCATAAAATGCAGAAAAAAGTGCAGAAAAGCATGGATTTGCGGCAGCCCCATTATAAGTCAATGGGAAAAATCTCCGACATTTTGGTCGATTGCGGAAAAACCGTAAGTTGCAGAAGTCCCAAAAGTAATAGCACCCTTCTCCTCAACATGCGGAACATTTTGATGCATAACTTGCATAAATTGCACAAAGCATGAAGGTGCTGAAAGCTGGAGAAAATCGGGAAAAAGATGGAAGAGGAATAATAATAAAGAACATGAAAACCAATAATTGACTGCGGAAGAATTCCGCAGTCAATCAATAAAGAACATGAAAACCAATAATTGACTGCGGAAGAATTCCGCAGTCAATCAAAAAAGCGACACAGAAACTAACTAGAAACTTTTGCAGTGGCTGCACCATTGCGATTGACTGCGAAATTGCGGGAAGCGAATGCAGAAATTGCATAAAGTGTTCAAATTGCATAAATTGGTTAATTTGCATGAACAGGTAAAATACATAAAATGTCATGTTGCATAAACTTAAGATTGCATAAACTGTGTAAACTGCATAAACTGGTAAAATGCATGAATGTGTTAATTAGCATAAATTATGTTAATTGTGTGAACTCTTTAATGCTCATAAATCCTAAATGGCACAAACTCTTAAGTTGCATAACATTCCTTAAAGTGGTTAATTTGCATAAATTATTAATATTGCATAAACTTTTTAAATTCCATAAACTGGTCAAACTGTTGAAATGGCAGAAGCTGCACAAATGGCTGAAAGGCCTGGAGTCTCTCCATTGGCTGGATTCCCCCATACACACTAATGGGCCAGACGCCACATACACACCAAGGCAAACATTTTCATGACACTCTCCTACAGCTGCAACTGCACTCATGGTAATGCTAAAAGCGCTGCTAACCGCTATGGCAAAAAAGTCACTGATTCAAATCACCTTGAGGTCGGAGTGTAAAAAGGGCTGCTTTAAAGTGACGCTGGTACTCCAGTGAGTGACCATAGTACTCTGAATTCATATTTTACATACAACTATTTTATGATGACTGATTCCATGTGGACATCTTTTTGTAAGGATTTGGTTTTTGTTTCATTTTTGCCATATCTGCTACCTCCGCATTAAGAATTCCCTGTCCCATTTCTATTTATTAACATGAAAACAGCTCTGTTTATCTCATATATTGGTTGACGACATTGGCAGTGCATTACGTTTAGAGCACTCTCTGGTCAACACTTACCTCCAGTGTTGTTTTGGTTGGTCTGATTAGCTGGATTTTGGGACATAGAAAGAATCTCAGTCGTGTCCTTGCAGTCTATCATCAATCCAAAGGGATCATGGCTCTCCGGAAACGCAACAAACTTGACTGGAAGAGGGAGATAAAGAGAGATTCAAAGTTCAGAAAACAGTTGGGAAACTTTTTGACTGTTAATGTTGTGAGATCTAATTGGAATATAAAAACAATGGAGCCTGTAACTGGGACAACTGTAATAATCTCTGTCCCTCCTGGGTGCAGCTTTTCACTTCATAAATGATTCAGATTTGGTCTAAATTAATGAGAGGGGGCTCATGAGAGGATACTATCTGATATTTGAAATTTGCAAAACCAATTAGAGTGGATTCATCGCAGTTATGCCCAAAGCATCATTCCAGGATGTTGCGTCAGAGAGTGCGCGCTCCCAGTCCTGACTGAAATCCAAATGAAGCACAATATTCTCATTTCTCACACTGTTGAATCAATGATACCAATGCAAGTGGGCACAGTAATTCTAAAAAGCCCTTATGTATGTGATATACAGTACTTATGCACATGTCACATTTTCACATTGATTTTCAAGTCACAGAACCACAGTTTATGCCATCATTTTGGTCATTTCAATGAACTACAGTAAATATTGTTGAGCAATGTCATAATTTTCGAATAAATTTAATGCCAGTTTGAATCGAATTTGATGCTTTTCAAAACTTCTTAACCCCCACCTGGTGTTAAGAGGTTAATGACCTTGATTTTGGAAAAAATTAATCACTTTGAATGCTTTTTAATGCCCCGCATGAACCCTGAAATGAACATTTTTGAAAAGTGCACGGCAGACTCTCCTCTCCTTCAAACTATTTTAATCTTACGTTACCCATTATCTTCCACTGAAAAACACAAAATGTTAACATGTCACAGTCCATCAGTAACTTACCCTCAAATAACGTGAGGTGAGACTAGCAAACTCTTGTACACATTACACGTCTGTTTTGCATTTTTATGTGTGTGTGTGTTCAGTGAATCATCATATAATTCCATCCATCCATCATTCCATTTTCTTCCGCTTTATCCGTGGCCGGGTCCATAATTCCATTTCACTTTAAGATCTAAACATCTCGTTGATCAAATAAGACGTCTGAAGAACAACACGCACATCTTTTCACGTTAAAGTACTTAGAAGTTTCTAAACATCTCTCAGACTTACACCACAGCCTTCACCATCTGGCACATTTTGTCATTTGAAGATTTAGCAGCAGTAGAACTAATAACTTGCATCCAAAGACATCTGTGCTAATGCCAGTGGTAATCTGGGTAATCTCTAGTTATTCTGATATTTCCATCCATCCATTTTTTTTCTTCCATTTTATCCGGGGCCGGGTCGCGGGGGCAGCAGTCTCAGCAGAGATGCCCAGACTTCCCGATCAACGCACACCTCCTCCAGCTGTTCTGGGGGGACCCCGAGGCGACACCAGGCCAGCTCGGAGACATAGTCCCACCAGCGTGCCCTGGGCCTTCCACGAGGCCTTGTCCCACTAGGACATGCCTGGAACACCTACCGCGGGAGGCAACCAGGAGGCATCCAGAACAGATGCCCTAGCCACCCTACTCCGAGCTCCTCCCGGGTAACTGAGCTCCTCACCCGATCTCGAAGGGTGTGCCCAGCCACCCTGTGGAGGAAACTCATTTCGGCTGCTTGTATTCGCGATCTTGTCCTTTCGGTCATGACCCAAATCTCATGACCATAGGGGAGAGTGGGAACGTAGATCGATCGGTAAATCGAGAGCTTTGCCCCGACTCAGCTCCCTCTTCACCACGACAGACCGATACAGCGACCGCATCACTGCTGACTCCGCATCGATCCGTCTGTCGATCTCACACTCCATCCGTCCCTCACTCGTGAACAAGACCCCGAGATACTTGAACTCCTCCACTTGAGGTAAGGACTCCCCACCGACCTGTAGAGGGGAAGCACCTTTTTCCGGTGGAGAACCATGGCCTCAGATTTGGAGGGGCTGATCCTCATCCCGGCCGCTACACACTCGGCTGCAAACCGCCCCAGTGCGTGCTGGAGGTCCTGGTTCGTTGAAGCCATCAGAACAACATCATCCGCAAACAGCAGAGATGAGATCCTGAGGGTCCCAAACTGAACACCCTCTGGCCCCTGGCTGTGCCTAGGAATTCTGTCCATAAAGGTAATGAACAGAACCGGTGACAAAGGGCAGCCCTGGCGGAGACCAACACGCACCGGGAACAGGTCTGACTTACTGCCGGCAATGCGAACCAAGCTCCTGCTGCGGTCATACAGGCAACGGACAGCCCTTAGCAGAGGGCCCCGGACCCCATACTCCCGGAGCAACCCCCACAGGGCACCACGAGGGACACGGTCGAACGCCTTCTCCAGATCCACAAAACACATGTGGACTGGTTGGGCGAACTCCCACGAACCCTCGAGCACTCGATGAAGGGTATAGAGCTGGTCCAGTGTGCCACGACCAGGACGAAAACCGCATTGTTCCTCCTGAATCCAAGGTTCGACTATCGGCCGGATCCTCCTCTCCAGCATCCTGGAGTAGATCTTACCGGGGAGGCTGAGGAGTGTGATCCCTCTGTAATAGGCGTGGTCATACCGCCTATGCTATGCCCAATCCCGTCAGATCTTGGAAGCTAAGCAGGGAAGGGCCTGGTCGGTACTTGGATGGGAGACCGTTTAGTAACACCAGGAAGCCTAGCGAATGTAATGAGTGAGTGTGTGGTGGTGGTCGGAGGGGCCGATGGCGCAGACTGGTTGCCTCGCTTCCGTCAGTCTACCCCAGGGCAGTTGTGGCTACAATAGTAGCTTACCACCACCGAGTATGGAGTGAATGAATAGTGCAATGTAAAGCGTCTTTGAGTGTCCAGAAAAGCGCTATATAAAACCAATGCGTTATTATTATTATTAATTGAAGCACACCCTCCGATCCCCCTTTTTAAAGAGAGGGACCACCACCCCGGTCTGCCAATCCAGGGGCACTGTCCCCGACCGCCAGGCGATGTTGCAGAGACGTGTCAGCCAAGACAGTCCTACAACATCCAGAGACTTAAGGTACTCAGGATGAATCTCATCCACTCCCGGAGCCTTGCCACCAAGGAGCTTTCTCACCACCTCGGTGACTTCAGCCTGGGTGATGGGCAAGCCCAGCCCACCCCCGAGTCCCCAGCCTCTGCTTCCTCGTCGGAAGACGTGACGGTGGGATTGAGGAGATCCTCGAAGTCCTCCTTCCACCGCCCGACAACATCCCCAGTCGAGGTGAGCAACTCCCCACCCGCACCGTAAACAGTGTTGGTGAAGAACTGCTTCCCCCTCCTGAGACGTCGGATGATTTGCCAGAATCTCCTCGAGGCCGACCAATAGTCCTCCTTCATGGCTTCTCCGAACTCCTCCCAGACCCGAGTTTTTGTCTCTGTGACCGCCCGAGCTGCAGCACGCTTGGCCTGCCGGTACCTCTCAGCTGCCTCCGGAGTCCCACAAGCCAACAAGGCCAGGTAAGACTCCTTCGTCAGCTTGACGGCATCCCTTATTTCCGGGCGCCACCACCGGGTTCGGGGATTGCCGCCACGACAGGCACCAGAGACCTTACGGCCACAACTACGAGCGGCCGCATCGACAATGGAGGAGGAGAACAGGGTCCACTCGGATTCCGTGTCCCCAACCTCCCTCGGAATCTGGGTGAAGCTCTTCCGGAGGTGGGAGTTGAAGACCCCACTGACAGAGGGATCCGCCAGACGTTCCCAACAGACCCTCACAACACGTTTGGGCCTGCCAGGTCTGACCGGCTTCCTCCCCTGCCAGCGGATCCAGCTCACCACCAGGTGGTGATCGGTTGACAGCTCAGCCCCTCTCTTCACCCGAGTGTCCGAGACACGTGGCTGGAGATCAGACGACACAACTACAAAGTCGATCATCGACCTCCTGCCTAGGGTGTCCTGGTGCCACGTGCACTTATGGACACCCTTGTGCTCGAACATGGTGTTATGGATAAACCGTGACTAGCACAGAAGCCCGACAACAGAACACCACTCGGGTTCAGATCGGGGAGGCCGTTCTTCCCAATCACTCCCTCCCAGGTCTCACTGTCGTTACCCACGTGGGCGTTGAAGTCCCCCAGTAGAACAATGGAGAAGGCCGAGTACTCTGCACCAATGTTGGGCCCGTAGGCCGAGACAATGGTGAGAGACCTGTCCCCAACCCGAAGGCGTAGACCCTCTCGTTCACCGGGGTTAACTCCAACACATGACGGCTGAGCTGGGGGGCTACAAGCAAACCCACCCCGACCCGCCGCCTCTCCCCGTGGGCAACTCCAGAAAAATGGAGAGTGCAGCCTCTCTCCAGGAGTTGGGATCCAGAACCCAAGCTGTGCGTGGAGGTGAGCCCGGCTATATCTAGCCGGTATCTCTCAACCTCCCGCACAAGCTCAGGCTCCTTCCCCCCCAGCGAGGTGACGCTCCATGTCCCGAACGCCAGAAACTGCGCACACGGACCAGGTCGTCGAGGCACCTGCTTCTGACTGCCACCCAGTCCTCTCCGCACCCGCCCCCCACGGATCCGTCTGTGGGTGGTGGGTCCACAGGAGGGCGGGCACACGGGCAGTCCCTTCGGGCTGTTCCCGGCCGGGCCCCGTGGGCAGAGGCCCGGCCACCAGACACTCGCGTTCGGGCCCCAACCCCAGGTCTGGCTGCTCCAGGGTGGGGCCCCGGCTGCGCCATGCCGGGCGACGTCACGGTCCTTGCGTGTTTCACATCCATATGAGTCTTTTGAACTGCTCTTCGTCTGACCCGTCACCTCGGACCTGTTTGCCATGGGAGACCCTACCAGGGGCATAAAGCCCCAGACAACATAGCTCCTCGGATCATTCGGGCACTCAAACAACCCCACCACGTTAAGGTAGCAGTTCACGGGGCTGTCTGATATTAGTTTGATTTATAAATCTAAGTGCTGCAGACGGCAGAATGAAGACTTACTTAGCAGCGCAGCGAGGACGACCAGTATGACGGTGATAGTTATGCCCAGAATCAAAAGGAGGTTACGGCGTGTGCAGCGGCGAGAACTCTGTTCTGCAAAACCAAAACAAATACGGTCAGTAAAGCAGGAGTTTTCCATTTGTGTAACTTGTGAATATCATGACATTAGAAAGGTATAAGTGGATCAGGTTTTTTTTTTTTGGGGGGGGAGGGGGGGGGGTGTCAAAGTATTTAGACCTAAAACACTGCATGCTTATCATTAGTGATAATTTCACACTTCCCTGAAAATGATTTAACACAAGAGTCTTTGACGATTTTCAAACCAAAGCCCCCAAACTGACGACAATATGAGCCTGGGACGGCCAACTTTAAGTCATTTTATTTACATTTCCACTTCAGTTGGATCTTGTGTTTGATAGTTTTGCTTGAATGTAATTATCCTGCAGTGTAAGACATGCACATTTAACACAAAATAATTTTAGGTCAAATTGGATGAAAGTAGGGGAGATGGTGGCTATTTGTCACATTGCTGTTTTATAGCCACACAGACGATGTAAAAAGTGGCTAAATCATACAACCGGGTCCGTCACTCCATGTCCCCCTCACATGCGCCGTCTGGCAGCGTTTTAGACGCTTCGTAGCGACCTAGTGACTTTCTGACGATCTCTGCTGCTTCACAAAGGCCGTGGGTTGAGTTTTCAGAGTGCGTAATGGAGTTTTCTTCGCTAAAACAGAGCTTCCCCCGGTCGGATCCTCTGCCTGCTCTCACGCTGAGACACACAGCTTAACTCCGCTCTTTTCCCTGGAGTCTCCATAGAGACGGTTGTCAATCACAGCAAAAATGAGAAAAGCAAAACGCTTTTGTTTTAGTCTTCAGAGCAGACTAGGAATATTTAAAACAGAAATAACAATTTTAGATAATTGTAGTGTTGTGTTCTAGAAATCTAAATGGTCTGGACTCTGAGCAGTTTCCTTCATGGATATTAAAGATTTGGAGACCCTTTTAAGATTATTTACAATAAAAATTGACAAGCTCTTGATTTACCGATCGATCTACGTTCCCACTCTCACCTATGGTCATGAGATTTGGGTAATGACAGAAAGGACAAGATTGCGGATATAAGCAGCCGAAATGAGCTTCCTTCGCAGGGTGGCTGGGCGCACCCTTCAAGATCGGGTGAGGAGCTCAGCTACCCGGGAGGAGCTCAGAGTAGAGTCACTGCTCCTTCACGTTAAGCTGAGGTGGCTAGGGCATCTGTTCTGGATGCCACCTGGTCGCCGGGAGGTGTTCCAGGCATGTCCTAGTGGGACAGGACCTCGTGGAAGGCCCAGGGCACGCTGGTGGGACTATGTCTCCGAGCTGGCCTGGTGTCGCCTCGGGGTCCCCCCAGAACAGCTGGAGGAGGTGCGCATGGATCGGGAAGTTTGGGCATCTCTGCTGAGACTGCTGCCCTCGTGATCCGGCCCCTGGATGCTACTTTCTTAAATTTTGAAGATCTTCCTCTTAAGGTGTGTGTTTCTCTTTTCTCATTCTTTCAAACGGTAGCATGAAGTCAAAATACCGGATCAGGAGCTCCAAAAAGCTGATTGGGACATCCCGAGCCATCAGGGAAAAAAGAAATCCATAGTGTCTGTAACCCGCATTTTGTAAAGCCTTTTATTTTTGCGGGCCCACTTCCTTTGCCACCCCAAACTCCCCACTTCCTCAGAGCTGCAGGTCACGGTGTTCACGTCCTCTCCGTCTTCATTGTGGCGGTAGCATGGGCCGGTTTCTCAATCTGTGTACTTGTGTGGACTTCTGTGCTTGTGGACTCGTGAAACATCATCAAGCGCTGCCCAAGTCCTGTTCCAATTCAAAGTCCGCTTCTCAGCAAGTTCGCTGTAAATCCCCGGATGAGAACTTGCTCCGCCCATTTCACCGAGGAGGCATCAGAGGAGACTTGTGGCTGCGTCCGAAACCATCAAATTATAGCCTCTAAGTACTAACATTAGCAACTAATCCTTGCCTATCTTGGGGTCAACTGTTAGATTAGTGAACTAGAGCTTCAGAGTTATTTTTCACAATCCGTCCGTCCTTACCCAGGGGAAGGAGAAGTGACATCAACAGCTGCTGTTCTTCTTCTCTAAAGTGATTGGTGGATGCAAAAAAGTGCATGCTGCC
Organism: Gobius niger; assembly: GCF_951799975.1. Taxonomy (NCBI): domain Eukaryota; kingdom Metazoa; phylum Chordata; class Actinopteri; order Gobiiformes; family Gobiidae; genus Gobius; species Gobius niger. The sequence continues at coordinate 31,232,331 of NC_136859.1, forward strand.
ACCTACTGTATTGTGTCCAACAACAACATAATACATATTGTCAAAATAAAGACATTTAAGGAGAACAAAATCCAAATGAGCCATACATTTCCCTTTAGTGTTATTTTATCTCAACAGCTGTTTCATAAAGCTACAGTGTGCAAATTAGCCATTGGGCTTAAGTTTCTACTAAATGAAAGAAAAAGCACAAACTGTCTCCGTTTAATCTGCTTACTGAGGCGGCTCTTTAACACACTGACATGTGACTGAGCTGTGGTGATGACAACATGTATTTTCTCACTTTTATAAAGTTTGGCTTGTGCAGAATCTTATTTTTTTTTTATTATTTTTATTATTAAATGTGCACCTGTCAGTAACAGTGGTTGCACATAAATCACTCGAGGGTGAGGGAGTTAGTTAGCACCAGAGGTCCCTATGCTAAAGTGGCTATGATAGTTAGCATTGAGGCTCCTTTACCCCGACTCCTTCCTAATTGACAGACCAATTTGGACGTGACATCTCACTGAACTCTGTCTCGGCCGTGGACATATCGTACCGGGTTTCCCCCCTTTAAGCATGATAGCATTTTGTGCGTGTCATTAAAGGCACTCCTGTTTATTTGTTGTCATGTACTGAATACAGACACAAAAAACCTGAAATCTATGACTCAGTTTATTCATTCACAACCCAGGCTCCGTGACGAAAACCAACTTCTGTGTTTCTTAGCATCCGCAGCCAACCGCCAAGTCTTTATGTGTTACATCTTGCTGAACCGAGGCCTGACCAACAGCAGCAGATTTACAGTTCACTCAGTTGAAACTACTTTCAGGGAGTTTGTTGTAAGAAGAAAACCTCTGGACTCAAAAACAGGAAGGACTTTATATCTGAGTGAGTTTGAATCTGCAGTGTGTTGTTTTATTGTCCATTATTCTTTAATCTTGTCCTGGATTTGCTAAATGTCTGATCGTTTAGTTTTCCTTCACTTTTCTCCTTCTATTTCATCCTCAGTTTGTTTTAAAAAGTGCTACGTCAAAAAAGTTATTGTTAAAGTTTCATAAGGTCTCAAAGCACATGTAGATACGCATCAAAATGGGATTAACTTTTTTATGGCAAAATATACACTGCTCACAAAAACACAATGTAACTCCAAGTCAGTCAAATTTCTGGGATATCAGACTGTCCAGTTAGGAAGCCACGCTTATTGTGAATCAGTTTCACTTGGTGTTGTGGAAATAAAACAGACAACAGGTGGAAATGAACGGATATTAGCAAGATCACTCCAAAAGAGGAATGGTTTTGCAGGTGGTGACCACAGACCATTTCCCTGTCTTCATCCTTTGTACCGTGTTTTTGGAACACTTTTGCATTTGTCCAGTGTTCTCACCACTAGAGGCATCATGAGGAGCATCTACAACCCACAGAAGCTGCTCAGGGAGTGATGCTCATCCAAAATGGCACGTCCATTCGTGCTGTGGCAAGAAGGTTTGCTGTGTCTCCCAGCGCAGTGTCCAGAGAATGGAGGCGATACCAGGAGACAGGCCAGTACACCAGGAGACCTGGGGGGGGCCGACCGAGGTCAACAACCCAGCAGCAGGACCGCTATCTGCTCATTTGTGCACGGAGAAACAGGAGAAGTACTGGCCGAGCCCTACAAAATGACCTCCAGAGGGCCACAAATGTGCATGTTGGTCCTCAAACGGTCAGAAACCGACTCCATGAGGGTGGTATGAGGGTGGTATGAGGGGGGTATGAGGGTGGTATGAGGGGGGTATGAGGGTGGTATGAGGGGGGTATGAGGGTGGTATGAGGGGGGTATGAGGGTGGTATGAGGGTGGTATGAGGGGGGTATGAGGGTGGTATGAGGGGGGTATGAGGGGGGTATGAGGGCGTTGGGCCGGTGCTTACTGCCCAACACCGTGCAGCCCGATTGGCATTTGCCCGAGAACACAGCGATTGGCAGATTGGCCAATGGAGCCCTGTGCTCTTCACGGATGAGAGCAGGTTCACCCTGAGCACATGTGACAGACGTGACAGAGTCTGGAGATGCCCTGGAGAACGTTCTGCTGATGCAACATCATCCAGCATGACCGGTTTGGTGGTGGGTCAGTGATGGTCTGGGGAGGCATTTCATTGGAGGGCCGCACAGCCCTCCATGTGTGAGCCAGAGGTTCCCTGACTGGCACTGGGGACCGGGATGAGATCCTCAGACCTATTGTAAGACCATATGCTGGTGCTGTGGGCCCTGGGTTCCTTCTGATGCCTGATAATGCCAGGCCACATGTGGCAAAAGTGTGTCAGCAGGTCCTGCATGATGAAGGTATTGATGTTATGGACTGGCCTGCCCGTTCCCCAGACTTAAATCCAATAGAGCACATCTGGGACATCATGTCTCGGTCCATCCATCAACGCCACGTCGCACCACAGACTGTCCAGGAGCTGACTGATGCTCTACTCCAGGTCTGGGAGGAGATCCCTCAGGAGGACATCCGTGGTCTCATCAGGAGCATGCCCAGGCGTTGTAGGGAGTGCATTCAGGCACGTGGAAAAATCGAATTGATTGACATCTAGGATGTGTTTTTTTAGTGTGCCCTAAGTTTTTGTGAGCAGTGTATTTCCCTGTCCAAATTCAATTTGAGGATACATTCCAAACTTTATAGTGACAGGATCCCACCAGATTTAAACTAGTGCAAATGAGTTTTGCAGCTTTATATCCCTGTTGCAGCAAGTCACGCAGATGTTAGCACTTTGAGTTGACCTAACAGCTGGACATTAACAAAGTATTTCAATGAAATGGATCTAAGTTTGAAGTTTTCGGACTCAATGACTTGAGGGGTTTGAACTATGGCATCCCTCGTTAAAGACTGTTTCTAATCTGGGAGTAATTCAAAACCACACCAAGACATTGCACCAAGAAAACAGTACAAAATGTGCCCCGCTGTGGAATCCCGGGACACAAGTGGGCTGACTCAGTTTCCCACAAATTGAGAAAGAAGAGTTCTTTTGGAAAATTGATGATTTTCACTTTTTTGCAGAATCATTCAGTTGAGATCACGAAGAAGCCTCACCATGTGTTAGATAACAGTATTGGTATATTTAAAAGCGTGAAATCTCAGGGTGAAAAAGTCGCTGAAAGAACGCGAGACAGAGGCCCTGCGCTGCTGCTAACGCTGGAATACAGATGTTTGTTTTTCCGCGTGAAACCAGTGAACTTTCCAGGCTATCTTGTCCAGTGCGACTGATATGCCCTGGCTGTAAGCATGCACAGCATGATGATTGTGTGTGTGTTGGGATAATGTTGCTAGCTGTCATTGTGTTGCTAGTTGCTGTAGAGGTAGGCTCTATGGGAGGTGGATTTATGCAAGAGACATTTATTTATATATTACTGTTTGCAAACCTTTTTTTTTTTCTTTGATGCCACATTTTTCTTGCTTTTTGCCTTTTCTCTCCTTTGTGCTTTACAGCGTTACGGGGGGAGCAGGTATGGCTGAACTAAATGAGATGTAAATGAGCCCTATTGTCAGTCCGAGCAGCAGAGAGAGGTGCGAACTGGACAACAATTTAGAGATTTCTCTGCTTAGAAATATCCAGAGAGGTTCAAATGTTCACAGGTTCTCCAAATATTATCAGATTTCCATGTGTTACACCTCTTTGGAAAACTTGGAGACTACACTTTTGTAATCTGTGTCAAAATGAACCCAGAACTGACTTGTGTCCTTACTTTCTGTGTCTGGTCATAAATATGAGCTTTCATTTAATCATAGTTGGTTTTATCGGTGCCTTGTCTGAGACCTGACTGGACACTTTGCTGGGACACCACAAGCACCTTTTGTTATCTTTGAAATTTGTGTCTATGATATGATGATATGAGTTGCGTGAAGAGTTTAGATGTTCTTGTGATGTAGCCATCTCTAATCTTGGAATGTTCTGCACTGTGGCCTCAACTATAGAGCGCAAATATCTAAGATGGTGCTATCACAATCATCTATAAGTGGATCCTTCCCTGATCCCGGCCAGCAAAGGAGGAGGCAGAAGTGTGGGTGTTATTACAGTGTTACATCCACAAAGCATCAGGCGTGTGTGTCATTAGCATGTAGCGCACCGTGGAGAAGTCAGCTACCCAGTGTGAGAATTTTCTTTTTTTCTTTCTGTACTGATTCTTGTGGCACTGACTGCCCCCTCGCCGCCCCTCTCGCTTCCACCCATGGTTTTCAAACTGCAAATGTTGGCGGAGTTTGATCTTTAGCACCACTTTCAGGTATGTAACATTGCCAAAATATCGTCATATCAAACAACAACCTTGAAAAAGTAAGTCATGCTCTTGCTTCTTTGCTTATTGATTATTGCAATCACTTAACACTGGAGATTTTTTCTGACGATTTCTCATGTTTGAGAGCTCAGATGGTAGAGCGGGAGGGTGGCAGTTCAAACCCCATCTCCTGCAGGTGCAGACCGTTGTTCTGTTCTTGGGCAAAACATTTCATCCACCTTGCCTAAGTATGACTGTGGTGTGCCTGGCAAGTCAGACTACTAGCTGACAGATAAACACATGGTTTATCCAACATGGCGGCTTACCGTATGCGACTACATTCAATTTAACAAAAAATATCACACTGAAAATCACCATCTTCAGCCAAATCAAAAGGCAAACTGCAAAACTATTAAATAAAAGATGACAAAGTTATAAAGTTTGTTCTGAATGATGCGCAATTTGAGAGTTTTCTGCATTTGAACGACGCCCTGCAAATTATGTATCTGTGATTGGAGCAATAAAAAGCAGACATTTTGGGATTGGTAAGAATAATCGAACGAATAATGCAATGTACAGTGTCTTGGAAAAAAATAATTATAACATGCAAAACAAACATTTTTTTAATATTATCATTACCTACTCATATGTTACAAATATTTACAAAAACTATGTCTGGACATAAACACTGTTATCATCATACCTGGCTCCTCAGCTTGGGCATCTTTAGGCAGCATGAGGTTCGGCGCCCCCTCTTCCACCGGGCCCCTATTTGACGGCTTCCTCTGCACCAACTCTCCCGGCACATCGGTGGGCAGCGGCGCGAGCCCGTCTGACGGGCAGCTGACCGCGGGGGGATTCTTAGAGCAGACGGCATCATTGCAATGTGGGTCCTCCACTTGCGCGCAAGTGGGATAACCGTCAGGGGCCAGCGTCATGACCGTGGAAGGTGCGCTCGGTGTCTGGTCACTCCTGGGGTCAGCCGGTGGTACAGAGGTCAAAGGAGGGAGGATGCTCGGATCGATCGGTGCGATGGGAGGCAGGGGCTGCTCAGGGGTGCAGGGGTCGCTGCCTGTCGGAGAATATGGGCTGGCCATTTTGAGCACAACCGCATGAATACAGTCTCAAATGTATTAGGTTCAGAGCGTAGCCTCGGAACGGCACAGGACATAAGGAGCTTGTTGGGATCAGTGTGTCGGAGGACGGAAGAATGTCTGTCTCGAAAAAACAAACAGGAATATTAGATCAGTTACAGTGGTTTTTAATGTGACAAAACAACAGGTACGCCTTTTAAATGTCCTACATCATGCTTTATACAGGCTTTTTTCAGCTACTTCATTGCCTATTAATGGAGCTTTTGATCTGACTAATGGCTAAGAGGTGTTATCAGAGGAAAAGGGAGATGGATGGGTTAAAAATTGGTTAATGGGTTCTATTAAGCCTTCGTTCTCGCCTTTCTACGAGTGAAGTGGCCACGTGTGAGCCTTGTTTACGGTGTGCAGCATCATGTCCCGAATCTCATGAACATAAAGTGGAGAAAAGAAGTAAAAGGTCCATCAAAAGATGCATTAGATACTATTTTCTGCAACAGTAATGCAAGGAGGATAATTACATGGCTCTGATCTGCCTGCTAAATGACTGATGTCTGATGACATCTGAGTGCTGAACTTATTCCCTGAAAAGATGAGATTGGAAAGGTTGAGAGTTTAGAGATTTGGATGTTGCAAGAGGGTTTTAAGCCTGCTGACAAAATAAAAAAGTTAATTTGTGCAGTAAAAGCGCGCCATTGCCTAATTAATCTAAAATGCGAGCATGTTTCTAAGTGTAAGGGTAAAACATGGGAACACAGCTTAGTTAGCTCAAAGGGATGCAGAAGAAAACAAAAGAACTTGTGGGGATGCACAATTAGCTGATGTTTTTGCTAACACAGCCTTAAACCGGGCTATTCAATTCCTCACTGCCGAAATACGTGCTAGCCGAGGTCAGTGTTGATTTGAGCGGAACACTGGAGAAGGAGTGCAAGTTGGGACATAAACATGAAGTATTTCCCAGTATTTCAAGTTCCTTTAAACCTTTCTCAGTTCTATTGTATCGCTTTGAGTTGCACACAGAGCACATGACTACAATATCAATATTAAAAAAGTACATACTTGTTTAGTGCTTCCGACTACCGCTGTTGGGCTCATTCATACGAGGGTTGTGACTGCTCTAAGGGCGACAGGGAAGCACTGCGAAGGCAACACTTTCCTTGCAATAAGATGCAGATGCAGAGCCTCCAAAGGTAACTGTCTGTAATATCTATGTTTTTAAAAGGAATAGGTCACAGTTTACATATTCAGATCCGCGCTGTAACATCATCAAAGTACTCCAGGTGTTATTACGCTTCACAATGTAGTGCCCTTTCTTTATTAGAAAATCGACATGTTTAATTTTGTGTATCTAGACTTGGATCATGTCAAGGCTCACGTAACTGTATTTAAATAGGGAAAATGTGGAACAGCTTGGTAGCTTCTGACTCACCCCAGTTTGGAGCTGGACCTTTGCCGGGAGCGGCTAAATGCTGACAAAGACCAAACAGGTACACATCAACTCGTATAAGCTCAGGTCAGAACATCTCAATATGTAAAAACGGTGGCCAATTCCTTTTAAAGGGGCAGAACCTCCTCAGAGAGACAAAGCTGCAGTGGACATCAGCGGTAGCCTTGGTAGCATTAGCAGGTGGCGGGCCATCTGAATTGGCCCGGCCTAAAACAAGTGCACATTGTACTTGAAAAATGTGCAAAAGTTCAGTTCAAATTTTTTTATTTTAACATTAACTACTGCTTTTAGTCCTGATTTAGTTAAGTTTTGTTTTGACACAATTTCCTAAAGAAGAAGAGATTGGAGATTTTGGGTGTTATATCAAGTGGCTTAGTAAAATATTGCAATAGGATTCAAGTTCTCGAATCGGTTAAACGTTTGTGACTTCACATTCGGAGACTGCTGATGGGACGTACGAGACAATACGTAATATAATCTTCAGTGATCTCGTCTTTGCATTTGACCGTTATTGCGATTTCTTGCGACCCCTTATTTATTACGATATAGCAAAAAATAATTTGCTAGTACAGAAAATAACAATGGCCTTTCTCACCTTTGATTTCTCCCCTGCCGTCATTCGCACAGACTGTCGTGAATCATTTGAAACTCTTGTTCATCCAGCTCGACTTCAGCTGCTTCTCTTTATAAAACTGCCTGTCACTGAGGGAGACCTAAAAAAACAGCGACATCAGCAACAAGACCCGAACGACCAGCCGGTGCCTCCTGCTTCTTTGCGCTGCATCTTTCCCAGATAAACATCCACTCCTTCACCACGGCCCGGTTGTCCTTCACTGTACTTCACCGCTACTACCACCTCTCCGCTCCTTCTCCCAGTGTCCACCTAATACGGCTTTTGTGCCAGCCTCTTCATTACCATCTGTCCATCCACTCCCGAGCTCGCTCCACTCCTTTTTCTCACAGCCAGGTCAGTAACGGATAGCTGGATTCTCGCTATCGGCCTCTTACGAAATATGCATAAGGTTAATTGTAAACCCAGGTCATGGTTTGGTGACAAACGGTAACCGACACCATTCTGAATCACAATGGGAAATGGAACCAGACATTGAATTACAGCCCAAATAGATGTGCTCAGGAATTGTTTTTTTTTTGGGGGGGCAGTGGATTTTTTTATTTTATTTTTTTCCAGATAGCACCGCATGCTCAATCTCACCGGGGTGTTTTTGTTTGTGCGATCACGTTACCCAAGATGACAGAGTGAAGCCTCCGTCGCAGACGAGTTGAGCGAGGGTGTTGTTACATTTTCTCGGTGACAGTGACTTCATCTCAAAGATCAGACGAGGAGCAGGAAGAAGAGGAGGAGGGGACAGATTCAAGTCCATGGGAATGGCGTAAACAAACAGTAAACAACAAGGTAGGAAATATATTGACAGCTTGGCGAACAGAAAGTGTATGTTGTTGATATAGTTTATAGCCTACTGTATATGTAGATCTGAGAAAAGTGAAAGAGTCTGCAAAACAAAATGCATCCCCTGCTCATACTCACGAGACAGAGAAACTAGTTTGACAAATTCAAAAAAGTTGAATTACAATCTAATTCTCAATCCTAATCTCTTTACAGCCTACAGGCCAGTGTAGCACCTCATTTGAAAGCGAAGATCAACAAAACTACACAACAGATCTTTTCCCTCATCTTGTTGCCGCCTTGTCGTCACTTTGACATTTCTTGTTACTGCTTTTTTGTCACATTTTCACCGCACATTTTGTCACTTTTGTCATTTTTTTGTTGCTCTTTTGTGGCATTTTTGCTGCTTTTTTGTCACATTTTTGTCACTCTTATTGCATTTTCATCCTCGTTTTCACCACATTTTTGTTCCTATTTTGCCACTTTTTTTTAACTTTTTGTTATGTGGAATGTGCTTGGGTCAGGTGGGGCTTAGAGATGAACATATATGTTAATGCCATCCCCATGGACTTGAATCTGTCCCCTCCTCCTCTTCTTCCTGCTCCTCATCTGATCTTTGAGATGAAGTCACCGAGAACAGGTAACAACACCCTCGCTCAACTCGTCTGCGGCGGAGGTGTCACTCTGTCATCTCGGGTAACGGGATCGCGCGAACAAAAACACCACCGGTGAGATTGAGCTTGCGGTGCTATCTGGAAAAAACAAAAATACACATCTGCGCCTTGTCAAAACTCCCCCCCCCAAAAAACCATCAGTTTGATTCTTGAGCACATCTGTTTGGGCTGTAATTCAATACTTGGTTCCTTTTCCCCATTGTGATTCAGAATGGTGTCGGTTACCGTTTGTCGCCAAACCATGACCTGGGTTTACAATTAACCTTATGCATATTTCGTAGGAGTCCGATTGCGAGAATCCAGCTATCCGTCACTGACCTGGCTGTGAGAAAAAGGAGTGGAGCGAGCTCGGGAGTGGATGGACGGCGATGGTAATGAAGAGGCTGATACATAAGCTGTACTAGGTGGACACTGGGAGAAGGAGCGGAGAGGTGGTAGTAGCGGTGAAGTACAGTGAAGGACGGCTGGTCCGTGGTGAAGGAGTGGATGTTTATCTGGGAAAGATGCAGCGCAAAGAAGCAAAAGGCACAGGCTGGTCGTTCGGGTCTTGTTGCTGATGTCGCTGTTTTTCAGAGCCGGTGCTGGCCCTTCTGGGGCCCAAAGCAAAAATCCACATAGGGGCCCTACAGTATGCGCCCCATGGCTATTCGACGAAGAGCGAATCCATTTATGGTCAAAAACGGTTCCACTGTGCAGCAGTGCAGGGCAGAAGTGGAACATACAGACCTCAATTCAGGCCCTGCCCCTCTGTGTGAGAACCACTAACCACTAAGCCACTGTGAGACTGGTATTTAGGACGACTACTAGTCTATTTCCCTTTTTAAAATAGTAAATGTGGCAAATGGTCCCATTCTCTCACCTCTGGTCCCTGACCCACGGTTTGGGAACCACCGATTTAAAACTAACTGAAACCTGCACCTGACGGTTATTTCTGTCTGACCACTGAGAATCAGCCTGTGAGTCGCCCAACTCGTTTTAGACTGTGCACATTCAGAGAACCAGTTACTGTCAGTTTCTGTGTTGTAAGTTTCAACTCAACAAAAAGGCCACGTAGAACGGCTTTTTACTCTCGTCTATTCGCCAAACTACTGTCCTGACTCTAGACTCAGCAGACACACTAAGAAGAGAGTCTAAATGAGCGTGTGGCCGTTGCAGCCCAGAGTCCGCACAGAGAAAACATAGCAGCCGCGGAGGAGCCGCATGAGGCGAAGCGAGCACCTGGAGGCCGACAGCCGAGCGGGGACACGAGCGGACAAGCACTGTTATATGTGGCGAAGTAGGCGGAGCGTGCGTACGCGCTGGAAGAGCCTGTCCCCGTAACAACGCGTTGATTAATCAGTGAAACAACACCGTAGTTGGATTGAGATGCGGGGCCCTTGCAGCTGCGGGGGCCCTACGCACCTTGTGTAGTTTGCGTATAGGAAAAACCGCCTCTGCTGTTTTTTGTTTTTTTTAAATATAAGTGTTTTCTGGAGGTATTTTTCACACCCGGAAGACACAACGCTTCGATTCGGTTAACTCCGTCCCCTCTCTCTGCTCTTACTTTACCGTAATATAAATAAACAGCAATAAGTGAAATTGCTTCACGATGCAGTTATACGGAGTTGTCATCTGCAACACAGCTTCATAAATGGCTAACACACATGCTAATATGCTAACACACAAGCTAACCCGCGTTTTAATAAACTCACCACTCTGGTCCATCGCTGTTTACATTATGGGACTCGCGTTGGTTATAAAAGTTAATCCACTTTGATTCAGGCGAAGGTTCACCAAACATCCATCAGTGACAGTCACAGAAAAACACCACTTTGGCTGATAGTCGCTGAATCCCGGAGAAAAAAACAACTTCGATTGGCCTCTTCTTGAAAAAGGTTGAATAAACTCCCGTCCTCGTAGCCAAACACGCTTCTTTTTCTCCGTCCGTGACATGATCGTTAGGTAAGAATAAAGAACAGGTGTGTCCAGTTATAACGAGCTCCATCTTCAGCTGCAGCGCAAACATGACTGATCTGTTCAGACGCTCAAGGGATGTGTTTGTTTTGGCCACAGCTGACCTGGAAGCACCTCGGGCACATCCTTTCTTTTTTTTTTTTTTCCTTTTCTTTTTTTCTCTTTGCATCTCTTACGAACAGAAATAATGAAAAAGCTGTTTTACAAATTAAAATCCGGCTGTAAGACATTGCATTACAGACGTCGAGCACTTCTGTTCCGTTGTTACGACACAACTGAGCAGGTCAGTCGTTCACCAGGAGAGGGCGGAGCCTCAGAGAGCAGGATTCAGGAGGATTACTGAGAGCTGCGTGAATGAAGCCGCAAACCACTCTGGGGGTGTTTTTGATAAGGAAATAGCATAACAACATGGCTAAAAGCTCTAAAAAGTCGATTTTGCAGGATATAGGACCTTTAAGTGGAAGGAGCACGAGCTGGAGAGGCTGTGTTGTTGTGCTCCTTGCTGTGTTCTTCACGATACCTCATCTTGGTAAGTCCATGCCATGTGAGAATGAGAAAAACATGCTAGCGCAATGCTAATATTAGCGCGATGCTAACGCTAATCGCGAGTGCCGTTTTTGTGTTTGAAAGCAATGTAAAAGCTATTTCTGGTAAAGATATGGTAAAGATATGGTTTCTGCTAAATTCTATTTTAGTTCAAAAACAATACAGAGAAGCACTTTTGGTTATTTTTGCATTAATTTTGGTCCAATGTAATGACTATTTTTAAGTTGATTGTACCTTTTTCATGGTTTGTAATATGAAAGTGTACCCTGTAATGCTAAACCTAGTAGCACAGAAAAGGTTTTACTGATCCAAATCTTGATTTTGAAGGAGAATATCTGAGTTCATTAGTAATTCATTTCATGAGTTACAAAAGGTAAAAATTCATTTAAAATCGATATGTTAATTAGTTAAAAATAGTTAATCATAATATTTATTGGTTAAATAATTTAAAAACGATAAAAAGAGAAATTCATTAGTTTTACATGGATTAAAAACAATTTCATGTATTAGAAAGGATATTTGAGTTAAAACATGCATTGTAGCACAGTAATATGATAAAAGATTTAAAAGAAAAACAAAGCTATAGCAAATTGAAAAGAGATAGGATAACAGATTTTTATTTAGCTGTAAACAATAATACCATTATTGTTGTGCAGGCTAGTTTTTCATGGTTAAGAAAACCCTGGATGGATTTCCTGGATTCTCTCCGGACGGAGATGGCGAGCCTGTGCCCAGAGCAGAACTGAACTTCGAAGAACAACTTGCTTTCCACCAGTGGCCGAGTGGTAACACCTCAAAACACCACTTAAAGGAAAAATAACTGAACAATAAAGACAATTGACTTGACGTACGACTTGAAAAGAGATACACTGAGCTCATTAGGACTGGGGATTGTTTTTGTTGCATATGCCGGCTATGCTGAATGTGAAATATTAATAATTCTGAATCTTTATTTTTTATTTTGTCACTAAAAATACTTTTTCTTATTCACTCCTTGTCTCCAGCCATTTCATTGCACACATTCACTTTAGTTCCTATTGTAATCCTACTGAACCTAGTAACTGGTCTATAATTTTAATTTCTCTTTACCAACTTAACGTGAGTCAGGGGTTACACCAAGCTCCTCAATCTAGAGCTTTAAAATGTTTTAAACCCAGCATCCTGTCTCTATTTCAGCCTGTAACATGCCAACATGTAGTTTTGCTTTGATTCCTTTTACTTTACCCAGGCTTGGCTCAAATATTTGTATTTTTCACAAAGTTCTTCACAACTCTGGGGTGCTACCCTGTTGACAAATGACCAATTTAGTTTTAACCTTTTTATTCAGTCTCTTTCCAATAAAGCTGGACCGCTACCCTTAACCGCAAGTAGATTAAGTACCCGAGTGATCTCATTACATTTAGCAGTAACAGAAATACTCCCTCTCAGTCTCAGAGATTGCTTACTGTATGTTCTCAGCACACAGTTTGAAGGCATCAACATTTGCTTCCTGAACCTACGTTTGTACAGACTTTCAGAAATCACAGATATAGCTGCTCCTGTGTCTACTTCCATTTTTAAACGTTTGTCATTCACCCTTAAATACACATAATAAGGTTTTACAATGTCTCCTTCAGAGTCACTGTCCTCACCGTCTGCTTTCACTGAAAACATCTCTACATCTTTGATCTTACCTGCCCGGTACTCTGTGGCAAACCCCGGCTTGGCTTTGACCTTCTCTTCCCTGGCTGTAGGCTGTGGCGGAATCTGCAGTCAGATGGCGCGTGTCCGTGGCCCGCACATCGGTACCATGGTTTCCCTCGCTCTTCTTTCTTGCTTGTGCTCGTCTTAGAAATAGCGTTAGCTTTGTACGTTTTCTGGGACCACTGCTGGGCATTTTGCTTTGTTACCTCGTAAAACAGTCCCGTGTCGTATGCTGCTGCTGCAAGCGTTAGGTCTTTAGTGTGAGCAGAACCCGGTCACGGAGCTTGTTGACCCCACACACAAATCTATCTCTGAGAGCGTCATCTAGGAAATTCCCAAATTTACACGCGGCTGCTAGCTTCCATAGGCTTGCCATGTACTCGCTTCGTTGTCTCGTTGATTTCTTGACTTCTATCCTTGTGCAATAAAGTGGGTCTTCGGCACAAAATGTGTCTTCATGAGCTAAATTAGCTCTGCGAGTTTCTTCTCCGACGGCCTTAACGGTGCACACAAGTCCATGAGCAGCGTGTGGTTCTTTTTACCAACCACTGTCAAAAGCACTGCCCTTGTTTTGTCATTGTCTATTTTCAGGTCATTCGCCACAAAGTACTGCTCCAACCTTTCCAAATAGGCTTCGAAGTTTTCTTCGTTTTCATAAAAGGTTTAAAAGGTTTTCACCTTTTCCGATTGACGTTGCAATTTTTCATGCACTTTTTCTTTCGTCTCCCATCCTCGTCGCCAAAATCTTTTGTGTCCAGATATAAAAACAGGGAAGTCCTCTAGTAAAAAACTACGTTAAACTAGGCATTATTGAATGGCTTCTTTATTAGCCGTCAAGCGGCTGAACAGCATGGTGGAAAACATAAGTTGCTCTGCGCCTGTAACAATGCACCACTGCTGGGCATGAGGCGCCTTCTACTGGAACGGTGGTGACAAGGCTTTTGGTTTAAACACCACATGTTGCTCTTTTAAAGGGGGGGTTTTATGCAAAATCGACTTTTTCAAGCTTTACATCATGTTATTATGTCATTCCCTCATTAAAAACATGCCTGAAGTGTTGCCTTGGCACATTCACGTATTTTTGAGTAATCTGTAAAAACTCTGATGGCGGCCATTTTAGGGATAGGTTTGCCTGAGTCCTCCTAGGAACGCCCCCACCTCCTGGAGACGCCTCTGAGCTTTCGTCACCAGCCGAGTAACCAACCACTGCTCCTCAGCAGAACCCCCTCCCCACTGATGCCACAGACAGCGTGTGGAGGGGGCGTGTCGGAAAGAGTCAGAGGTTCTTAAAGAGTGCTATAGACTGGTGCTATGTGATTGAAAAAAGCATAATACCCCCTCTTTAATGAGAATAGTAATTGTTTGAAACAACCAAATCGGTCTGGCCCGTGTGGAAAGTTCAAATATCCAATGTGACCCTGGCATCAAAAACCTTGGCCATATCTGGCCGAGACTACAGACCTATCTGACACCTGAAGAGACACTCTTCTGCGGCTATAGACTTTATTCTTTGGGCTAAAATGGGACATTTAAGAGAATGATAAAAGAAAACACAACACGCAGGGTTTGCCACTTGGCTTTATATTTTATTATCTAAGTCCAGGTCTTATCAGTAAGGGCAGGTGTTGTGCGCTGCAGTCGTCAGGGTGAGCCCTACAAAAGGCCAAGGCTGTTAGTATTTGAAAACAAGTGCCGCTGTAGGTTTTTATCACTTTGTACAATCATGCATACCTCCAAGTATCCCTCGACCCACTCAATTATGTTTGTCACTCGTGTGTACACTCCTGGTTTGTTGGGTCGGCCACAGACGTCTCCCCAACTGACCACTCCCGCCAGTCTCCACTCTCCGATGGCGGTTTCACATATGAGAGGCCCTCCACTGTCTCCCTTCGGACCATGAAAAATAAATAAAAGGTTTCTTGTCAGACAGGTTTCCAAATCGAGGACACTTGATTGTCTGTAGGCTTTACATTGCAGGGGCTCACCCCTCCGCACATGTTGCCGGCGCACATCATGCTCGGAGTAAGGATTGCACCATAGACATCTGGATGCGAACACACAGACTGGTTGATCACTTTGACCTGAGCCTGCTTTAGCCTACCGGATCCACGCCCTAAAGAGAGGACAAAGAAATTGAGTCCGATCCATGTTACAATAGGATACGATGCATTCAAGACTAGAGCAATTATGTGGAAATCATGTTCAGATCACATCAAGTTAAGGCCATCAAGGTACAGAGCCAGGGCCATTACAAATAATATAAAATCAGGGGTTATGCAAAACTGTCATTCCCTGCTCTGTCGATGGCACAGTAAGTATCTGACAAGTAAAAAAAACATGGGTGTTTTTTGCTCTATGTCTGTGACAAAGATGCCCAATATATGATCATTTTGAGAGGCAGAGAACAGAAAGGATTTTAAAACACTATATATTGTTACCTAAAAAAATATACACCCTGGCATGTGACATTATGTTTATTTTTTAATAAAATTTGTGTACTTACAATAAATATAAAACAAATACATTTTTATTTTTATTTTTTTTTGCAATGTAAGAATATGATTTATACTTATCAATGGCTTAGGTCAGTGTTTAAGTCACCCAAAGCACCACCTTAGAAATGACTTGACCTTCCAAGTACAACCTCATAAGACACTTGATATCTGAAGTACCGCTTGGCCTAGATCAAGATCAAGTGCAGCTTAAAACATCTCTAAAAAGGATCTAAAGACACTTAATTTGGACTAAATTATGCCATGGCTGGGTGGAAACCATGTCAAGACCCAAAAAATACCAAACTTAAATGCAAAAGTAAAGCATAAATAAATGTATATATAATTGAATCTACAGCAGATTGCCCCGAGTACCAGTTTGGGACTTAAATAATTTGCCTGCTATACGTGTGCTGAACTAAATGGATACTAGAAGTTGATCACAAAGACTTGCTCGTGGTTTTGCTTTTAGAGTGGACTAAAATACTTCATGTTTGCAGCAGCCCACCTCCCTCCTTCGTGTGGCCCCAGCCTGTGACCCAGCAGTTGGCACCAGGGGAAAAGGAATCCTCCGCTCGGGGCAAACACACGGGACGCACGCCATCTGCCAAAGTTCACAAGATAAGACTTTTCATTTCATTGTGATCGCCAAGTGTTTGCAATCACCGGATCATCTCATGATCTACTGTACGACTGCATTCGGTAAATGATTGAAGGTCGAACGAGGGCGAGTTCAGAGAAAGCTTTTCTTCTCACAGGATTATCTTTTCATTAAATTTAAACAGAACTGAAAGCAACTTTATGTTCATTAACCTCTTAACCCCACCAACATATCCCGTCGTAACCTAAAGCGTAGACTTCCAGGAGTTCACCTACATAAAGCTGTTTAACCAGTGGCCAAAGCAGCAATGAATGACATAAACTGAGCGTCATATCTTCTGTTCTCGTAGCCTTTTTTGAAGGCTGTATATGACTCCAAAGAAAGGCTCAGAGCGGCAGGTGCTGCTTCCCCCCCGCCTCAGCTGAGCGGGACAGAGGGACGCGCACTTCTCTATTTCTCTGCTTTATTAAAATCGACTGTTATATTCACCATAGCCCTTTTTGTTAAACTGTAGTAAAATGCAAAGAAAAGTGGAGTGAAGAGATTTGACAGGGGCTCATAGACATTAATTCACGCAGCTGTTTAGGTTGTTTTTTTCTTCCGCATTATGTTGCGCTGCTGCTGCTCACGTGCACTTGTAAACAACTCCTCGTGCTCGGCCACGGCTCGGTTCGTTTGTGTAAGTGTGAGCGCGGGCCGTTCGGGGCATCCAGGCCTTTCCTCAAACGAGCTGGAGAGTGGCAGGTTCGGATGTCCAGTGTGAGTGCGCCCTGAGTCAACAACTGGTGGCCAGACACGCCTCCTATGTATGACGCTTGCAAAACTTCACGCGCCAGCTAACAGGCGTTTGTCGCGAGTGTGAAGTATGTGAAGCGGCGTTGTTTGGCGTCCAACGAGAGGCAGATGGGGCGTGGACGCACCTTGACTCCAAGCTGTTCCTCCATACTGATACTGATTCATACATCGATGTCGACCTCCGGGCTGTGATCGCCAAAGCTAATATACATGTCAATACATTTTCCTAGTCGCCACTTTTGCCTGTTTGAGTCTGTCCAGGTTGAACTGCTCTTATGCCTTGCGTTGTTGCTGTCACTTTTTCACGTTCTTTTCCATCACAATTTTGCCACTTTTTTGTTGCAAAAATTAATCGCTTTCTTTTTTACTCTTTTGTTGCTCTTTTTGTTATGTTTTTGTTACATTTTCGGTTCCTTTTTGTTGCTCTTTTGTGGCTTTTTGTTGTCACTTTTTGACACATTTTTGTTGCATTTTCATCCTGGTTTTCTTCTAACATATGTCACAATTTTGATACTTTTTTCAAGAAGCTTTTAGATTTTAGTAATGGCAAATTGGAGAAAATGTGCTCGGTACCGGTGGGGGTTAAGAGGTTGAACTGGGTCAAAAGATAATAAACAAAATACTAACTAAGACCTAAACAAGGTCAAAAATCAGGACTAAAACTGACCGACCTAGACAATTATTTCAAGTAACATTACTCAACTGCATTTTTTCCCCTCCCAAGGATAGTTGGGAAAAAATAGGACCCCTAACCGGCTGATATATGTGTAGCATGTGGGTGACCTATTGCCCTCTTCACCGTGGTTACCGCATTCCAGAGATAACCAAAACCCCCACCTCAAGACCCCCAGACCATTTTATGGTTTTGGAATGTCTTCACTTCACGTCACAGATCAGGAGAAAAAGACTGTGATGATCTATCCTTTAACCCTC
This sequence comes from Gobius niger, assembly GCF_951799975.1. Lineage (NCBI taxonomy): Eukaryota > Metazoa > Chordata > Actinopteri > Gobiiformes > Gobiidae > Gobius > Gobius niger. Next base: position 31,250,176 of record NC_136859.1, read on the forward strand.
ACAACCAGAGATGAGAACTCTCTATTGACCTTCGAATTGGACTAAAGACTGAATCTCAAACATCCGATTTGAGTAATAAGCCAATTCTTTAATTCATGGACAGTGAGAATGAACTCAACCGATCTGTTCTAATGATGAATTCTTCCCCAGGTCAAAAAGATGCAATGTACAAACATACTGTTCGAAATGTTGGAATGCATTTAGAAAGTTTGTGAAGTTGTTAATGTGTTTATCGCAATAGGAATGTATTTCATGAATTTCTCGCCAAGATAAGCCTTCCTCCCTTCCCACTTGGGCCCTAATAATATCGGGTTACGGACTGAATCATTGGTCCAAGAGTCCCGTGGAGGGCCGGCCTGGTATAAAAAAACTGGAGAGACGCTCTTGCTCTTCCTTTTGAATGCGCTTCTTGTGAGAGTGTGGTGGGACAGGAGGAGAGACGGAAGGGAGCACATGGACATCCCCCGCTGAACTCTGACCTCTCCTTTGTCTCAGATGGACCACAAGAACTTTAAGTTTGAGCCCGTCGTTTGACGTGATTTGTAACTATCTGTTACTTCTTTTAAGAACATTTGCATTTTTCCTACAAGACAACAACATTTTTGATCGCTGAGCTTTCAGCGAAACCAATTTGAGTCTAGCTGGTCAATCCAAACCCCAAGGCCCCGAGGAGCTGGAGAGAGAGGCCGTCGGACACCAGGACTTTGGAACGCCGGACCACAGTTGGCGTGGAAAACTTTTCTCACAGTCGTAAGCTCATAGACCTAGCTCAATAAGACTCACATAACTTCTCAGAAAACCACCTTATTGACTTTCAGATACAATTTTAGAACATTATATCTGATTATTCATCCTATTAGCCTTTTAGGTTATTCTGTTTGTACTTTAATATTTAATGCCGTCTGTTAATTGATTTTGATCATTAAACCTCCATAAACCACAGTTTGCTTTGGTAATGTCGGTGTTTATTATTTCAGAATAAGGGTCCATGTGTACGTTAAAGATCTTACTTCCTTCAGATAACTGTAGTTTAGCCTCCTATTCTTACTTTTATTTTGTTCGCCTTTCGAACTGGTGCCCCGTTAAATTTTAAGGCTAATCTACGACCTATTAATTAATTAATAAACAAATTAATTGATTAATAAACCCTCATACCCTACATATGTATACTGTGTACCAGAGTTAGGGTAGAATATTTAAAAGTAGGAAAAAAGAGTATAGTGTGAGTACTGTGTAACTGTGTAACAAATACTGTGTACTGTGTAACAAATCTACGTGTCACTGACGGCTGGTGAACATGGGCCTGTAGATACACTCTGTCACTGCATCCAACAGATCAGTTTGTGGATGCAAAACAACTTTCTCCAACTAAACTCAGACAAAACTGAGATCATTGTTTTTGGCCCACAGGCACAAAGACAAAGTGTTGTCAGTCACCTTGAGTCTCTCTCTCTAAAACCAAAAAATCAGGTTAGAAATCTAGGAGTGATCATGGACTCAGACCTGAACTTAAACAGCCACATCAAAGCAATAACATCAGCAGCTTTTTACCATCTGAAAAACATTGCTAAGATCAGAGGAATAGTGTCAAAACCAGACTTAGAGAGACTTATCCATGCATTTGTCTCCAGCAGGTTAGACTACTGTAACGGCCTACTCACTGGCCTCTCTAAACGAGCTATCAGACAGCTACAGTACATCCAGAACGCTGCTGCTCGAGTCCTGACAAGAACCAGGAAATATGACCATATTAGTCCAGTGCTCCGGTCTCTGCACTGGCTTCCTGTCACTCAGAGAATAGACTTTAAAACAGCTCTGCTCGTGTACAAGTCTTTTCATGGTTTAGCTCCAAAGTACATCTCTGACATGTTAGAGCCGTATGAACCATCTCGGGCCCTGAGAACTTCAGGGAGGGGCCTCCTGGTGGTTCCCAGAGTCAATAATAAACACGGTGAGGCAGCGTTTCAGTTTCATGCAGCTAAAATCTGGAACAGTCTTCACGAGGATGTGAGACAGGCCTCAACTCTGACAATGTTCAAATCCAGGCTGAAAACAGTTCTTTTTACCAATGCATATGACTGAAAGTATTTTATCTGCACTCTCGCCTTTTACTGTAATTGATTAATTTTATGTTGATGTTTTTATTGATTCTATTTGTTTTCAACTGTGAAGCACTTTGAATTGCCTTGTGTATGAATTGTGCTCTACAAATAAACTTGCCTTGCCTTGCCTTGTTTGAGCGTAAAAGTTTGATTTATGTTATGTAAACGATGAGATAGAAAACATGTGATAATTGTAACATTTTAAGGAAATACCATAACATTTGAATATATAAGAAATTACTATGAAAAATAAAGTAAACAAAACACAAAATTTATCAATTTTACATCAAAATGACATGTTTTCACTTAAAGATTTAAGTGAAAACATCACTGCCTGTATTCCTTCAGCAGATGGCGCCACCTTTCCCTTCTTACCGTTCATGTTGATCTCTGTGATGGTCCGCAGCAGACCCACATCGTAGTCGACGGTGGTGATGTTGTATTTGGGGTGACAGAGCACCTGCTGCGCCGCGTAGCGTCTCCCCGGGGAACCCTCTTCAGTGAACACCGAGTTCACTTGCACGAGCCAATCTGAGACGTTCAACCTTTCGCTGTGACTAATAAAGAGGAGGAAAAACTCTGTTAAAACTATTAAACATAAACGGTTGTTAAACACAAAAATAAAGCCACCAACTCATTTCGCCCAACAAATAGAATTTATTTCAATAATTCTTTTTCATTAAGGGCCCTTCACGTAACCATATTTAAATAGGGAAAAGGTGGAAAAGCTATCTTCACCTTGTTTGGAGCTACAGTGGAGAGGAGGAGAGGCTAAATGCTAACACTGTCTGTGCTGTGTTTACGTGACTGAGGACCAGACAGGTACAAATGAACTCGTCTAAGCTAAGGTAAGAACATATCACAGTATGTAACACAACTACAACTGCAAAACACAACTACAAAAATAGGATACAATTTACCAATGATATGCAAATGTTCCAAATTTTATCTTGGACGTCCATCTCACCCAGAGCTAAAAGCAGATCAAAGAAACTTTTCACCATAATAAATCTTTTTCGTAGCCCTCTGGGGTAATACAAGTGTTAATGGCATGATTGGGGGGTCTTTCAACTCCCCCTGATGTCTCTCGCCAGAAAACCACAATTTCAACTTTCCCTGCCTCCAACCCGGCAGCCCCAATAGTTTAGTTTAGTTTAGTTTAGTTTATTTATTTATTTGAACAGGGGCAGTGTACAATATACATTAACCTCAAAGGGAGAGATGCATTGTACCAGGTTATAGCACTTGTGCTAATTTCCACCTGCAGTCCCTGGGCAGACTGATGTCAACAAAGTCATAAAAATATTAATACAGAATAATACATTTCCCCAAAAACAGCATTAAAATCAACACACACTTCATTCATTCAAAGCATTAGATTTCACGCTCTTGCATACACACCAATTACAGGACATTATGGGAACAAGTTTGTTTTAAAATAAGCCATTTTTTAGCCTGGTGTGAAAAAGTGTTAAAATTTACACATGTGGTCAGCTCTGTTGGCAACATATTCCACTGTTTGATGGCCACACTGGAGAAAGCGGAGCTGCGGAGTGCGGATTTACACTGGGGGGTCCTACACTCGCCCCGAACAGTCGACCGAGTGGCTCGAGATGAAATTTCTGAGCTCAGTGAAATAAACTTTTTTAATGGAGGAGCTGCTGTACCATTAATTATCTTGAACAACAGACAGAGATTTGAATATATGATTATGTTTTCAAAACTTAATATACTATGTTTTTTAAGAATATGACAGTGATGATATAAGCGAGATTTTTTGTCATGAACTTTAAGAGAACTTTTGTACAATGACTCCAGGGGCCTTAATGCTGTTTTACAGGCCTGCGACCAACTCGTCATGCAGTAGCGAAAGTGCGGGATTATCATCGCATTTAGATAAAGATTAGAAGCATCTATAGTCAAAGAGTTTCTAATATATCTAAAATTCGCTATGTTAAATTTCAACGTATTGGTTAATTTTTTTATATGTTTTTTGAAATTTAAATTTGGGTCCAGAATGACTCCTAAGTATTTAATTTGGTCTACATTTGAGATTTCCTGACCTTCAATGGTGATTTTTGGTCCAGTCTCACATAGTGAGGATTTAGAGCGATTTGTGAAAAACATAGAAACCGTTTTGTCAATATTCAAGGTTAAATGAGAGTTTTTCAACCAAATAGAAATGTTTTTCATTTCCTCGGTTAACTTTTGGGTAACCTCTTTAACAGTTTTCCCATGAATATACACCACAGTGTCATCAGCATACATTATCATTTTGGCATTTATACAAACAGATGGAAAGTCATTAATATAAAGAGAAAACAGCAAGGGCCCTAATATAGAACCCTGCGGCACTCCCATAGTGCATGCTCGTAAGGGAGATGATACATTATTTACTGATACACACTGTTGCCTTGCACTGAGGTAAGATTGAATCCATTTTATTGTACTTGTGCTTATGGAGAAATTTGTTAACTTATCTATCAGTAGTTCATGATTTACTGTATCAAAGGCCTTACGCAAGTCAAGAAAGACCGCCCCTACAACTCCTCCACTATCCAGACTGGACTTTATTTCCTCTATTAAGTAGCAGCATGCAGTCTCCGTTGAGTATCGTTTTCTGAAACCAAACTGGAGAGGATGTAGTGCAGCATTGTAATCAAGATGTTCCACAAGCTGCGCTGCAACAACTTTTTCGAAGATTTTGGAGATAGTAGGAAGGATGCTTATAGGTCGATAGTTAGAGACCTGGAGCTTGTCTCCTGACTTGTGTATAGGCTTTACCATAGCTGTTTTCAGCACTGTAGGAAAAATACTCTCATTTATAGACTGATTTATGACTTTAGTTAGCACTGGGGTTAAAATGTCCTTGTATTCTTTTAAAAACACAGTGTCAATGGCAAAAATATCTTTAGATTTACTATTATTTAAGTGCAATATTACTTTTAAAACTGCACCTTCAGCTACATTTGATAATTTAAGGAACGACTCATCACAATTAAAATTATATACACAATTTGGTTTCGGGAACGTATCTGCCAGATCCCGCACGGAATTTAAAAAATAATCATTAAAATGTATTGCCACCTCTGTATTGTCATTTTGAGTAGTTCCATTTATTTTAAGTTGTACATGGTCACAATTTGTTTTTTCTTTCCCAAGTAATTTATCCATGCTTTTCCAAAGAAGTTTACTATTACCTTTTGCATCTTTAATCAAATTTAGATAAAAGTTTGCCTTGGCTTTTCTAAGCTGCATGGTAACCTTGTTCCTTAGGCTTTTATATACATAATGATCAGTGGTCAATTTTGATTTAAGAAAGGTTTTAAGAGCCAGGTCTCTCTGCTTCATTAGATCCCACAGGGGGCTACTAAACCATGGCAGTTTCTTTTTGTTAGTTTTGTTTCTCTTTAATTCTGTATATTTGGCAACAGTCTCCTGTAAAGTTACAGTAATATTACTGCATGTATGCTCACAGCCTTTACTGTCAACTTTGCACTCCCAATCTATTTCCTTTAGATCATTCATCAGTGCTGTCTGATTTCTCTTAGGAACATGGAGAATTTTGTTTTGACTATTTGTTTGCTGTTTGTCCCTGTACCGGGATTTATTCATTTTTCTAGCAACTAGAGTGAGGTTGTGATCTGACAAACCTGTTATTAAGTTGTATGTTTTGGTAACCCTATCTGGTTTATTTGTAAATATTAAATCAATCAAGGTTTGGGAGTTTTTTGTTAGTCTAGTTGGCCTGTTTATCATTTGAGTCATTTGTACTGAGTTTGTGATATCCTTAAGTTTTTTCTTTTTTGTTTTGTCAAGCCAGTTGATATTCAGATCGCCCATTAACAGAGTTTCCTTTCTTTCATATTTTTTAAGTGTTTCAGCTAAGCCAGAAAAAAAATCATTTGCCGCATTTGGTGGTCGATATACAGCAAGTAAAATGAATGACATTTGTGCTGAAAGGGTTATAGTAACACCGACGCACTCCAAAGTTTTCACTGGAATGTCAATTTGGTGACTAGTGAAGCAGTCTTTCACGTAGATTAAGACTCCGCCCCCTTTCCCCTTCCCTCTGTCCCGTCTGTAAACATTGTATCCTGGAATTGTAAACACGGATAGAGGAGTCGTGGATGTTAACCAAGTCTCTGTAAGACACAGGTAATCAAGATTTGAATCCAAAAGTAAATGTTCCAACTGTTCCGTTTTTGAAATCACACTGCGTATGTTTATATGTCCGCCGAATATTCCTTTCGGTTTGGTTTTGGGGTTCCATAGTACTGACGCATGATTAACTGTTTGAAAAAGTTTAGTGTTTCGTTGTTTGGAGGTAATAATGGTCTGCAGCGAGCCGAGTTCTGTAGTTTTGGACGCACAGCATGCTAAGATGTTACCTTGTAGCATGGAGGTCACTGGTGTTGCCGTGGATGTATCCAGCTGCGGTGAAAGTTGTGAGACCATAGGGCCAGGATTTGCATGGACATCTCCGCATAGTAGTAACATAATGCAAAGAATCCTCGCATATCCCCGCTGAACTGCTGCGTGACGAGCCACTCTCCGTGCGCGTAGCTGTCTGCGGTGGTCATCCTGGCAAACGGCTTGCCCACCGTCCAGCACATTAGAGTAGATTATATACTGGCTCCACGAGTCCAAAGGAACAGCGAGCATCTTTGGCACGCCGCCAAGTGAGGTTGAGCGTTCACGAGCGGCTACCCAGCTCCCAAAAATTTGCGTAGTAGTGAGAGCCAACAGGCAAAACAACACAAATAGCACACCTAAGGCCCGGGCATTGATATCTTTTGTCAATGGCCACAATGTCCAGGTTGTTACGGTAGTTGTTATATCGGGCGGCTTCCCAGATTTCTTTAGGAAAGGTAAAGCATCAGCGCCTGCCAAGCTGCTGCTACCTGCCGCCGCCATTCCCCAATACACACTAATGTCTTCCTCGTTACTCTCAGTTGCTACAAAGTCACGTTTGGCTCACATTTCTGAGGTTTGTGACATGGTACAGGTAAGTCCTGACTGATTTCTGTCTACAGCTTTCGGTTTGTTGATGAACATTTTGCAAAACGTTGTTTGGTTTATCACGATCAGAAGGAGGAACTACAAGGTTAAATACACACACACAAACTTTTTTGTCCACATAAAAAGTTACATTATGCACCTTTAAACACCATTAGATCATCGCAAATCCTGCAAAATCTCTCCCAGATTGTTTACCCTGATGGGATCAAATTAAGCACTGATCCCACCCCTCCAAAATAATTTTCATTTTTGACCAGATTGTGCAGAAAATGTATTTTCCCTCTGATTTTTGTGTTGTATTCCTTGGCTTTATCAAGTATTCTACAATACGACCCTACTGCAACATACAGTCAGTATGATGAAAATATCAGCTGACCTGAAACCAAAGATGTACAACACATAATAGTGCATTAGAAGGTGATGTTTCATGAGCAATAAAACTAATAAATCAGGTAACCTGGACCTGCAAGTGAGTTTTCAAAGAGCATTTATGTTTTTCCAAGGTTAGTGAACATAAATGGTCATCAGTACCAGTTTAGAAGAGTGGTACATTTACTGATTTGCAGATTATTTTGAAAAGTGGACAATGACATCATACAAAATGTATGAGGGACAATAAAATGAGTCTGATGGCCACATTTGGCCCCAGGCCACACTTTGGGCACCCCTGCTTTACAATGACAGTCCCACTGCAATAATAGCCGTGTCGGTGTCTGATTATCAGTAGCATGTTTACTCAGTATTTTTACACCATTTAGTTGCGTCTGTGAATGCTGCGTTCGAGTGAACTGCAGAGCTTGTTTTTGGCCGAGATGTGACATTATTGTCCCCACTTGGTTTGTGTTCATGTGATTTTTATGTCAGAAAGTTGGGCTTTTGAGGACAGCAAATAAAAACAGTATTTTATCTGATTCACAGAATTAACATTTAAATTTGGTGTCAGCATCTCAAAAGCTAAACCTTGGTTTAATACATGTATAAAATATCAGGTACATTTTAATTTTTGTTTTATTATTTTCTCTCACTATTAAGTTTCTCTGAGGACAACATCTCGCACTAAACTCAAGAAAGTTTCACTAAAAAACTCAAATGAAATGATGGATGAACAAAGAAGAAGACGAAGAAGACGAAGAAGAAGAACTTTAACAGATATGTACAAAGCCTTTGGGGAGAGAGTAGGCTACAGTTTGGTGACCCCAGCTAAAGAATGAAGGGATTTACATTTACTCTGTGTTTTACCTGACAAAGCAGTGGGCAGCCGTAAGGACCCAGCGCGATGAGATGATGCTTCCTCCGCAGATGGGCCACCCCTTCCACTGCATGCTGCCCATCCACTTCCACTCTCCTCTGGGCGCATATGAGCCTCCCACTATCCGCTGTCTGTCGCCCAAGTGGGCCAAGTTACAATCTGCAAATGGAAGCGCATAGAGGACATTCATCTACAGAATTTCTTTTTCCAAATTGGCAGCCTATGGAGTGAATGAATCTAAAAGCTTTTTGAAAAAAACATCAAAACAGCAACGAAAACGAGGATGAAAATAAGTGACACAAAAAAAGAGCCACAAAAACAGACTAAAAAGGGACAAAAAAGCAAGGAAAATGTGATGAAAAAGGCAACAAAAACGAAGAAAATAAGACAAAAAACTACGAAGACCAGACATAAAAAGAGACGAAAACACGAAGCAACAAAAGAGTAAATAGAAACAATAACACAATCAAAAAAGCGACACAGAAACTAACTAGAAACTTTTGCAGTGGCTGCACCATTGCGATTGACTGCGAAATTGCGGGAAGCGAATGCAGAAATTGCATAAAGTGTTCAAATTGCATAAATTGGTTAATTTGTAAAAGGTAAAATACATAAAATGTCATGTTGCATAAACTTAAGATTGCATAAACTGTGTAAACTGCATAAACTGGTAAAATGCATGAATGTGTTAATTAGCATAAATTATGTTAATTGTATGAACTCTTTAATGCTCATAAATCCTAAATGGCACAAACTCTTAAGTTGCATAACATTCCTTAAAGTGGTTAATTTGCAATTATTAATATTGCATAAACTTTTTAAATTCCATAAACTGGTCAAACTGTTGAAATGGCAGAAGCTTCACAAATGGCTGAAAGGCCTGGAGTCTCTCCATTGGCCGGATTCCCCCATACACACTAATGGGCCAGACGCCACATACACACCAAGGCAAACATTTTCATGACACTCTCCTACAGCTGCAACTGCACTCATGGTAATGCTGAAAGCGCTGCTAACAGCTATGGCAAAAAAGTCACTGATTCAAATCACCTTGAGGTCAGAGTGTAAAAAGGGCTGCTTTAAAGTGACGCTGGTACTCCAGTGAGTGACCATAGTACTCTATATTCATATTTTACATAACACTATTTTATGATGAAAAGAGACCAAACTGACACAATGCTGCTTAACTGGATCTTCCATTCCATGTGGACTTCTTTTTGTAAGGATTTGGTTTTTGTTTCATTTTTGCCATATCTGCTACCTCCGCATTAAGAATTCCCTGTCCCATTTCTATTTATGAACATGAAAACAGCTCTGTTTATCTCATATATTGGTTGACGACATTGGCAGTGCAGTACGTTTAGAGCACTCTCTGGTCAACACTTACCTCCAGTGTTGTTTTGGTTGGTCTGATTAGCTGGATTTTGGGACATAGAAAGAATCTCAGTCGTTTCCTTGCAGTCTATCATCAATCCAAAGGGATCATGGCTCTCCGGAAACGCAACAAACTTGACTGGAAGAGGGAGATAAAGAGAGATTCAAAGTTCAGAAAACAGTTGGGCAACTTTTTGACTGTTAATGTTGTGAGATCTAACTGGAATATAAAAACAATGGAGCCTGTAACTGGGACAACTGTAATAATCTCTGTCCCTCCAGGGTGCAGCTTTTCACTTCATAAATGATTCAGATTTGGTCTAAATTAATGAGAGGGGGCTCATGAGAGGATACTATCTGATATTTGAAATTTGCAAAACCAATTAGAGTGGATTCATCGCAGTAATGCCCAAAGTATCATTCCAGGATGTTGCGTCAGAGAGTGCGCGCTCCCAGTCCTGACTTTTTACATTGATTTTCAAGTCACAGAACCACAGTTTATGCCATCATTTTGGTCATTTCAATGAACAACAGTAAATATTGTTGAGCAATGTCATAAGTTTCTAATAAATTTAATAACAGTTTGAATCTAATTTGATGCTTTTCAAAACTTCTTAACCCCCACCTAGTGTTAAGAGGTTAATGACATTGATTTTGGAGAAAATTAATCACTTTGAATGCTTTTTAATGCCCCGCATGAACCCTGAAATGAACATTTTTGAAAAGTGCACGGCAGACTCTCCTCTCCTTCAAACTATTTTAATCTTACGTTACCCATTATCTTCCACACAAAAACACAAAATGTTTTAACATGTCACAGTCCATCAGTAACTTACCCTCAAATAACGTGAGGTGAGATTAGCACACTCTTGTACACATTACACGTCTGTTTTGCATTTTTATGTGTGTGTGTGTTCAGTGAATCATCATATAATTCCATCCATCCATCCATTTTCTTCCGCTTTATCCGTGGCCGGGTCCATAATTCCATTTCACTTTAAGATCTAAACATCTCGTTGATCAAATAAGACGTCTGAAGAACAACACGCACATCTTTTCACGTTAAAGTACTTAGAAGTTTCTAAACATCTCTCAGACTTACACCACAGCCTTCACCATCTGGCACATTTTGTCATTTGAAGATTTAGCAGCAGTAGAACTAATAACTTGCATCCAAAGACATCTGTGCTAATGCCAGTGGTAATCTGGGTAATCTCTAGTTATTCTGATATTTCCATCCATCCATTTTTTTTCTTCCATTTTATCCGGGGCCGGGTCACGGGGGCAGCAGTCTCAGCAGAGATGCCCAGACTTCCCGATCCACGGACACCTCCTCCAGCTGTTCTGGGGGGACCCCGAGGCGACACCAGGCCAGCTCGGAGACATAGTCCCACCAGCGTGCCCTGGGCCTTCCACGAGGCCTTGTCCCACTAGGACATGCCTGGAACACCTACCGCGGGAGGCAACCAGGAGGCATCCAGAACAGATTTCTTAGCCACCCCAGCTGGCTCCTTTCGACGTGAAGGAGCAGCGACTCTACTCCGAGCTCCTCCCGGGTAACTGAGCTCCTCACCCGATCTCGAAGGGTGTGCCCAGCCACCCTGCGGAGAAAACTCATTTCGGCTGCTTGTATTCGCGATCTTGTCCTTTCGGTCATGACCCAAATCTCATGACCATAGGTGAGAGTGGGAACGTAGATCGATCGATAAATCGAGAGCTTTGCCCCGACTCAGCTCCCTCTTCACCACGACAGACCGATACAGCGACCGCATCACTGCTGACTCCGCATCGATCCGTCTGTCGATCTCACACTCCATCTGTCCTTCACTCGTGAACAAGACCCCAAGATACTTGAACTCCACTTGAGGTAAGGACTCTCCACCGACCTGTAGAGGGGAAGCCACCTTTTTCCGGTGGAGAACCATGGCCTCAGATTTGGAGGGGCTGATCCTCTTCCCGGCCGCTACACACTCAGCTGCAAACCGCCCCAGAGCAGCTGAAGGTCCTGATTTGTTAAAGCCAACAGAACACCATCAGCCGCAAACAGCAGAGATGAGATCCTGAGGGTCCCAAACCGAACACCCTCCGGCCCCTGGCTGTGCCTAGGAATTCTGTCCATAAAGGTAATGAACAGAACCGGTGACAAAGGGCAGCCCTGGCGGAGACCAACACGCACCGGGAACAGGTCTGACTTACTGCTGGCAATGCGAACCAAGCTCCTGCTGCGGTCATACAGGCAACGGACAGCCCTTAGCAGAGGGCCCCGGACCCCATACTCCCGGAGCAACCCCCACAGGGCACCACGAGGGACACGGTCGAACGCTTTCTCCAGATCCACAAAACACATGTGGACTGGTTGGTCGAACTCCCACAAACCCTCGAGCACTCGATGAAGGGTATAGAGCTGGTCCAGTGTGCCACGACCAGGATGAAAACCGCATTGTTCCTCCTGAATCCAAGGTTCAACTATCGGCCGGATCCTCCTCTCCAGCACCCTGGAGTAGACCTTACCGGGGAGGCTGAGGAGTGTGATCCCTCTGTAATTGGAGCACACCCTCCGATCCCCCTTCTTGAAGAGAGGGACCGCCACCCCGGTCTGCCAATCCAGGGGCACTGTCCCCGACCGCCACGCAATGTTGCAGAGACGTGTCAGCCAAGACAGTCCTACAACATCCAGAGACTTAAGGTACTCAGGATGAATCTCATCCACTCCCGGAGCCTTGCCACCAAGGAGCTTTCTCACCACCTCGGTGACTTCAGCCTGGGTGATGGGCAAGCCCAGCCCACCCCCGAGTCCCCAGCCTCTGCTTCCTCGTCGGAAGACGTGACGGTGGTATTGAGGAGATCCTCGAAGTCCTCCTTCCACCGCCCGACAACATCCCCAGTCGAGGTGAGCAACTCCCCACCCGCACCGTAAACAGTGTTGGTGAAGAACTGCTTCCCCCTCCTGAGACGTCGGATGATTTGCCAGAATCTCCTCGAGGCTGACCAATAGTCGTCCTTCATGGCTTCTCCGAACTCCTCCCAGACCCGAGTTTTTGTCTCTGTGACCGCCCGAGCTGCAGCACGCTTGGCCTGCCGGTACCTCTCAGCTGCCTCAGGAGTCCCACAAGCCAACAAGGCCAGGTAGGACTCCTTCTTCAGCTTGACGGCATCCCTTATTTCCGGGCGCCACCACCGGGTTCGGGGATTGCCGCCACGACAGGCACCAGAGACCTTACGGCCACAACTACGAGCGGCCGCATCGACAATGGAGGAGGAGAACAGGGTCCACTCGGACTCCGTGTCCCCAGCCTCCCTCGGAATCTGGGTGAGGCTCTTCCGGAGGTGGGAGTTGAAGACCCCACTGACAGAGGGATCCACCAGACGTTCCCAACAGACCCTCACAACACGTTTGGGCCTGCCAGGTCTGACCGGCTTCCTCCCCTGCCAGCGGATCCAGGTCACCACCAGGTGGTGATCAGTTTACAGCTCAGCCCCTCTCTTCACCCGAGTGTCCGAGACACGTGGCCGGAGATCAGACGACACAACTACAAAGTCGATAATCGACCTCCTGCCTAGGTTGTCCTGGTGCCACGTGCACTTATGGACAGTGGACACCCTTGTGCTCGAACATGGTGCTATGGACAAACCGTGACTAGCACAGAAGCCCGACAACAGAACACCACTCGGGTTCAGATCGGGGAGGCCGTTCTTCCCAATCACTCCCTCCCAGGTCTCACTGTTGTTATCCACGTGGGCGTTGAAGTCCCCCAGTAGAACAATGGAGAAGGCCGAGTACTCTGCACCAATGTTGGGCCCGTAGGCCGAGACAATGGTGAGAGACCTGTCCCCAACCCGAAGGCGTAGGGACGCGACCCTCTCGTCTACCGGGGTTAACTCCAACACGTGACGGCTGAGCTGGGGGGATATGAGCAAACCCACCCCAGCCCGCCGCCTCTCCCCGTGGGCAACTCCAGAAAAACGGAGAGTGCAGCCTCTCTCCAGGAGTTGGGATCCAGAACCCAAGCTGTGCGTGGAGGTGAGCCCGACTATATCTAGCCGGTATCTCTCAACCTCCCGCACAAGCTCAGGCTCCTTCCCCCCCAGCGAAGTGTAGTTCCAAGTCCCGAACGCCAGAAGCTGTGCATGTGGACCAGGTCGTCGAGGCACCTGCCTCTGACCGCTACCCAGTCCTCTCCGCACCCGACCCCCACGGATCCGTCTGTGGGTGGTGGGTCCACAGGAGGGCGGGCACACGGGCAGTCCCTTCGGGCTGTTCCCGGCCGGGCCCCGTGGGCAGAGGCCCGGCCACCAGACGCTCGCGTTCGGGCCCCAACCCCAGGTCTGGCGGCTCCAGGGTGGGGCCCCGGCTGCGCCATGCCGGGCGACGTCACGGTCCTTACGTGTTTCACATCCATATGAGTCTTTTGAACTGCTCTTCGTCTGACCCGTCACCTCGGACCTGTTTGCCATGGGAGACCCTACCAGGGGCATAAAGCCCCAGACAACATAGCTCCTCGGATCATTCGGGCACTCAAACAACCCCACCACGTTAAGGTAGCAGTTCACGGGGCTGTCTGATATTAGTTTGATTTATAAATCTAAGTGCTGCAGACGGCAGAATGAAGACTTACTTAGCAGCGCAGCGAGGACGACCAGTATGACGGTGATAGTTATGCCCAGAATCAAAAGGAGGTTACGGCGTGTGCAGCGGCGAGAACTCTGTTCTGCAAAACCAAAACAAATACGGTCAGTAAAGCAGGAGTTTTCCATTTGTGTAACTTGTGAATATCATGACATTAGAAAGGTATAAGTGGATCAGGTTTTTTTTTTTGGGGGGGGGGGTATATAGACCTAAAACACTGCATGCTTATCATTAGTGATAACTTCACACTTCCCTGAAAATGATTTAACACAAGAGTCTTTGACGATTTTCAAACCAAAGCCCCCAAACTGACGACAATATGAGCCTGGGACGGCCAACTTTCAGTCATTTTATTTACATTTCCACTTCAGTTGGATCTTGTGTTTGATAGTTTTGCTTGAATGTAATTATCCTGCAGTGTAAGACATGCACATTTAACAGAAAATAATTTTAGGTCAAATTGGATGAAAGTAGGGGAGATGGGGGCTATTTGTCACATTGCTGTTTTATAGCCACACAGACGATGTGAAAAGTGGCTAAATCATACAACTCAGTTTCCCACAAATCGAGAAAGAAGAGTTCTTTTGGAAAATTGGTGATTTTCACTTTTTTGCCGAATCATTCAGTTGAGACATTTTGGGATTGGTAAGAATAATCGAACGAATAATGCAATGTACAGTGTCTTGGAAAAAAATAATTAAAACATGCAAAACAAACACTTTTTAATATTATTACCTACTCATATGTTACAAACATTTACAAAAACTATGTCTGGACATAAAAACTGTTATCATCATACCTGGCTCCTCAGCTTGGGCATCTTTGGGCAGCATTAGGCTCGGCGCCCCCTCTTCCACTGGGCCCCCATTTGACGGCTTCCTCTGCACCAACTCTCCCGGCACATCGGTGGGCAGCGGTGCGATCCCGTCTGATGGGCAGCTGACCGTGGGGGGATTCTTAGAGCAGACGGCGTCGTTGCAATGTGCGTCCTCCACTTGCGCGCAAACAGTGGGCAGATCGGGGTACAGTCTCCCAGTGGGATAACCGTCAGGGGCCAGTGTCATGACCGTGGAGGGGGGGGCTAGCGAAGGTGCGCTCGGTGTCTGGTCACTCCTGGGGTCAGCCGGTGGTACAGAGGTCAAAGGAGGGAGGATGCTCGGATCGATCGGTGCGATGGGAGGCAGGGGCTGCTCAGGGGTGCAGGGGTCGCTGCCTGTCGGGGAATATGGGCTGGCCATTTTGAGCACAACCGCATGAATACAGTCTCAAATGTATTAGGTTCAGAGCGTAGCCTCGGAACGGCACAGGACATAAGGAGCTTGTTGGGATCAGTGTGTCGGAGGACGGAAGAATGTCTGTCTCGAAAAAACAAACAGGAATATTAGATAAGTTACAATGGTTTTTAATGTGACAAAACAACAGGTACGCCTTTTAAATGTCCTAAATCATGCTTTATACAGGCTTTTTTCAGCTACTTCATTGCCTATTAATGGAGCTTTTGATCTGACTAATGGCTAAGAGGTGTTATCAGAGGAAAAGGGAGATGGATGGGTTAAAAATTGGTTAATGGGTTCTATTAAGCCTTCGTTCTCGCCTTTCTACGAGTGAAGTGGCCACGTGTGAGCCTTCTTTACGGTGTGCAGCATCATGTCCTGAATCTCACAAACATAAGGTGGAGAAAAGAAGTAAAAGGTCCATCAAAAGATGCATTAGATACTATTTTCTGCAACAGTAATGCAAGGAGGATAATTACAAGGCTCTTGGATGTGATTGTCAGTTTTTCATGCAACAACTCGGGTACATAAGAGTAAATGATCTGCCTGCTAAATGACTGATGAAAAACATTCACATTCCCATGACATCTGAGTGAGAGTTTAGAGATTTGGATGTTGCAAAGCCTGCCGACAAAATAAAAAAGTTAATCTGTGCAGTAAAAGCGCGCCATTGCCTAATTAATCTAAAATGTGAGCATGTTTCTAAGTGTAAGGGTAAAACATGGGAACACAGCTTAGTTAGCTCAAAGGGATGCAGAAGAAAACAAAAGAAATTGTGGGGATGCACAATGAGCTGATGTTTTTGCTAACACAGCCTGAAACCGGGCTATTCAATTCCTCACTGCCGAAATACGTGCTAGCCGAGGTCAGTGTTGATTTGAGCGGAACACTGGAGAAGGAGTGCAAGTTGGGACATAAACATGAAGTATTTCCCAGTATTTCAAGTTCCTTTAAACCTTTCTCAGTTCTATTGTATCGCTTTGAGTTGCACACAGAGCACATGGCTACAATATCAGTATTAAAATAGTACATACTTGTTTAGTGCTTCCGACAACCGCTGTTGGGCTCATTCATACCAGAGTTGTGACTGCTCTAAGGGCGACAGGGAAGCACTGCGAAGGCAATGCTTTCCTTGCAATAATGTTTTTAGCAGATGCAGAGCCTCCTCAGTGAGTGTATTTAAAGCTGTTGTGGAAGTTAGCAGTCCCCGCGTTTATTTATTTGGAACCAAGCATACATGATGAACAGCTATTTAAATGAGTAACCAGTTAAATGAGTGATGCGGACAGTCACAGTGATTTACCTGCAAACCAACAAACAAGCCCTTTGCTTCATCTTCTCCGATTTGTGGGAAAGCTCAACTTTTCTCCTTTTTGCTGCTACGATTAGGTTTTTCAATTCCACTTTATGATGCTTTAAGACTGATTTCCCTTGTCCCGCAAATATTTCTACAGCTCTGGTACATTTACAGTGATGTTTAGAAAGAAGAAGTTTGGAGGACCACCCAATGATATTGAAGAGGTTAAAAATAAATAAGGTGTAGTTATTATAAAGTGTTACCCTGAACACCTATCTTAAGTATGCACCAGAAGCACATGGCTACTTAATATACGTGTAAACATAAAGATGTACTTTAGCGCTCCTGTCACAGCTGTTAGACTCAATCTTACTCTTAAGGCTAAACAGAGACGCTGCAAAGGTAACTCAAACTGTCTGTAATATCTATGTTTTTAAAAGGAATAGGCCACAGTTTTTACATATTCACATCTGCGCTGTAATATATATAATAGTACTCCAGGTGTTATTACGCTTCACAATATAGTGCCCCTTTTTATTCGCTTAGAAAATCGACATGTTTAATTTTGTGTAACTAGACTTGGATCATGTCAAGGCTCACGTAACTGTATTTAAATAGGGGAAACGTGGAACAGCTTGGTAGCTTCTGACTCACCCCAGTTTGGAGCTGGACCTTTGCCGGGAGCGGCTAAATGCTGACAAAGACCAAACAGGTACACATCAACTCATATAAGCTCAGGTCAGAACATCTCAATATGTAAAAACGGTGGCCAATTCCTTTTAAAGGGGCAGAACCTCCTCAGAGAGACAAAGCTGCAGTGGACATCAGCGGTAGCCTTGGTAGCATTAGCAGGTGGTGGGCCATCTGAATTGGGCCGGCCTAAAACAAGTGCACATTGTACTTGAAAAATGTGCAAAAGTTCAGTTCAGATTTTTTATTTTTACATTAACTACTGCTTTTAGTCCTGATTTAGTTAAGTCTTGTTTTGACACAATTTCCTAAAAAAGAAGAGATTGGAGATTTTGGGTGTTATATCAAGTGGCTTAGTAAAATATCGCAATAGGATTCAAGTTCTCGAATCGGTTAAACGTTTGGGACTTCACATTCGGAGACTGCTGATGGGACGTACGAGACAATACGTAATATAATCTTCAGTAAT
This sequence comes from Gobius niger, assembly GCF_951799975.1. Classification (NCBI taxonomy): domain Eukaryota; kingdom Metazoa; phylum Chordata; class Actinopteri; order Gobiiformes; family Gobiidae; genus Gobius; species Gobius niger. The sequence continues at coordinate 31,268,280 of NC_136859.1, forward strand.
CTCGTCTTTGCATTTGATCATTATTGCGATTTCGTGCGACCCCTTATTTATTACGATATAGCAAAAAATAATTTTCTAGTACAGAAAATAACAATGGCCTTTCTCACCTTTGATTCCTCACCTGCCGTCATTCGCACAAACTGTCGTGAATCATTTGAAACTCTTGCTCATCCAGCTCGACTTCAGCTCCTTCTCTTTATAAAACTGCCTGTCACTGAGGGAGACCTAAAAAAACAGCGACATCAGCAACAAGACCCGAACGACCAGCAGGTGCCTCCTGCTTCTTTGCGCTGCATCTTTCCCAGATAAACATCCACTCCTTCACCACGGCCCGGTCGTCCTTCACTGTACTTCACCGCTACTACCACCTCTCCGCTCCTTCTCCCAGTGTCCACCTAATACAGCTTTTGTGCCAGCCTCTTCATTACCATCTGTCCATTCACTCCCGAGCTCGCTCCACTCCTTTTTCTCACAGCCAGGTCAGTAACGGATAGCTGGATTCTCGCTATCGGACTCCTACGAAATATGCATAAGGTTAATTGTAACCCCAGGTCATGGTTTGGCGATAAACGGTAACCGACACCATTCTGAATCACAATGGGGAAAAGGAACCGGGAATTGAATTACAGCCCAAACAGATGTGCTCAAGAATTGTTTTTTTTTTCGGGGGGGAGTGGATTTTTTTTTTTCCAGATAGCACCGCATGCTCAATCTCACCGGGGTGTTTTTGTTTGTGCGATCACATTACCCGAGATGACAGAGTGACACCTCCGTCGCAGACGAGTTGAGCGAGGGTGTTGTTACATTTTCTCGGTGACAGTGACTTCATCTCAAAGATCAGACGAGGAGCAGGAAGAAGAGGAGGAGGGGACAGATTCAAGTCCATGGGGATGGCATAAACAAACAGTAAACAACAAGGAGAGGAAATATATTGACAGCTTGGCGAACAGAAAGTGTATATTGTTGATATAGTTTATAGCCTACTGTATATGCAGATCTGAGAAAAGTGAAAGTCTGCAAAACAAAATGCATCCCCTGCTCATACTCACGAGACAAAGAAACCAGTTTGACAAATTCAAAAAAGTTGAATTACAATCTAATTCTCAATCTTAATCTCTTTACAGCCTACAGGCCAGTGTAGCACCTCATTTGAAAGCGAAGATCAACAAAACTACACAACAGATCTTTTTCCTCATCTTGTTGCCGCCTTGTCGTCACTTTGACATTTCTTTTTATTGCTTTTTTGTCACATTTTCACCACACTTTTTGTCACTTTTGTCATTTTTTTGTTGCTCTTTTGTGGCGTTTTTGCTGCTTTTTTGTCACATTTTTGTCACTCTTATTGCATTTTCATCCTCGTTTTCACCACATTTTTGTTCCTATTTTGCCACTTTTTTTAAGAAACTTTTTGTCATGTGGAATGTGCTTGGGTCAGGTGGGGCTTAGAGATTAACATATATGTTAATGCCATCCCCATGGACTTGAATCTGTCCCCTCCTCCTCTTCTTCCTGCTCCTCATCTGATCTTTGAGATGAAGTCACCGAGAACAAGTAACAACACCCTCGCTCAACTCGTCTGCGGCGGAGGTGTCATTCTGTCATCTCGGGTAACGGGATCGTACGAACAAAACACCCCGGTGAGATTGAGCTTGCGGTGCTATCTGGAGAGAAAAAATCCACATCTGCGCCTTGTCAAAACTCCCCTCCCCAAAAAACCGTCAGTTTGATTCTTGAGCACATCTGTTTGGGCTGTAATTCAATGCCTGGTTCCTTTTCCCCATTGTGATTCAGAATGGTGTCGGTTACCGTTTGTCGCCAAACCATGACCTGGGTTTACAATTAACCTTATGCATATTTCGTAGGAGTCCGATAGCGAGAATCCAGCTATCCGTTACTGACCTGGCTGTGAGAAAAAGGAGTGGAGCGAGCTCGGGAGTGGATGGACAGATGGTAATGAAGAGGTTGGCACAAAAGCTGTACTAGGTGGACACTGGGAGAAGGAGCGGAGAGGTGGTAGTAGCGGTGAAGTACAGTGAAGGACGGCTGGTCCGTGGTGAAGGAGTGGATGTTTATCTGGGAAAGATGCAGCGCAAAGAAGCAGGAGGCACAGGCTGGTCGTTCGGGTCTTGTTGCTGATGTCGCCGTTTTTCAGAGCCGATGCTGGCCCTTCTGGGGCCCTAAGCAAAAATCCACATAGGGGCCCTACAGTACGCGCCCCATGGCTATTCGACGAAGAGCGAATCCATTTATGGTCAAAACGGTTCCACTGTGCAGCAGTGCAGGGCAGAAGTGGAACATACAGACCTCAATTCAGGCCCTGCCCCTCTGTGTGAGAACCACTAACCACTAAGCCACTGTGAGACTGGTATTTAGGACGACTACTAGTCTATTTCCCTTTTTAAAATAGTAAATGGCAAATTGTCCCATTCTCTCACCTCTGGTCCCTGACCCACGGTTTGGGAACCGCTGATTTAAAACTAACTGAAACCTGCACCTGACGGTTATTTCTGTCTGACCACTGAGAATTAGCCTGTGAGTCGCCCAACTCGTTTTAGACTGTGCACATTCAGAGAACCAGTTACTGTAAGTTTCTGTGCTCATGAGAACCATGTGGATTCAACTCAACAAAGAGGCCACGTAGAACGACTTTTTACTCTCGTATATTCGGCAAACTACTGTCCTGATACTCTAGAGTCAGTAGACACACTAAGAAGAGAGTCTAAATGAGCGTGTGGCCGTTGAAGCCCAGAGTCCGCGCAGAGAAAACATAGCAGCGCTCGGACACGGGTGACATACAGCCACGGAGGAACCGCATGAGGCGAAGCGAGCACCTGGAGGCCGACAGCCGAGCGGGGACACGAGCGGACAAGCACTCGCGCTTTGGAAGTGACAGGGGAAGAGGTCACTGGTCAGACGAAGAGCAGCTCAGAAGACTTCTATGGACAATGAAGTCCATAGAAGGGCGTGGAACCGCCCTCCTGTGGACTCACCACCCGCAGAGGGATCCATAGGGGTCGGGTGGCAGCCGAGGCCGGGTGCCTCGACGACCTGGTCCGCGTGCGCAGCTTCTGGCGTTCGGGACTTGGAACTACACTTCGCTGGGGGGGAAGGAGCCTGAGCTTGTGCGGGAGGTTGAGAGATACCGGCTAGATATAGTCGGGCTCACCTCCACGCACAGCTTGGGTTCCGGATCTCAACTCCTGGAGAGAGGCTGGACTCTCCATTTTTCTGGAGTTGCCCGCGGGGAGAGGCGGCGGGCTGGGGTGGGTTTGCTCATATCCCCCCAGCTCAGCCGTCACGTGTTGGAGTTCACCCCGGTGAACGAGAGGGTCGCGTCCCTACGCCTCCGAGTCGGGGACAGGTCTCTCACCGCTGTCTCGGCCTACGGGCCTAACATCGGTGCAGAGTACCCGGCCTTCTTGGAGTCCCTGGGAGGGGTACTAGATAGTGCTCTGACTGGGGACTCCATTGTTCTACTGGGGGACTTCAATGCCCAGGTGGGTAACGACAGTGAGACCTGGACGGGAGTGATGGGGAAGAACGGCCTCCCCGATCTGAACCCGAGTGGTGTTCTGTTATTGGACTTCTGTGCTAGCCACGGTTTGTCCATAACGAACACCATGTTCGGGCACAAGGGTGTCCATAAGTGCACGTGGCACCAGGACACCCTAGGCAGGAGGTCGATGATCGACTTTGTAGTTGTGTCGTCTGACCTCCGGCCATGTGTCTCGGACACTCGGGTGAAGAGAGGGGCTGAGCTGTCAACCGATCACCACCTGGTGGTGAGCTGGATCCGCTGGCAGGGGAGGAAGCCGGTCAGACCTGGCAGGCCCAAGCGTGTTGTGAGGGTCTGTTGGGAACGTCTGGCGGATCCCTCTGTCAGTTGGGTCTTCAACTCCCACCTCCGAAAGAACTTCACCCAGATTCCGAGGGAGGCTGGGGACATGGAGTCCGAGTGGACCCTGTTCTCCTCCTCCATTGTTGATGCGGCTGCTCGTAGTTGTGGCCGTAAGGTCTCTGGTGCCTGTCGCGGCGGCAATCCCCGAACCCGGTGGTGGCGCCCGGAAGTAAGGGATGCCGTCAAGCTGAAGAAGGAGTCCTACCTGGCCTTGTTGGCTTGTGGGACTCCGGAGGCAGCTGAGAGGTACCGGCAGACCAAGCATGCTGCAGCTCGCGCGGTCGCAGAGGCAAAAACTCGGGTCTGGGAGGAGTTCGGAGAAGCCATGGAGGAGGACTATCGGTCGGCCTCGAAGAGATTCTGGCAAACCATCCGGCGCCTCAGGAGGGGGAAGCAGTCTGGGTGCACCATCACCCAGGCTGAAGTCACCGAGGTGGTGAGAAAGCTCCTCGGTGGTAAGGCTCCGGGGGTGGATGAGATTCGCCCTGAGTACCTTAAGTCTCTGGATGTTTTAGGACTGCCGTGGCTGACACGTCTCTGCAACATCGCATGGCGGTCGGGGACAGTGCCACTGGATTGGCAGACCGGGGTGGTGGTCCCTCTCTTTAAAAAGGGGGATCGGAGGGTGTGCTCCAATTACAGAGGAATCACCCTCCTTAGCCTCCCCGGTAAGGTCTACTCCAGGGTGCTGGAGAGGAGGATCCGGCCGATAGTCGAACCTTGGATCCAGGAGGAACAATGCGGTTTTCGTCCTGGTCGTGGCACACTGGACCAGCTCTATACCCTCCGTCGGGTGCTCGAGGGTTCATGGGAGTTCGCCCAACCAGTCCACATGTGTTTTGTGGATCTGGAGAAAGCATTCGACCGTGTCCCTCGTGGTGCTCTGGGAGTATGGGGTCCGGGGCCCTCTGCTAAGGGCTGTCCTAAGGGCTCCTGCTGCTGACCGCAGCAGCTTGGTTCGCATTGCAGATCGGGAAGTCTGGGCATCTCTGCTGAGACTGCTGCCCCCGCGACCCGGCCCCGGATAAAGCGGAAGAAAATGGATTGATGGATGGGTAGAAAAATCCTAATATGTTTATTGTTATAAACGTTTATTTTATGAACCAGAACGACTGTTTTGGCACTTTTACAGGTGTTTTATTTGACATTTAAATTAAAATTAAAACTATCATCACAAAAAAAAAAAATCACTCCAGCGTTTGCTCAAAGACAAACAAGACAAGAAAGTAGGTCAGAGCCTGGTGTCCGAAGCGCCAGCAGCTTGAGTGCACTACATCTGCTAAAAGTTTGCTAAACTCCGGGAATAATGTATTTCTGTGATAAAGACCAACCAAACTCAGAGACAGTGGAATATTTATGGATAAATACGAGTCAAGTACTTTATATTTAACATGGAGTTTACATGAATGGCTTGGATTATTCGAGAGGAAGCTATCAGTCATTTAACAGCTCCAGCTAAAGGTAAACAGCCAACGTTAGCATTTTTTCACCGTAACCATTTATATTTAGGTTGTTTATTCATGACAAATACGCAACACACGATTGAAACAGCTCAATCAAAAGCGCTTTTCATACCGAAAGGTATCACAAAGTGCTTTATAGATTACAACATTTAAAACAATGCGCCTGGGACAACCTCCCATATATATACATTTTATATATTAGGATTAAGTTCAAAGACCTGTCGCTGTCAGGCTCTACTCTCGCAATGCATTGTGGTCGATATTGACCCGTTTAGTGACCATCGATGCTCACTACTTTTCGAGATGCATTGTGGGAAATTTCGAGTGGACTACTTTTTTCTCTCTGGACATTCGGACACCCCTACAAAATGGCGTGACCACTATATAGTGCACTATATAGGGGATAGTGTGGACATCCGGACACAGCCCTTGTTCTGTGGTTGGTGGCCGTGTAACGCCCCCTATGGGTCGATCACCAGGGTACAAGGAGACCAAGACCAAGAGAAAGTCTAGGTTTGTTTATTTCATAAAATCACAACTATTAAAATTGGGGAGCAGGTTAATGGGCCATCTTTTTTCCAGACTAACACAATGGGTGAAGCCCATGGAGTGGAACTTGGCACTATTACTTCAGAATCCAACATACCTTGGATTAAGCCTTTGACTTCCTGGTACATTTTTGGTGGAATTTGCCTATAGCGCTCTTGCACTGGAGGGGCGATGCCTGTGGGGATCTCATGCTGGATGGTGCCTGTCAACCCATAGTCCTCGTCGTGCTGAGCAAAAACTGCTCTGTGTTTGTACAACAGGTCCTCAAGCCTTTGCCTGTGTTCTGTTGGAAGATCAGTGTTGGTTAGATCAGGGAGGTCACACATGGCTCAGGCTCAGATTTCATTGGGCCTGTACTCACTCTTACAGCATTAACTCCCACACGAGTCACAGTCACATCATTTTCCCGTACAATGTTTGCAGATTCAATTGTGAATGTCTTAGCTAACTTCTGATGTCTGTAAAGGTATATTGGCGAGTCATTGACGTTTCGAACCCGCAATAACACTCGTCCATTTTTAACAGTAGACAATGTGCGGGCAATAAAAAAGTCACCCACCTCCAGAGGTTCCACCAGCCACTCGTAATCTTGGTCGTTCGCTCCAGACTTTGTGCGGCCCCACACTAGCACATCACTCCGGGCAGGGACCAAGATGGGATGGCGACTGATGGTGCGAACGTATCCAATGGAGCCATCTGGCATTGAAAACTGGGCTTGTTTGGCACATATTTGAAAAGCTGATGTCCATGCAGCCTGCTGGGCCTTGTCCATAGAGAAGCAGGCAATGGGCCTTTCCGCTTCCTCAAAGCACCGCGAAATGACATTCATGCCTAAGACCCCCTCAGAGCTTGTCAAACAATAGTCTTTAGTCACTAGAAAGCCACATTCAGGAAGTTCAACGTCACCTTCCAGGGCCAGCCAACTACTGGCATCCCTTAGCCCTATTGCACTTTCGAAATGTCTCTGATAAAAGCCTTCGGTGATCATAGACACATTAGACCCAGTTTCCAAAATGCATTTTATAGGGGCATTGTCTAGTTGCACATCTACTGTAGGAACTTCACCAATCAATTTGTCCATGTCCTGCATCTGAGGCCCATTTGCCTTTAAACAACCCACTGTTTGAGCCACAACAGCAGGGTCATTTAGTTTAAAGATGCAGACCGAGCTCTAGCTTGGCAATCGGGCTATGTGTCCAGGTTGCAAGCACCTGTTGCAGATAGGATTACTCTGCTCGTCATATTTGTTTGAGTTAAAACGAGGCCTGAAACCCCCCCGGGTTATAGGTTGGTAATCAGAATCTGAGACACGAGTTTGGGTTAATTCAGCTCTAACTTCTTTGATTAGTGACTGGGACAGTTCATTAAACTGGTCTGTTATTTGTTTGGTCATTTTTTATCTTTCAGCTCCATCTTAATTTGCTCCAAATCTTTCACATTAGGTCTATTTGTGTAATTTTCCCCTCTAGCAGTAAAACATTGTATAAGTCCAGTAGCTTCCCCATAAGCCTTTTCTCTCAAAACAAGTTCATTTTTGAGAGAATCAAAAGTCAGTGTGTCATCAATTAAAATCTTGGTTCTGAACTCAACCCTCACAGATGCATCTCTAAGTCCTTCCACAAGATGGTCTCGAAGCAAAACGTCATCATTGCCAATGCCCCTCGAGTCCTTCCTTTTGAGACGTTGGAAACATTCCTGCAGTCTCAGGGCAAATGAGCCAACATCTTCATGTGGTTCTTGACGAGCGTTGAAAACTGAGAGCGTAGGACGGAGGCAGTGGTTCGATTCCCCATACACTTTCTCCAATTCACTAAAAATCAGTTGTGCAGTACTGCGTCTTTCTCTTGGCAAAATTAAAATTTCCCTCTTTGCTTTCCCCTCCAAGCAACAAAGAGTTAACTCTGCCCTGTAGTCTTGTGGTATCCCCTGCAGTACAAACATTGTTTCCAAGTTACTTTTCCACTCCCCCAAGCCGATTTCAGAGTCTTTTCCTTTAAATTTACTATTGACCATGTTGAGCATGGGAAACATTGCAACAGGTCTGAAGGCTGCCCCTGTATTTTCACCAGAAGTGGAGGCCTCCCTGTTTTGAGATGGGTCAGTCTCAGGCATGACTCCTTGTACTTTCTGGTGATCCTGCCGACCAATGCCAAGTTGTAACGCCCCCTATGGGTCGATCACCAGGGTACAAGGAGACCAAGACCAAGAGAAAGTTTAGGTTTGTTTATTTCATCCATCCATCCATCCATTTTCTTCCGCTTTATCCGGGGCCGGGTCGCGGGGCAGCAGTCTCAGCAGAGATGCCCAAACTTCCCGATCCACACACACCTCCTCCAGCTGTTCTAGGGGGACCCCGAGGCGACACCAGGCCAGCTCGGAGACATAGTCCCATCACCGTGTCCTGGGTCTTCCACGAGGCCTTGTCCCACTAGGACATGCCTGGAACACCTCCCGCGGGAGGCGACCAGGAGGCATCCGGAACAGATGCCCGAGCCACCTCAGCTGGCTCCTTTCGACGTGAAGGAGCAGCGACTCTACTCCGAGCTCCTCCCGGGCAACTGAGCTCCTCACCCGATCTCGGAGGGTGCGCCCAGCCACCCCGCGAAGGAAACTCATTTCGCCCGCTTGTATTCGCGATCTTGTCCTTTCGGTCATTACCCAAATCTCATGACCACAGGTGAGGGTGGGAACGTAGATCGATCGGTAAATCGAGAGCTTTGCCCCGACTCAGCTCCCTCTTCACCACGACAGACCGATACAGCGACCGCATCACTGCTGACGCCGCACCGATCCGTCTGTCTATCTCACGCTCCATCCGCCCATCACTCGTGAACAAGATCCCGAGATACTTGAACTCCTCCACTTGAGGCAAGGTGTTTATTTCATAAAATCACAACTATTAAAATTGAGGAGCAGGTTAGGCAGATGTTGTTAAGCTGGTGCCCTGAGGAGTAGGAGGAGCTTGGTGGAATGATGGGCCAACTGTTGTTGAGGCTAGGAGGAGCTTAGAGGATGGCAGGCCAGTTGGTTTGGGGGTCCAGGCTTTGGTCGGCAATGTGGGACTCTGCAGCGTAACGGCTGGCACAGCTGGTGTGGTGCTTGGTCCCCAGCGTGCCCCAGTTGGTCCTTGCAGAGGAGCCGACTCGTTGCCTTTAATGTGAATGTGAGTGCTGCTGCTGGAGGAGACTGACCTGAACACCAAGGGAGACAAGGGCCGTTTCTCAATCTGTGTACTTGTGTGGACTTCTGTGCTCGTGGACTCGTGAAACGTCATCACGCGCGGCCCAAGTCCTGTTCCAATTCAAAGTTCGCTTCTCAGCAAGTTCGCTGTAAATCCCCAGATGAGAACTTGCTCCGCCCGTTTTACCGAGGATGTGTTCTCCGCCAGCTATATTTCCCACAATCCGTTTCGTTTTGTGCACGTGGCTCACCGTGTGAAGTGCAGTGTCACCCTTTCAATTTCATATGAGGTGATTTAATGTTATAAAAGCTCACAGCCCTGTGTTCAGGAGCTACTTCCTGTGATGTCATCAAGTTCACTCGTTCCAAACGCTGAAAAAGCTGAGTCCACACTCATGAACTCCTCAAGTCCGTTCTCTGAGTCTGTACCCGCAAGTCCGTACCCCGGAGTTCACAAGTACGGAGTCTGCTGTCTGAGAATTGAGAAACGGCCAGAGAGTGAGAGAGGGAGCAGAAGGTGCACAGGTGCTTTATGATTGGAGTCCCGCCCCTAATACTACCCACTTAACATAAAAAAGCATGGCCATTGGCCCACAGCAAAGCAAAACACACCCACAACAAAACCCACACCCAACTTAAAGTGGTAGTAAGGACGATACAGCATGACCTGTTACAGCCGCCGCCGGAAATGGCTCTGTATTTGCATAGTTGAATTTTTTTTACGCCGGGCTCAGACCAAGAGCGGCGGAAGAGAGGAGAGCGGCAAGCTTCCATTCATTCCCTATGCTGCCTGGCGACCGGAAAGAAGCCTCCGGAAATCCACAGGAGAGCGGCGAGATACGGGCGGCTGCAGCAGAGACGAGCGTTAAAAAAATTTCAACGCTATGCAAATACAGAGCCATTTCCGGCGGCGGACACCAACCACAGAGCTAGATCTGACAGACACCTGTGCGTAATTGGCTCATGCGCAAAAGCTGCGTCTCAAACCCACAGGAAGTGGAGCAAGCTGAGCGACGGAAAGCCTTTTTTTCCCGCTTGGTCTGAGCCCGGCGTTAACGTTAGTCTCCGCTCCGGCCGCCCGTATCTCGCCGCTCTCCTGTGGATTTCCGGAGGCTTCTTTCTGGTCGCCAGGCAGCATAGGGAATGAATGGAAGCTCGCCGGTCTAGGTGTGAGCTCGGTGTAATGGATAGCTGCAGAGCCAGAGCCGAGAGAGATCTACCGTGAAAAGCGAATCCACCGTGATAGTGCGCCCTCTGCTGGTAAAGACGGATATATGACGGTATTTCATGTTTTGCAGTTGTATTGGTGGGATTATTTTGTGTAATTTAGTGTTGACATGTAATTTAGTTTACATGTAGGCTACTATTATTTGGGTTATTTTATTAAAATAAAACGATGTTTTACTCCAATATTTCATTGCATTTTGTAGGACAGTGCCTTCATTTGTTCCTTTGTTCAACAAGGGACAGAGACAATATTTTGGAACAAAATAACATTTTTATTGTGGTAACAGGCCATTGCTGGAATCAGTAAAGAAAAGGAGAGAAATCATAGGGTTAATCATGTAATCAAGTAAATAATAATAGTTGTACTTTCAGGGTCTTCCCCTAAATTCAGCAGCATCTTTCTGTTGAATTCCTCAACTTCACTAAAACAAAAGATCAACACTGATGCCAATAATGTGTAAAAATCAAATGTTGTGATTCTGGGCTAAAAATAATAATAACAATTAAAGCCGCGCGCGGCGATAAAGGCCCTCGCCCCTGGCGCACTCCCCCCTTGCGACCACCCCCGCTCGCTCTCGACATGAAATGCCCCTCGCTCATGTGTTTTAAACTTGGACAAGTGTGCAGCGGCCCAATATAATTTTTGACATGCCTTGACATGGTCTATGTCCCTGGCGTATGTCAATTTTGTACGATGATTTTTTTTGCGACCAGGCTCTCATTGACTCAATGCAAACTGCCTGTTTGAGGGGGCGCCACTGAGCCAACTTTTATTATTTTCTCTCAAAGCCACCCCCCCCCCCCCCCCCCCCCCCCCCCGCGGAGCACTACTGTCTGACCCCTGTTACTTGCGTATCGGTTCACGTTTGCTACGTGAATTCTTGCGTTTTCGGCCCCCGTTATTGATTTTAATGAGTCCCTGTGTGTCCATTGCTCGGGACTAATAATAATAATAATAATAATAATAAAAGCCGCACGCAGCGATAAAGTTCCTCGCCCCTGGCGCACTCCCCCCCTTGCAACCACCCCCGCTCGCTCTCGACCCTTGCGAGCCCCGGGTGCGCTGCCCCTTGCGACCGCCCCCACTCTCTCCCGCCCAAACCTGCTCTCGCCTCTGCCTCACACCAAACCTGGCCTCACTCTTGCGTCGGCAAGAAAAGAGAAAGCATTAGAAAAGTGTCAAAGCCATATTTGAACTGGCAACCTCCTGCACCCAAGACCAGCATACTCTCACTGAGCTGTAAATCCATATTGATGTGGCCCTGATGTGGGCTACTCGTTTTTAAAATACCAAGAAATTTGTTCCCAATACACCACTGGAGGAGAGTGGTCAATTCAGGTCATCTGTCCCCCCTACACATTTTTTCGATTGTTTTCGACATTGTCCGTGCTGCCTCAATTGTTTCCCTACTATCCTACAATTTCTTCGTTTTTAGTTCCACATATTCTGGAAGCGTTCTTTCCACGTTTTTCAAGTGGGTGGGAACATAGGCGTTGATTCATGTTATATCCATTAGGTGCCGAGCCAAAAAAACAAAAACAAAAAAAAGAGTCGAGGTCAGAATTGATCCGGCAGTCTCACAGTTGGGTAACCAACACTCTAGCTATGACACTACACAGGGACAGCAAATGGAAGCCGACCTGGAAAAAATATCTGAAATATCTCTCTGTTTTAGACTTGGACAAGTGTGCAGCAGCCCATGTAAAAGGAGAAAGCACTAGAAAAGTGTCAAGGCTGTGTGTGGACTAGCTACCTCCTTCACCTCAGACAACCACGCTATTACTGAGCTATACACTGCGTTCCAAATTATTATGCAAATGACATTTTTCTAAGATTGTCTAAATTGTCAACTCAAATGAGAGTCAGCATAATTTTCAAGTCTTTAACTGGTAGAGGATCATTTAAATGTGGTGGAAAAAAAATCCTAGTGATAACAGTATTTTTTTCAAAAATAAATATTGTAAAAACCTCAAAATCCACTGTTCCAAATTATTATGCAACTCATCGTTTCAATACATTTTAAAGCTTATAATTAACTGAAAATGGTCATTTGTTGAATTTGTAGCATTAGGAGGTCATATTTACTGAAATCAAAAGCTATTTCAATCAAAAAAATATTAACAGGTCAAGTTATACACTGCTCACAAAAACTTAGGGCACACTCAAAAAACACAATGTAACTCCAAGTCAGTCACATTTCTGGGATATCAGACTGTCCAGTTAGGAAGCCACGCTTATTGTGAATCAGTTTCACTTGGTGTTGTGGAAATAAAACAGACAACAGGTGGAAATGAGAGGCAATTAGCAAGATCAGTCCAAAAGAGGAATGGTTTTGCAGGTGGTGACCACAAACCATTTCCCTGTCTTCATCCTTTGTACCGTGTTTTTGGAACACTTTTGCATTTGTCCAGTGTTCTCACCACTAGATGTATCATGAGGAGGCATCTACAACCCACAGAAGTTGCTCAGGGAGTGATGCTCATCCAAAATGGCACGTCCATTCATGCTGTGGCAAGAAGGTTTGCTGTGTCTCCCAGCGCAGTGTCCAGAGCATGGAGGAGATACCAGGAGACAGGCCAGTACACCAGGAGACCTAGGGGGGGCCGACCGAGGTCAACAACCCAGCAGCAGGACCGCTATCTGCTCATTTGTGCACGGAGAAACAGGAGAAGTACTGGCCGAGCCCTACAAAATGACCTCCAGAGGGCCACAAATGTGCATGTTGGTCCTCAAACGGTCAGAAACCGACTCCATGAGGGTGGTATGAGGGCCCGACATCCACAAGTTGGGCCGGTGCTTACTGCCCAACACCGTGCAGCCCGATTGGCATTTGCCCGAGAACACAGCGATTGGCAGATTGACCAATGGAGCCCTGTGCTCTTCACGGATGAGAGCAGGTTCACCCTGAGCACATGTGACAGACGTGACAGAGTCTGGAGACGCCCTGGAGAACGTTCTGCTGCTGCAACATCATCCAGCATGACCGGTTTGGTGGTGGGTCAGTGATGGTCTGGGGAGGCATTTCATTGGAGGGCCGCACAGCCCTCCATGTGCGAGCAAGAGGTTCCCTGACTGGCATTGGGGACCGGGATGAGATCCTCAGACCTATTGTAAGACCATATGCTGGTGCTGTGGGCCCTGGGTTCCTTCTGATGCCTGATAATGCCAGGCCACATGTGACAAGAGTGTGTCAGCAGTTCCTGCATGATGAAGGTATTGATGTTCTGGACTGGCCTGCCCGTTCCCCAGACTTAAATCCAATAGAGCACATCTGGGACATCATGTCTCGGTCCATCCATCAACGCCACGTCGCACCACAGACTGTCCAGGAGCTGACTGATGCTCTCCTCCAGGTCTGGGAGGAGATCCCTCAGGAGGACATCCGTGGTCTCATCAGGAGCATGCCCAGGCGTTGTAGGGAGTGCATTCAGGCACGTGGAGGCCACACACACTACTGAGGATGATACAGACTCAGTGACCTGATTTGTCACTTTGATTTTGACTATAATTTTGGATCCAGACCTCCAGGGGCTGAGAATTTGATTTCCATTTATCATTCTTTTGTTATTTTGTTCTCAACACATTGCCCTACACTATGAATAAAGATTTTCATCCGAAAAATCGAATTGATTGACATCTAGGATGTGTTTTTTGAGTGTGCCCTAAGTTTTTGTGAGCAGTGTATTTTACCAAAGGAGCCCTTCTGTGATAGCAGCTTCAAAATTCTTAAATCCGTTAAAATTGTGAGTTTTTGGACAGTTTCTGCTTGGATTTCTTTGCAGGATGTTAGAATAGCCTCCCAGAGCTGCTGTTTGGATGAAAACTGCCTCCCGCCCTCATAGAAGTTTTTTTTGTTGAGGCTCCAAAGGTTCTCAATAGGGTTGAGGTCAGGGGAGGAGGGGGTCCACATCATGAGTTTCTCTCCTTTTATGCCCATATCAGCCAGTGATGCAGAGGTATTCTTTACAGCAGGACATGGTGCGTTGTCATGCATGTAGAGGATTTTGTTTGGGATAGCACTGCTCTTCTTTTTGTAGCATAGAAGACAGTGATCAGTCAGAAACTCCACATATTTTTCAAAGGTCATTTTCACACCTTCAGGGTGCCTAAAAGGGCCTAAAAGGGCCGACCAGCTCTCTCACCATGATGCTGGCCCAAAACATGACTCCGCCACCTCCTTGTTGACGTCACAGCCTTGTTGGGACTTTGTGGCCATTCACCAACTATCCACTACTCCATTGATTTTACCATCCAGGGCTAGACGGCCTCATCAGTGAACAAGACTGTTTGAAAATGAGTCCTCATGTATTTCTGAGCCACTGCAGCCGTTTCTGTTCACCAGCTTCAATTAACCGTTTTGGGGAGGCCCGGATAGAAGGTTTATGCATATCTGCAGCCTCTGGAGGGTCCTACACCTTGATGTTCGGGAGACTCCAGAGGCACCAGCAGCTTCAAATACCTGTATGCTGCTTTGTAGCATCTGTTCTCTTAATCTGATGTGTTTGTCTGGCAGAAACCGTCCATATTGTGCCTTTATCTGCACAAACCCGAGTGTGCTCTGAATCATCCACAAATATCTTATCAGAACGATGATTACGCTTAGTCTTTCATGACATATCAAAGGTTTTCATACCTAGACCAAGGCATTCAACTATTTCACGCTTTTCATCAGCAGAGAGACCCTTTTTCTATGCTATATTGCCTGAAAATGATGATCTGCATAATAAAGTGGAACACCCTTTTTCAGTAGTTTTTCCCTTAACTGGGCTTAACCTGACAACTAATTATCCCAGGTCTCTGAGATTAATGTCAGTGAATCATAGAGCCCCGAGACACGATACCATCCATGAGTTTCATTATTATTAGGCCCGAGCGCCATAAATGGCGGTAGGGACTATTGTTTCTGTGTTTTCAGAAAAGCCCTCACGGGGCTTCAGCGGCCAACCGCGCGCTCCACGTACACGCCAGAAAAAAATGACCCCAACCTTTTTGTGCGCCTTAGTCAGAGCTTTCCAACGGTGTATAGCATGTGGTGGTAAGGGCAACAGTTTAGTTTTTTTTTGGCAAAAAACGATTATTTTTCTTTCTTTCTTTCTTTCTTTCTTTCTTTCTTTCTTTCTTTCTTTCTTTCTTTCTTTCTTTCTTTCTTTCTTTCCGCCTCTTAAAACTGGATTTTGACCCTCTGAACTTGCGCGAAAACTCAATTAAAAATTACCGAAAAACCCGGTCTGGTGAAAAATGTATGAAAATGTGAGTGTCCAAAAAATGCCTCCAATGCGCTGGAGCCTCAACCAACTTGGCCACACACTCGCGCCTTTGGGCCTTAAGTGGGCCTTAACTGGGCCTTAAGTGGGCCTTAAGTGGTCCCACCCATCCTCTGTGGAAATGGCCAGAGGTCTTAGCCAGGCAGCACGCTGGCCTCTGTAAGAGTTTTCCCTGAAATTCGTTTCATTTAGACGTTTTTGACTCCAAAATCAACTTTTTCTAAAGTTTATAGTGACAGGAAGTTCAGTTTACCCGTTTCCTGTCCGTCCCTCTGTGTGTTCCTCGTACTATTTTGCTCTCAACCAAATATTCTTTATATCGAGGGTGCTGCTGGGCTGATGCACCCTCTCATCAAATCTTTGGGCGGTCAGAGGAATTTACCCTAATTAAAAATAATGAAATATATTAATGCTTAAGTTGTAATTTCCGTTTTCTGCAAATACACAAGTGCAGTCTTTCATGACATTGATGTTAAATCGGCTATAGCATTCACTAAGCTTGTGAAGCTCAATTGGTAGAGTGCCGGGTTCCCATACGTGAGATTGTTGGATTGATCCCAGCCATCACCTTTTTTTTTTTTCTTCTTTTGGACTCGGTACTTTCTGGTCCCACCCTCATGAAAAATGGGGAAATGATCCCTCTCCTCCAGTGGGGTGCTGTGACCTAATTTTGGCCTGAGAATTGAGAGAACCCTCACCCTCATCAGGCCCATGTTTGTCTGGACTTATATCTCAGTGGTAGCAAGGTTGTCTTTGGTGAATGAGCTAGTCCTAACACAGCCTTCACACTTTTCTTATGCTTTCTCCTTTTACATGGACCACTGTACACATTGACTCAGCCTAAGACCATGAGTGCGGGTGTTTCATAAGATATTTTTTGTTCGACTAATACATTGTCTGTTCCTGTATAGTGTCATGGGCAGAGCATTGGGTTTATAACCAAGAGGCCCCTGGATCATTTCTGACCTTCACAACTTGTGTGTCGGCGCGAGTCCACAGTTCCCTGATTACTCGTGTTTATGTTGAGGAAAAAATCCACGGCCACTCCGACGTAAAAAGTTGAACAAAAATTTATTTCCAGAACTTGTTGAACTTTACAGGAGCTTAGAATCCTTAAGTAACCTCTTATAAACTACGGTAAGAAACTGTTGGGCTCTTTTCCTAATGTTGCTGCTTCACGCGCCGGCTCTCCACTGCCTCTGATCCTGCTCTAGCGCAACGCGCAGCTCTGGGCTTAAAGCTCCAATGCGGACATTTTAAATTACAAATTAGTTTATAAAATACATCTATTTACAAATTTACCTACCAAAATAAAGACGAATGCAATACTACAATTTTACTCTATTTTTCCCGCAACAAATTAACCCATTAAATCCCTTGTAAAATAAAATAAATATTATTATTAAATACAAAATGCAGCATGTATTAATTACACTAACTTGGCGCCCACATACCGGCCCCTAATTGTGACCCTATTTACACAATTACCAAAAATAAGCATGTGGCGTCAAAGTATTCAAACGTCATTCATAAACAAACTTAAGTCTCTGCAGGTGGTTGCCTCAGTCTGCTTCTTGTAGGAGGCAAATCTTCGTAATGGGTCTGTCCAGTGTGCTTGTCTTGGTTTTGATTCTCACTTGACGCACCATTCCTGATTTGTCCGGGATCGTTAGGATTACTTTCCCTGTGATCCAAGAGTTGCGTGGGGCAGAATCGTCCACAATAAGCACGACGTCTCCAATGGCAAAATTGCGAGAAGGACGGGTCCACTTTTGTCGTTCCTGTAGTAGTGGTAAATACTCTCTTGTCCAACGTTTCCAGAATATTTCCGACATATATTGGATTTGCTTCCATCTCCTCCTCGCGTAGAGATCCTGTTTGTCGAACACACCAGGTGGGAGAGATGGCTTAATCTTGAAAAGCAAGAGGTGATTGGGAGTGAGTACCTCTAAATCGTTTGGATCACTGGATGCTTTGGTTATTGGCCGACTATTGATAATGGCCTCTGCCTCACATAAAAGAGTGTGTAGCCCTTCTTCATCCAGTGTCTGTAACTTGAAGGTGACGTTCAAGATTTTCTTCACCGACTTGATTAATCTCTCCCAGACACCTCCGTGGTGGGATCCAGTGGGAGGGTTGAACATCCACGTAATGCCTTGTTGATGTAGCATGTCTTCAATTTTTGACACATTCCATTCCTCGATGGCTCTTTTGAGTTCGCGCTCCGCACCGATGAAATTCGTTCCATTATCAGAACGAAGGATCTTCACTTGGCCTCGTCTTGCTATGAAGCGACGTAGAGCATGGATAAAGGAATCCGTGTCCAATGAGGCCGCCATCTCCAAGTGCACTGCACGGATGGTTAGGCACGTGAAAATAACCCCGTACCGTTTAACCATGCTTCGTCCGCGTTTGATTTCGAACGGACCAAAGTAGTCCACTCCAGTGTTGGTAAACGGAGGGTCATCCGGTAGAACTCTGTCTCGAGGAAGGTCAGCCATTTGTTGCCGTCCTGCGACTCCATGTGCACGTCGGCAGACTATGCACTTTGCGAGTACCTTTCTCACTGCGGAGTTGGCACCAGGAACCCAAAACTTTGTTCTCAACTTGGACAGTACATGATTGCGACCGCAATGAGACAAGTTCTGGTGTATTTCCCTGAGGATGAGCTTCGTGACATGCAGATCCTTATCCAGGATTGCTGGCCGCTTTGAGTCTTCAGGTAATGCCGATCTACTGAGTCGTCCTCCGACTCTGAGGATGCCTTGTTCAAGTACTGGATTTAGTTTGAAAAGGCAACTGGTCCGCTTCACCCCTTGTCCTTGAGTAAGTGCGGCTATCTCTTTGGAAAATGTCTTTTTCTGGCAGTAGCGAATGATTGCTTCTTCAGCTTCTGCGAGGTTCTCCATTGTAAGACTATTAGTGTCAGCTTGAAACAGGCTGTTCTTCAAACTTTTCATTTCCTTTTCAACTTCAGGCTGAGCTTTCACAGCGTTCAACTCTTTCCTTTTGCGACACAGTTGCAGCAAAATGCATTTGACTTTCAGCATCCAAGCAACTGCTTTCTTGAGTCTAAACCAGGATGAGAAGTATTGCAGGAACTCCAGCACTACATCTTCATGTTCTTCAACCGCGTTGGCACAAACCAGAGTATTTTTTACCTCTGGGTCATTTGTGGTCAGGTCTCCAAGGGAGTGCACATTTTCAGGCCATTCTTCCATGGGTTTGGTGAGAAAGTCCGGCCCCTGTAACCAAGCATTGCTGTGAATGAAGTTCTCCGCCTTGAGTCCCCGTGACGCAATGTCAGCGGGATTCAAAGAGGTGTTGACGTACCTCCATTGGTGTGGACTGGAACACTTAAGAATAGAATCCACACGGTTTGCAACAAAGGTGCGGAACCTACTTGTTTGGTTGCTTATGTACTTAAGCACCGTGGTACTGTCTGACCAGAACACTGATGGTTGTAGTGTGAGCTGCAGCTCCGATGTAAGGACCTTATCCATGCGAGCCGCCATAGTAGCTGCGGTAAGTTCCATACGAGGGATTGTCATGGGCTTGAGTGGGGCCACTCTCGCTTTCCCCAACACGAATGCACAGTGCACTTCATTGCAGCTGTTCTTCTGTAAGAGATAGCTAACCGTTCCGTAGCCCTCTTCACTGGCGTCAGCAAAGTGGTGAAGTTGGTGGCATACGGATTCCCCAAAGCCCACAGGTTTGAAACATCTTGGGACACTGATGTTCTCCAGATGGTGAAGTTGGGTCTTCCATACAAGCCACTTGTGAGCTAGGTCTCCTGGTATGTCAACATCCCAGCCAATCTTCCGTCTGCAAAGCTCTTGCAGAATCTTCTTAGCTTCTAGCGTGACTGGTGACAGGATGCCCAATGGGTCATAAACTGAACTCACAATGGACAGGAGGTTCCTTCGAGTGGGAGCTTTGTCTGGCATTACGATCCTGAACCTGAAGCTGTCGGACTGAATGCACCAATGGACTCCCAAAGCTCTCTCCATGGGGAGCATGTCTTGATCCAAGTCGAGGTCTTTGACTTCTGATGCTCTCTCTTCTTCTGGAATAGCAGACAGCACTGCTCTGCTATTACTTATCCACTTTGTGAGCCTGAATCCACCACTTTGACATACAGCTCTCAAACTGTGGTACAACTGCATGGCTTCTTCTTCTGAGCTCACAGACTTTAAGCAATCATCCACGTAGAAATTGTGGAGAACTGTGTCTACTGCTTGGCTGTAAGACTGATCTTGGTTGTCTTCAGCACATTTGCGCAGAGCAAAGCTGGCGCAGCTTGGAGATGAGGTTGCACCAAAGATGTGAACCACCATCTTGTATTCCACCATTTCCTGATCGATTTCACCAGACTCCCACCAAAGGAATCGGAGAAGGTCAGAATCTTCATCTGGCACCTTTACTTGGTGGAACATCGCTTCCACATCAGCCATGACTGCCACTTCTTCATGCCGGAATCTGGTAATGACACCAAGAAGGGAACTGGTAAGATTCGGTCCCTGTAAGAGCTGATCATTCAAAGTGGTGCCTTGGTAAGACGCTCCACAGTCGAAGACCACTCTGAGCTTGAGCTTCTTGGGGTGGTAAACCCCGTGGTGTGGCAGGTACCAAACCTTTTTATCGTCACGATCAAGATCTTTGTTGGGCACTCTCACAGCGTAACCTTTGTCTATGATGTTGCTCATGAAGGCTGAGTATTCAGCGTGAAATGAAGGATTCTTCACGAACTTTCGCTTTAAGTTTAAGGCACGTTGTTCAGCCACTTTGCGGTTGTTGGGCATCTGAATGTGCCTGTTGCGCAACGGCAGGGCTATACTGTAATGTCCATTCACAATGGTAGCTGACTGCGTTGCTATTTCCAGAAACCGCAAGTCTTCCCTGGACATTTCTTGTTTCTCATCTCTTTCGCACTCAGGAAAGTCACTTTTAAACTGCTGGCTCCAGAGCTCCTCCAGTGTGCTGACTGATATGCGATTGGCTGAGACTTGGATCAGCCCCCTTGTTGCACTTGGAGAAGAATGTCCTTGGAGAGGTTCACTGACGGTCCAGCCAAGCCTAGTCTTCACAGCGTACGGACCACCATTTTCGCTGGCAATAACCTGCCAAGGTTCAATAGCTTTAGGTGCGTTAGTCCCAATTAGAAGTCCAATGTGCGCATCAATCTTTGGGATAGACACTTGCTGAAGATAGGGCCATTTGTCCACGTAATCTTGTGAAGGAACGTTGTCGACAGAAGCCGGTATGTCACTGTGACTGTACATTTCTGGCAATTCAAGAAAGTCATTACTGTCTAAGCAGCTCACTTCTAAGCCAGACACCATGTGACTGCTGACAACCTTTTCTTCTCCCATAGTTTTCAGCAAAATGTTAGTCTTTCTGCCAGTGAGACTGAGCTCTTGCATCAACTCTTCAGTACAAAAGCAGGCAGTACTGCCAGGATCAAGAAAGGCATGAGTGTGTGTTACCTTTTGTCCTCTTTTGGATTTGACTTGGACTGGAACTATCGCCAAGATGTGCTCTGTTTTCTCGGCAGCATGAGCTGTTACATCTGTTCCTACAAATCCGTTTACAACCGACTCTGATGGTTGCTCTGTTCTTTCAGCTGTTCCCTCTTCGGGTTCTGCCTCTTTGTTTGCACCACTCGGCTTTACCCTCATGTGTAACACTGTGGGATGTGGCTGTGCACAGACTTCACAGCTCGCTTTCTCTTTGCATGAACTACTCATGTGTCCCTGTTTAAGGCAGCTGAAACACAGTCCTTTAGTTCGCATAAAGTCTATCTTTTCCTTATGAAGTGATTTCTTCATCTTCTTGCACTGTTCCATGGCATGTTCACCACCATGACAAAAGAGACAGGGTTTGGAAAATGCACACACCTGAATTCCACCGATTTTATTCTTCGCCTTAAAGGATGTGTCCTGGGGAGTGGTGATTGTTGCAGCTGTGGTGAATCCCTTTCTGTTGCCACTTTTCCTTTGCAACTTCTCGTCCACTTGCCCTTTAACTTGCCCTTTTAAAGTGATGTCCTTTATGTCACCAAACAGTGGGTGCAAAGCTTCCTTGGCCTGCTTATTGACAAAATCCACTAGATCTTCAAACTTAGCTCTGCGTTTGTCCTTGTCCAAGATGCCACAAGCATGCGTCCTCCATCTTTCTCTCAGTTTGTAGGGGAGCTTGGCAATGATAGCTCGCAAGTTGGCTGTGCTATCCAACTCCTCCATATACTCCACATCTGTCATTGCATTGCGACATCCAGTAAGATAAAGGCCGAAAGCATGAAGAGCTTCTCCGTCGTCAGACTTGATAGTAGGCCAATCAAGAGCCTTGGTTATGTATGCCACCGAAATCTTATAGGCATTTCCAAAGTTGTCTTCCAAAAGTCTCTTAGCTTCTTGATATCCACGAGTGGGCTCCATGTGTAAACAACTCCTTATCAATTCCCGTGGCTGTCCACTAGTGTACTGTTCCATGTAGTACAGTCTGTCCTTGTCGCTCTCCGTTTTATCCTCCACGCCATGTTCAAATGCCCGCATGAACAGCCGATATTCCATTGGGTCTCCTCTAAACACAGGAATGTTCTGAGGAGGCAGTGTTGCTAACTTCTGTTGCTTAGTTAGCACTTCGACAACGTCCTGCAGAGCACCTGGCGTCTGTGATGGCTGGGAGGCAGCAGTGCCTATTTGCTGTATATTTTGTTGAGCGTTGTTGTTCTGCGCTGCACTTTGCAATACAGGTACAGAACTTAACTGTTGCAGAGCAAAGACATCTCCAACATTGCGTGATGCCACGTAGGAGTTCATTCCATCTCGACTGGGTGCACGACTAGGTGCCTTGGATGTACGACCTTCATACTCTGATAAGATCTTGATCTTTGCTTCATTAGCTGCTAGAGCGGTTTCTATTTCTAGCTCCTCCCTTTCACTTTTGAGCTTAGCCTCCTTTTCCTCCAACAATCGTTTCTGTTTCAAAGATGAGGCCTGAATCAACAATGTAGCTCGCTCCACACTGTAATAAGTGTATTTAGGCCTTGTTGAAGCAAGGTACAAATTTACATAAAGCCAAAGTACATTTGTCATGTTTTGACTACAAAGGAAATATGTGGTTTCAAACAACTTAAAACTGCTTGACTTTGGGTCAAAGTCATTTATTACTTTGACCCAAAGTTCAAAATTAAGTTCTTCTCCTGCGTATGGTGTGACGCATTCAAATATGCGCCAAGTGTGTGACGTATTATCTCCGCGCTCTCAGAAACGCTACTTGTGAATATCATCGGTTTCTGATTAATTTTGGTAAGTTTTTCCTTTAATATATCAAAATTCTACATACTTTATGTTTTAGATCAAAATAGTCTTAAGTTACGCGTTAACTCAAGAATTCTGCCGTGCAAACGGCAATGAACTGAGTCTGAGAACTCCAACTCCCATAATGCACCGTCCGTGTTTCGCCCGCTCTTTCCTCTGTTTTCGGATCCTGGTTCCTCCCCCTTCTCTTCGCTCTGCAGTTGGAGAGACGCCATTGCTGAAGTCGCCGAGCGGTCAGAACAACCCGACAACGTGCGTAAGTTTGTTAAATCGTGTAACTTTTATTCTGGACGACTTGCCAGTTATCGTTGCTTTGCGCTGTGAAAGTGTCTGTGGATAAATGGATGTCTCGCGACCGCGTTCGAAAATGTGTTTATTTTATGCATTTTACTTCGCTGTGTTAACGATGCTGGCGCTTTCCCCAGACGATAAACCAACCCAGTATAGGCTTGAAATGCAATATATTTCAAGTGAGTTAATTTTTCTCTACCCATGTCAGATAACTTTACCACAGAGGCCTGTTGGCTGTATTCCACAGAATAGTAACGTACTTACTGTTGACGACTTCGCGTTTAAAAAGTGTTCTCCGCTTAGCCACAGTCATGGAATCACGTGAATCGTGCAGATGTATAAAAATAGTAATAATAATGCTTTTATATTATACAACATTTAATTTTTCTTTTTCTTTTATTCTATTGCACAGAATTTAATTCTGCACATGCAAGTCTGATGGCATGACCCCAGATCTGATTTTTACACGTAATCAACCAAAGGCTGTTTGGAAAAAAACAATGTAGTGAACATATTTAAATTTATTTCTCTTACAGATGATGTGTTATTGATATTTATCCTGTAAAGCAGCCTATCTTGGAGGATTTTGGACAGGAATATCTGAGGTGAGTTATTTAATCTGCTACTTTTAACTCTTGTTGAAATAAATTAATAAGTGCATTGTTAGTACAATGGGTTCCACTATTTTTGTTTTCTTTTTCAAGTGGAGATTGAATTTGTGAAAGAAGATCACTGCTGCTGAAGCACTACAAACGTGCATGGAATGCTATTTTTCCATGGCGCAATAGGAGGACTCCCTAACTTCTGTGAGATCATTGAGATGGCCATACTCCAAAACACTATTTTTCATTGTCAAAAGGGTGGATGGATGGTATATTGAACATTTTTGATTGTTTGATCTAAAAAGGTGTCCACTTAAAGGAATAGGCCACAGTTTTTACACACTGAGATATGTTCTTACCTGAGCTTTGACGAGTTCTTTAGGACCTGTCTGGTCTTCCCCCGTGCCTTCAGTCACGTAGACACAGCGCAGACGGCGTTAGCATTTAGCCTCTCCCTCTCTCCTCTATAGCTCCAAAACAGGTCAAGATAGAAGCTACCAAGCTCTTCCACGTTTTCCCTATTTAAATATGGTTACGTGAAGTGTTACACTACAAAGTATAATTACAAAAAATTAAACAATGTGGATTTTCTAAGCGGATAAAAGGGGGAACTATATTGTAAGGCGTAATAATACCAGGAGTAATTCGAAATCCGCGCAGTAATCTTCACTTTACTGTGGGGATGCCAAATATATATATATATATATATATATATATATATATATATATATATACTGCTTATTACTTACTACGTACTTATGCGATAACTTTTTGCATTCTTTCTTTCCAGATTTCCAGACGACTGAAAGTCATCTTTGGTGACAACAATATTGAGAAATTGACTCTTCTAAATGGAATTACAGAACACCTTTGGACTGACTGACATTCGTCTGCAATACATGGATAAAGACTTCGGTAATGATTTTTGCAATCTGAGTTCAACTAATGACCTGACAGATATGGGAACAATCAAGGTTATTAAACTGGAAATAACGCCACTTGTTATCGCAGTCGCCGATGGAGCTACACCAGGTACCTCATGACAAGAAGTGGTTGACCAGCAGCCTAGGATTGGGGACTTCAAGGACAGATGGCCAGCCCTTTTCAGTCAGTGAGAGGTAATGTACCTTATTCCACTCCGCCCACTTTTGTCTCTTTTTGCTTTGTCTCCGCACTTCCGTTGTACAGACACTTCCGGTCAAGCGTGAAGCCCATTCATTAAACGGAAAACGAGGGAAAATATTCTCCACTCAAATCTGATGTTTTGTTTGTGTAAAATGGCCAATGTTCATTTGCACCAACAAGTCAACTGCAACATTTCTCTGCGTGGCCGAAAAACGTCTTTGTTTTTGTGTAGAAACTGATTTTATCTGGACTTCTCCAGCTCCATGTTAACTGATAGGAGAAAAGGGGCGGGCACAATTAATGGTGGCGCCCACGCGAACGTCCAGAATAAGGTGGATGACCGCCTAGTTTGGCAAATTTGTACATTAATACTCCTTTTGCTTCAGGTGAATGAAGAGTTCCACAGGCTTGTGGCCCTCCCTCTCGAGTCAAAGGTTTTGGAAAAACTTGACCTCTACTCCAGTGGACTGTTGGCATTGGCAAGATCCAAGAAAGGAACTGCAGGGGCCAAAATCGCTCCTATCCTGCACACGTTTGACCAGGTAATTAGCTGCATTATCCTGATTCCGTCCCGCTTTAAGCTGAGCGCAGACTAATTGACTTGTTTTGGTCCAATTTTGGTCAGATTTTTTTGCGGTTCTGAGTCTACCTTAGTCTATCTTTCTCACCCAAATATGAGCCCACAAGACGAATGTAGCTTAGCCTTGCTACTAAACCACCAAACAATCACAACATCACATTGCCAAACTGCAAATAAACCTAAAATTTTGCTTTTCATTACTTTTCCTAATTGTCACAATTTAATATGCATGCTAATTGGTTATAAAATTTTAAATTGGCATTTAAATAGAATAGAATGATTTTTTTCTTTATTGCTTGAAAATAGTGCACAAAATGATGTGGAACAGCAGTTTTTCCTTTAATTGGACTTACCCAGTAAACTAATTCCTCACAGGAGTCTATGATGGATATCACAGACCCGAGAGTCTTCAACACAATACCATCCACAAGTTTCACTGGGATTTTTTTTTCTTAGCTTTGACACTTAAACAAAATTGCATGATGTGAGAAAAAGTTCCTCCTACTAACCATAAATGACCCCTTCTCCAAGGTTCATCTTATTGTCGAATTGCTGCTTGATATTAATTTTTAAATTTATGCTTCAGGCCGAAAACATCGATCTGAAGAGAGTGTCTCCTGAAGGCCCTTGTCATTGCTCTTGGGGAGGATACTGGTGATCTTGTCAAGGAGTTTGTGGTAGGTAACATATTTTTCCTTACAGCCTTCTTCCTGTGATTTCATGTAACTGGAAAGTACGTTGAATTACCTTGTGTATGAATTGTGCTCTATAAATTCTGTAAGTCTTGAGCCAAATCACATGAAAGAAAAACGGTCACAAAGTTCAAAGCCCTCTCTTTCAGCTCATATGAACTATGGCCTAATTATTTCCTCAAAAAGGCGTCTAAAAGTGGAGACAATATTCAAAAACATATTTGTGATTTTGGCTGGTAGAAAGGACTTTAAGCCATAAATAAATATATGGCGGGTTTGGGAATCAAATCACTAAGTGATCAGGTAAAACGTTTGGATTTTGCATTTTCATTTTGGAAATTTCTTTCAAACTGTTTTGCTCCCATAGAGTTATATTGGCACCTGCCCTCCAACTGAATTACAATCTTAAAACGTGAATGCAACTCATACCCTAATGTGTTGAATTATCCCTGACCTAATTACTGCGATTGCCTCTATAAACCTGTACAGCCTGTCAAAAGCCACGGTGGCGGTCCAGCTCCTCAAACCTCCTGCAACATTTCCAGAGCGTATATATTTTTCTTGAAATTTTTTATTCTACTCCAATTTGTAATATTTTTGTGCAAAAAGAGCTTAAAAATGAAATTGTCCGTGAAGCGAGTTACTTCCTGTTTATCCATTGGACGCCAATTTCTTTATTTATTGACCTTTATTAAACCAGGATAGGGGAAGAGGGTTAGGGGGAACCTATTGTACATGTTTTTAGTGGTGGGGAAACCGGAGTACCAGGCGGAAACCTAGGTGGGAATCGAACCCGGGACCTTCTAGCTTCTAACCACTGCACTACCGTGCCGCCCATAGCATAAAGCATAAATGTACCCACTTCTGCTTTATCCCATTTAAATTACAAGAAATTGAGAGCAATGACAAAATGTACCTTGTGTTTTTTATTTTTTCAAAAACTCAGCGGTTAATCTAAATTCTAATTGGTTGGATACCAATGCATGTCATCAAGCTAACACTGTTTTTCTGCTCTCTATAGGACAGTCCGCAAGATGACCTTCAGGTCGATTTGGAGCAGGTGACCATGGCGGTGTTTTCCATTCAACCAGAAGGATGTTTCGAACTTCCTCCAGAGGACATTGGTATCGTTATCGAAGGCGTAACAGTCTTAAATGGACTCAGCTCTGTCGCATCTGCTTGTGCCCTACTGCTCAGTTTGATCTACATTCTCAATCTTGCCTACCCTAAAAGCATCCGTCACACTCTCGAGGTTTTCCAGAAAGTTTTTTTGGAGCTAGATTCTCAGAAAATGTCCCCAAAAGTGCACACACTCTTTGGAAAACTGCAAAGTGCAGATTAATGGTCATCCTAAGCCTATGACAGTGTTGTAAGAAGTTTGAAAAAATAAGCACTTTATTGATATTCTAGAACATAACAGTCTAGAAGTCTGTTTTTTTTATCTCAATTTTTATTCCTGCTGCAGTACAATCTGAACCAAAGGAGTAAATGACTGGTTTTCTTTTTGTTTTTTGTTGGAGCTCTGCATATGCCCTGTAGAAATTGCTAAATGCATGCATGATCATCTTAAGCTTGTCTACATCTTGGTGCATTCAGTGTTTTAAAAGTTTTATAAAACTGAGTGTTTAAGAAAACAAAAAAGCAACAAAAGCACTTTGTAATCCTCCTGTTTAGACAGGATTGTTTATTGCTGGCACAGAACAGTCCGAACTGAACTGCTACTCTGGCGTGTGAATATTGTCATGGAGGCTGTACAATATTCAATTGCAATGTTCTGAAAACTGAAAAATGTGAGATCAATGTGACGTTACTACTACAAATAAATAATTTGCTGCTACGACCTTTATTTTACATCTTCACATCATTACTAAACTTACAAACAAGTGTATACTGTTTAAAGCTGTGGTTCTCAAACTCCACACCCAGTACAATCTTTTTTTTCAGTGCTAGGTCAATAATAAATCAGATTGCCTAAAAATGTCAAAGTATAGGTGCCAAGTATAGGTCAAAAATGGAAATGATCTCCTACCACCTGAAGAAGCCCGAGTACCACCAGTGGCACATGTACCACAGTTTGAGAAACACTGTTCATGTATATTTTCAGTTGACTACAGTTATTTAGTAGCAAATAACGTACAAACTTGTATATTGTAATTTTGGTAGATGAATGTTGAAAAACAAGGTGATTCAACGTAAACGTTTGAATAGGATTGTGAGAATGTTTAGAGTGGGGGAGTTGCAAAATTTTAAGTTGAACTAAAGTATAGATGTGGATTAGAATGTACAATGTTTCTGTAAGAAAAAGGTCAAAAATACTAAGTTGTTTTTGTGTAAAATTTAGCTTTAGAATAAATCTGACTTTTAAGTTTAATTTTTAGAAAATAATAATCAAATTTTATATATCTTTGTAAGTTGAAAGAAAGTAATATTTTAGAAAACATTGAATGATTATTTAACTTTAATCTGACTAAAAATGTAAGTTTGGTTCAATATAAAATGAAAAGTTGAAAATACATAATTTATTAGTTGTTACCAATTGAAACGCTTTTTTAAGTTGGTTCAACTGAAAACTTTTTTCAGTGCAACTCTGCCTTCATGCGGATGGACGATGCAGAAGATGAAGCACGGGAGCCATGTTCTGAATGTGCCTCACTGCGCTTTGAGGAAGATGCGTTAGATATGCTGTCTGATGCATGCACTTCGTCACTGTATGTTTCAACCGTGGAAGTGCGCAAAGCTGTCTCATCAATCCACGCTGCAGCTGTATCAGCAAAAGTCTTAAAAGAATCAGCCTTAGGTTCAAACCAGCTTTCCTGATCTCTTTTCAGGTCCTCTTCTGACATCTGCTCAAGAAGCTCTTTAACATTTGTGTTCAAATCACAAAACTCTCCAAACAGCCTATTGAACTCTTCCATTAGCTGTTTTACTTCTGTTAGGCTGGAATCACTTTCATTTTCCATTAGCTGGCGCACGTGTTTCACTGCTCCTGTTAGCTTGGCTAGCTTAGCCCTGCGCAGGTTAATAGCACGTTGCAGCCTTTCCTCCATAGCTCTAGGTGTGACTTTCACTGCCCTGGAATCCACTACAGTGTCAGTATCATCATCTTCAACATCACTCATGATATCAATTTGCAGAGTAGCCACAGGAAAATGCTCCTTTGATCCACAAACTAGCAAGTATGTTGGCTAGTAGGCCGCTTAGCATCCAATTGACTTAGCACTTTTGCACGGTGAAACACTTCCACTTACTCACGTTTCTTGCCCTTGCAGCAACTTGCTTTTCTTTCTTTGTTGTTTGAAATACGTCCACAAACATCCATAAATCCACAGTGAGCCAATTTCTTACAAAATGTGTCGGCGCGAGTCCACAGTTCCCTGATTACTCGTGTTTATGTTGAGGAAAAAATCCACGGCCACTCCGACGTAAAAAGTTGAACAAAAATTTATTTCCAGAACTTGTTGAACTTTACAGGAGCTTAGAATCCTTAAGTAACCTCTTATAAACTACGGTAAGAAACTGTTGGGCTCTTTTCCTAATGTTGCTGCTTCACGCGCCGGCTCTCCACTGCCTCTGATCCTGCTCTAGCGCAACGCGCAGCTCTGGGCTTAAAGCTCCAATGCGGACATTTTAAATTACAAATTAGTTTATAAAATACATCTATTTACAAATTTACCTACCAAAATAAAGACGAATGCAATACTACAATTTTACTCTATTTTTCCCGCAACAAATTAACCCATTAAATCCCTTGTAAAATAAAATAAATATTATTATTAAATACAAAATGCAGCATGTATTAATTACACTAACTTGGCGCCCACAACTTGTTCAGCTAGTATTATATCTGTGCCTGTATAGTGTCATAGGTAGAGCATTGGGTTTATAACCATGAGGTTGCTGGATCAATTCTGACCTTTACTATTTTTATCTACTTTTTTTTTTCCTCGGCACCTACTGGATATTACATAATTCAGCACCTATGGTCCCACCCTCATGAAAAAAGTGGAAAGAACGCTTACAGAATTTGCATAAC
Source organism: Gobius niger (assembly GCF_951799975.1). NCBI lineage: Eukaryota > Metazoa > Chordata > Actinopteri > Gobiiformes > Gobiidae > Gobius > Gobius niger. The sequence continues at coordinate 31,298,507 of NC_136859.1, forward strand.
TAAAGACATGGCAGGATAAGACACCAGGGACAATGTCGAAAAAAATCAAGAAAATGGAGGGAGAAAATTGACCAAAAATGACCTCTCCTCAGGTGCTGGGACCTAATTTTGGAGCGTTATTCTAGAGAAGAGTAGCCCACATCAGGCCAATGATAGTATGTAGTTATAGCTTAATGATAGTGTGCTGGTCTCTAGTATAGGAGGTTGCCAGTTCAACACTGCCATGACAATTTTCCAATTCTTTGTTTTTTCACGTGATTCACAGATTTTCGAGCCTGATACAAGTACACAATGAGAACCAAGTAATGTGACACAATTGTGTATTCCCTTCTCCCTCTTCACTCGTGCAGACCATTGCAGGGAAGTGTTCCATTTAAACACCCCTCTGGTTCGTTCCACATTACAGTAAAACGTGTCTTCCTACAACAAGTATGAAAAGTTTGATGCAACGTCTTTTTCTGATTCTCCTATATCCATTTGTTATATTTGATTGACTTACATGACTTTTAGGCTTGTGTTACTAACTTCATATCTGGAACAGCAGCCCAGGCTGAGGACAGGGGCCTTCAGGCTGAGGCAACAGTGGGCAATCGGGGGGCTCGCATGGGGCAAGAGCGAGCAGGGGCGGTCGCAAGGGGGGGACTGCCAGGGACGAGGGCCGCACGACGCCGCTTGCGGCTTTAATTATTATTTTTTTTACCTTTTTGACACAAAAATCCAATTTGCATAATAATTTGGAGCGCAGTGTAAGTCTATACCAAGGTGGGCCTGATGAGGGTGAGGATTCTCTAAATTCACGGGCTGAAATTAGGTCCCAGAACCCCACTGGAGGAGAGGGGTTATTGCCCTGTTTTTAATGAGGGTTGAACCATAGGCGGTGATTCATGCTCTTCCCAGTAAGTGCAAAATTCAAAAGGAAAAAAAACAGAGTCAAGGTTTGGATCGATCCAGCAACCTTACAGATGGGAACCCAGCACTCTACCAATGATGCCACACAGACTGAGTGAACAATATAGCTGATTTTGCATTAATCTTATGAAAGACCACAGTTGTGTATTTGCAAAAAACGGGATTACAGTTTGGGCAATAATATATTGAATCATTTTGTAATTAGAGTAAATTCCCCTGGTTGCCCAAAGGTTTGTTGAGAGGGTGCACCCTCGATATGTGAAGCAATATTTTGGTGAGACCCATATAGTACGAGGAACACACAGAGAGGCGGAAAGGAAACAGCCTAACTGAACTTCCTGTGAACAGTACAGTCCAGAAAAAGCCAAAAACGTCCAAAGTAAAACTTATTTTGGTGACAGAGAGTTAGTATAAGTCCGTACGAGTCTAAAACGGTGGCTTTTGTGAATAAAGGGGGAAATTTGGAAAATTGATGAATTTCAGGAGAAACTCTGAGTCCAACATGCTGCCAGGCAAAGAACTCTGGCTATTTTCACGGAGGATGGACGGGCCACTTACAAGCCACTTACAGGCCAATTTGTGCGTGTGCACACCATTAGGTCCAGGTGGGGAATGTGCACGCGCGCCGAATTGGGTCCGTTCCAATCCGACAAAGTCTATAAAAGATATGAGGCTTTGAAATTTGCTGAAAATGGCCTCTCAGTTGCGGCCTTGTCATGAACACACCCAATAATTAAAAAAAAAAATTGAAATGATGATTTTGAAAGCCACATGGATTTGGGATATTTTAGCCAAATTTGGAGGCTTTCCATTGAAAACTCGGGGATCAGGGGCCAGAAGTTCAAGAGGTACGATTTTGAAGGTTTGAGGTTCGGGCCAAGATGGCCGACTTCCTGTAGCATTTAGGGCGGGGTCATAATATCATTTTTGACATGCCTTGACGTGGTCTATGTCCCTGGCCAATGTCACTTTTCTATGATGATTTTTTTTGCGACCGATCTTCCATTGACTCAATGTAAACTGCCTGTTTGAGGGGGCGCCACAGAGCCAACTTTTATTATTTTCTCTCGCGAACCCCACCCAAAATTAGAGCTTGCGGAGCACTAAGTTTTGACCCCTGTTACTTGCATATCGGTTCACGTTTGCTCACGTTTCGTCCCCCGTTATTGATTTGAATTAGTCCCTCGCGGGACACTGCGTGTCCGTTGCTCGGGCCTAATAGTAATACGGTCAAAACTAGTCTGGAATGACATATACATGCAACAATGCGCCATTAATTATGATGCCATAACGTTTCAAAAAAATGTATTTGTCCTTTATTTATCCAGGATAAAACTCGTTGAGATTAAAAATCTCAAGAGTGTCCTGGCCAAGATTCTTTCAAATTAAAATATGCAATAATTTGCCACAGAAAGTAAAAGGTAGCTACCCTTAATACATATGAATAATATATTTAGCCTACTTTACAGCCTGCAATTGCATTTTTTGGGTAGCATGTAATTGGGGTTATTTATTGTTTTTACTATTACTTTAATTTGTATGTTGTTTAAAGTGTTAGCTTTATCAAACAACAGAAGAATCTACGATTTTAAAATTGATTTGTATATCCGTCTTTACCAGGAGAGGGCGCACTGTCACGATGGATTCGCTTCAAGGTATTTCTGTCTCGGCTCCGGGTCTGCAGCTATCCCCTACTCGTCAAACATGTTAAAAGTACGCCTTAAACTTACTGTGTGTGAACAACATTATACAACACTGCTCTCTAGTGGACGTGTTGAGGTATTACAAAACACACATTGTCATGGTTGGTGAGCTGTTCATCATTTGGCGCAAAAAAAAAAGAATGAAATATCTTGCATTAATCTCCATAGGCGTAAGGCTTGAAGTAGTTTGTTGTCAATTATATCGTCAAATATATCATTATCATGATATTTCTTTTTCATATCGTGATAGAGATTTTAGGCCATAGTCGCCCTGCCCTACATGACGTTATCAAAAAGTATCTATCGGACAAGAAAAAGTGTCATATCTAGCTAATAGCATATATAGCTACTCCGTGTGTGCAAGTTCAAAAATCTGGGCCTAAAATATTTTTTAAATAGACTACACAGATATCCCAGCTGTTATTGGGGTATCTGTGTAGTCTTTGGATGATCCAATAAGGATCATGCACATGTCAACTTGTTTAGGCCTGGACCAGGCATGGGCCCACCTAGCCTTTCAATCCGGCCCTGACATAATAAGGGAGAAAACACCAATGTTTTCATTGACATAAACAAAGATAATCCTTATCTGATGCCATTTTGTTGCTCTTTTAATGAGAATAGTAATTGTTTGAAACAACCAAATCGGTCTGGCCCGCGTGGAAAGTTCAAATATCCAATGTGACCCTGGCATCAAAGACCTTGGCCATATCTGCACTACAGACCTATCTGACAACTGAAGAGACACACTTCTGCGGCTACAGACTTTATTCTTTGGACTAAAATGGGACATTTAAGACAATGATGAGAAAAAACACAACACGCAGGGTTTGCCACTTGGCTTTATATTTTATTATCTAAGTCCAGGTCTTATCAGTAAGGGCAGGTGTTGTGCGCTGCAGTCGTCAGGGTGAGCCCTACAAAAGGCCAAGGCTGTTAGTATTTGAAAACAAGTGCCGCTGTAGGTTTTTATCACTTTGTACAATCATGCATACCTCCAAGTATCCCTCGACCCACTCAATTATGTGTGTCACTCGTGCGAACCCTCCTGGTTTGTTGGGTCGGGCACAGCCCCATCCCCAGGTGACCACTCCCGCCAGTCTCCACTCTCCGATGGCAGTTTCACATATGAGAGGCCCTCCACTGTCTCCCTTCGGACCATGAAAAATAAATAAAAGGTTTCTTGTCAGACAGGTTTCCAAATCGAGGACACTTGATTGTCTGTAGGCTATACATTGCAGGAGCCCACCCCTCCGCACATGTTGCCGGCGCACATCATGCTCGGAGTAAGGAATGCACCGTTGACATCTGGATGCGAACACACAGACTGGTTGATCACTTTGACCTGAGCCTGCTTTAGCCTACCGGATCCACGCCCTAAAGAGAGGACAAAGAAATTGAGTCTGATCCATGTTACAATAGGATACAATGCATTCAAGACTAGAGCAATTATGTGGAAATCATGTTCAGATCACATCAAGTTAAGGCCATCAAGGTACAGAGCCAGGGCCATTACAAATAATATAAAATCAGGGGTTATGTGAAACTGTCTTTCCCTGGTCTGTCGATGGCACAGTAAGTATCTGACAAGTCAAAAAAACATGGGTGTTATTTGCTCTATGTCTGTGATAAAGATGCCCAATATATGATCATTTTGAGAGGCTCAGATAACAGAAAGGATTTTAAAACACTATATATTGTTACCTAAAAAAATATACACCCTGGCATGTGACATTATGTTTATTTTTTAATAAAATTTGTGTACTTACAATAAATACAAAACAAATACCTTTTATTTATTTTTTTTGCAATGTAAGAATGTGATTAATACTTATCAATGGCTTAGGTCAGTGTTTAAGTCACCCAAAGCACCACTTTAGAAATGACTTGATCTTCCAAGTACAACCTCATAAAACACTTAATATCTGAAATACCGCTAAGCCTAGATCAAGATCAAGTGCGGCTTAAAACATCTCTAAAAAGGATCTAAAGACACTTAATTTGGACTAAATTATGCCATGGCTGGGTGGAAACCATGTCAAGACCCAAAAAATACCAAACTTAAATGCAAAAGTAAAGCATAAATAAATGTATATATAATTGAATCTGCTGCAGATTGCCCCGAGTACCAGTTTGGGACTTAAATAATTTACCTGCTATACGTGTGCTGAACTAAATGGATACTAGAAGTCGATCACAAAGACTTGTTTGTGGTTTTGCTTTTAGAGTGGACTAAAATACTTCATGTTTGCAGCAGCCCACCTCCCTCCTTCGTGTCCCCCCAGCCTGTGACCCAGCAGTTGGCACCAGGGGAAAAGGAATCCTCCGCTCGGGGCAAACACACGGGACGCACGCCATCTGCCAAAGTTCACAAGATAAGACTTTTCATTTCATTGTGATGCGCCAAGTGTTTACAATCACCGGATCATCTCATGATCTACTGTACGACTGCATTCGGTAAATGATTGAAGGTCGAACGAGGGCGAGTTCAGAGAAAGCTTTTCTTCTCACAGGATTATTTTTCCATTAAATTTAAACAGAACTGAAAGCAACTTTATGTTCATTAACCTCTTAACCCCACCAACATATCCAGTTACTTTTATCCAGGTATCCAGGCATTATCTCCAAAAAACTCCACACAGAAAGGTTCTCTTTACATTTTTGGTTCCTTTTTGTTGCTCTTAAGTGGCTTTTTGTTGTCACTTTTTGATGCTTTTTTGTTGCATTTTCATCCTGGTTTTCCTCTAACATTTGTCACAGTTTTGATACTTTTTTCAAGAAGCTTTTAGATTTAAGTAATGGCAAATTGGAGAAAATGTGCTCGGTACCGGTGGGGGTTAAGAGGTTGAATTGGGTCAAAAGATAATAAACAAAATACTAACTAAGACCTAAACAAGGTCAAAAATGAAATAAAATTTTAAAATCAGGACTAAAACTGACCGACCTTGACAATTATTTCAAGTAACATTGCTCAACTGCATTTTTTTCCCTCCCAAGGATAGTTGGGAAAAAAATAGGACCCCTAACCGGCTGATATATGTATACTGTGTACCAGAGTTGGGTAGTTACTTTGAAATAATTGTACTCAAACAGAAGTCAAAAGTAGGAAAAAAGAGTATAGTGTGAGTACTGTGCAACTGTCTGAGCGTAAAAGTTTGATTTATGTTATGTAAACGATGAGATAGAAAACGTGATAATTGGAACATTTTAAGGAAATACCATGAAATTTGAATATAAAAGAAATTACTATGTAAAATAAAGTAAACAAAACACAAAATGTATCAATTTTACATCAAAATGACATTTTTTCACTTAAAGATTTATACACAGTGGCTTGAGTTACAATTTCTGTACTCGTGAGTTACTTCACCACCAACCTACATCAGATTTAAGTGAAAACATCACTGCCTGTATTCCTCCAGCAGATGGCGCCACTTTTCCCTTCTTACCGTTCATGTTGATCTCTGTGATGGTCCGCAGCAGACCCACATCGTAGTCGAGGGTGGTGAAGTTGGATTTGGGGTGACAGAGCACCTGCTGCGCCGCGTAGAGTCTCCCCGGGGAACCCTCTTCAGTGAACACAGAATTCACTTGCACGAGCCAATTTGAGACATCCAACCTTTCGCCGCGTGTACTAAAGAGGAGGAAAAACTCTGTTAAAACTATCACTGAGAGTAAATGAAAAAAGTGAACATAAACGGTTGCTAAACACAAAAATAAAGCCACCAACTCATTTCACCCAACAAATAGAATTTATTTCAATAATTCTTTTTCATTAAAGGAATAGGCCACCGTTCTTACCTAACCTTAGACGTGTTAATATATTCCCGTCTGGTCTTTGTCCGTGCGCTCTGTCACGCAAACGGAGCACATACGCAGCCTCTCCCACATGTCATATAGCTCCAAAAAAGCTCACGATGGAAGCTACCAAGCTCTTCCACGTGTTCCCTATTTAACCCTTGTGTGCCCCATAATTCAGAGTTACACTCGTGGTCACCTGGGGTCATTTTTGACCCCATTTTGTTTCTCTAATATCTCAGTCATAAAATAACCTTTTTCAATAAGTTTGGGTTCTATCTTTAGTGTAGCTTAAGACTAATGGCCTGATACAAAAAAAATGTGTTTTTTATTTTTTTTTCAGTTTGTAGGCCTCGTTTATGTAAAAAAAACACCAAATCCTGAACAAACAACAGTCATAAAATATCAAAAATTGAATTCTGAGGATAACTCGGACTATCTGGTCAGTTTCCAAGTGGAAATAGTCAAACTTTTGTGTTAATGCAATTTTTGAATTTTCTCATACATTTGAATGAGAACAAATACAGTGCCTCTCGTAAGTATTCATACACCTTGAACTTTTGCACATTTTGTCATGCTTACAACCCTAAACATAAAGATTTTATTTTGATTTATTTACTGAACGTTCACACACAAGTAACAGACAACTGTGAAGTGAAAGCAAAATGATACATGATTCTGTTATTTTTTTTAAAATAGACAAGTGAAAAGTGGGACTTGCATAAGTATTCATACAGCATGAATTAGTACTTTGTGGGATCCCCTTTTGCTGTAATAACAGCAGCAAGTCTCTTGGGGTATGACTGTACAAGATTTGCACATCTAGAAACTGACATTTTAGCCCATTCCTCTTTACAAAACAACTCCAGCTCTGTCAGATTTGAAGGAGAGTGTTTGTGAACAGCAGTTTTCAATTCTTCCCACAGATTTTCAATAGGATTTAGGTCAGGACTTTGACTGGGCCATTCTAACACATTAATATGTTTGTCTTAAAACCATTCCATTGTAGATTTAGCTTTGTGTTTAGGGTCATTGTCCTGCTGGAAGGTGAATCTCCGTCCCAGCCTCAGTTCTCTTGCTGACTCCAGCAGGTTTTCCTCCAAAATGTCTCTATATTTGGCTCCATCCATGTTCCCAACTATTCTTTCAATCTTCCCAGTCCCCGCTGAGGAAAAGCAGCCCCACAGCATGATGCTCCCCCCACCATATTTGACACTGGGGATGGTGCACTCAGGACGATGAGCAGTGTTAGGTTTGCTCCATACATAACGTTTTGCATTTGGGCCAAAAAGTTCAATTTTTGTCTCATCTGACCAAAGTACCTTCTTCCACATGGCAGCTGTGTCCTCCATATGACTTCTAGCAAACTTCAAACGGGATTTCTTATGGCCTCCTTTCAATAATGGCTTTCTTCTTCCACTCGTCCATGAAGGCCAGATTTGTGTAGATACGACTTATAGTTGTCCCATGTACAGATTCCCCCAGCTCAGCAGCAGCACTTCGCAGTTCCTCCAGAGTTATCATGGGGCACTTGGTTGCCTTTCTGACCATTGTTCTCCTTGTTCGCTCTGATATTTTAGGTGGAGGACCACGTCTTGGTAAGTTCTCAGTGGTGCTTTACTCTTTCCATTTCCGAACAATGGATTGAACAGTGCTCCGGGAGATGTTTAAATCTTGGGAAATCTTTGTATAACTTAAGGCTGCATTAAACTTCTCCACAGCTTTATCCCTGACCTCTCTGGTGCTCCTTTACCTTCATTATGCTGTTCAGTGACCAACACACTCCGACCACAGCTCTGAGGGCCTGAAAGAACAGCTGTAATTATACTGAGAGTAGATTACACACAGGTGGCCTCTATTTAACCGTTAGGCCAAGGTGTGAACATTCTGGAGTCATTAGAAATGTTTTAAAGGCAATTTAATGCACTCAGAAAATGCTGCATGAATACTTATACAAGCCCCACTTTTCACTTTTCTATTTTTTGAAAATTAACAGAATCATGTATCATTTTGCTTTCACTTCACAGTTGTCTGTTACTTGTGTGTGAACGTTCAGTAAAAAAATTAAAATAAAATCGTTATGTTTAGGGTTGTAAACATGACAAAATATGCAAAAGTTCAAGGTGTATGAATACTTACGAGAGGCACTGTAGTTACACTCGTGGTCACCTGGGGTCATTTTTGACCCCATTTTGTTTCTCTAATATTTCACTCATAAAATAACATTTTGAAATAAATGTGGGTTCTATCTTTAGTTTGACTTCATAAAAATGCACTGATAGTAAATTTACCAGTTTTTATTATTTTTTTGAGTCGGTGGGACATGTTTATGTAAAAAAAAGTCAAATTTTGAGCCAAAAATGGCCCTGTAGCACTGAAAATCCTGAAGTGGATATAACTCTAAGTATTTGGTGAATTGGACACTGGGAGAGGCTCAAAGGTAGAGCAGGTTCTGTTTTTGAAAAATGTTTCATTTTTGAATGAGAGCAAATAGTTACACTCGTGGTCTCTGGGGTCATTTCTGACCCTGGCAAAACCCCATTCATTTCAATGGACATGAGCCGATCCTCCATGTTTTCTGTCTTTGACCTTTTGTACCGACTTCATTTGTGCTTCAGATATGAAACCATTATTATGTTTCCATCCCAGAGGACCTCCTTGACATGCACATTCATCAGATTTTGAATTCACATATTTTTACAATAGTTACAGGCCCTTAAGCCTGAAAACAGCAGCAGCTCTCCATTCATTTCAATGGCAGTGTCCTCCATGTCTGTGATTCCAGCTATATTTTTGACTTTTGCCTTTCATACCAACTTCATTTCATCTCCAAATCCATAACTTTTTAAAATATACACTCCACAGAGCCTCCACTACATGCACATGTACCAAATTTTGAATTCAGTCATTTTTTCATAGTTTTAGGACCCAAAAACCAGTGCTATAACGCAGTTTTGAAATATAGCCAAACTGTGATTCTCACTCTGTTATTTCAGGAAAGTCTCTATATTCTCATCAAACAATCTGCTCAAAGTAGAGTTTACATCTTATTTCATGAACTTTTATCAAAATATTAAATGTTCAGTGGAGTTTGACGGTGAAAGTAAAGTACAGTAGAGCAGAATGTGTTTGGAAAAACAAAGCTGTAAAAGTTATACAAACAACTGATATTCTATAAACACCAAACAAATGCACATTTATTTATACAAAATCATCTTTTTTGATCATGATCTCTTCCTAAAACTACTCAGAGCACTGATATGCATCAAATTTTATGATCTGTGATCAAAGTTTTGAGTGTTTACAGCCTTTTGTCTCTGCAGGTGAGCAGTAGAGCAGCTCATGTTCGGTTCAGGTGACTTTATAAACACTCAAACTAAACTGTACTAAATACAGCTTCAGCTCCAACACAGGGATAACACATCACAGTGAACATGTTCCTGGACCTTTAGAACAAATAAAAACACAATTCAAACACAGACACATCGTCCAACACAGACGTTCCTCCATCACAGCTCAGTTTGAAAAACAAACGTCCAAAAGAGAATCTCTCAGGTCAGTCCCGACCCACAGTCCACATCTGCACCAGCTGCTCTTAGAAACATTTGTTTATATTCCATTTTATATGTTCTGTTATTTTTGTGAATATTTATAATGCTTTCATTATGTTTTTTTTCTGAATTTGACCATATTTCCACATTCTGAGGCCATATTTGACACAGTAAGTCCGAGAGTCCACACAGGTTTACATGAACATAACACAGGCTGTTCACCTGCAGAGACAAAAGGCTGTGAACACTCAAACTTTGATCACAGATCATAAAATCAGATGCATATCAGAGTAGTTTTAGGAGAGATCATGATCAAAAAGATGACTTTGTATAAATAAATGTGCATTTGTTTGGTGTTTATAGAATATCAGTTGTTTGTGTAACTTTTACAGCTTTGTTTTTCCAAACACATTCTGCTCTACTGTACTTTACTTTCACTGTCAAACTCCACTGAACATTTAATATTTTGCTAAAAGTTCATGAAATAAGATGTAAACTCTACTTTGAGCAGATTTTTTGATGAGAATATAGAGACTTTCCTGAAATAACAGAGTGAGAATCACAGTTTGGCTATATTTCGAAACTGGGTTATAGCACTGGTTTTTGGGTCGTAAAACTATGAAAAAATTACTGAATTCAAAATTTGGTACATGTGCATGTAGTGGAGGCTCTGTGGAGTGCATATTTAAAAAAGTTATGGATTTGGAGTTGAAATGAAGTTGGTATGAAAGGCAAAAGTCAAAAATATAGCTGGAATCATAGACATGGAGGACACTGCCATTGAAATGAATGGAGAGCTGCTGCTGTTTTCAGGCTTTAGGGCCTGTAACTATTGTAAAAATATGTGAATTCAAAATCTGATGAATGTGCATGTCAAGGAGGTCCTCTGGGATGGAAACATAATAATGGTTTCATATTTGAAGCACAAATGAAGTCGGTACAAAAGGTCAAAGACAGAAAACATGGAGGATCGGCTCATGTCCATTGAAATGAATGGGGTTTTGCCAGGGTCAGAAATGACCCCAGAGACCACGAGTGTAACTATTTGCTCTCATTCAAAAATGAAACATTTTTCAAAAACAGAACCTGCTCTACCTTTGAGCCTCTCCCAGTGCCCAATTCACCAAATACTTCAAGTTACATCCACTTCAGGATTTTCAGTGCTACAGAGCCATTTTGGCTCAAAATTTGACTTTTTTATACATAAACATGTCCCACCGACTCAAAAAATAATAAAAACTGGTAAATTTACTATCAGTGCATTTTTATGAAGTCAAACTAAAGATAGAACCCACATTTATTTCAAAATGTTATTTTATGAGTGAAATATTAGAGAAACAAAATGGGGTCAAAAATGACCCCAGGTGACCACGAGTGTAACTATTTGTTCTCATTCAAATGTATGAGAAAATTCAAAAATTGCATTAACACAAAAGTTTGACAATTTCCACTTGGAACCTGACCAGATAGTCCGAGTTATCCTCAGAATTCGATTTTTGATATTTTATGACTGTTGTTTGTTCAGGATTTGGTGTTTTTTTACATAAACGAGGTAGCCTGGCTAACACCAGACTAAAATCACAAGTGATATTTAGTCTGGGAACCACCAATGCATTTTCTCGTAGGAGAGGTGTGGTTTACGATCGTCCATACTCGTTTATTGGGCGATACGAAAAAAAAAAAAGTCTATCTTGCGTCTGCACGTAGCCATAGCCAATCGTATCATCGCATGAGATGACGTATGACGTACCCGCTGTAAACTTTTGAGATAAACTCTTTAGAACACGGTCTAAAGCTTGATCGAAAAATACCATCGTGTCTGCTGCTGTCATGTTGGATCCGTAAATACACTTTTTTTTTTTTTTATCCGTAAATAAACTACAAGCTTCCGTGCGTCATCGTCTTGCCGTCCCTCCTCGCTCTGTGATTGGTTCCCAAATCCACCGGAAAATTTGGGCCATGGTCCCCAGGCTGTTGTGCAGTTCGAAATAATTCGAGCGCACACAGCAGCATGGCGTTAGCCAGGTTATAAACGAGGCCTACAAACTGAAAAAAAAAAAAAAAAAAACATTTTTTTTGTATCAGGCCATTAGTCTTAAGCTACACTAAAGATAGAACCCAAACTTATTGAAAAAGGTTATTTTATGGCTGAGATATTAGAGAAACAAAATGGGGTCAAAAATGACCCCAGGTGACCACGAGTGTAACTCTTTCTCATAACATTATAATCACTTAATAAAAAAATGTTAAAAAAAAAAATATTGGTAAAAGTCATGGATGTTAACACATATCCGAAAATTCAGACCATTTGATAAAACTATGACAGAGATACGCATCGACAAAGTGGCCCTGGGGTCATTATTGACCCCAGGGACGACACAAGGGTTAAATAAAGTTACGTGACATGTGGGAGAGGCTGCGTATGTTCTCCGTTTGCGTGACAGAGCGCACGGACAAACACCAGACGGGAATATATTAACACGTCTAAGGTTAGGTAAGAACATATCTCAGTATGTAAAAACGGTGGCCTATTCCTTTAAGGGCCCTTCACGTAACCATATTTAAATAGGGAAAAGGTAGAAGAGAGGCTAAATGCTAACGCCGTCTGTGCTGTGTTTACGTGACTGAGGACCAGACAGGTTCAAATGAACTCGTCTAAGCTAAGGTAAGAACATATCTCAGTATGTAACACAACTACAACTACAAAACACAACTACAAAAATAGGATACAATTTACCAATGATATGCAAATGTTCCAAATTTTATCTTGGACGTCCGTCCATCCCACCCAGAGCTAAAAGCAGATCAAAGAAACTTTTCACCATAATAAATCTTTTTCGTAGCCCTAATGGGATGATTGGGGGGTCTTTCAACTCCCCCTGATGTCTCTCGCCAGAAAACCACAATTTCAACTTTCCCTGCCTCCGACCCGGCAGCCCCAATACACACTAATGTCTCCCTCGTTACTCTCAGTTGTCTACAAAGTCACGTTTGGCTCACATTTCTGAGGTTTGTGACATGGTACAGGTAAGTCCTGACTGAATTCTGTCTACAGCTTTCGGTTTGTTGATGAACATTTTGCAAAACGTTGTTTGGTTTATCACGATCAGAAGGAGGAACTACAAGGTCAAATACACACACACACTTTTTTGTCCACATAAAAAATTGCATTATGCACCTTTAAACACCATTAGATCATCGCAAATCCTGCAAAATCTCTCCCAGATTGTTTACCCTGATGGGATCAAATTAAGCACTGATCCCACCCCTCCAAAATAATTGATGACCCACTACAACATACAGTAAGTATGATGAAAATATCAGCTGACCTGAAACCAAAGATGTACAACACATAATAGTGCATTAGAAGGTGATGTTTCATGAGCAATAAAACTAATAAATCAGGTAACCTGGACCTGCAAGTGAGTTTTCAAAGAGCATTTATGTTTTTCCAAGATTAATGAACATAAATGGTCATCAGTACCAGTTTAGAATGGTACATTTATTGATTTGCAGATTATTTTGAAAAGTGGACAATGACATCATACAAAATGTATGAGGGCCAATAAAATGAGTCTGAGGGCCACATTTGGCCCCAGGCCACACTTTGGACACCCCTGCTTTACAATGACAGTCCCACTGCAATAATAGCCGTGTCGGTGTCTGATTATCAGTAGCATGTTTACTCAGTATTTTTACACCATTTAGTTGTGTCTGTGAATGCTGCGTTCGTGTGAACTGCAGAGCTTGTTTTTGGCCGAGATGTGACATTATTGTCCCCACTTGGTTTGTGTTCATGTGATTTTTATGTCAGAAAGTTGGGCTTTTGAGGACAGCAAATAAAAACAGTATTTTATCTGATTCACAGAATTAACATTTAAATTTGGTGTCAGCATCTCAAAAGCTAAACCTTGGTTTAATACATGTATAAAATATCAGGTACATTTTATTTTTGCTTTATTATTTTCTCTCGCTATTAAGTTTCTCTGAGGACAACATCTCGCACTAAACTCAAGAAAGTTTCACTAAAAAACTCAAATGAAATGATGAATGAACGAAGACGAAGACGAAGACGAAGACGAAGAAGACGACGAAGAAGAAGAAGAAGAACTTTAACAGATATGTACAAAGCCTTTGGGGAGAGAGTAGGCTACAGAATGAAGGGATTTACATTTGCTCTGTGTCTTACTTGACAAAGCAGTGGGCAGCCGTAAGGACCCAGCGCGATGAGATGATACTTCCTCCGCAGAAGTGTCTCCCCTTCCACTGCATGCTGCCCATCCACTTCCACTCTCCTCTGGGCGCATATGAGCCTCCCACTATCCGCTGTCTGTCGCCCAAGTGGGCCAAGTTACAATCTGCAAATGGAAGCACATAGAGGACATTCATCTACAGAATTTCTTTTTCCAAATTGGCAGCCTATGGAGTGAATGAATCTAAAAGCTTTTTGAAAAAAACATCAAAACAGCAACGAAAACGAGGATGAAAATAAGTGACACAAAAAAAGAGCCACAAAAACAGACTAAAAAGGGACAAAAAAGCAAGGAAAATGTGATGAAAAAGGCAACAAAAAACAATGAAAATAAGACAAAAAACTACGAAGACCAGACATAAAAAGAAACGACAAAACGAAGCAACAAAAGAGTAAATAGAAACAATAACACAATCAAAAAAGCGACACAGAAACTAACTAGAAACTTTTGCAATGGCTGCACCATTGCGATTGACTGCGAAATTGCGGGAAGCGAATGCAGAAATTGCATAAAGTGTTCAAATTGCATAAATTGGTTAATTTGCAACAGGTAAAATGCATAAAATGTCATGTTGCATAAACTGTGTAAACTGCATAAACTGGTAAAATGCATGAATGGGTTAATTTGCATAAACTATGTTAATTGTATGAACTCTTTAATGCTCATAAATCCTAAATGGCACAAACTCTTAAGTTGCATAACATTCCTAGTGTTTAATTTGCATAAATTATTAATATTGTATAAACTTTTTAAATTCCATAAACTGGTCAAACTGTTGAAATGGCAGAAGCTGCACAAATGGCTGAAAGGCCTGGAGTCTCTCCATTGGCCGGATTCCCCCATACACACTAATGGGCCAGACGCCACATACACACCAAGGCAAACATTTTCATGACACTCCCCTACAGCTGCAACTGCACTCATGGTAATGCTGAAAGCGCTGCTAACCGCTATGGCAAAAAAGTCACTGATTCGGTCCGGGGTCCGGACCCAATCACTTTGAGGTCGGAGTTTAAAAAGGGCTGCTTTAAAGTGACGCTGGTACTCCAGTGAGTGACCATAGTACTCTATATTCATATTTTACATAACACTATTTTATGATGAAAAGAGACCAAACTGACACAATGCTGCTTAACTGGATCTTCCATTCCATGTGGACTTCTTTTTGTAAGGATTTGGTTTTTGTTTCATTTTTGCCATATCTGCTACCTCCGCATTAAGAATTCCCTGTCCCATTTCTATTTATGAACATGAAAACAGCTCTGTTTATCTCATATATTGGTTGACGACATTGGCAGTGCATTACGTTTAGAGCACTCTCTGGTCAACACTTACCTCCAGTGTTGTTTTGGTTGGTCTGATTAGCTGGATTTTGGGACATAGATATAATCTCAGTCGTGTCGTTGCAGTCTATCATCAATCCAAAGGGATCATGGCTCTCCGGAAACGCAACAAACTTGACTGGAAGAGGGAGATAAAGAGATTGAAAGTTCAGAAAACAGTTGGGCAACTTTTTGACTGTAAATGTTGTGAGATCTAACTGGAATATAAAAACAATGGAGCCTGTAACTGGGACAACTGTAATAATCTCTGTCCCTCCAGGGTGCAGCTTTTCACTTCATAAATGATTCAGATTTGGTCTAAATTAATGAGAGGGGGCTCATGAGAGGATACTATCTGATATTTGAAATTTGCAAAACCAATTAGAGTGGATTCATCGAAGTAATGCCCAAAGTATCATTCCAGGATGTTGTACCATCTGTAGTCAAGTGCTGTGTCAGAGAGTGCGCTCCCAGTCCTGACTGAAATCCAAATGAAGCACAATATTCTCATTTCTCACACTGTTAAATCAATGATGCCAATGCAAGTGGGCACAGAAGTAATTCTAAAAAGCCCTTATGTATGTGATATACAGTACTTATGCACATGTCACATTTTCACATTGATTTTCAAGTCACAGAACCACAGTTTATGCCATCATTTTGGTCATTTCAATGAACTACAGTAAATATTGTTGAGCAATGTCATAAGTTTCTAATAAATTTAATGCCAGTTTGAATCTAATTTGATGCTTTTCAAAACTTCTTAACCCCCACCTGGTGTTAAGAGGTTAATGACCTTGATTTTGGAGAAAATTAATCACTTTGAATGCTTTTTAATGCCCCGCAGGAACCCTGAAATGAACATTTTTGAAAAGTGCACGGCAGACTCTCCTCTCCTTCAAACTATTTTAATCTTACGTTACCCATTATCTTCCACTGAAAAACACAAAATGTTAACATGTCACAGTCCATCAGTAACTTACCCTCAAATAACGTGAGGTGAGATTAGCACACTCTTGTACACATTACACGTCTGTTTAGCATTTTTATGTGTGTGTGTGTTCAGTGAATCATCATATAATTCCATCCATCCATCCATTTTCTTCCGCTTTATCCGTGGCCGGGTCCATAATTCCATTTCACTTTAATATCTAAACATCTCGTTGATCAAATAAGACGTCTGAAGAACAACACGCACATCTTTTCACGTTAAAGTACTTAGAAGTTTCTAAACATCTCTCAGACTTACACCACAGCCTTCACCATCTGGCACATTTTGTCATTTGAAGATTTAGCAGCAGTAGAACTAATAACTTGCATCCAAAGACATCTGTGCTAATGCCAGTGGTAATCTGGGTAATCTCTAGTTATTCTGATATTTCCATCCATCCATTTTTTTTCTTCCATTTTATCCGGGGCCGGGTCGCGGGGGCAGCAGTCTCAGCAGAGATGCCCAGACTTCCCGATCCACGCACACCTCCTCCAGCTGTTCTGGGGGGACCCCGAGGCGACACCAGGCCAGCTCAGAGACATAGTCCCACCAGCGTGCCCTGGGCCTTCCATGAGGCCTTGTCCCACTAGGACATGCCTGGAACACCTACCGCGGGAGGCAACCAGGAGGCATCCAGAACAGATGCCCTAGCCACCCTACTCCGAGCTCCTCCCGGGTAACTGAGCTCCTCACCCGATCTCGAAGGGTGTGCCCAGCCACCCTGTGGAGGAAACTCATTTCGGCTGCTTGTATTCGCGATCTTGTCCTTTCGGTCATGACCCAAATCTCATGACCATAGGGGAGAGTGGGAACGTAGATCGATCGGTAAATCGAGAGCTTTGCCCCGACTCAGCTCCCTCTTCACCACGACAGACCGATACAGCGACCGCATCACTGCTGACTCCGCATCGATCCGTCTGTCGATCTCACACTCCATCCGTCCCTCACTCGTGAACAAGACCCCAAGATACTTGAACTCCTCCACTTGAGGTAAGGACTCCCCACCGACCTGTAGAGGGGAAGCACCTTTTTCCGGTGGAGAACCATGGCCTCAGATTTGGAGGGGCTGATCCTCATCCCGGCCGCTACACACTCGGCTGCAAACCGCCCCAGTGCGTGCTGGAGGTCCTGGTTCGTTGAAGCCATCAGAACAACATCATCCGCAAACAGCAGAGATGAGATCCTGAGGGTCCCAAACCGAACACCCTCTGGCCCCTGGCTGTGCCTAGGAATTCTGTCCATAAAGGTAATGAACAGAACCGGTGACAAAGGGCAGCCCTGGCGGAGACCAACACGCACCGGGAACAGGTCTGACTTACTGCCGGCAATGCGAACCAAGCTCCTGCTGCGGTCATACAGGCAACGGACAGCCCTTAGCAGAGGGCCCCGGACCCCATACTCCCGGAGCAACCCCCACAGGGCACCACGAGGGACACGGTCGAACGCCTTCTCCAGATCCACAAAACACATGTGGACTGGTTGGGCGAACTCCCACGAACCCTCGAGCACTCGATGAAGGGTATAGAGCTGGTCCAGTGTGCCACGACCAGGACGAAAACCGCATTGTTCCTCCTGAATCCAAGGTTCGACTATCGGCCGGATCCTCCTCTCCAGCATCCTGGAATAGACCTTACCGGGGAGGCTGAGGAGTGTGATCCCTCTGTAATAGGCGTGGTCATACCGCCTATGCTATGCCCAATCCCGTCAGATCTTGGAAGCTAAGCAGGGAAGGGCCTGGTCGGTACTTGGATGGGAGACCGTTTAGTAACACCAGGAAGCCTAGCGAATGTAATGAGTGAGTGTGTGGTGGTGGTCGGAGGGGCCGATGGCGCAGACTGGTTGCCTCGCTTCCGTCAGTCTACCCCAGGGCAGTTGTGGCTACAATAGTAGCTTACCACCACCGAGTATGGAGTGAATGAATAGTGCAATGTAAAGCGTCTTTGAGTGTCCAGAAAAGCGCTATATAAAACCAATGCGTTATTATTATTATTAATTGAAGCACACCCTCCGATCCCCCTTTTTAAAGAGAGGGACCACCACCCCGGTCTGCCAATCCAGGGGCACTGTCCCCGACCGCCAGGCGATGCTGCAGAGACGTGTCAGCCAAGACAGTCCTACAACATCCAGAGACTTAAGGTACTCAGGATGAATCTCATCCACTCCCGGAGCCTTGCCACCAAGGAGCTTTCTCACCACCTCGGTGACTTCAGCCTGGGTGATGGGCAAGCCCAGCCCACCCCCGAGTCCCCAGCCTCTGCTTCCTCGTCGGAAGACGTGACGGTGGGATTGAGGAGATCCTCGAAGTCCTCCTTCCACCGCCCGACAACATCCCCAGTCGAGGTGAGCAACTCCCCACCCGCACCGTAAACAGTGTTGGTGAAGAACTGCTTCCCCCTCCTGAGACGTCGGATGATTTGCCAGAATCTCCTCGAGGCCGACCAATAGTCCTCCTTCATGGCTTCTCCGAACTCCTCCCAGACCCGAGTTTTTGTCTCTGTGACCGCCCGAGCTGCAGCACGCTTGGCCTGCCGGTACCTCTCAGCTGCCTCCGGAGTCCCACAAGCCAACAAGGCCAGGTAAGACTCCTTCGTCAGCTTGACGGCATCCCTTATTTCCGGGCGCCACCACCGGGTTCGGGGATTGCCGCCACGACAGGCACCAGAGACCTTACGGCCACAACTACGAGCGGCCGCATCGACAATGGAGGAGGAGAACAGGGTCCACTCGGATTCCGTGTCCCCAACCTCCCTCGGAATCTGGGTGAAGCTCTTCCGGAGGTGGGAGTTGAAGACCCCACTGACAGAGGGATCCGCCAGACGTTCCCAACAGACCCTCACAACACGTTTGGGCCTGCCAGGTCTGACCGGCTTCCTCCCCTGCCAGCGGATCCAGCTCACCACCAGGTGGTGATCGGTTGACAGCTCAGCCCCTCTCTTCACCCGAGTGTCCGAGACACGTGGCTGGAGATCAGACGACACAACTACAAAGTCGATCATCGACCTCCTGCCTAGGGTGTCCTGGTGCCACGTGCACTTATGGACACCCTTGTGCTCGAACATGGTGTTATGGATAAACCGTGACTAGCACAGAAGCCCGACAACAGAACACCACTCGGGTTCAGATCGGGGAGGCCGTTCTTCCCAATCACTCCCTCCCAGGTCTCACTGTCGTTACCCACGTGGGCGTTGAAGTCCCCCAGTAGAACAATGGAGAAGGCCGAGTACTCTGCACCAATGTTGGGCCCGTAGGCCGAGTCAATGGTGAGAGACCTGTCCCCAACCCGAAGGCGTAGACCCTCTCGTTCACCGGGGTTAACTCCAACACATGACGGCTGAGCTGGGGGGCTACAAGCAAACTCACCCCGACCCGCCGCCTCTCCCCGTGGGCAACTCCAGAAAAATGGAGAGTGCAGCCTCTCTCCAGGAGTTGGGATCCAGAACCCAAGCTGTGCGTGGAGGTGAGCCCGGCTATATCTAGCCGGTATCTCTCAACCTCCCGCACAAGCTCAGGCTCCTTCCCCCCCAGCGAGGTGACGCTCCATGTCCCGAACGCCAGAAACTGCGCACACGGACCAGGTCGTCGAGGCACCTGCTTCTGACTGCCACCCAGTCCTCTCCGCACCCGACCCCCACGGATCCGTCTGTGGGTGGTGGGTCCACAGGAGGGCGGGCACACGGGCAGTCCCTTCGGGCTGTTCCCGGCCGGGCCCCGTGGGCAGAGGCCCGGCCACCAGACACTCGCGTTCGGGCCCCAACCCCAGGTCTGGCTGCTCCAGGGTGGGGCCCCGGCTGCGCCATGCCGGGCGACGTCACGGTCCTTGCGTGTTTCACATCCATATGAGTCTTTTGAACTGCTCTTCGTCTGACCCGTCACCTCGGACCTGTTTGCCATGGGAGACCCTACCAGGGGCATAAAGCCCAAGACAACATAGCTCCTCGGATCATTCGGGCACTCAAACAACCCCACCACGTTAAGGTAGCAGTTCACGGGGCTGTCTGATATTAGTTTGATTTATAAATCTAAGTGCTGCAGACGGCAGAATGAAGACTTACTTAGCAGCGCAGCGAGGACGACCAGTATGACGGTGATAGTTATGCCCAGAATCAAAAGGAGGTTACGGCGTGTGCAGCGGCGAGAACTCTGTTCTGCAAAACCAAAACAAATACGGTCAGTAAAGCAGGAGTTTTCCATTTGTGTAACTTGTGAATATCATGACATTAGAAAGGTATAAGTGGATCAGGTTTTTTTTTTTGGGGGGGGGGAGGGGGGGGGTGTCAAAGTATTTAGACCTAAAACACTGCATGCTTATCATTAGTGATAATTTCACACTTCCCTGAAAATGATTTAACACAAGAGTCTTTGACGATTTTCAAACCAAAGCCCCCAAACTGACGACAATATGAGCCTGGGACGGCCAACTTTAAGTCATTTTATTTACATTTCCACTTCAGTTGGATCTTGTGTTTGATAGTTTTGCTTGAATGTAATTATCCTGCAGTGTAAGACATGCACATTTAACACAAAATAATTTTAGGTCAAATTGGATGAAAGTAGGGGAGATGGGGGCTATTTGTCACATTGCTGTTTTATAGCCACACAGACGATGTAAAAAGTGGCTAAATCATACAACCGGGTCCGTCACTCCATGTCCCCCTCACATGCGCCGTCTGGCAGCGTTTTAGACGCTTCGTAGCGACCTAGTGACTTTCTGACGATCTCTGCTGCTTCACAAAGGCCGTGGGTTGAGTTTTCAGAGTGGGTAATGGAGTTTTCTTCGCTAAAACAGAGCTTCCCCCGGTCGGATCCTCTGCCTGCTCTCACGCTGAGACACACAGCTTAACTCCGCTCTTTTCCCTGGAGTCTCCATAGCGACGGTTGTCAATCACAGCAAAAATGAGAAAAGCAAAACGCTTTTGTTTTAGTCTTCAGAGCAGACTAGGAATATTTAAAACAGAAATAACAATTTTATATAATTGTAGTATTGTGTTCTAAAAATCTAAATGGTCTGGACTCTGAGCAGTTTCCTTCATGGATATTAAAGATTTGGAGACCCTTTTAAGATTATTTCCAATAAAAATTGACAAGCTCTTGATTTACCGATCGATCTACGTTCCCACTCTCACCTATGGTCATGAGATTTGGGTAATGACAGAATGGACAAGATTGCGGATATAAGCAGCCGAAATGAGCTTCCTTCGCAGGGTGGCTGGGCGCACCCTTCAAGATCGGGTGAGGAGCTCAGCTACCCGGGAGGAGCTCAGAGTAGAGTCACTGCTCCTTCACGTTAAGCTGAGGTGGCTAGGGCATCTGTTCTGGATGCCACCTGGTCGCCGGGAGGTGTTCCAGGCATGTCCTAGTGGGACAAGACCTCGTGGAAGGCCCAGGGCACGCTGGTGGGACTATGTCTCCG
This sequence comes from Gobius niger, assembly GCF_951799975.1. NCBI lineage: Eukaryota > Metazoa > Chordata > Actinopteri > Gobiiformes > Gobiidae > Gobius > Gobius niger. The sequence goes on from NC_136859.1 coordinate 31,320,444, forward strand.
AGCTGGCCTGGTGTCGCCTCGGGGTCCCCCCAGAACAGCTGGAGGAGGTGCGCATGGATCGGGAAGTTTGGGCATCTCTGCTGAGACTGCTGCCCTCGTGACCCGGCCCCTGGATGCTACTTTCTTAAATTTTGAAGATCTTCCTCTTAAGGTGTGTGTTTCTCTTTTCTCATTCTTTCAAACGGTAGCATGAAGTCAAAATACCGGATCAGGAGCTCCAAAAAGCTGATTGGGACATCCCGAGCCATCAGGGAAAAAAGAAATCCATAGTGTCTGTAACCCGCATTTTGTAAAGCCTTTTATTTTTGCGGGCCCACTTCCTTTGCCACCCCAAACTCCCCACTTCCTCAGAGCTGCAGGTCACGGTGTTCACGTCCTCTCCGTCTTCATTGTGGCTCTGGCATGGGCCGGTTTCTCAATCTGTGTACTTGTGTGGACTTCTGTGCTTGTGGACTCGTGAAACATCATCAAGCGCTGCCCAAGTCCTGTTCCAATTCAAAGTTCGCTTCTCAGCAAGTTCGCTGTAAATCCCCGGATGAGAACTTGCTCCGCCCATTTCACCGAGGAGGCATCAGAGGAGACTTGTGGCTGCGTCCGAAACCATCAAATTATAGCCTCTAAGTACTAACATTAGCAACTAATCCTTGCCTATCTTGGGGTCAACTGTTAGATTAGTGAACTAGAGCTTCAGAGTTATATTTCACAATCCGTCCGTCCTTACCCAGGGGAAGGAGAAGTGACATCAACAGCTGCTGTTCTTCTTCTCTAAAGTGATTGGTGGATGCAAAAAAGTGCATGCTGCCACCTACTGTATTGTGTCCAACAACAACATAATACATATTGTCAAAATAAAGACATTTAAGGAGAACAAAATCCAAATGAGCCATACATTTCCCTGTAGTGTTATTTTATCTCAACAGCTGTTTCATAAAGCTACAGTGTGCAAATTAGCCGTTGTGCGTAAGTTTCTACTAAATGAAAGAAAAAGCACAAACTGTCTCCGTTTAATCTGCTTACTGAGGCGGCTCTTTAACACACTGACATGTGACTGAGCTGTGGTGATGACAACATGTATTTTCTCACTTTTATAAAGTTTGGCTTGTGCAGAATCTTATTTTTTTTGTATTATTTTTATTATTAAATGTGCACCTGTCAGTAACAGTGGTTGCACATAAATCACTCGAGGGTGAGGGAGTTAGTTAGCACCAGAGGTCCCTATGCTAAAGTGGCTATGATAGTTAGCATTGAGGCTCCTTTACCCCGACTCCTTCCTAATTGACAGACCAATTTGGACGTGACATCTCACTGAACTCTGTCTCGGCCGTGGACATATCGTACCGGGTTTCCCCCCTTTAAGCATGATAGCATTTTGTGCGTGTCATTAAAGGCACTCCTGTTTATTTGTTGTCATGTACTGAATACAGACACAAAAAACCTGAAATCTATGACTCAGTGTATTCATTCACAACCCAGGCTCCGTGACGAAAACCAACTTCTGTGCTTCTTAGCATCCGCAGCCAACTGCCGAGTCTTTATGTGTTACATCTTGCTGAACCGAGGCCTGACCAACAGCAGCAGATTTACAGTTCACTCAGGGGAAACTACTTTCAGGGAGTTTGTTGTAAGAAGAAAACCTCTGGACTCAAAAACAGGAAGGACTTTATATCTGAGTGAGTTTGAATCTGCAGTGTGTTGTTTTATTGTCCATTATTCTTTAATCTTGTCCTGGATTTGCTAAATGTCTGATCGTTTAGTTTTCCTTCACTTTTCTCCTTCTATTTCATCCTCAGTTTGTTTTAAAAAGTGCTACGTCAAAAAAGTTATTGTTAAAGTTTCATAAGGTCTCAAAGCACATGTAGATACGCATCAAAATGGGATTAACTTTTTTATGGCAAAATATACACTGCTCACAAAAACACAATGTAACTCCAAGTCAGTCAAATTTCTGGGATATCAGACTGTCCAGTTAGGAAGCCACGCTTATTGTGAATCAGTTTCACTTGGTGTTGTGGAAATTAAACAGACAACAGGTGGAAATGAACGGATATTAGCAAGATCACTCCAAAAGAGGAATGGTTTTGCAGGTGGTGACCACAGACCATTTCCCTGTCTTCATCCTTTGTACCGTGTTTTTGGAACACTTTTGCATTTGTCCAGTGTTCTCACCACTAGAGGCATCATGAGGAGCATCTACAACCCACAGAAGCTGCTCAGGGAGTGATGCTCATCCAAAATGGCACGTCCATTCATGCTGTGGCAAGAAGGTTTGCTGTGTCTCCCAGCGCAGTGTCCAGAGAATGGAGGAGATACCAGGAGACAGGCCAGTACACCAGGAGACCTGGGGGGGGCCGACCGAGGTCAACAACCCAGCAGCAGGACCGCTATCTGCTCATTTGTGCACGGAGAAACAGGAGAAGTACTGGCCGAGCCCTACAAAATGACCTCCAGAGGGCCACAAATGTGCATGTTGGTCCTCAAACGGTCAGAAACCGACTCCATGAGGGTGGTATGAGGGTGGTATGAGGGGGGTATGAGGGTGGTATGAGGGGGGTATGAGGGTGGTATGAGGGGGGTATGAGGGTGGTATGAGGGTGGTATGAGGGGGGTATGAGGGGGGTATGAGGGCGTTGGGCCGGTGCTTACTGCCCAACACCGTGCAGCCCGATTGGCATTTGCCCGAGAACACAGCGATTGGCAGATTGGCCAATGGAGCCCTGTGCTCTTCACGGATTAGAGAGCAGGTTCACCCTGAGCACATGTGACAGACGTGACAGAGTCTGGAGATGCCCTGGAGAACGTTCTGCTGATGCAACATCATCCAGCATGACCGGTTTGGTGGTGGGTCAGTGATGGTCTGGGGAGGCATTTCATTGGAGGGCCGCACAGCCCTCCATGTGTGAGCCAGAGGTTCCCTGACTGGCACTGGGGACCGGGATGAGATCCTCAGACCTATTGTAAGACCATATGCTGGTGCTGTGGGCCCTGGGTTCCTTCTGATGCCTGATAATGCCAGGCCACATGTGGCAAAAGTGTGTCAGCAGGTCCTGCATGATGAAGGTATTGATGTTATGGACTGGCCTGCCCGTTCCCCAGACTTAAATCCAATAGAGCACATCTGGGACATCATGTCTCGGTCCATCCATCAACGCCACGTCGCACCACAGACTGTCCAGGAGCTGACTGATGCTCTACTCCAGGTCTGGGAGGAGATCCCTCAGGAGGACATCCGTGGTCTCATCAGGAGCATGCCCAGGCGTTGTAGGGAGTGCATTCAGGCACGTGGAAAAATCGAATTGATTGACATCTAGGATGTGTTTTTTTAGTGTGCCCTAAGTTTTTGTGAGCAGTGTATTTCCCTGTCCAAATTCAATTTGAGGATACATTCCAAACTTTATAGTGACAGGATCCCACCAGATTTAAACTAGTGCAAATGAGTTTTGCAGCTTTATATCCCTGTTGCAGCAAGTCACGCAGATGTTAGCACTTTGAGTTGACCAAACAGCTGGACATTAACAAAGTATTTCAATGAAATGGATCTAAGTTTGAAGTTTTCGGACTCAATGACTTGAGGGGTTTGAACTATGGCATCCCTCGTTAAAGACTGTTTCTAATCTGGGAGTAATTCAAAACCACACCAAGACATTGCACCAAGAAAACAGTACAAAATGTGCCCCGCTGTGGAATCCCGGGACACAAGTGGGCTGACTCAGTTTCCCACAAATTGAGAAAGAAGAGTTCTTTTGGAAAATTGATGATTTTCACTTTTTTGCAGAATCATTCAGTTGAGATCACGAAGAAGCCTCACCATGTGTTAGATAACAGTATTGGTATATTTAAAAGCGTGAAATCTCAGGGTGAAAAAGTCGCTGAAAGAACGCGAGACAGAGGCCCTGCGCTGCTGCTTACGCTGGAATACAGATGTTTGTTTTTCCGCGTGAAACCAGTGAACTTTCCAGGCTATCTTGTCCAGTGCGACTGATATGCCCTGGCTGTAAGCATGCACAGCATGATGATTGTGTGTGTGTTGGGATAATGTTGCTAGCTGTCATTGTGTTGCTAGTTGCTGTAGAGGTAGGCTCTATGGGAGGTGGATTTATGCAAGAGACATTTATTTATATATTACTGTTTGCAAACCTTTTTTTTTTTCTTTGATGCCACATTTTTCTTGCTTTTTGCCTTTTCTCTCCTTTGTGCTTTACAGCGTTACGGGGGGAGCAGGTATGGCTGAACTAAATGAGATGTAAATGAGCCCTATTGTCAGTCCGAGCAGCAGAGAGAGGTGCGAACTGGACAACAATTTAGAGATTTCTCTGCTTAGAAATATCCAGAGAGGTTCAAATGTTCACAGGTTCTCCAAATATTATCAGATTTCCATGTGTTACACCTCTTTGGAAAACTTGGAGACTACACTTTTGTAATCTGTGTCAAAATGAACCCAGAACTGACTTGTGTCCTTACTTTCTGTGTCTGGTCATAAATATGAGCTTTCATTTAATCATAGTTGGTTTTATCGGTGCCTCGTCTGAGACCTGACTGGACACTTTGCTGGGACACCACAAGCACCTTTTGTTATCTTTGAAATTTGTGTCTATGATATGATGATATGAGTTGCGTGAAGAGTTTAGATGTTCTTGTGATGTAGCCATCTCTAATCTTGGAATGTTCTGCACTGTGGCCTCAACTATAGAGCGCAAATATCTAAGATGGTGCTATCACAATCATCTATAAGTGGATCCTTCCCTGATCCCGGCCAGCAAAGGAGGAGGCAGAAGTGTGGGTGTTATTACAGTGTTACATCCACAAAGCATCAGGCGTGTGTGTCATTAGCACGTAGAATTTTCTTCTTTTTTTCTGTACACAACGGATTCTTGTGGCACTGACTGCCCCCTCGTCGCTCCTCTCGCTTCCACCCATGGTTTTCAAACTGCAAATGTTGGCGGAGTTTGATCTTTAGCACCACTTTCAGGTATGTAACATTGCCAAAATTTTGTCATATCAAACAACCTGGAAAAAGTAAGTCATGCTCTTGCTTCTTTGCTTATTGATTATTGCAATCACTTAACACTGGAGTTTTTTTTCTGACGATTTCTCATGTTTGAGAGCTCAGATGGTAGAGCGGGTCGTCATAAAAGCAGGAGGGTGGCAGTTCAAACCCCATCTCCTGCAGGTGCAGACCGTCGTTCTGTTCTTGGGCAAAACATTTCATCCACCTTGCCTATGTATGACTGTGGTGTGCAAGTAGCCTGGCCAGTCAGACTACTAACTGACAGATAAACACATGGTTTATCCAACATGGCGGCTTACCGTATGCGACTACATTCAATTTAACAAAAAATATCACACTGAAAATCACCATCTTCAGCCAAATCAAAAGGCAAACTGCAAAACTATTAAATAAAAGATGACAGAAGTTATAAAGTTTGTTCTGAATGATGCGCAATTTGAGAGTTTTCTGCATTTGAACGACGCCCTGCAAATTATGTATCTGTGATTGGAGCAATAAAAAGCAGACATTTTGGGATTGGTAAGAATAATCGAACGAATAATGCAATGTACAGTGTCTTGGAAAAAAATAATTATAACATGCAAAACAAACATTTTTTTAATATTATCATTACCTACTCATATGTTACAAATATTTACAAAAACTATGTCTGGACATAAACACTGTTATCATCATACCTGGCTCCTCAGCTTGGGCATCTTTAGGCAGCATGAGGTTCGGCGCCCCCTCTTCCACCGGGCCCCTATTTGACGGCGTCCTCTGCACCAACTCTCCCGGCACATCGGTGGGCAGCGGCGCGAGCCCGTCTGACGGGCAGCTGACCGCGGGGGGATTCTTAGAGCAGACGGCATCATTGCAATGTGGGTCCTCCACTTGCGCGCAAGTGGGATAACCGTCAGGGGCCAGCGTCATGACCGTGGAAGGTGCGCTCGGTGTCTGGTCACTCCTGGGGTCAGCCGGTGGTACAGAGGTCAAAGGAGGGAGGATGCTCGGATCGATCGGTGCGATGGGAGGCAGGGGCTGCTCAGGGGTGCAGGGGTCGCTGCCTGTCGGAGAATATGGGCTGGCCATTTTGAGCACAACCGCATGAATACAGTCTCAAATGTATTAGGTTCAGAGCGTAGCCTCGGAACGGCACAGGACATAAGGAGCTTGTTGGGATCAGTGTGTCGGAGGACGGAAGAATGTCTGTCTCGAAAAAACAAACAGGAATATTAGATCAGTTACAGTGGTTTTTAATGTGACAAAACAACAGGTACGCCTTTTAAATGTCCTACATCATGCTTTATACAGGCTTTTTTCAGCTACTTCATTGCCTATTAATGGAGCTTTTGATCTGACTAATGGCTAAGAGGTGTTATCAGAGGAAAAGGGAGATGGATGGGTTAAAAATTGGTTAATGGGTTCTATTAAGCCTTCGTTCTCGCCTTTCTACGAGTGAAGTGGCCACGTGTGAGCCTTGTTTACGGTGTGCAGCATCATGTCCCGAATCTCATGAACATAAAGTGGAGAAAAGAAGTAAAAGGTCCATCAAAAGATGCATTAGATACTATTTTCTGCAACAGTAATGCAAGGAGGATAATTACATGGCTCTGATCTGCCTGCTAAATGACTGATGTCTGATGACATCTGAGTGCTGAACTTATTCCCTGAAAAGATGAGATTGGAAAGGTTGAGAGTTTAGAGATTTGGATGTTGCAAGAGGGTTTTAAGCCTGCTGACAAAATAAAAAAGTTAATTTGTGCAGTAAAAGCGCGCCATTGCCTAATTAATCTAAAATGCGAGCATGTTTCTAAGTGTAAGGGTAAAACATGGGAACACAGCTTAGTTAGCTCAAAGGGATGCAGAAGAAAACAAAAGAACTTGTGGGGATGCACAATTAGCTGATGTTTTTGCTAACACAGCCTTAAACCGGGCTATTCAATTCCTCACTGCCGAAATACGTGCTAGCCGAGGTCAGTGTTGATTTGAGCGGAACACTGGAGAAGGAGTGCAAGTTGGGACATAAACATGAAGTATTTCCCAGTATTTCAAGTTCCTTTAAACCTTTCTCAGTTCTATTGTATCGCTTTGAGTTGCACACAGAGCACATGACTACAATATCAATATTAAAAAAGTACATACTTGTTTAGTGCTTCCGACTACCGCTGTTGGGCTCATTCATACGAGGGTTGTGACTGCTCTAAGGGCGACAGGGAAGCACTGCGAAGGCAACACTTTCCTTGCAATAAGATGCAGATGCAGAGCCTCCAAAGGTAACTGTCTGTAATATCTATGTTTTTAAAAGGAATAGGTCACAGTTTACATATTCAGATCCGCGCTGTAACATCATCAAAGTACTCCAGGTGTTATTACGCTTCACAATGTAGTGCCCTTTCTTTATTAGAAAATCGACATGTTTAATTTTGTGTATCTAGACTTGGATCATGTCAAGGCTCACGTAACTGTATTTAAATAGGGAAAATGTGGAACAGCTTGGTAGCTTCTGACTCACCCCAGTTTGGAGCTGGACCTTTGCCGGGAGCGGCTAAATGCTGACAAAGACCAAACAGGTACACATCAACTCGTATAAGCTCAGGTCAGAACATCTCAATATGTAAAAACGGTGGCCAATTCCTTTTAAAGGGGCAGAACCTCCTCAGAGAGACAAAGCTGCAGTGGACATCAGCGGTAGCCTTGGTAGCATTAGCAGGTGGCGGGCCATCTGAATTGGCCCGGCCTAAAACAAGTGCACATTGTACTTGAAAAATGTGCAAAAGTTCAGTTCAAATTTTTTTATTTTAACATTAACTACTGCTTTTAGTCCTGATTTAGTTAAGTTTTGTTTTGACACAATTTCCTAAAGAAGAAGAGATTGGAGATTTTGGGTGTTATATCAAGTGGCTTAGTAAAATATTGCAATAGGATTCAAGTTCTCGAATCGGTTAAACGTTTGTGACTTCACATTCGGAGACTGCTGATGGGACGTACGAGACAATACGTAATATAATCTTCAGTGATCTCGTCTTTGCATTTGACCGTTATTGCGATTTCTTGCGACCCCTTATTTATTACGATATAGCAAAAAATAATTTGCTAGTACAGAAAATAACAATGGCCTTTCTCACCTTTGATTTCTCCCCTGCCGTCATTCGCACAGACTGTCGTGAATCATTTGAAACTCTTGTTCATCCAGCTCGACTTCAGCTGCTTCTCTTTATAAAACTGCCTGTCACTGAGGGAGACCTAAAAAAACAGCGACATCAGCAACAAGACCCGAACGACCAGCCAGTGCCTCCTGCTTCTTTGCGCTGCATCTTTCCCAGATAAACATCCACTCCTTCACCACGGCCCGGTTGTCCTTCACTGTACTTCACCGCTACTACCACCTCTCCGCTCCTTCTCCCAGTGTCCACCTAATACGGCTTTTGTGCCAGCCTCTTCATTACCATCTGTCCATCCACTCCCGAGCTCGCTCCACTCCTTTTTCTCACAGCCAGGTCAGTAACGGATAGCTGGATTCTCGCTATCGGCCTCTTACGAAATATGCATAAGGTTAATTGTAAACCCAGGTCATGGTTTGGTGACAAACGGTAACCGACACCATTCTGAATCACAATGGGAAATGGAACCAGACATTGAATTACAGCCCAAATAGATGTGCTCAGGAATTGTTTTTTTTTTGGGGGGGCAGTGGATTTTTTTATTTTATTTTTTTCCAGATAGCACCGCATGCTCAATCTCACCGGGGTGTTTTTGTTTGTGCGATCACGTTACCCAAGATGACAGAGTGAAGCCTCCGTCGCAGACGAGTTGAGCGAGGGTGTTGTTACATTTTCTCGGTGACAGTGACTTCATCTCAAAGATCAGACGAGGAGCAGGAAGAAGAGGAGGAGGGGACAGATTCAAGTCCATGGGAATGGCGTAAACAAACAGTAAACAACAAGGTAGGAAATATATTGACAGCTTGGCGAACAGAAAGTGTATGTTGTTGATATAGTTTATAGCCTACTGTATATGTAGATCTGAGAAAAGTGAAAGAGTCTGCAAAACAAAATGCATCCCCTGCTCATACTCACGAGACAGAGAAACTAGTTTGACAAATTCAAAAAAGTTGAATTACAATCTAATTCTCAATCCTAATCTCTTTACAGCCTACAGGCCAGTGTAGCACCTCATTTGAAAGCGAAGATCAACAAAACTACACAACAGATCTTTTCCCTCATCTTGTTGCCGCCTTGTCGTCACTTTGACATTTCTTGTTACTGCTTTTTTGTCACATTTTCACCGCACATTTTGTCACTTTTGTCATTTTTTTGTTGCTCTTTTGTGGCATTTTTGCTGCTTTTTTGTCACATTTTTGTCACTCTTATTGCATTTTCATCCTCGTTTTCACCACATTTTTGTTCCTATTTTGCCACTTTTTTTTAACTTTTTGTTATGTGGAATGTGCTTGGGTCAGGTGGGGCTTAGAGATGAACATATATGTTAATGCCATCCCCATGGACTTGAATCTGTCCCCTCCTCCTCTTCTTCCTGCTCCTCATCTGATCTTTGAGATGAAGTCACCGAGAACAGGTAACAACACCCTCGCTCAACTCGTCTGCGGCGGAGGTGTCACTCTGTCATCTCGGGTAACGGGATCGCGCGAACAAAAACACCACCGGTGAGATTGAGCTTGCGGTGCTATCTGGAAAAAACAAAAATACACACCTGCGCCTTGTCAAAACTCCCCCCCCCAAAAAACCATCAGTTTGATTCTTGAGCACATCTGTTTGGGCTGTAATTCAATACTTGGTTCCTTTTCCCCATTGTGATTCAGAATGGTGTCGGTTACCGTTTGTCGCCAAACCATGACCTGGGTTTACAATTAACCTTATGCATATTTCGTAGGAGTCCGATTGCGAGAATCCAGCTATCCGTCACTGACCTGGCTGTGAGAAAAAGGAGTGGAGCGAGCTCGGGAGTGGATGGACGGCGATGGTAATGAAGAGGCTGATACATAAGCTGTACTAGGTGGACACTGGGAGAAGGAGCGGAGAGGTGGTAGTAGCGGTGAAGTACAGTGAAGGACGGCTGGTCCGTGGTGAAGGAGTGGATGTTTATCTGGGAAAGATGCAGCGCAAAGAAGCAAAAGGCACAGGCTGGTCGTTCGGGTCTTGTTGCTGATGTCGCTGTTTTTCAGAGCCGGTGCTGGCCCTTCTGGGGCCCAAAGCAAAAATCCACATAGGGGCCCTACAGTATGCGCCCCATGGCTATTCGACGAAGAGCGAATCCATTTATGGTCAAAAACGGTTCCACTGTGCAGCAGTGCAGGGCAGAAGTGGAACATACAGACCTCAATTCAGGCCCTGCCCCTCTGTGTGAGAACCACTAACCACTAAGCCACTGTGAGACTGGTATTTAGGACGACTACTAGTCTATTTCCCTTTTTAAAATAGTAAATGTGGCAAATGGTCCCATTCTCTCACCTCTGGTCCCTGACCCACGGTTTGGGAACCACCGATTTAAAACTAACTGAAACCTGCACCTGACGGTTATTTCTGTCTGACCACTGAGAATCAGCCTGTGAGTCGCCCAACTCGTTTTAGACTGTGCACATTCAGAGAACCAGTTACTGTCAGTTTCTGTGTTGTAAGTTTCAACTCAACAAAAAGGCCACGTAGAACGGCTTTTTACTCTCGTCTATTCGCCAAACTACTGTCCTGACTCTAGACTCAGCAGACACACTAAGAAGAGAGTCTAAATGAGCGTGTGGCCGTTGCAGCCCAGAGTCCGCACAGAGAAAACATAGCAGCCGCGGAGGAGCCGCATGAGGCGAAGCGAGCACCTGGAGGCCGACAGCCGAGCGGGGACACGAGCGGACAAGCACTGTTATATGTGGCGAAGTAGGCGGAGCGTGAGTACGCGCTGGAAGAGCCTGTCCCCGTAACAACGCGTTGATTAATCAGTGAAACAACACCGTAGTTGGATTGAGATGCGGGGCCCTTGCAGCTGCGGGGGCCCTACGCACCTTGTGTAGTTTGCGTATAGGAAAAACCGCCTCTGCTGTTTTTTGTTTTTTTTAAATATAAGTGTTTTCTGGAGGTATTTTTCACACCCGGAAGACACAACGCTTCGATTCGGTTAACTCCGTCCCCTCTCTCTGCTCTTACTTTACCGTAATATAAATAAACAGCAATAAGTGAAATTGCTTCACGATGCAGTTATACGGAGTTGTCATCTGCAACACAGCTTCATAAATGGCTAACACACATGCTAATATGCTAACACACAAGCTAACCCGCGTTTTAATAAACTCACCACTCTGGTCCATCGCTGTTTACATTATGGGACTCGCGTTGGTTATAAAAGTTAATCCACTTTGATTCAGGCGAAGGTTCACCAAACATCCATCAGTGACAGTCACAGAAAAACACCACTTTGGCTGATAGTCGCTGAATCCCGGAGAAAAAAACAACTTCGATTGGCCTCTTCTTGAAAAAGGTTGAATAAACTCCCGTCCTCGTAGCCAAACACGCTTCTTTTTCTCCGTCCGTGACATGATCGTTAGGTAAGAATAAAGAACAGGTGTGTCCAGTTATAACGAGCTCCATCTTCAGCTGCAGCGCAAACATGACTGATCTGTTCAGACGCTCAAGGGATGTGTTTGTTTTGGCCACAGCTGACCTGGAAGCACCTCGGGCACATCCTTTCTTTTTTTTTTTTTTCCTTTTCTTTTTTTCTCTTTGCATCTCTTACGAACAGAAATAATGAAAAAGCTGTTTTACAAATTAAAATCCGGCTGTAAGACATTGCATTACAGACGTCGAGCACTTCTGTTCCGTTGTTACGACACAACTGAGCAGGTCAGTCGTTCACCAGGAGAGGGCGGAGCCTCAGAGAGCAGGATTCAGGAGGATTACTGAGAGCTGCGTGAATGAAGCCGCAAACCACTCTGGGGGTGTTTTTGATAAGGAAATAGCATAACAACATGGCTAAAAGCTCTAAAAAGTCGATTTTGCAGGATATAGGACCTTTAAGTGGAAGGAGCACGAGCTGGAGAGGCTGTGTTGTTGTGCTCCTTGCTGTGTTCTTCACGATACCTCATCTTGGTAAGTCCATGCCATGTGAGAATGAGAAAAACATGCTAGCGCAATGCTAATATTAGCGCGATGCTAACGCTAATCGCGAGTGCCGTTTTTGTGTTTGAAAGCAATGTAAAAGCTATTTCTGGTAAAGATATGGTAAAGATATGGTTTCTGCTAAATTCTATTTTAGTTCAAAAACAATACAGAGAAGCACTTTTGGTTATTTTTGCATTAATTTTGGTCCAATGTAATGACTATTTTTAAGTTGATTGTACCTTTTTCATGGTTTGTAATATGAAAGTGTACCCTGTAATGCTAAACCTAGTAGCACAGAAAAGGTTTTACTGATCCAAATCTTGATTTTGAAGGAGAATATCTGAGTTCATTAGTAATTCATTTCATGAGTTACAAAAGGTAAAAATTCATTTAAAATCGATATGTTAATTAGTTAAAAATAGTTAATCATAATATTTATTGGTTAAATAATTTAAAAACGATAAAAAGAGAAATTCATTAGTTTTACATGGATTAAAAACAATTTCATGTATTAGAAAGGATATTTGAGTTAAAACATGCATTGTAGCACAGTAATATGATAAAAGATTTAAAAGAAAAACAAAGCTATAGCAAATTGAAAAGAGATAGGATAACAGATTTTTATTTAGCTGTAAACAATAATACCATTATTGTTGTGCAGGCTAGTTTTTCATGGTTAAGAAAACCCTGGATGGATTTCCTGGATTCTCTCCGGACGGAGATGGCGAGCCTGTGCCCAGAGCAGAACTGAACTTCGAAGAACAACTTGCTTTCCACCAGTGGCCGAGTGGTAACACCTCAAAACACCACTTAAAGGAAAAATAACTGAACAATAAAGACAATTGACTTGACGTACGACTTGAAAAGAGATACACTGAGCTCATTAGGACTGGGGATTGTTTTTGTTGCATATGCCGGCTATGCTGAATGTGAAATATTAATAATTCTGAATCTTTATTTTTTATTTTGTCACTAAAACTACTTTTTCTTATTCACTCCTTGTCTCCAGCCATTTCATTGCACACATTCACTTTAGTTCCTATTGTAATCCTACTGAACCTAGTAACTGGTCTATAATTTTAATTTCTCTTTACCAACTTAACGTGAGTCAGGGGTTACACCAAGCTCCTCAATCTAGAGCTTTAAAATGTTTTAAACCCAGCATCCTGTCTCTATTTCAGCCTGTAACATGCCAACATGTAGTTTTGCTTTGATTCCTTTTACTTTACCCAGGCTTGGCTCAAATATTTGTATTTTTCACAAAGTTCTTCACAACTCTGGGGTGCTACCCTGTTGACAAATGACCAATTTAGTTTTAACCTTTTTATTCAGTCTCTTTCCAATAAAGCTGGACCGCTACCCTTAACCGCAAGTAGATTAAGTACCCGAGTGATCTCATTACATTTAGCAGTAACAGAAATACTCCCTCTCAGTCTCAGAGATTGCTTACTGTATGTTCTCAGCACACAGTTTGAAGGCATCAACATTTGCTTCCTGAACCTACGTTTGTACAGACTTTCAGAAATCACAGATATAGCTGCTCCTGTGTCTACTTCCATTTTTAAACGTTTGTCATTCACCCTTAAATACACATAATAAGGTTTTACAATGTCTCCTTCAGAGTCACTGTCCTCACCGTCTGCTTTCACTGAAAACATCTCTACATCTTTGATCTTACCTGCCCGGTACTCTGTGGCAAACCCCGGCTTGGCTTTGACCTTCTCTTCCCTGGCTGTAGGCTGTGGCGGAATCTGCAGTCAGATGGCGCGTGTCCGTGGCCCGCACATCGGTACCATGGTTTCCCTCGCTCTTCTTTCTTGCTTGTGCTCGTCTTAGAAATAGCGTTAGCTTTGTACGTTTTCTGGGACCACTGCTGGGCATTTTGCTTTGTTACCTCGTAAAACAGTCCCGTGTCGTATGCTGCTGCTGCAAGCGTTAGGTCTTTAGTGTGAGCAGAACCCGGTCACGGAGCTTGTTGACCCCACACACAAATCTATCTCTGAGAGCGTCATCTAGGAAATTCCCAAATTTACACGCGGCTGCTAGCTTCCATAGGCTTGCCATGTACTCGCTTCGTTGTCTCGTTGATTTCTTGACTTCTATCCTTGTGCAATAAAGTGGGTCTTCGGCACAAAATGTGTCTTCATGAGCTAAATTAGCTCTGCGAGTTTCTTCTCCGACGGCCTTAACGGTGCACACAAGTCCATGAGCAGCGTGTGGTTCTTTTTACCAACCACTGTCAAAAGCACTGCCCTTGTTTTGTCATTGTCTATTTTCAGGTCATTCGCCACAAAGTACTGCTCCAACCTTTCCAAATAGGCTTCGAAGTTTTCTTCGTTTTCATAAAAGGTTTAAAAGGTTTTCACCTTTTCCGATTGACGTTGCAATTTTTCATGCACTTTTTCTTTCGTCTCCCATCCTCGTCGCCAAAATCTTTTGTGTCCAGATATAAAAACAGGGAAGTCCTCTAGTAAAAAACTACGTTAAACTAGGCATTATTGAATGGCTTCTTTATTAGCCGTCAAGCGGCTGAACAGCATGGTGGAAAACATAAGTTGCTCTGCGCCTGTAACAATGCACCACTGCTGGGCATGAGGCGCCTTCTACTGGAACGGTGGTGACAAGGCTTTTGGTTTAAACACCACATGTTGCTCTTTTAAAGGGGGGGTTTTATGCAAAATCGACTTTTTCAAGCTTTACATCATGTTATTATGTCATTCCCTCATTAAAAACATGCCTGAAGTGTTGCCTTGGCACATTCACGTATTTTTGAGTAATCTGTAAAAACTCTGATGGCGGCCATTTTAGGGATAGGTTTGCCTGAGTCCTCCTAGGAACGCCCCCACCTCCTGGAGACGCCTCTGAGCTTTCGTCACCAGCCGAGTAACCAACCACTGCTCCTCAGCAGAACCCCCTCCCCACTGATGCCACAGACAGCGTGTGGAGGGGGCGTGTCGGAAAGAGTCAGAGGTTCTTAAAGAGTGCTATAGACTGGTGCTATGTGATTGAAAAAAGCATAATACCCCCTCTTTAATGAGAATAGTAATTGTTTGAAACAACCAAATCGGTCTGGCCCGTGTGGAAAGTTCAAATATCCAATGTGACCCTGGCATCAAAAACCTTGGCCATATCTGGCCGAGACTACAGACCTATCTGACACCTGAAGAGACACTCTTCTGCGGCTATAGACTTTATTCTTTGGGCTAAAATGGGACATTTAAGAGAATGATAAAAGAAAACACAACACGCAGGGTTTGCCACTTGGCTTTATATTTTATTATCTAAGTCCAGGTCTTATCAGTAAGGGCAGGTGTTGTGCGCTGCAGTCGTCAGGGTGAGCCCTACAAAAGGCCAAGGCTGTTAGTATTTGAAAACAAGTGCCGCTGTAGGTTTTTATCACTTTGTACAATCATGCATACCTCCAAGTATCCCTCGACCCACTCAATTATGTTTGTCACTCGTGTGTACACTCCTGGTTTGTTGGGTCGGCCACAGACGTCTCCCCAACTGACCACTCCCGCCAGTCTCCACTCTCCGATGGCGGTTTCACATATGAGAGGCCCTCCACTGTCTCCCTTCGGACCATGAAAAATAAATAAAAGGTTTCTTGTCAGACAGGTTTCCAAATCGAGGACACTTGATTGTCTGTAGGCTTTACATTGCAGGGGCTCACCCCTCCGCACATGTTGCCGGCGCACATCATGCTCGGAGTAAGGATTGCACCATAGACATCTGGATGCGAACACACAGACTGGTTGATCACTTTGACCTGAGCCTGCTTTAGCCTACCGGATCCACGCCCTAAAGAGAGGACAAAGAAATTGAGTCCGATCCATGTTACAATAGGATACGATGCATTCAAGACTAGAGCAATTATGTGGAAATCATGTTCAGATCACATCAAGTTAAGGCCATCAAGGTACAGAGCCAGGGCCATTACAAATAATATAAAATCAGGGGTTATGCAAAACTGTCATTCCCTGCTCTGTCGATGGCACAGTAAGTATCTGACAAGTAAAAAAAACATGGGTGTTTTTTGCTCTATGTCTGTGACAAAGATGCCCAATATATGATCATTTTGAGAGGCAGAGAACAGAAAGGATTTTAAAACACTATATATTGTTACCTAAAAAAATATACACCCTGGCATGTGACATTATGTTTATTTTTTAATAAAATTTGTGTACTTACAATAAATATAAAACAAATACATTTTTATTTTTATTTTTTTTTGCAATGTAAGAATATGATTTATACTTATCAATGGCTTAGGTCAGTGTTTAAGTCACCCAAAGCACCACCTTAGAAATGACTTGACCTTCCAAGTACAACCTCATAAGACACTTGATATCTGAAGTACCGCTTGGCCTAGATCAAGATCAAGTGCAGCTTAAAACATCTCTAAAAAGGATCTAAAGACACTTAATTTGGACTAAATTATGCCATGGCTGGGTGGAAACCATGTCAAGACCCAAAAAATACCAAACTTAAATGCAAAAGTAAAGCATAAATAAATGTATATATAATTGAATCTACAGCAGATTGCCCCGAGTACCAGTTTGGGACTTAAATAATTTGCCTGCTATACGTGTGCTGAACTAAATGGATACTAGAAGTTGATCACAAAGACTTGCTCGTGGTTTTGCTTTTAGAGTGGACTAAAATACTTCATGTTTGCAGCAGCCCACCTCCCTCCTTCGTGTGGCCCCAGCCTGTGACCCAGCAGTTGGCACCAGGGGAAAAGGAATCCTCCGCTCGGGGCAAACACACGGGACGCACGCCATCTGCCAAAGTTCACAAGATAAGACTTTTCATTTCATTGTGATCGCCAAGTGTTTGCAATCACCGGATCATCTCATGATCTACTGTACGACTGCATTCGGTAAATGATTGAAGGTCGAACGAGGGCGAGTTCAGAGAAAGCTTTTCTTCTCACAGGATTATCTTTTCATTAAATTTAAACAGAACTGAAAGCAACTTTATGTTCATTAACCTCTTAACCCCACCAACATATCCCGTCGTAACCTAAAGCGTAGACTTCCAGGAGTTCACCTACATAAAGCTGTTTAACCAGTGGCCAAAGCAGCAATGAATGACATAAACTGAGCGTCATATCTTCTGTTCTCGTAGCCTTTTTTGAAGGCTGTATATGACTCCAAAGAAAGGCTCAGAGCGGCAGGTGCTGCTTCCCCCCCGCCTCAGCTGAGCGGGACAGAGGGACGCGCACTTCTCTATTTCTCTGCTTTATTAAAATCGACTGTTATATTCACCATAGCCCTTTTTGTTAAACTGTAGTAAAATGCAAAGAAAAGTGGAGTGAAGAGATTTGACAGGGGCTCATAGACATTAATTCACGCAGCTGTTTAGGTTGTTTTTTTCTTCCGCATTATGTTGCGCTGCTGCTGCTCACGTGCACTTGTAAACAACTCCTCGTGCTCGGCCACGGCTCGGTTCGTTTGTGTAAGTGTGAGCGCGGGCCGTTCGGGGCATCCAGGCCTTTCCTCAAACGAGCTGGAGAGTGGCAGGTTCGGATGTCCAGTGTGAGTGCGCCCTGAGTCAACAACTGGTGGCCAGACACGCCTCCTATGTATGACGCTTGCAAAACTTCACGCGCCAGCTAACAGGCGTTTGTCGCGAGTGTGAAGTATGTGAAGCGGCGTTGTTTGGCGTCCAACGAGAGGCAGATGGGGCGTGGACGCACCTTGACTCCAAGCTGTTCCTCCATACTGATACTGATTCATACATCGATGTCGACCTCCGGGCTGTGATCGCCAAAGCTAATATACATGTCAATACATTTTCCTAGTCGCCACTTTTGCCTGTTTGAGTCTGTCCAGGTTGAACTGCTCTTATGCCTTGCGTTGTTGCTGTCACTTTTTCACGTTCTTTTCCATCACAATTTTGCCACTTTTTTGTTGCAAAAATTAATCGCTTTCTTTTTTACTCTTTTGTTGCTCTTTTTGTTATGTTTTTGTTACATTTTCGGTTCCTTTTTGTTGCTCTTTTGTGGCTTTTTGTTGTCACTTTTTGACACATTTTTGTTGCATTTTCATCCTGGTTTTCTTCTAACATATGTCACAATTTTGATACTTTTTTCAAGAAGCTTTTAGATTTTAGTAATGGCAAATTGGAGAAAATGTGCTCGGTACCGGTGGGGGTTAAGAGGTTGAACTGGGTCAAAAGATAATAAACAAAATACTAACTAAGACCTAAACAAGGTCAAAAATCAGGACTAAAACTGACCGACCTAGACAATTATTTCAAGTAACATTACTCAACTGCATTTTTTCCCCTCCCAAGGATAGTTGGGAAAAAATAGGACCCCTAACCGGCTGATATATGTGTAGCATGTGGGTGACCTATTGCCCTCTTCACCGTGGTTACCGCATTCCAGAGATAACCAAAACCCCCACCTCAAGACCCCCAGACCATTTTATGGTTTTGGAATGTCTTCACTTCACGTCACAGATCAGGAGAAAAAGACTGTGATGATCTATCCTTTAACCCTCACAACCAGAGATGAGAACTCTCTATTGACCTTCGAATTGGACTAAAGACTGAATCTCAAACATCCGATTTGAGTAATAAGCCAATTCTTTAATTCATGGACAGTGAGAATGAACTCAACCGATCTGTTCTAATGATGAATTCTTCCCCAGGTCAAAAAGATGCAATGTACAAACATACTGTTCGAAATGTTGGAATGCATTTAGAAAGTTTGTGAAGTTGTTAATGTGTTTATCGCAATAGGAATGTATTTCATGAATTTCTCGCCAAGATAAGCCTTCCTCCCTTCCCACTTGGGCCCTAATAATATCGGGTTACGGACTGAATCATTGGTCCAAGAGTCCCGTGGAGGGCCGGCCTGGTATAAAAAAACTGGAGAGACGCTCTTGCTCTTCCTTTTGAATGCGCTTCTTGTGAGAGTGTGGTGGGACAGGAGGAGAGACGGAAGGGAGCACATGGACATCCCCCGCTGAACTCTGACCTCTCCTTTGTCTCAGATGGACCACAAGAACTTTAAGTTTGAGCCCGTCGTTTGACGTGATTTGTAACTATCTGTTACTTCTTTTAAGAACATTTGCATTTTTCCTACAAGACAACAACATTTTTGATCGCTGAGCTTTCAGCGAAACCAATTTGAGTCTAGCTGGTCAATCCAAACCCCAAGGCCCCGAGGAGCTGGAGAGAGAGGCCGTCGGACACCAGGACTTTGGAACGCCGGACCACAGTTGGCGTGGAAAACTTTTCTCACAGTCGTAAGCTCATAGACCTAGCTCAATAAGACTCACATAACTTCTCAGAAAACCACCTTATTGACTTTCAGATACAATTTTAGAACATTATATCTGATTATTCATCCTATTAGCCTTTTAGGTTATTCTGTTTGTACTTTAATATTTAATGCCGTCTGTTAATTGATTTTGATCATTAAACCTCCATAAACCACAGTTTGCTTTGGTAATGTCGGTGTTTATTATTTCAGAATAAGGGTCCATGTGTACGTTAAAGATCTTACTTCCTTCAGATAACTGTAGTTTAGCCTCCTATTCTTACTTTTATTTTGTTCGCCTTTCGAACTGGTGCCCCGTTAAATTTTAAGGCTAATCTACGACCTATTAATTAATTAATAAACAAATTAATTGATTAATAAACCCTCATACCCTACATATGTATACTGTGTACCAGAGTTAGGGTAGAATATTTAAAAGTAGGAAAAAAGAGTATAGTGTGAGTACTGTGTAACTGTGTAACAAATACTGTGTACTGTGTAACAAATCTACGTGTCACTGACGGCTGGTGAACATGGGCCTGTAGATACACTCTGTCACTGCATCCAACAGATCAGTTTGTGGATGCAAAACAACTTTCTCCAACTAAACTCAGACAAAACTGAGATCATTGTTTTTGGCCCACAGGCACAAAGACAAAGTGTTGTCAGTCACCTTGAGTCTCTCTCTCTAAAACCAAAAAATCAGGTTAGAAATCTAGGAGTGATCATGGACTCAGACCTGAACTTAAACAGCCACATCAAAGCAATAACATCAGCAGCTTTTTACCATCTGAAAAACATTGCTAAGATCAGAGGAATAGTGTCAAAACCAGACTTAGAGAGACTTATCCATGCATTTGTCTCCAGCAGGTTAGACTACTGTAACGGCCTACTCACTGGCCTCTCTAAACGAGCTATCAGACAGCTACAGTACATCCAGAACGCTGCTGCTCGAGTCCTGACAAGAACCAGGAAATATGACCATATTAGTCCAGTGCTCCGGTCTCTGCACTGGCTTCCTGTCACTCAGAGAATAGACTTTAAAACAGCTCTGCTCGTGTACAAGTCTTTTCATGGTTTAGCTCCAAAGTACATCTCTGACATGTTAGAGCCGTATGAACCATCTCGGGCCCTGAGAACTTCAGGGAGGGGCCTCCTGGTGGTTCCCAGAGTCAATAATAAACACGGTGAGGCAGCGTTTCAGTTTCATGCAGCTAAAATCTGGAACAGTCTTCACGAGGATGTGAGACAGGCCTCAACTCTGACAATGTTCAAATCCAGGCTGAAAACAGTTCTTTTTACCAATGCATATGACTGAAAGTATTTTATCTGCACTCTCGCCTTTTACTGTAATTGATTAATTTTATGTTGATGTTTTTATTGATTCTATTTGTTTTCAACTGTGAAGCACTTTGAATTGCCTTGTGTATGAATTGTGCTCTACAAATAAACTTGCCTTGCCTTGCCTTGTTTGAGCGTAAAAGTTTGATTTATGTTATGTAAACGATGAGATAGAAAACATGTGATAATTGTAACATTTTAAGGAAATACCATAACATTTGAATATATAAGAAATTACTATGAAAAATAAAGTAAACAAAACACAAAATTTATCAATTTTACATCAAAATGACATGTTTTCACTTAAAGATTTAAGTGAAAACATCACTGCCTGTATTCCTTCAGCAGATGGCGCCACCTTTCCCTTCTTACCGTTCATGTTGATCTCTGTGATGGTCCGCAGCAGACCCACATCGTAGTCGACGGTGGTGATGTTGTATTTGGGGTGACAGAGCACCTGCTGCGCCGCGTAGCGTCTCCCCGGGGAACCCTCTTCAGTGAACACCGAGTTCACTTGCACGAGCCAATCTGAGACGTTCAACCTTTCGCTGTGACTAATAAAGAGGAGGAAAAACTCTGTTAAAACTATTAAACATAAACGGTTGTTAAACACAAAAATAAAGCCACCAACTCATTTCGCCCAACAAATAGAATTTATTTCAATAATTCTTTTTCATTAAGGGCCCTTCACGTAACCATATTTAAATAGGGAAAAGGTGGAAAAGCTATCTTCACCTTGTTTGGAGCTACAGTGGAGAGGAGGAGAGGCTAAATGCTAACACTGTCTGTGCTGTGTTTACGTGACTGAGGACCAGACAGGTACAAATGAACTCGTCTAAGCTAAGGTAAGAACATATCACAGTATGTAACACAACTACAACTGCAAAACACAACTACAAAAATAGGATACAATTTACCAATGATATGCAAATGTTCCAAATTTTATCTTGGACGTCCATCTCACCCAGAGCTAAAAGCAGATCAAAGAAACTTTTCACCATAATAAATCTTTTTCGTAGCCCTCTGGGGTAATACAAGTGTTAATGGCATGATTGGGGGGTCTTTCAACTCCCCCTGATGTCTCTCGCCAGAAAACCACAATTTCAACTTTCCCTGCCTCCAACCCGGCAGCCCCAATAGTTTAGTTTAGTTTAGTTTAGTTTATTTATTTATTTGAACAGGGGCAGTGTACAATATACATTAACCTCAAAGGGAGAGATGCATTGTACCAGGTTATAGCACTTGTGCTAATTTCCACCTGCAGTCCCTGGGCAGACTGATGTCAACAAAGTCATAAAAATATTAATACAGAATAATACATTTCCCCAAAAACAGCATTAAAATCAACACACACTTCATTCATTCAAAGCATTAGATTTCACGCTCTTGCATACACACCAATTACAGGACATTATGGGAACAAGTTTGTTTTAAAATAAGCCATTTTTTAGCCTGGTGTGAAAAAGTGTTAAAATTTACACATGTGGTCAGCTCTGTTGGCAACATATTCCACTGTTTGATGGCCACACTGGAGAAAGCGGAGCTGCGGAGTGCGGATTTACACTGGGGGGTCCTACACTCGCCCCGAACAGTCGACCGAGTGGCTCGAGATGAAATTTCTGAGCTCAGTGAAATAAACTTTTTTAATGGAGGAGCTGCTGTACCATTAATTATCTTGAACAACAGACAGAGATTTGAATATATGATTATGTTTTCAAAACTTAATATACTATGTTTTTTAAGAATATGACAGTGATGATATAAGCGAGATTTTTTGTCATGAACTTTAAGAGAACTTTTGTACAATGACTCCAGGGGCCTTAATGCTGTTTTACAGGCCTGCGACCAACTCGTCATGCAGTAGCGAAAGTGCGGGATTATCATCGCATTTAGATAAAGATTAGAAGCATCTATAGTCAAAGAGTTTCTAATATATCTAAAATTCGCTATGTTAAATTTCAACGTATTGGTTAATTTTTTTATATGTTTTTTGAAATTTAAATTTGGGTCCAGAATGACTCCTAAGTATTTAATTTGGTCTACATTTGAGATTTCCTGACCTTCAATGGTGATTTTTGGTCCAGTCTCACATAGTGAGGATTTAGAGCGATTTGTGAAAAACATAGAAACCGTTTTGTCAATATTCAAGGTTAAATGAGAGTTTTTCAACCAAATAGAAATGTTTTTCATTTCCTCGGTTAACTTTTGGGTAACCTCTTTAACAGTTTTCCCATGAATATACACCACAGTGTCATCAGCATACATTATCATTTTGGCATTTATACAAACAGATGGAAAGTCATTAATATAAAGAGAAAACAGCAAGGGCCCTAATATAGAACCCTGCGGCACTCCCATAGTGCATGCTCGTAAGGGAGATGATACATTATTTACTGATACACACTGTTGCCTTGCACTGAGGTAAGATTGAATCCATTTTATTGTACTTGTGCTTATGGAGAAATTTGTTAACTTATCTATCAGTAGTTCATGATTTACTGTATCAAAGGCCTTACGCAAGTCAAGAAAGACCGCCCCTACAACTCCTCCACTATCCAGACTGGACTTTATTTCCTCTATTAAGTAGCAGCATGCAGTCTCCGTTGAGTATCGTTTTCTGAAACCAAACTGGAGAGGATGTAGTGCAGCATTGTAATCAAGATGTTCCACAAGCTGCGCTGCAACAACTTTTTCGAAGATTTTGGAGATAGTAGGAAGGATGCTTATAGGTCGATAGTTAGAGACCTGGAGCTTGTCTCCTGACTTGTGTATAGGCTTTACCATAGCTGTTTTCAGCACTGTAGGAAAAATACTCTCATTTATAGACTGATTTATGACTTTAGTTAGCACTGGGGTTAAAATGTCCTTGTATTCTTTTAAAAACACAGTGTCAATGGCAAAAATATCTTTAGATTTACTATTATTTAAGTGCAATATTACTTTTAAAACTGCACCTTCAGCTACATTTGATAATTTAAGGAACGACTCATCACAATTAAAATTATATACACAATTTGGTTTCGGGAACGTATCTGCCAGATCCCGCACGGAATTTAAAAAATAATCATTAAAATGTATTGCCACCTCTGTATTGTCATTTTGAGTAGTTCCATTTATTTTAAGTTGTACATGGTCACAATTTGTTTTTTCTTTCCCAAGTAATTTATCCATGCTTTTCCAAAGAAGTTTACTATTACCTTTTGCATCTTTAATCAAATTTAGATAAAAGTTTGCCTTGGCTTTTCTAAGCTGCATGGTAACCTTGTTCCTTAGGCTTTTATATACATAATGATCAGTGGTCAATTTTGATTTAAGAAAGGTTTTAAGAGCCAGGTCTCTCTGCTTCATTAGATCCCACAGGGGGCTACTAAACCATGGCAGTTTCTTTTTGTTAGTTTTGTTTCTCTTTAATTCTGTATATTTGGCAACAGTCTCCTGTAAAGTTACAGTAATATTACTGCATGTATGCTCACAGCCTTTACTGTCAACTTTGCACTCCCAATCTATTTCCTTTAGATCATTCATCAGTGCTGTCTGATTTCTCTTAGGAACATGGAGAATTTTGTTTTGACTATTTGTTTGCTGTTTGTCCCTGTACCGGGATTTATTCATTTTTCTAGCAACTAGAGTGAGGTTGTGATCTGACAAACCTGTTATTAAGTTGTATGTTTTGGTAACCCTATCTGGTTTATTTGTAAATATTAAATCAATCAAGGTTTGGGAGTTTTTTGTTAGTCTAGTTGGCCTGTTTATCATTTGAGTCATTTGTACTGAGTTTGTGATATCCTTAAGTTTTTTCTTTTTTGTTTTGTCAAGCCAGTTGATATTCAGATCGCCCATTAACAGAGTTTCCTTTCTTTCATATTTTTTAAGTGTTTCAGCTAAGCCAGAAAAAAAATCATTTGCCGCATTTGGTGGTCGATATACAGCAAGTAAAATGAATGACATTTGTGCTGAAAGGGTTATAGTAACACCGACGCACTCCAAAGTTTTCACTGGAATGTCAATTTGGTGACTAGTGAAGCAGTCTTTCACGTAGATTAAGACTCCGCCCCCTTTCCCCTTCCCTCTGTCCCGTCTGTAAACATTGTATCCTGGAATTGTAAACACGGATAGAGGAGTCGTGGATGTTAACCAAGTCTCTGTAAGACACAGGTAATCAAGATTTGAATCCAAAAGTAAATGTTCCAACTGTTCCGTTTTTGAAATCACACTGCGTATGTTTATATGTCCGCCGAATATTCCTTTCGGTTTGGTTTTGGGGTTCCATAGTACTGACGCATGATTAACTGTTTGAAAAAGTTTAGTGTTTCGTTGTTTGGAGGTAATAATGGTCTGCAGCGAGCCGAGTTCTGTAGTTTTGGACGCACAGCATGCTAAGATGTTACCTTGTAGCATGGAGGTCACTGGTGTTGCCGTGGATGTATCCAGCTGCGGTGAAAGTTGTGAGACCATAGGGCCAGGATTTGCATGGACATCTCCGCATAGTAGTAACATAATGCAAAGAATCCTCGCATATCCCCGCTGAACTGCTGCGTGACGAGCCACTCTCCGTGCGCGTAGCTGTCTGCGGTGGTCATCCTGGCAAACGGCTTGCCCACCGTCCAGCACATTAGAGTAGATTATATACTGGCTCCACGAGTCCAAAGGAACAGCGAGCATCTTTGGCACGCCGCCAAGTGAGGTTGAGCGTTCACGAGCGGCTACCCAGCTCCCAAAAATTTGCGTAGTAGTGAGAGCCAACAGGCAAAACAACACAAATAGCACACCTAAGGCCCGGGCATTGATATCTTTTGTCAATGGCCACAATGTCCAGGTTGTTACGGTAGTTGTTATATCGGGCGGCTTCCCAGATTTCTTTAGGAAAGGTAAAGCATCAGCGCCTGCCAAGCTGCTGCTACCTGCCGCCGCCATTCCCCAATACACACTAATGTCTTCCTCGTTACTCTCAGTTGCTACAAAGTCACGTTTGGCTCACATTTCTGAGGTTTGTGACATGGTACAGGTAAGTCCTGACTGATTTCTGTCTACAGCTTTCGGTTTGTTGATGAACATTTTGCAAAACGTTGTTTGGTTTATCACGATCAGAAGGAGGAACTACAAGGTTAAATACACACACACAAACTTTTTTGTCCACATAAAAAGTTACATTATGCACCTTTAAACACCATTAGATCATCGCAAATCCTGCAAAATCTCTCCCAGATTGTTTACCCTGATGGGATCAAATTAAGCACTGATCCCACCCCTCCAAAATAATTTTCATTTTTGACCAGATTGTGCAGAAAATGTATTTTCCCTCTGATTTTTGTGTTGTATTCCTTGGCTTTATCAAGTATTCTACAATACGACCCTACTGCAACATACAGTCAGTATGATGAAAATATCAGCTGACCTGAAACCAAAGATGTACAACACATAATAGTGCATTAGAAGGTGATGTTTCATGAGCAATAAAACTAATAAATCAGGTAACCTGGACCTGCAAGTGAGTTTTCAAAGAGCATTTATGTTTTTCCAAGGTTAGTGAACATAAATGGTCATCAGTACCAGTTTAGAAGAGTGGTACATTTACTGATTTGCAGATTATTTTGAAAAGTGGACAATGACATCATACAAAATGTATGAGGGACAATAAAATGAGTCTGATGGCCACATTTGGCCCCAGGCCACACTTTGGGCACCCCTGCTTTACAATGACAGTCCCACTGCAATAATAGCCGTGTCGGTGTCTGATTATCAGTAGCATGTTTACTCAGTATTTTTACACCATTTAGTTGCGTCTGTGAATGCTGCGTTCGAGTGAACTGCAGAGCTTGTTTTTGGCCGAGATGTGACATTATTGTCCCCACTTGGTTTGTGTTCATGTGATTTTTATGTCAGAAAGTTGGGCTTTTGAGGACAGCAAATAAAAACAGTATTTTATCTGATTCACAGAATTAACATTTAAATTTGGTGTCAGCATCTCAAAAGCTAAACCTTGGTTTAATACATGTATAAAATATCAGGTACATTTTAATTTTTGTTTTATTATTTTCTCTCACTATTAAGTTTCTCTGAGGACAACATCTCGCACTAAACTCAAGAAAGTTTCACTAAAAAACTCAAATGAAATGATGGATGAACAAAGAAGAAGACGAAGAAGACGAAGAAGAAGAACTTTAACAGATATGTACAAAGCCTTTGGGGAGAGAGTAGGCTACAGTTTGGTGACCCCAGCTAAAGAATGAAGGGATTTACATTTACTCTGTGTTTTACCTGACAAAGCAGTGGGCAGCCGTAAGGACCCAGCGCGATGAGATGATGCTTCCTCCGCAGATGGGCCACCCCTTCCACTGCATGCTGCCCATCCACTTCCACTCTCCTCTGGGCGCATATGAGCCTCCCACTATCCGCTGTCTGTCGCCCAAGTGGGCCAAGTTACAATCTGCAAATGGAAGCGCATAGAGGACATTCATCTACAGAATTTCTTTTTCCAAATTGGCAGCCTATGGAGTGAATGAATCTAAAAGCTTTTTGAAAAAAACATCAAAACAGCAACGAAAACGAGGATGAAAATAAGTGACACAAAAAAAGAGCCACAAAAACAGACTAAAAAGGGACAAAAAAGCAAGGAAAATGTGATGAAAAAGGCAACAAAAACGAAGAAAATAAGACAAAAAACTACGAAGACCAGACATAAAAAGAGACGAAAACACGAAGCAACAAAAGAGTAAATAGAAACAATAACACAATCAAAAAAGCGACACAGAAACTAACTAGAAACTTTTGCAGTGGCTGCACCATTGCGATTGACTGCGAAATTGCGGGAAGCGAATGCAGAAATTGCATAAAGTGTTCAAATTGCATAAATTGGTTAATTTGTAAAAGGTAAAATACATAAAATGTCATGTTGCATAAACTTAAGATTGCATAAACTGTATAAACTGCATAAACTGGTAAAATGCATGAATGTGTTAATTAGCATAAATTATGTTAATTGTATGAACTCTTTAATGCTCATAAATCCTAAATGGCACAAACTCTTAAGTTGCATAACATTCCTTAAAGTGGTTAATTTGCAATTATTAATATTGCATAAACTTTTTAAATTCCATAAACTGGTCAAACTGTTGAAATGGCAGAAGCTTCACAAATGGCTGAAAGGCCTGGAGTCTCTCCATTGGCCGGATTCCCCCATACACACTAATGGGCCAGACGCCACATACACACCAAGGCAAACATTTTCATGACACTCTCCTACAGCTGCAACTGCACTCATGGTAATGCTGAAAGCGCTGCTAACAGCTATGGCAAAAAAGTCACTGATTCAAATCACCTTGAGGTCAGAGTGTAAAAAGGGCTGCTTTAAAGTGACGCTGGTACTCCAGTGAGTGACCATAGTACTCTATATTCATATTTTACATAACACTATTTTATGATGAAAAGAGACCAAACTGACACAATGCTGCTTAACTGGATCTTCCATTCCATGTGGACTTCTTTTTGTAAGGATTTGGTTTTTGTTTCATTTTTGCCATATCTGCTACCTCCGCATTAAGAATTCCCTGTCCCATTTCTATTTATGAACATGAAAACAGCTCTGTTTATCTCATATATTGGTTGACGACATTGGCAGTGCAGTACGTTTAGAGCACTCTCTGGTCAACACTTACCTCCAGTGTTGTTTTGGTTGGTCTGATTAGCTGGATTTTGGGACATAGAAAGAATCTCAGTCGTTTCCTTGCAGTCTATCATCAATCCAAAGGGATCATGGCTCTCCGGAAACGCAACAAACTTGACTGGAAGAGGGAGATAAAGAGAGATTCAAAGTTCAGAAAACAGTTGGGCAACTTTTTGACTGTTAATGTTGTGAGATCTAACTGGAATATAAAAACAATGGAGCCTGTAACTGGGACAACTGTAATAATCTCTGTCCCTCCAGGGTGCAGCTTTTCACTTCATAAATGATTCAGATTTGGTCTAAATTAATGAGAGGGGGCTCATGAGAGGATACTATCTGATATTTGAAATTTGCAAAACCAATTAGAGTGGATTCATCGCAGTAATGCCCAAAGTATCATTCCAGGATGTTGCGTCAGAGAGTGCGCGCTCCCAGTCCTGACTTTTTACATTGATTTTCAAGTCACAGAACCACAGTTTATGCCATCATTTTGGTCATTTCAATGAACAACAGTAAATATTGTTGAGCAATGTCATAAGTTTCTAATAAATTTAATAACAGTTTGAATCTAATTTGATGCTTTTCAAAACTTCTTAACCCCCACCTAGTGTTAAGAGGTTAATGACATTGATTTTGGAGAAAATTAATCACTTTGAATGCTTTTTAATGCCCCGCATGAACCCTGAAATGAACATTTTTGAAAAGTGCACGGCAGACTCTCCTCTCCTTCAAACTATTTTAATCTTACGTTACCCATTATCTTCCACACAAAAACACAAAATGTTTTAACATGTCACAGTCCATCAGTAACTTACCCTCAAATAACGTGAGGTGAGATTAGCACACTCTTGTACACATTACACGTCTGTTTTGCATTTTTATGTGTGTGTGTGTTCAGTGAATCATCATATAATTCCATCCATCCATCCATTTTCTTCCGCTTTATCCGTGGCCGGGTCCATAATTCCATTTCACTTTAAGATCTAAACATCTCGTTGATCAAATAAGACGTCTGAAGAACAACACGCACATCTTTTCACGTTAAAGTACTTAGAAGTTTCTAAACATCTCTCAGACTTACACCACAGCCTTCACCATCTGGCACATTTTGTCATTTGAAGATTTAGCAGCAGTAGAACTAATAACTTGCATCCAAAGACATCTGTGCTAATGCCAGTGGTAATCTGGGTAATCTCTAGTTATTCTGATATTTCCATCCATCCATTTTTTTTCTTCCATTTTATCCGGGGCCGGGTCACGGGGGCAGCAGTCTCAGCAGAGATGCCCAGACTTCCCGATCCACGGACACCTCCTCCAGCTGTTCTGGGGGGACCCCGAGGCGACACCAGGCCAGCTCGGAGACATAGTCCCACCAGCGTGCCCTGGGCCTTCCACGAGGCCTTGTCCCACTAGGACATGCCTGGAACACCTACCGCGGGAGGCAACCAGGAGGCATCCAGAACAGATTTCTTAGCCACCCCAGCTGGCTCCTTTCGACGTGAAGGAGCAGCGACTCTACTCCGAGCTCCTCCCGGGTAACTGAGCTCCTCACCCGATCTCGAAGGGTGTGCCCAGCCACCCTGCGGAGAAAACTCATTTCGGCTGCTTGTATTCGCGATCTTGTCCTTTCGGTCATGACCCAAATCTCATGACCATAGGTGAGAGTGGGAACGTAGATCGATCGATAAATCGAGAGCTTTGCCCCGACTCAGCTCCCTCTTCACCACGACAGACCGATACAGCGACCGCATCACTGCTGACTCCGCATCGATCCGTCTGTCGATCTCACACTCCATCTGTCCTTCACTCGTGAACAAGACCCCAAGATACTTGAACTCCACTTGAGGTAAGGACTCTCCACCGACCTGTAGAGGGGAAGCCACCTTTTTCCGGTGGAGAACCATGGCCTCAGATTTGGAGGGGCTGATCCTCTTCCCGGCCGCTACACACTCAGCTGCAAACCGCCCCAGAGCAGCTGAAGGTCCTGATTTGTTAAAGCCAACAGAACACCATCAGCCGCAAACAGCAGAGATGAGATCCTGAGGGTCCCAAACCGAACACCCTCCGGCCCCTGGCTGTGCCTAGGAATTCTGTCCATAAAGGTAATGAACAGAACCGGTGACAAAGGGCAGCCCTGGCGGAGACCAACACGCACCGGGAACAGGTCTGACTTACTGCTGGCAATGCGAACCAAGCTCCTGCTGCGGTCATACAGGCAACGGACAGCCCTTAGCAGAGGGCCCCGGACCCCATACTCCCGGAGCAACCCCCACAGGGCACCACGAGGGACACGGTCGAACGCTTTCTCCAGATCCACAAAACACATGTGGACTGGTTGGTCGAACTCCCACAAACCCTCGAGCACTCGATGAAGGGTATAGAGCTGGTCCAGTGTGCCACGACCAGGATGAAAACCGCATTGTTCCTCCTGAATCCAAGGTTCAACTATCGGCCGGATCCTCCTCTCCAGCACCCTGGAGTAGACCTTACCGGGGAGGCTGAGGAGTGTGATCCCTCTGTAATTGGAGCACACCCTCCGATCCCCCTTCTTGAAGAGAGGGACCGCCACCCCGGTCTGCCAATCCAGGGGCACTGTCCCCGACCGCCACGCAATGTTGCAGAGACGTGTCAGCCAAGACAGTCCTACAACATCCAGAGACTTAAGGTACTCAGGATGAATCTCATCCACTCCCGGAGCCTTGCCACCAAGGAGCTTTCTCACCACCTCGGTGACTTCAGCCTGGGTGATGGGCAAGCCCAGCCCACCCCCGAGTCCCCAGCCTCTGCTTCCTCGTCGGAAGACGTGACGGTGGTATTGAGGAGATCCTCGAAGTCCTCCTTCCACCGCCCGACAACATCCCCAGTCGAGGTGAGCAACTCCCCACCCGCACCGTAAACAGTGTTGGTGAAGAACTGCTTCCCCCTCCTGAGACGTCGGATGATTTGCCAGAATCTCCTCGAGGCTGACCAATAGTCGTCCTTCATGGCTTCTCCGAACTCCTCCCAGACCCGAGTTTTTGTCTCTGTGACCGCCCGAGCTGCAGCACGCTTGGCCTGCCGGTACCTCTCAGCTGCCTCAGGAGTCCCACAAGCCAACAAGGCCAGGTAGGACTCCTTCTTCAGCTTGACGGCATCCCTTATTTCCGGGCGCCACCACCGGGTTCGGGGATTGCCGCCACGACAGGCACCAGAGACCTTACGGCCACAACTACGAGCGGCCGCATCGACAATGGAGGAGGAGAACAGGGTCCACTCGGACTCCGTGTCCCCAGCCTCCCTCGGAATCTGGGTGAGGCTCTTCCGGAGGTGGGAGTTGAAGACCCCACTGACAGAGGGATCCACCAGACGTTCCCAACAGACCCTCACAACACGTTTGGGCCTGCCAGGTCTGACCGGCTTCCTCCCCTGCCAGCGGATCCAGGTCACCACCAGGTGGTGATCAGTTTACAGCTCAGCCCCTCTCTTCACCCGAGTGTCCGAGACACGTGGCCGGAGATCAGACGACACAACTACAAAGTCGATAATCGACCTCCTGCCTAGGTTGTCCTGGTGCCACGTGCACTTATGGACAGTGGACACCCTTGTGCTCGAACATGGTGCTATGGACAAACCGTGACTAGCACAGAAGCCCGACAACAGAACACCACTCGGGTTCAGATCGGGGAGGCCGTTCTTCCCAATCACTCCCTCCCAGGTCTCACTGTTGTTATCCACGTGGGCGTTGAAGTCCCCCAGTAGAACAATGGAGAAGGCCGAGTACTCTGCACCAATGTTGGGCCCGTAGGCCGAGACAATGGTGAGAGACCTGTCCCCAACCCGAAGGCGTAGGGACGCGACCCTCTCGTCTACCGGGGTTAACTCCAACACGTGACGGCTGAGCTGGGGGGATATGAGCAAACCCACCCCAGCCCGCCGCCTCTCCCCGTGGGCAACTCCAGAAAAACGGAGAGTGCAGCCTCTCTCCAGGAGTTGGGATCCAGAACCCAAGCTGTGCGTGGAGGTGAGCCCGACTATATCTAGCCGGTATCTCTCAACCTCCCGCACAAGCTCAGGCTCCTTCCCCCCCAGCGAAGTGTAGTTCCAAGTCCCGAACGCCAGAAGCTGTGCATGTGGACCAGGTCGTCGAGGCACCTGCCTCTGACCGCTACCCAGTCCTCTCCGCACCCGACCCCCACGGATCCGTCTGTGGGTGGTGGGTCCACAGGAGGGCGGGCACACGGGCAGTCCCTTCGGGCTGTTCCCGGCCGGGCCCCGTGGGCAGAGGCCCGGCCACCAGACGCTCGCGTTCGGGCCCCAACCCCAGGTCTGGCGGCTCCAGGGTGGGGCCCCGGCTGCGCCATGCCGGGCGACGTCACGGTCCTTACGTGTTTCACATCCATATGAGTCTTTTGAACTGCTCTTCGTCTGACCCGTCACCTCGGACCTGTTTGCCATGGGAGACCCTACCAGGGGCATAAAGCCCCAGACAACATAGCTCCTCGGATCATTCGGGCACTCAAACAACCCCACCACGTTAAGGTAGCAGTTCACGGGGCTGTCTGATATTAGTTTGATTTATAAATCTAAGTGCTGCAGACGGCAGAATGAAGACTTACTTAGCAGCGCAGCGAGGACGACCAGTATGACGGTGATAGTTATGCCCAGAATCAAAAGGAGGTTACGGCGTGTGCAGCGGCGAGAACTCTGTTCTGCAAAACCAAAACAAATACGGTCAGTAAAGCAGGAGTTTTCCATTTGTGTAACTTGTGAATATCATGACATTAGAAAGGTATAAGTGGATCAGGTTTTTTTTTTTGGGGGGGGGGGTATATAGACCTAAAACACTGCATGCTTATCATTAGTGATAACTTCACACTTCCCTGAAAATGATTTAACACAAGAGTCTTTGACGATTTTCAAACCAAAGCCCCCAAACTGACGACAATATGAGCCTGGGACGGCCAACTTTCAGTCATTTTATTTACATTTCCACTTCAGTTGGATCTTGTGTTTGATAGTTTTGCTTGAATGTAATTATCCTGCAGTGTAAGACATGCACATTTAACAGAAAATAATTTTAGGTCAAATTGGATGAAAGTAGGGGAGATGGGGGCTATTTGTCACATTGCTGTTTTATAGCCACACAGACGATGTGAAAAGTGGCTAAATCATACAACTCAGTTTCCCACAAATCGAGAAAGAAGAGTTCTTTTGGAAAATTGGTGATTTTCACTTTTTTGCCGAATCATTCAGTTGAGACATTTTGGGATTGGTAAGAATAATCGAACGAATAATGCAATGTACAGTGTCTTGGAAAAAAATAATTAAAACATGCAAAACAAACACTTTTTAATATTATTACCTACTCATATGTTACAAACATTTACAAAAACTATGTCTGGACATAAAAACTGTTATCATCATACCTGGCTCCTCAGCTTGGGCATCTTTGGGCAGCATTAGGCTCGGCGCCCCCTCTTCCACTGGGCCCCCATTTGACGGCTTCCTCTGCACCAACTCTCCCGGCACATCGGTGGGCAGCGGTGCGATCCCGTCTGATGGGCAGCTGACCGTGGGGGGATTCTTAGAGCAGACGGCGTCGTTGCAATGTGCGTCCTCCACTTGCGCGCAAACAGTGGGCAGATCGGGGTACAGTCTCCCAGTGGGATAACCGTCAGGGGCCAGTGTCATGACCGTGGAGGGGGGGGCTAGCGAAGGTGCGCTCGGTGTCTGGTCACTCCTGGGGTCAGCCGGTGGTACAGAGGTCAAAGGAGGGAGGATGCTCGGATCGATCGGTGCGATGGGAGGCAGGGGCTGCTCAGGGGTGCAGGGGTCGCTGCCTGTCGGGGAATATGGGCTGGCCATTTTGAGCACAACCGCATGAATACAGTCTCAAATGTATTAGGTTCAGAGCGTAGCCTCGGAACGGCACAGGACATAAGGAGCTTGTTGGGATCAGTGTGTCGGAGGACGGAAGAATGTCTGTCTCGAAAAAACAAACAGGAATATTAGATAAGTTACAATGGTTTTTAATGTGACAAAACAACAGGTACGCCTTTTAAATGTCCTAAATCATGCTTTATACAGGCTTTTTTCAGCTACTTCATTGCCTATTAATGGAGCTTTTGATCTGACTAATGGCTAAGAGGTGTTATCAGAGGAAAAGGGAGATGGATGGGTTAAAAATTGGTTAATGGGTTCTATTAAGCCTTCGTTCTCGCCTTTCTACGAGTGAAGTGGCCACGTGTGAGCCTTCTTTACGGTGTGCAGCATCATGTCCTGAATCTCACAAACATAAGGTGGAGAAAAGAAGTAAAAGGTCCATCAAAAGATGCATTAGATACTATTTTCTGCAACAGTAATGCAAGGAGGATAATTACAAGGCTCTTGGATGTGATTGTCAGTTTTTCATGCAACAACTCGGGTACATAAGAGTAAATGATCTGCCTGCTAAATGACTGATGAAAAACATTCACATTCCCATGACATCTGAGTGAGAGTTTAGAGATTTGGATGTTGCAAAGCCTGCCGACAAAATAAAAAAGTTAATCTGTGCAGTAAAAGCGCGCCATTGCCTAATTAATCTAAAATGTGAGCATGTTTCTAAGTGTAAGGGTAAAACATGGGAACACAGCTTAGTTAGCTCAAAGGGATGCAGAAGAAAACAAAAGAAATTGTGGGGATGCACAATGAGCTGATGTTTTTGCTAACACAGCCTGAAACCGGGCTATTCAATTCCTCACTGCCGAAATACGTGCTAGCCGAGGTCAGTGTTGATTTGAGCGGAACACTGGAGAAGGAGTGCAAGTTGGGACATAAACATGAAGTATTTCCCAGTATTTCAAGTTCCTTTAAACCTTTCTCAGTTCTATTGTATCGCTTTGAGTTGCACACAGAGCACATGGCTACAATATCAGTATTAAAATAGTACATACTTGTTTAGTGCTTCCGACAACCGCTGTTGGGCTCATTCATACCAGAGTTGTGACTGCTCTAAGGGCGACAGGGAAGCACTGCGAAGGCAATGCTTTCCTTGCAATAATGTTTTTAGCAGATGCAGAGCCTCCTCAGTGAGTGTATTTAAAGCTGTTGTGGAAGTTAGCAGTCCCCGCGTTTATTTATTTGGAACCAAGCATACATGATGAACAGCTATTTAAATGAGTAACCAGTTAAATGAGTGATGCGGACAGTCACAGTGATTTACCTGCAAACCAACAAACAAGCCCTTTGCTTCATCTTCTCCGATTTGTGGGAAAGCTCAACTTTTCTCCTTTTTGCTGCTACGATTAGGTTTTTCAATTCCACTTTATGATGCTTTAAGACTGATTTCCCTTGTCCCGCAAATATTTCTACAGCTCTGGTACATTTACAGTGATGTTTAGAAAGAAGAAGTTTGGAGGACCACCCAATGATATTGAAGAGGTTAAAAATAAATAAGGTGTAGTTATTATAAAGTGTTACCCTGAACACCTATCTTAAGTATGCACCAGAAGCACATGGCTACTTAATATACGTGTAAACATAAAGATGTACTTTAGCGCTCCTGTCACAGCTGTTAGACTCAATCTTACTCTTAAGGCTAAACAGAGACGCTGCAAAGGTAACTCAAACTGTCTGTAATATCTATGTTTTTAAAAGGAATAGGCCACAGTTTTTACATATTCACATCTGCGCTGTAATATATATAATAGTACTCCAGGTGTTATTACGCTTCACAATATAGTGCCCCTTTTTATTCGCTTAGAAAATCGACATGTTTAATTTTGTGTAACTAGACTTGGATCATGTCAAGGCTCACGTAACTGTATTTAAATAGGGGAAACGTGGAACAGCTTGGTAGCTTCTGACTCACCCCAGTTTGGAGCTGGACCTTTGCCGGGAGCGGCTAAATGCTGACAAAGACCAAACAGGTACACATCAACTCATATAAGCTCAGGTCAGAACATCTCAATATGTAAAAACGGTGGCCAATTCCTTTTAAAGGGGCAGAACCTCCTCAGAGAGACAAAGCTGCAGTGGACATCAGCGGTAGCCTTGGTAGCATTAGCAGGTGGTGGGCCATCTGAATTGGGCCGGCCTAAAACAAGTGCACATTGTACTTGAAAAATGTGCAAAAGTTCAGTTCAGATTTTTTATTTTTACATTAACTACTGCTTTTAGTCCTGATTTAGTTAAGTTTTGTTTTGACACAATTTCCTAAAGAAGAAGAGATTGGAGATTTTGGGTGTTATATCAAGTGGCTTAGTAAAATATCGCAATAGGATTCAAGTTCTCGAATCGGTTAAACGTTTGTGACTTCACATTCGGAGACTGCTGATGGGACGTACGAGACAATACGTAATATAATCTTCAGTAATCTCGTGTCTGCATTTGACCGTTATTGCGATTTCGTGCGACCCCTTATTTATTACGATATAGCAAAAAATAATTTTCTAGTACAGAAAATAACAATGGCCTCTCTCACCTTTGATTCCTCCTCTGCCGTCATTCGCAAAAACTGTCGTGAATCATTTGAAACTCTTGCTCATCCAGCTCGACTTCAGCTCCTTCTCTTTATAAAACTGCCTGTCACTGAGGGAGACAAAAAAAAACAGCGACATCAGCAACAAGACCCGAACGACCAGCCAGTGCCTCCGGCTTCTTTGCGCGGCAACTTTCCCAGATAAACATCCACTCCTTCACCACAGCCCAGCCGTCCTTCACTGTACTTCACCGCTACTACCACCTCTCCGCTCCTTCTCCCAGTGTCCACCTAATACGGCTTTTGTGCCAGCCTCTTCATTACCATCTGTCCATCCACTCCCGAGCTCGCTCCACTCCTTTTTCTCACAGCCAGGTCAGTAACGGATAGCTGGATTCGCGCTATCGGACTCCTACGAAATATGCATAAGGTTAATTGTAAACCCAGGTCATGGTTTGGCGACAAACGGTAACCGACACCATTCTGAATCACAATGGGGAAAAGGAACCAGACATTGAATTACAGCCCAAATAGATGTGCTCAAGGATTGTTTTTTTTTGGGGGGGGGATTGGATTTTTTATTTTATTTTTTCCAGATAGCACCGCATGCTCAACCTCACCGGGGTGTTTTTGTTTGTGCGATCACGTTACCCAAGATGACAGAGTGACACCTCCGTCGCAGACGAGTCGAGCGAGGGTGTTGTTACATTTTCTCGGTGACAGTGACTTCATCTCAAAGATCAGACGAGGAGCAGGAAGAAGAGGAGGAGGGGACAGATTCAAGTCCATGGGAATGGCATAAACAAACAGTAAATAACAAGGAGAGGAAATATATTGACAGCTTGGCGAACAGAAAGTGTATATTGTTTATAGCCTACTGTAT
The DNA here is from genome assembly GCF_951799975.1 of Gobius niger. Taxonomy (NCBI): domain Eukaryota; kingdom Metazoa; phylum Chordata; class Actinopteri; order Gobiiformes; family Gobiidae; genus Gobius; species Gobius niger. The sequence goes on from NC_136859.1 coordinate 31,358,134, forward strand.
ACGTAAATCTGAGAAAAGTGAAAGAGTCTGCAAAACAAAATGCATCCTCTGCTCATACTCACGAGACAAAGAAACTAGTTTGACAAATTCAAAAAAGTTGAATTTACAATCTAATTCTCAATCTTAATCTCTTTACAGCCAACAGGCCAGTGTAGCACCTCATTTGAAAGCGAAGATCAACAAAACTACACAACAGATCTTTTTCCTCATCTTGTTGCCGCCTTGTCGTCACTTTGACATTTCTTTTTATTGCTTTTTTGTCACATTTTCACCACAAATTTTGTCACTTTTGTCATTTTTTTGTTGCTCTTTTGTGGCATTTTTGCTGCTTTTTTGTCACATTTTTGTCACTCTTATTGCATTTTCATCCTCGTTTTCACCACATTTTTGTTCCTATTTTGCCACTTTTTTTAAGAAACTTTTTGTTATGTGGAATGTGCTTGGGTCAGGTGGGGCTTAGAGATGAACATATATGTTTATGCCATCCCCATGGACTTGAATCTGTCCCCTCCTCCTCTTCTTCCTGCTCCTCATCTGATCTTTGAGATGAAGTCACCGAGAACAGGTAACAACACCCTCGATCAACTCGTCTGTGGCGGAGGTGTCACTCTGTCATCTCGGGTAACGGGATCGTACGAACAAAACACCCCGGTGAGATTGAGCTTGCGCTGCTATCTGGAAAAAAAAAAAAATCCACATCTGCGCCTTGTCAAAACTCCCCTCCCCAAAAAAACATCAGTTTGATTCTTGAGCACATCTGTTTGGGCTGTAATTCAATGCCTGGTTCCTTTTCCCCATTGTGATTCAGAATGGTGTCGGTTACCGTTTGTCGCCAAACCATGACCTGGGTTTACAATTAACCTTAAATTATATTTCGTAGGAGTCCGAGAGCGAGAATCCAGCTATCCGTTACTGACCTGGCTGTGAGAAAAAGAAGAGTGGCGAGCTCGGGAGTGGATGGACGGCGATGGTAATGAAGAGGCTGATACATAAGCTGTACTAGGTGGACATTGGGAGAAGGAGCGGAGAGGTGGTAGTAGCGGTGAAGTACAGTGAAGGACGGCCGTGGTGAAGGAGTGGATGTTTATCTGGGAAAGATGCAGCGCAAAGAAGCAGGAGGCACAGGCTGGTCGTTCGGGTCTTGTTGCTGATGTCGCTGTTTTTCAGAGCCGATGCTGGCCCTTCTGGGGCCCTAAGCAAAAATCCACATAGGGGCCCTACAGTACGCGCCCCATGGCTATTCGACGAAGAGCGAATCCAAAAACGGTTCCACGGTGCAGTAGTGCAGGGCAGAAGCAGAACATACAGACCTCAATTCAGGCCCTGCCCCTCTGTGTGAGAACCACTAACCACTAAGCCACTGTGAGACTGGTATTTAGGACGACTACTAGTCTATTTCCCTTTTTAAAATAGTAAATGTGGCAAATGGTCCCATTCTCTCACCTCTGGTCCCTGACCCACGGTTTGGGAACCACCGATTTAAAACTAACTGAAACCTGCACCTGACGGTTATTTCTGTCTGACCACGGAGAATCAGCCTGTGAGTCGCCCAACTCGTTTTAGACTGTGCACATTCAGAGAACCAGTTACTGTCAGTTTCTGTGTTGTAAGTTTCAACTCAACAAAAAGGCCACGTAGAACGGCTTTTTACTCTCGTCTATTCGCCAAACTACTGTCCTGACTCTAGACTCAGCAGACACACTAAGAAGAGAGTCTAAATGAGCGTGTGGCCGTTGCAGCCCAGAGTCCGCACAGAGAAAACATAGCAGCCGCGGAGGAGCCGCATGAGGCGAAGCGAGCACCTGGAGGCCGACAGCCGAGCGGGGACACGAGCGGACAAGCACTGTTATATGTGGCGAAGTAGGCGGAGCGTGCGTACGCGCTGGAAGAGCCTGTCCCCGTAACAACGCGTTGATTAATCAGTGAAACAACACCGTAGTTGGACTGAGATGCGGGGCCCTTGCAGCTGCGGGGGCCCTACGCACCTTGTGTAGTTTGCGTATAGGAAAAACCGCCTCTACTGTTTTTTTTTTTTTAAATATAAGTGTTTTATGGAGGTATTTTTCAAACCCGGAAGACACAACGCTTCGATTCGGTTAACTCCGCCCCCTCTCTCCGCACATACAACTTTACCGTAATATAAATAAACAGCAATAAGTGAAATTGCTTCACGATGCAGTTATACGGAGTTCACATCTGCAACACAGCTTCATAAATGGCTAACACACATGCTAATATGCTAACACACAAGCTAACCCGCGTTTGGACTGACTCACCGTCCTGTTTACATTATGGGACTTGCGTTGGTTATGAAAGTTAATCCACTTTGATTCTGGCGAAGGTTCCCCAAACATCCATCAGAGACAGTCACAGAAAAACACCACTTTGGCTGATAGTCGCTGAATCCCGGAGAAAAAAACAACTTCGATTGGCCTCTTCTTGAAAAAGGTTGAATAAACTCCCGTCCTCGTAGCCAAACGCGCTTCTTTTTCTCCGTCCGTGACATTATCGTTAGGTAAGAATAAAGAACAGGTGTGTCCAGTTATAACGAGCTCCATCTTCAGCTGCAGCGCAAACATGACTGATCTGTTCAGACGCTCAGGGGATGTGTTTGTTTTGGCCACAGCTGACCTGGAAGCACCTCGGGCACATCCTTTCTTTTTTTTTTTTTTCCTTTTCTTTTTTTCTCTTTGCATCTCTTACGAACAGAAATAATGAAAAAGCTGTTTTACAAATTAAAATCCGGCTGTAAGACATTGCATTACAGACGTCGAGCACTTCGGTTCCGCTGTTACGACACAACTGAACACTCAGTCGTTCAGCAGGAGAGGGAGGAGCAGCTGCTCAGAGAGCAGGATTCAGGAGGATTACTGAGAGCTGCGTGAATGAAGCCGCAAACCACTCTGGGGGTGTTTTTGATCAGGAAATAGCATAACAACATGGCTAAAAGCTCTAAAAAGTCGATTTTGCAGGATATAGGACCTTTAAGTGGAAGGAGCACGAGCTGGAGAGGCTGTGTTGTTGTGCTCCTTGCTGTGTTCTTCACGATACCTCATCTTGGTAAGTCCATGCCATGTGAGAATGAGAAAAACATGATACCGTTTTTGTGTTTGAAAGCAATGTAAAAGCTATTTCTGGTAAAGATATGGTAAAGATATGGTTTCTGCTAAATTCTATTTTAGTTCAAAAACAATACAGAGAAGCACTTTTGGTTATTTTTGCATTAATTTTGGTCCAATGTAATGACTATTTTTAAGTTGATTGTACATTTTTCATGGTTTGTAATATGAAAGTGTACCCTGTAATGCTAAACCTAGTAGCACAGAAAAGGTTTTACTGATCCAAATCTTGATTTTGAAGGAGAATATCTGAGTTCATTAGTAATTCATTTCATGAGTTACAAAAGGTAAAAATTCATTTAAAATCGATATGTTAATTAGTTAAAAATAGTTCATCATAATATTTATTGGTTAAATAATTTAAAAACGATAAAAAGAGAAATTCATTAGTTTTACATGGATTAAAAACAATTTCATGTATTAGAAAGGATATTTGAGTTAAAACATGCATTGTAGCACAGTAATATGAGAAAAGATTTAAAAGAAAAACAAAGCTATAGCAAATTGAAAAGAGATAGGATAACAGATTTTTATTTAGCTGTAAACAATAATACCATTATTGTTGTGCAGGCTAGTTTTTCATGGTTAAGAAAACCCTGGATGGATTTCCTGGATTCTCTCCGGACGGAGATGGCGAGCCTGTGCCCAGAGCAGAACTGAACTTCGAAGAACAACTTACTTTCCACCAGTGGCCGAGTGGTAACACCTCAAAACACCACTTAAAGGAAAAATAACTGAACAATAAAGACAATTGACTTGACGTACGACTTGAAAAGAGATACACTGAGCTCATTAGGACTGGGGATTGTTTTTGTTGCATATGCCGGCTATGCTGAATGTGAAATATTAATAATTCTGAATCTTTATTTTTTATTTTGTCACTAAAAATACTTTTTCTTATTCACTCCTTGTCTCCAGCCATTTCATTGCACACATTCACTTTAGTTCCTATTGTAATCCTACTGAACCTAGCAACTGGTCTATACTTTTAATTTCTCTTTACCAACTTAACGTGAGTCAGGGGTTACACCAAGCTCCTCAATCTAGAGCTTTAAAATGTTTTAAACCCAGCATCCTGTCTCTATTTCAGCCTGTAACATGCCAACATGTAGTTTTGCTTTGATTCCTTTTACTTTACCCAGGCTTGGCTCAAATATTTGTATTTTTCACAAAGTTCTTCACAACTCTGGGGTGCTACCCTGTTGACAAATGACCAATTTAGTTTTAACCTTTTTATTCAGTCTCTTTCCAATAAAGCTGGACCGCTACCCTTAACCGCAAGTAGATTAAGTACCCGAGTGATCTCATTACATTTAGCAGTAACAGAAATACTCCCTCTCAGTCTCAGAGATTGCTTACTGTATGTTCTCAGCACACAGTTTGAAGGCATCAACATTTGCTTCCTGAACCTACGTTTGTACAGACTTTCAGAAATCACAGATACAGCTGCTCCTGTGTCTACTTCCATTTTTAAACGTTTGTCATTCACCCTTAAATACACATAATAAGGTTTTACAATGTCTCCTTCAGAGTCACTGTCCTCACCGTCTGCTTTCACTGAAAACATCTCTACATCTTTGATCTTACCTGCCCGGTACTCTGTGGCAAACCCCGGCTTGGCTTTGACCTTCTCTTCCCTGGCTGTAGGCTGTGGCGGAATCTGCAGTCAGATGGCGCGTGTCCGTGGCCCGCACATCGGTAACATGGTTTCCCTCGCTCTTCTTTCTTGCTTGTGCTCGTCTTAGAAATAGCGTTAGCTTTGTACGTTTTCTGGGACCACTGCTGGGCATTTTGCTTTGTTACCTCGTAAAACAGTCCCGTGTCGTATGCTGCTGCTGCAAGCGTTAGGTCTTTAGTGTGAACAGAACCCGGTCACGGAGCTTGTTGACCACACACACAAATCTATCTCTGAGAGCGTCATCTAGGAAATTCCCAAATTTACACGCGGCTGCTAGCTTCCATAGGCTTGCCATGTACTCGCTTCGTTGTCTCGTTGATTTCTTGACTTCTATCCTTGTGCAATAAAGTTGGTCTTCGGCACAAAATGTGTCTTCATGAGCTAAATTAGCTCTGCGAGTTTCTTCTCCGACGGCCTTAACGGTGCACACAAGTCCATGAGCAGCGTGTGGTTCTTTTTACCAACCACTGTCAAAAGCACTGCCCTTGTTTTGTCATTGTCTATTTTCAGGTCATTCGCCACAAAGTACTGCTCCAACCTTTCCAAATAGGCTTCGAAGTTTTCTTCGTTTTCATAAAAGGTTTAAAAGGTTTTCACCTTTTCCGATTGACGTTGCAATTTTTCATGCACTTTTTCTTTCGTCTCCCATCCTCGTCGCCAAAATCTTTTGTGTCCAGATATAAAAACAGGGAAGTCCTCTAGTAAAAAACTACGTTAAACTAGGCATTATTGAATGGCTTCTTTATTAGCCGTCAAGCGGCTGAACAGCATGGTGGAAAACATAAGTTGCTCTGCGCCTGTAACAATGCACCACTGCTGGGCATGAGGCGCCTTCTACTGGAACGGTGGTGACAAGGCTTTTGGTTTAAACACCACATGTTGCTCTTTTAAAGGGGGGGTTTTATGCAAAATCGACTTTTTCAAGCTTTACATCATGTTATTATGTCATTCCCTCATTAAAAACATGCCTGAAGTGTTGCCTTGGCACATTCACGTATTTTTGAGTAATCTGTAAAAACTCTGATGGCGGCCATTTTAGGGATAGGTTTGCCTGAGTCCTCCTAGGAACGCCCCCACCTCCTGGAGACGCCTCTGAGCTTTCGTCACCAGCCGAGTAACCAACCACTGCTCCTCAGCAGAACCCCCTCCCCACTGATGCCACAGACAGCGTGTGGAGGGGGCGTGTCGGAAAGAGTCAGAGGTTCTTAAAGAGTGCTATAGACTGGTGCTATGTGATTGAAAAAAGCATAATACCCCCTCTTTAATGAGAATAGTAATTGTTTGAAACAACCAAATCGGTCTGGCCCGTGTGGAAAGTTCAAATATCCAATGTGACCCTGGCATCAAAAACCTTGGCCATATCTGGCCGAGACTACAGACCTATCTGACACCTGAAGAGACACTCTTCTGCGGCTATAGACTTTATTCTTTGGGCTAAAATGGGACATTTAAGAGAATGATAAAAGAAAACACAACACGCAGGGTTTGCCACTTGGCTTTATATTTTATTATCTAAGTCCAGGTCTTATCAGTAAGGGCAGGTGTTGTGCGCTGCAGTCGTCAGGGTGAGCCCTACAAAAGGCCAAGGCTGTTAGTATTTGAAAACAAGTGCCGCTGTAGGTTTTTATCACTTTGTACAATCATGCATACCTCCAAGTATCCCTCGACCCACTCAATTATGTTTGTCACTCGTGTGTACACTCCTGGTTTGTTGCGTCGGCCACAGACGTCTCCCCAACTGACCACTCCCGCCAGTCTCCACTCTCCGATGGCGGTTTCACATATGAGAGGCCCTCCACTGTCTCCCTTCGGACCATGAAAAATAAATAAAAGGTTTCTTGTCAGGCAGGTTTCCAAATCGAGGACACTTGATTGTCTGTAGGCTTTACATTGCAGGGGCTCACCCCTCCGCACATGTTGCCGGCGCACATCATGCTCGGAGTAAGGATTGCACCATAGACATCTGGATGCGAACACACAGACTGGTTGATCACTTTGACCTGAGCCTGCTTTAGCCTACCGGATCCACGCCCTAAAGAGAGGACAAAGAAATTGAGTCCGATCCATGTTACAATAGGATACGATGCATTCAAGACTAGAGCAATTATGTGGAAATCATGTTCAGATCACATCAAGTTAAGGCCATCAAGGTACAGAGCCAGGGCCATTACAAATAATATAAAATCAGGGGTTATGCAAAACTGTCATTCCCTGCTCTGTCGATGGCACAGTAAGTATCTGACAAGTAAAAAAAACATGGGTGTTTTTTGCTCTATGTCTGTGACAAAGATGCCCAATATATGATCATTTTGAGAGGCAGAGAACAGAAAGGATTTTAAAACACTATATATTGTTACCTAAAAAAATATACACCCTGGCATGTGACATTATGTTTATTTTTTAATAAAATTTGTGTACTTACAATAAATATAAAACAAATACATTTTTATTTTTATTTTTTTTTGCAATGTAAGAATATGATTTATACTTATCAATGGCTTAGGTCAGTGTGTAAGTCACCGAAAGCTCCACCTTAGAAATGACTTGACCTTCCAAGTACAACCTCATAAGACACTTGATATCTGAAGTACCGCTTGGCCTAGATCAAGATCAAGTGAGGCTTAAAACATCACTAAAAAGGATCTAAAGACACTTAATTTGGACTAAATTATGCCATGGCTGGGTGGAAACCATGTCAAGACCCCAAAAATACCAAACTTAAATGCAAAAGTAAAGCATAAATAAATGTATATATAATTGAATCTACAGCAGATTGCCCCGAGTACCAGTTTGGGACTTAAATAATTTGCCTGCTATACGTGTGCTGAACTAAATGGATACTAGAAGTTGATCACAAAGACTTGCTCGTGGTTTTGCTTTTAGAGTGGACTAAAATACTTCATGTTTGCAGCAGCCCACCTCCCTCCTTCGTGTGGCCCCAGCCTGTGACCCAGCAGTTGGCACCAGGGGAAAAGGAATCCTCCGCTCGGGGCAAACACACGGGACGCACGCCATCTGCCAAAGTTCACAAGATAAGACTTTTCATTTCATTGTGATGCGCCAAGTGTTTACAATCACCGGATCATCTCATGATCTACTGTACGACTGCATTCGGTAAATGATTGAAGGTCGAACGAGGGCGAGTTCAGAGAAAGCTTTTCTTCTCACAGGATTATCTTTTCATTAAATTTAAACAGAACTGAAAGCAACTTTATGTTCATTAACCTCTTAACCCCACCAACATATCCCGTCGTAACCTAAAGCGTAGACTTCCAGGAGTTCACCTACATAAAGCTGTTTAACCAGTGGCCAAAGCAGCAATGAATGACATAAACTGAGCGTCATATCTTCTGTTCTCGTAGCCTTTTTTGAAGGCTGTATATGACTCCAAAGAAAGGCTCAGAGCGGCAGGTGCTGCTTCCCCCCCGCCTCAGCTGAGCGGGACAGAGGGACGCGCACTTCTCTATTTCTCTGCTTTATTAAAATCGACTGTTATATTCACCATAGCCCTTTTTGTTAAACTGTAGTAAAATGCAAAGAAAAGTGAGTGAAGAGATTTGACAGGGGCTCATAGTAGACATTAATTCACGCAGCTGTTTAGGTTGTTTTTTTCTTCCGCATTATGTTGCGCTGCTGCTGCTCACGTGCACTTGTAAACAACTCCTCGTGCTCGGCCACGGCTCGGTTCGTTTGTGTAAGTGTGAGCGCGGGCCGTTCGGGGCATCCAGGCCTTTCCTCAAACGAGCTGGAGAGTGGCAGGTTCGGATGTCCAGTGTGAGTGCGCCCTGAGTCAACAACTGGTGGCCAGACACGCCTCCTATGTATGACGCTTGCAAAACTTCACGCGCCAGCTAACAGGCGTTTGTCGCGAGTGTGAAGTATGTGAAGCGGCGTTGTTTGGCGTCCAACGAGAGGCAGATGGGGCGTGGACGCACCTTGACTCCAAGCTGTTCCTCCATACTGATACTGATTCATACATCGATGTCGACCTCCGGGCTGTGATCGCCAAAGCTAATATACATGTCAATACATTTTCCTAGTCGCCACTTTTGCCTGTTTGAGTCTGTCCAGGTTGAACTGCTCTTATGCCTTGCGTTGTTGCTGTCACTTTTTCACGTTCTTTTCCATCACAATTTTGCCACTTTTTTGTTGCAAAAATTAATCGCTTTCTTTTTTACTCTTTTGTTGCTCTTTTTGTTATGTTTTTGTTACATTTTCGGTTCCTTTTTGTTGCTCTTTTGTGGCTTTTTGTTGTCACTTTTTGACGCATTTTTGTTGCATTTTCATCCTGGTTTTCTTCTAACATATGTCACAATTTTGATACTTTTTTCAAGAAGCTTTTAGATTTTAGTAATGGCAAATTGGAAAAAATGTGCTCGGTACCGGTGGGGGTTAAGAGGTTGAACTGGGTCAAAAGATAATAAACAAAATACTAACTAAGACCTAAACAAGGTCAAAAATCAGGACTAAAACTGACCGACCTAGACAATTATTTCAAGTAACATTACTCAACTGCATTTTTTCCAGTCCCAAGGATAGTTGGGAAAAAATAGGACCCCTAACCGGCTGATATATGTGTAGCATGTGGGTGACCTATTGCCCTCTTCACCGTGGTTACCGCATTCCAGAGATAACCAAAACCCCCACTTCAAGACCCCCAGACCATTTTATGGTTTTGGAATGTCTTCACTTCACTTCACAGATCAGGAGAAAAAGACTGTGACGATCTATCCTTTAACCCTCACAACCAGAGATGAGAACTCTCTATTGACCTTCGAATTGGACTAAAGACTGAATCTCAAACATCCGATTTGAGTAATAAGCCGGTGTAGCCCATCTATTTTATATATTCATAAGACAAATGTAATTTCATTGTTATTTATTATTGGTAAAAAGTGTTTAAATTATTCACTATACGATCACATGTACCGCAATGGGTGGAGTCCAGGAGTGGGGCTCATTCACAAAAGTGGGTTGCCCACGCCCACGGGGAGTAGTGAGTGATGCCTGGTGTGTGCGCTATGGTGACGCTGGTCCAAGTGTGCCTCAACATGTACAACGAACTGGACTAAATAAAGTTGCAAACCATCCAAGTTTACGCCTGTTCTGTTGGAGAGTGCAACATAAATCTTGGTGCCGTGACCCGGATTGGAGATCGCAAATGGACAGCGGCTATTTGACCAACAGCTGATCGGAGTTGTAGCTACAAGCCAACAGCTGATAGCCCACTACGGTGGCGCACGGCCACCTACTCACAAACTGTACTCTGTCACCAAACGAGCTAAGGTAAAAGCATTAACGGTGAATCGTGACTATTGCCATTTGGAAAATGTCTGTCATCTGGGAAAGTACGCTGGAACACATCGAGGGGAAACTATTGACTTTACCTGCTATGGAGCTGTGTAATTTATGCACAATGCTGGAGTTACCTGTAAGCGAAGAGGACAAAACCGTACCTCGCAAAATGAGACGGATTATCCTACAACATTTGGAAGGAGAAGACGTGATTTCGCTGGAGGACGAAGGAATGTCTCTGTTGCTGAAGGTCGGAGATCGCATTGATGAATTGACGCGTTCTATAACACCAGACCTCCATCTGCTGGAAAGATCAGGTACTGCACCCAGCAATGAAAATGTGCCCAACGCACCCGTGTCTGCTGCTAATATTCCTGTCTATAATGCCAGTCCTGCATTTGTTCATCAGTTATATCGAAAAGACTTTAAAATTGTTGGACAAATTGGTGAACCACAGCAAAAAGACAAACTTGGATATACAAGTTTAGAGAGACAGATTGAAAAAGCCCTGAAGAAAGGATACAGTGAAGCTGATATTGTGGAGGCTGTAATCCAAGCTATTGTTCCGGGAATAAAATTAAAAAGTTACCTTGAGAGCAGACTGGACCTTTCTCTTCAGGCATTGAGGCAAATTTTGAGAACCCATTTTATTGAGAAGGATGCAACAGAACTGTACTACTGTCTCACTAGAGCAGCACAAGACTCAAGGGAGACACCCATACAGTTTGTAATGAGAGCTATGGACTTGAGACAGCAAATTTTGTTTGCATCTGAAAGGGCTGAGTTTGGATTAAAGTGTAGCTCTGAACTGATCCAAAACCAGTTTCTTCAGACAGTGCTTACTGGTTTGATTGATGACACTGTCCGGGCTGATTTAAAGCCATACTTACGTGACCCAAAGGTGGCAGATGAGGTTCTCCTGGAGAAAGTCACTGATGCATATACTCTAGAAGTGGAAAAGAAAAACAAGTTTGCCTCCATGTCAAAATCAAGGGGGGCGAGAGTAGCAGCAGTGGGGGAGGATTATACTTACAGCAGAGAGAGCAACACCCTGATGTCCACCACCGATGCCACCAAGCCCAGCGAACCACCCAAACGTGAGACGCTCCTGGATAAAGTGGACCAGGGCAATAAAGCCATCTGTGAGGCTATACAACACCTTACAAACCAGCTCTCTACCCTCCATCAAGCTCCAGCTCCGGGACCACCATGCCTTGAGGGACCTAGCAGACATTTCAACAGGAGGTTCAGGCCACAACAGCGACCGCATACGACCGGGAGGTGTCAACGCTGCCAGGACACCAACCCCCACGGCAAGTGTGACCACTGTTATAAATGTGGGAGTGCTGACCACTGGGCCATTGGCTGTCGCAAGGGCACCAATGTCTCAGCCTCGTCAAATAAGATTGAGACTAAGGTACATCTTGGTAAGACCGACGCCCAGTTCAGCCAGACAACACCTCTCACTAGTAAGCAAAGACAGACAGCTAAACTAGTGGGGCGGAGATGCCTGGTTCGAGCCTTCCTCAATAATGTGGATACAACTGTATTATGGGACAGTGGCTCACAGGTGTCGATTGTTGGAGTGGACTGGAAAAATAAATACTTACCAGATGTCCCGGTGAGGCCTGTAGCAGAGCTCCTAGAGGATGGGGAATTTAGCCTGTCTGCAGCTAATGGAACAGAGATTCCCTACAAAGGATGGATGGAGGTGGAGTTCACTCTCTCTCACGAGGCTGTCCCAGGGATGAGTGAGCAGTCCGTGCTTGTACCTGTCCTGGTGGCCAGCAGTGACTTGGAGCGTCCAATTATAGGCTTCAATGTCATAGAGGAACTCGCCCTGACCAGTGACAATTCAGAGAACTGCAATCCAGTTGGTCACATGGCCCAGAGACTTTCCTCAGCGCTAGAGGTGGGCCGCAGAACGGCTCATGCTGTCCTGTCTGTGTTGAAGCAGCATAAGCCTGAGGACAGCCTCCACATCGCTCGCCTCAGCCGACGCCCGGTGACAATTCTCAAAAACAGTATCCAGAACGTGTCTTGTGGACTGGTCCATGGGGGTGGATCCTATGCTTTGCTGGAACCCAACCCGGAGTTTCCATGGCCAAGTGGATTAAAAGTGAGAGAGCAGCTCATAGTTATCCCCCAAGGCAATGCACGTGTCACTGTGGCTGTGGAGAATAATACTGACAGAGACATTACATTGTGTGGCCGCACCACCCTTGGTTGGCTGCATAGTGTTAATAGTGTGTGTCCCCTGGAGCTTAAGCCATCACTATCTCCAGAAGAGGGCAGCGCCACACTTGAAGAAGAGCAGTCGACTCAAGTGCTGCTGAATGAGCTGTGGGATCCTCCTGTGGACCTGAGCCATCTCTCTCCAGAACAACAACAGAAGGTACGCCAAATGCTGAGGGAAGAGAGTCAAGTATTTGCTAAGGATGAGTGGGATACGGGATGTATTAAAGGACTGGAAATGAATATTCAGCTCAAAGATGATACCCCAGTGCAAAGGACTTACAATTCAATCCCACGTCATCTTTATCAGGAAGTGAAAACACACATCCAAGATCTGCTGAGTAGGGGATGGATCCAGAAATCCTACTCCTCATATTCCTCACCTATTGTCTGCGTCAGGAAAAAAGATGGGAGCCTTCGTCTTTGTGTGGACTACCGGCTGTTGAACCAAAAGACTTTGCCCGATCACCACCCCATCCCTCGTATTCAGGAAATTCTGGAGAATCTGGGAGGCAATGCGTGGTTCACGGTCCTGGATCAAGGAAAGGCATACCATCAGGGCTTTGTGAGTGAGAGTAGTCGCCCAGCTACAGCCTTTATTACACCCTGGGGCCTGTATGAATGGGTACGGATCCCATTTGGACTTGCAAATGCTCCTGTACATTCCAGCGCTACATGGAGAGCTGTCTTGGGGATTTAAGAGATGAAGTGTGCGTCCCATACCTTGACGATGTCCTGGTCTTCAGCAAAAGTTTTGATCAGCATGTACAAAATGTGAGGCAAGTGCTGCAAAGACAAAAACAAGCTGGTATTAAACTGAGACCAACAAAGTGTGATTTCTTCAAACCGGAGGTGTGTTATGTGGGGCGGATCATCTCAGCTGAGGGCTACAAGATGAATCCCAAGGAAATGGAAGCGGTCCAAGCCCTCCAACATGAGACTCCCTCTACTGTCAGAGAAGTGAGGAAGTTGATGGGATTCCTGACCTACTACAGGTCCTACATTCAAGACTTCTCGAGGACAGCAAAGCCCCTGTACGACCTGCTCTCTAAGCCCAAAGTTGCAGAGAAAAGCCAGCCGAAGAAGGTCTCAAGTCGTCAGTCTGCTCAGCTTGCTCCATCTCATCCAGTGCAATGGACTGTGATTCACCAGGAGGCCCTGCAGAAGTTGGTACATCAGCTGACTAACCCTCCGGTGATGGCCTATCCCGACCTAGAGAAGCCCTTCATTCTGCACGTGGATGCTTCAGAAGAGGGACTGGGTGCTGTCCTCTATCAAAGGCAAGAGGGAGCCCTCAGAGTTATTGGGTATGGCTCCAGGACCCTTTCCGCCACTGAGAAGAACTACAAACTCCACTCTGGAAAACTGGAGTTTTTGGCTCTAAAATGGGCAATTACTGAGCGTTTTCGGGACTATCTCTTCCATGCACCCCACTTTACAGTGTACAGTGACAACAATCCACTGACCTATGTCACAAAATCTGCCAAGCTGAATGCGACGGGACACCGGTGGATAGCAGAGTTGGCTGATTACCGGTTTACCATCAAGTACCGGCCCGGGACTGCTAATAGGGATGCCGATTTCCTGTCAAGACACAAGCCTATTCACAACATCATCAGGGAGTGCACTGAAGAGTTCCATCAAGAGGATATTGAAGGCATTGGCATGGGCATGCGGGAGGAAAGCAGAGGAGAAATCAATTGGATCTCAGCAGTTACCTGTAACATTGATGCTCTTCCACAAGAGGTCAGCGTTGCTCCATCTGTACAGCCCTTAGCAGCCAAAGACATCAGTGCAGCTCAAGGAGCAGATCCAGCCATCTCCAGAGTCCTGTTCCTGAAACAAAAATATACTCACCTGAAGTACAAAGAAAGAGTGACAGAGAGTGCACCAGTGCGGAGGCTCCTCAGAGAGTGGTCTCGCTTGCAGACGGATGAAGATGGGATCCTCTGGAGGGAAACATCCTGTAGAACACAGTTGGTCATCCCAGAGCCCATGAAAGCTCTCATCTACAAGCATCTTCATGAAGATATGGGACACTTGGGAACAGAACGAGTTATAGCTCTGGCACGTGAGCGCTTTTTCTGGCCCAAGATGAGACAAGAAATTGAGCATTATGTCACTTCTGTCTGCAGCTGCCTCAAGAGGAAGAAGCCAAATAGAGTCACTCGAACGCCAATTCAGAGTATTAAGACATCAGCTCCGTTTGAGTTGATCTCTATTGACTTTGTGCACCTGGAGAAGAGCAGTGGAGGAGAGGAGTACATCCTTGTGTTGGTGGATCACTTCACCAAATATGCACAGGCATATGCCACAAGGGATAAGTCTGGGAAGACGGTGGCCAGAAAGCTATTTGATGATTTCATTCTGCGTTTTGGCTTCCCTGCCAGAATCCATCATGACCAGGGAAGGGAGTTTGAAAATCAGCTCTTCCGCAAACTAGAGAGCTATTCTGGTGTACGACACTCCCGCACTTCACCCTACCATCCACAGTCAAACCCTGCAGAGCGCTTCAACCGGACTTTGCTCGGGATGCTGAGGACCCTGGCAGAAACTGAGAAGTCACGCTGGAAGGAACATCTCGGTAAAGTCATCCATGCCTATAACTCCACAGTCCATGAAGCTACAGGGTATTCTCCGTTTTTCCTCCTCTTCGGCCGTGAACCTACTTTACCCGTTGATCTGCTCATCCCTCGAAAAAAACATGAAGAAGAGCGCCAGTCTCTAGTAGGTTATGCAGAGAAATGGAGAGAAGCTATGCAGCAGGCCTATGCTATAGCCATGGAGAACATGTGGAAGTCGGCCAGGAGAGGGCAGAAGTGCTACAACCAACGTGCATGGAGCTCAACACTACAACTTGGTGACCACGTCCTGGTACGGAATCTAACCCCCAGAGGTGGTCCAGGGAAGCTGCGGAGCTATTGGGAGGAAACCATCTATGTGGTGAGAGAGAGGAGAGGCCCTGACAGTCCAGTATACACAGTGGAGCCACTGCAAGGTACAGGGAGGAGAAGAGTGTTACACCGCAACCTGTTGTTGCCCTGCCCTTACCTGGTAGAAGAGCCCCCCAGGGACATTCCTCAGTCCGGGTTAAACCACCCCCCACTTCAGACCAGGGGAAGACACCAAAGAGGTCGGCGAGAGCTGCAACCAGTGGAGACAGGAAGTTCCAGTGAGGAGGAGTTTGGCCTCTGGACAGCTGGCAAGCCACTGCATCCACTCACCACAGCACCTGACAGAAGGCCCATGCAAGTGGAGAGACGGGAAGAGAATGCGGTGCAGCCTCAAGTGGTAGCTCCTGGGAGTCCTGAAGGCGAGCCTGAAAATCAAGAGGGCTCACCAGCCTCCGCCAGTGAGTCGGAAGAGGAACAGAGGGAAGTTCCACTACGGAGGCCAGTCAGAGCAAAACAGCCTCGTCGTCTGTACACCTATGACCAGCTGGGTGAGCCAACAGTGAGAGAGCTGCAGACCTGTCCCATTCGTGCTAGCGGTGCAGATGAGGTCCACACCGCCGACGGACCCATTATGTATCCTTTTTCGCATTATTAGTCTTAGGCTATTGTAAATAGTGAAAGATGGGTTATTTGACTCTTAAAACGTTATGTAGTGGGTAGAGTAAATGGTTTAAGTGGCACACAAATTTGATACTATTCTAAAGAGTATTAGTTGTAACGTATCTGATCTAAAGTTAACCTAAGTGAAATGGTATAGTCATGTGATAACATGCTTTGGGGTGAAACAAGTATTTTCCTTGTCCCATGATGGAAGATTGGGGGGCCCACCGATACTTCCCTGGACGATGCACCCGCTGATGCATATGGACTTAATGAGGAGTCGTGTGTTGTTGCCATAAAAGAATGGACTTTGATAAAAAAGATGTTTCATAACAAGTTAAAATCGTAAACAATGTGAAATGCCAAACCTTTTGCTCTTGAAATGTAATGCCTAATTTGTATAGTCTTTTACACTTGGGTATAAAAGGGAAAATGAAAAAAAAAGAGACTATGGGGAGCACTTCTCTTTTCAGTGGGGAAGGGTGTAGCCCATCTATTTTATATATTCATAAGACAAATGTAATTTCATTGTTATTTATTATTGGTAAAAAGTGTTTAAATTATTCACTATACGATCACATGTACCGCAATGGGTGGAGTCCAGGAGTGGGGCTCATTCACAAAAGTGGGTTGCCCACGCCCACGGGGAGTAGTGAGTGATGCCTGGTGTGTGCGCTATGGTGACGCTGGTCCAAGCGTGCCTCAACATGTACAACGAACTGGACTAAATAAAGTTGCAAACCATCCAAGTTTACGCCTGTTCTGTTGGAGAGTGCAACACCAATTCTTTAATTCATGCACAGTGAGAATGAACTCAACCGATCTGTTCTAATGATGAATTCTTCCCCAGGTCAAAAAGATGCAATGTACAAACATACTGTTCGAAATGTTGGAATGCATTTAGAAAGTTTGTGAAGTTGTTAATGTGTTTATCGCAATAGGAATGTATTTCATGAATTTCTCGCCAAGATAAGCCTTCCTCCCTTCCCACTTGGACCCTAATAATATCGGGTTACGGACTGAATCATTGGTCCAAGAGTCCCATGGAGGGCCGGCCTGGTATAAAAAAACTGGAGAGAGACGCTCTTGCTCTTCCTTTTGAATGCGCTTCTTGTGAGAGTGTGGTGGGACAGGAGGAGAGACGGAAGGGAGCACATGGACATCCCCCGCTGAACTCTGACCTCTCCTTTGTCTCAGATGGACCACAAGAACTTTAAGTTTGAGCCCGTCGTTTGACGTGATTTGTAACTATCTGTTACTTCTTTTAAGAACATTTGCATTTTTCCTACAAGACAACAACATTTTTGATCGCTGAGCTTTCAGCGAAACCAATTTGAGTCTAGCTGGTCAATCCAAACCCCAAGGCCCCGAGGAGCTGGAGAGAGAGGCCGTCGGACACCAGGACTTTGGAACGCCGGACCACAGTTGGCGTGGAAAACTTTTCTCACAGTCGTAAGCTCATAGACCTAGCTCAATAAGACTCACATAACTTCTCAGAAAACCACCTTATTGACTTTCAGATACAATTTTAGAACATTTTATCTGATTATTCATCCTATTAGCCTTTTAGGTTATTCTGTTTGCACTTTAATATTTAATGCCGTCTGTTAATTGATTTTGATCATTAAACCTCCATAAACCACAGGTTGCTTTGGTAATGTCGGTGTTTATTATTTCAGAATAAGGGTCCATGTGTACGTTAAAGATCTTACTTCCTTCAGATAAATCTGTAGTTTAGCCTCCTATTCTTACTTTTATTTTGTTCGCCTTTCGAACTGGTGCCCCGTTAAATTTTAAGGCTAATCTACAAACTATTAATTAATTAATAAACAAATTAATTGATTAATAAACCCTACATATGTATACTGTGTACCAGAGTTGGGTAGAATATTCAAATATTTACTCACAAAAGAGTGAAGTTACTTTGAAATAATTGTACTCAAACAGAAGTAAAAAGTAGGAAAAAAGAGTATAGTGTGAGTACTGTGTAACTGTTTGAGCGTAAAAGTTTGATTTATGTTATGTAAACGATGAGATAGAAAACATGTGATAATTGTAACATTTTAAGGAAATACCATAACATTTGAATATATAAGAAATTACTATGAAAAATAAAGTAAACAAAACACCAAATTTATCAATTTTACATCAAAATGACATGTTTTCACTTAAAGATTTAAGTGAAAACATCACTGCCTGTATTCCTCCAGCAGATGGCGCCACCTTTCCCTTCTTACCGTTCATGTTGATCTCTGTGATGGTCCGCAGCAGACCCACATCGTAGTCGACGGTGGTGATGTTGTATTTGGGGTGACAGAGCACCTGCAGCGCCGCGTAGCGTCTCCCCGGGGAACCCTCTTCAGTGAACACAGAGTTCACTTGCACGAGCCAATCTGAGACGTTCAACCTTTCGCTGTGACTAATAAAGAGGAGGAAAAACTCTGTTAAAACTATTAAACATAAACGGTTGTTAAACAAAAAAATAAAGCCACCAACTCATTTCACCCAACAAATAGAATTTATTTCAATAATTCTTTTTCATTAAGGGCCCTTCACGTAACCATATTTAAATAGGGAAAAGGTGGAAGAGAGGCTAAATGCTAACACTGTCTGTGCTGTGTTTACGTGACTGAGGACCAGACAGGTACAAATGAACTCGTCTAAGCTAAGGTAAGAACATATCTCAGTATGTAACACAACTACAACTGCAAAACACAACTACAAAAATAGGATACAATTTACCAATGATATGCAAATGTTCCAAATTTTATCTTGGACATCAATCTCACCCAGAGCTAAAAGCAGATCAAAGAAACTTTTCACCATAATAAATCTTTTTCGTAGCCCTCTGGGGTAATACAAGTGTTAATGGGATGATTGGGGGGTCTTTCAACTCCCCCTGATGTCTCTCGCCAGAAAACCATAATTTCAACTTTCCCTGCCTCCGACCCGGCAGCCCCAATACACACTAATGTCTCCCTCGTTACTCTCAGTTGTCTACAAAGTCACGTTTGGCTCACATTTCTGGGGTTTGTGACATGGTACAGGTAAGTCCTGACTGATTTCTGTCTACAGCTTTCGGTTTGTTGATGAACATTTTGCAAAACGTTGTTTGGTTTATCACGATCAGAAGGAGGAACTACAAGGTCAAATATACACACACACAAACTTTTTTGTCCACATAAAAAGTTACATTATGCACCTTTAAACACCATTAGATCATCGCAAATCCTGCAAAATCTCTCCCAGATTGTTTACCCTGATGGGATCAAATTAAGCACTGATCCCACCCCTCCAAAATAATTTTCATTTTTGACCCTTGATTGTGCAGAAAATGTATTTTCCCTCTGATTTTTGTGTTGTATTCCTTGGCTTTATCAAGTGTTCTACAATCCTACGACCCTACTGCAACATACAGTAAGTATGATGAAAATATCGGCTGCCCTGAAACCAAAGATGTACAACACATAATAGTGCATTAGAAGGTGATGTTTCATGAGCAATAAAACAAATAAATCAGGTAACCTGGACCTGCAAGTGAGTTTTCAGCATTTATGTTTTTCCAAGATTAATGAACATAAATGGTCATCAGTACCAGTTTAGAAGAGTGGTACATTTACTGATTTGCAGATTATTTTGAAAAGTGGACAATGATATCATACAAAATGTATGAGGGCCAATAAAATGAGTCTGAGGGCCACATTTGGCCCCAGGCCACACTTTGGGCACCCCTGCTTTACAATGACAGTCCCACTGCAATAATAGCCGTGTCGGTGTCTGATTATCAGTAGCATGTTTACTCAGTATTTTTACACCATTTAGTTGCGTCTGTGAATGCTGCGTTCGTGTGAACTGCAGAGCTTGTTTTTGGCCGAGATGTGACATTATTGTCCCCACTTGGTTTGTGTTCATGTGATTTTTATGTCAGAAAGTTGGGCTTTTGAGGACAGCAAATAAAAACAGTATTTTATCTGATTCACAGAATTAACATTTAAATTTGGTGTCAGCATCTCAAAAGCTAAACCTTGGTTTAATACATGTATAAAATATCAGGTACATTTTATTTTTGTTTTATTATTTTCTCTCACTATTAAGTTTCTCTGAGGACAACATCTCGCACTAAACTCAAGAAAGTTTCACTAAAAAACTCAAATGAAATGATGGATGAACAAAGAAGAAGACGAAGAAGACGAAGAAGAAGAAGTTTAACAGATATGTAAAAAACCTTTGGGGAGAGAGTAGGCTACAGTTTGGTGACCCCAGCTAAAGAATTAAGGGATTTACATTTGCTCTGTGTCTTACTAGACAAAGCAGTGGGCAGCCGTAAGGACCCAGCGCGATGAGATGATGCTTCCTCCGCAGATGTGCCACCCCTTCCACTGCATGCTGCCCATCCACTTCCACTCTCCACTGGGCGCATATGAGCCTCCCACTATCCGCTGTCTGTCGCCCAAGTGGGCCAAGTTACAATCTGCAAATGGAAGCGCATAGAGGTCATTCATCTACAGAATTTCTTTTTCCAAATTGGCAGCCTATGGAGTGAATGAATCTAAAAGCTTTTTGAAAAAAACATCAAAACAGCAACGAAAACGAGGATGAAAATAAGTGACACAAAAAAAGAGCCACAAAAACAGACTAAAAAGGGACAAAAAAGCAAGGAAAATGTGATGAAAAAGGCAACAAAAACGAAGAAAATAAGACAAAGAACTACGAAGACCAGACATAAAAAGAGACGAAAACACGAAGCAACAAAAGAGTAAATAGAGACAATAACACAATCAAAAAAGCGACACAGAAACTAACTAGAAACTTTTGCAATGGCTGCACCATTGCGATTGACTGCGAAATTGCGGGAAGCGAATGCAGAAATTGCATAAAGTGTTCAAATTGCATAAATTGGTTAATTTGTAAAAGGTAAAATACATAAAATGTCATGTTGCATAAACTTAAGATTGCATAAACTGTATAAACTGCATAAACTGGTAAAATGCATGAATGTGTTAATTAGCATAAATTATGTTAATTGTGTGAACTCTTTAATGCTCATAAATCCTAAATGGCACAAACTCTTAAGTTGCATAACATTCCTTAAAGTGGTTAATTTGCATAAATTATTAATATTGCATAAACTTTTTAAATTCCATAAACTGGTCAAACTGTTGAAATGGCAGAAGCTGCACAAATGGCTGAAAGGCCTGGAGTCTCTCCATTGGCCGGATTCCCCCATACACACTAATGGGCCAGACGCCACATACACACCAAGGCAAACATTTTCATGACACTCCCCTACAGCTGCAACTGCACTCA